>NC_088788.1:33446780-34083525 GCF_949628265.1 Cloeon dipterum | reverse complement strand
GAGATTAAGAGTCTCATGCTCTACCGACTGAGCTAGCCGGGCATAGTGAGGGGTGGTTGAACTAACCAAACTTAACCGAAAAACAAGGCGCCTTAAGGGTATTATTCAAAATAAAAAAGTCAAGAATAAATTCACTAGCGTTAATTTAGCAGATTTTATTTCGCACTCGCGCCCATCGCCGTATCCTCCCCTTGGTGCAGAGGGAAGCTTAGCCCCCCAATGATGGATCATGAAGAGTGCGAGGACGCTTTGTTTGCCAGAAAAGTCCCGCTATATTGAAGGGGCATGTGCAAAAAGGAAAGGTACATACAACTGCGTGCATTAGGGATTACAGTTCACTTAATGCCAAATGTGTGCGCGCTTCACGGAAAAACACCGGTAGGGGCGGTGGCGGCCACCAACCTCTGCTCACCAAAAGAGAAAACCTTCTCAAAACTTTTAAGATTTAAATTATATATGATTAGAAATAGGTCACTTGCTTAGTTGAATCAGCATTTTAAGTTGTATTCTTAGCTATACAAAGTCGGATAGTATTTGTAGATCTTGGACTTCTAGTAGAGTGACTTTTTAAGCTCTGTCGACGGCAACAGACATTTTACATTCCCAATATTAATTTAAAAGAAGCCTCAAAAAATATTAGGAAAGATACATCTCTCCAAACAAAACTGCTATCTAAATACTCGCTCATGGAAATTGCTAAGACCTCTTCATTATTACAAAAAAAATAAAACGAACAAATGGCTAAACTCTGCGCGGATATTTTCACTTAGCTGACCATCTTAAATTAATATTCGTGCATTCGTTGATTATTAATATCCCAAATATGCTTCACAAATTTAAATAAAACCTGTCTTATCTTTAGGAATGACACTTTAGCCAGAAAAACTAAAATAAACCAGTCTTTAGTAATTTAAATAATAATATATTCGATTACTAATATTATTGAGCAAAGTCGGCCTTGCCGTTGAACGGTATAATTGAGAGATAAAATTTCCTAATAAGCTTATTTTTTTTCTCAAATTATGAAACCTTTTTGGTGAAGAAATCCCCTTAGTGTTTGAAGTCAGCAATAGATGGCGCCATCGGTTACTGTCGATTTTAATGCACTCCTGTTTTGATTTAAGACTCAAAATCCTGCTGCTGTGCATTCTGCTCTTTAAATTATCTCTTTTGATGTGCTGAAAACAAAAATCAGTCCAGCCAATCGTCGTAGGAACGTTGGGAAAGAATTTTTACTAAAGAAATGCACGTTTCTACGGCGATTGCCTAAACCGTTTTTGGTTAAACTGTAACGAGTATTTGGAAATAATTTTCACAAGAAAATTATTTCCTAAATCGTTTCATAATTTACGTTTCTATGCTAATTTCATATTGAACAATATACAATTAATTGTTACAAACAGCAGCAGGAATGAGTTTCAAATCGCAACGGAGGTGCCTTAAAATCAGAAGTATACGGTGGCGCCATCTATTGGTGGCTTCAAACACAAACAGCTTTCTCTAATGGTGCGAATTTAAACAAAAAATATGTTTGGTAGGAAACGTCAACACTCTTAAATGTAAATCATTCAGCAACCTTTGCTTTTGCGACACACATCTGGCAATTAAGAAAAAACACTTGCGTCTGCGACAAACACATTTCTAACAGCTAGGGGAGAGGGTGAAAAAGCGGACGGAGTACTACTTACCATGAGCAGGTACAACAACAGCACCAACAAAAACAGCAGGGTTTGTTGTTAGTCCTAGGAACGGCGACGACGGCGGCCATGGCGTTGTTGTTGGCTTGCGGCGCCGCGTCGACGCCGGCGGCCGCGTTGTTGGCACCCTTGTTGTTGGACGGGGAGGTGGTGGCGATCGTGGTGGACGTGGTGGTGGTCGTCCGCAGCCGGCAGCCCTCGTTGTTGGCGAGGACGAACAAGGAGGCGCGCTCCTCGGCCTGCTGCTCGCGCTGCACCACCGTCGTGGTCACCGTCACGAAAACTCGGCTGTCGCCCGGCGGGCCCGCCGCCTCGGCCTCGGGCGCTGTCGCCGCCGCCGCTGGGCACTTGCTGCTGACCGAGAGCTGGCCGCCGCTGCTGCCGATGGCCGCCGACGGCGCTGCCTGCTGAGCCACTGGCGAGATGTACACTTGCTCAGTCTTCACGCTGGACATCTACGGGCAAAACGACACCAATGTTAATTATTGATCAGAATTTTTGTGGTCTGGCGTGCTAGACTTCCAATTTTTTTTTCTTTTTTAAACTAAATTTTCTTATTGGAAATGATTTTTAAGGCACTGCTTCGTCTGAGATTTTTTTAGATCAGGGCAGTAGTTGCAGCTGTCAGAAAGTAGTTTAGGAGGTAAAAATACCGCGTGGCGCGTGGCTGAAACAGTGAACTGTACTATATGGTAACGGCTTTGATTATTCTTTTCAAATATTTCAATCATATATAGCCGCAGAGTTCTCAGCCAGCCGCACTGCGCCGCGCCAGCCAGGAAATTTTAGGTCACGTGGCCAGCCTCCGTGAATTTGACTAATCTGCACCAGCAAGTCAGGCGCTTGGGGTTTTGGTGTTAAAAATAATTTCCGTTTATAGTGACAATTTTATTATTTTGACCCGGCTTCAAGCTCTGTAAATGTTAACTGACAACATTTAAAAAAATCATTAATTTAAAAAAAAAATCATGCGACTTGATATGTGATCTATCCTACTTTTTTGATCAAGAAAACGACTTCGTCTTCAAGATAAGGGGAGAAAAATTATTACAATAAAATGTCAAATATAATTCAAAATGTAGTTTTAAAAAGAAGTGAATATACATCAGTCATTGTTCTCCCTTACGCAGGTATTTTTTCCAACGACCAAATACGGCCCTCAATGATGAATTGAACCCTCCAAATGGCTCGGAAACCTATAGATTTTTAAATCAAGTTAATATAACAAATCAAAATTTGGCACAAAAATGATTTTTTAGAGTAGAAGAGGGGAGTTTTATTTTTCTGTTAGATTCATCTAAAAATATAGTTCAGATGTTTATAAAAGATTATAAAATGCATCCAAGAATTAAAAAACGGATGTAAAACTATGTGGCAGACAATTGTTGTAAGGAAAAAATTGCAGAAAAATTTATTGTATATTGAATATTTTAGAGATGATAAGAATGTATTCTGAGCAATCTACAATGCAGTTAATGGAACTCTGAAGGATGTGGTTTCTTAGTGGTTACTTATCTTAAAAAGATAAAAATTTAGTGCCGCCAAAAAGTCTCAAAGTTTTCAAGCTTAAAGAAATATGAAACCTACTTTGACATTCGCAAAAATCAAAACATTCATTTGTGCTGCAGGGATACAAATGCAAATCATGTTAATTCAATGATTAACCTACATCGGATGTTCAAAGGAAATGGTGAAAAGCAAGCTAGAAATTTAGCACCGATCGGATCAATCGAAGGTAGATTAGCAATAATAACAAAGCGATCAGCACAGCCTCGGGTGTCAGGCAGCCAACTGGGCCGTTCAGTGTCAAAGGGTTCAAGAGCCGCGCGCGCGGCAAAAGGCTATTGAGGTGCATATATATACCAACCAGCATTTCGAGTGCGCGTATCAAATAAAAGTACCTGCAGCAGGTGTTCGAGGGCTGCATTGTAAGTCATTGCACCAGCGGCGGCGGCGGCGGCGGGCGGCGCCGACACTCGCCTCAGCACGCTCATCCTCAACACTGGCCTCGGCAGCCGCAGTGACAGCCGTTTTAAAAAAAAACACACACACACACCGACCGACCGACCGACGACACACCGAGTGCGTGCGTTAATTCGCCTCCCCACGCCCTGCTCAACTGGAGCGGGTTGGCGTACAAAAAAGCCAGGGTTCACACGGATGTGACGCGCCCCAACACTGCACACTCGCTCTCATATCGACTGGAAGGAAACCCTAAGTGAATTACGCACATTAAAATTGCTAAAAATAAATATAAATCTTTAGGGGAAACATATTTTAAGATAATGGAGAGATTTAATCAAAACATTTATAAGTATATAGAAAACTAAAAAAGATAAATCTCTTAACTTTAAACAGCTCAAAAATTAAAATTAATTTTATTCTTAATTTTGCTTGCCAATATAATTAATTTAAATTTTTATAACTGTTATGTACAGTTACTTTTCCTCACAGGAAAATATCTCTTGTTTTTCTTTATGAAAAAATAAATAAATTTCAATTCAATTCCTTTAAAAATCTCAGAAATTTAAAAATTGATCTAATATTTGATTCTGACAGGATTACCTTCATTGTGTTCGTATATAGTTTAAATTCAAATTTTATGTTATCAGTGATTTAGCACTGAATCTAATTTAATATAAGTTGAAATGTTTGACAAATGTTGCATAATTGACACACAATAACAGCGTTAGGGAACAAAGATACCGAACAATATGCGAGGGGAGGTCTGAAATTAATTAGGGGAGCATAATAATCAGCACATGCGAGAGTTGCTTTCTAATCAAACTTTATGGTGGCGCTCGACATAATCAAGTTATTATTATTTTATCTAGAAGGAAACCGCACTCACTCAGTTTCCGTCGGCTAGCTGTTGGTGCACCAGTTCTTGGCGAAAGACGCTGGCGGCGGCGGCGGCGCCCGAAACCACTTGGGTTTTATGTATTTAATTATCTTTTCCATCGCGAGCGAGCGTGTTGTCACATGGCATCATTAATCCGTCCACGTTTGTTCTTTGTGCCCTGCTCGGCGCGGTGGAGAGCGAGAAATTGAGGCCTCCTGCTCTGCACGCGCCCCAAAAACCACTTAGACGCCGCAAAATTAATTTTTCACGTGGCCCATGGCCGAGAGAAAGAATTGTGTTTTTATTAGCTTAGGTGCTAAGCATTTGGCTGACGGGGACCCTATAACCCGCGGCCGTCTTATGACTAATAACTAAAACCCGCAATTTTTTTATTCTTTGCTAGAGTTACTATCTTTTAATTAGATTATATTTATACATCATTACAGCAGTTATTGAAGTTACTTCATCACCATATGATTATTTACAAATAGGCCAATGCAATTCTACCGCGCAGAAAGACAAAAAAAAATTGAATACACAAAGAAAAAAAGGTATAAATTAAATTAAAAAAATTAGTAACAAACGTGTGATGTATTTCTAAAGCCTTGAATGTGATGGTGCTAGAAAACATCCAAAAATAACACTTTAAACTCTGTGGGTTGGAATTCTGAGATCTTTACTTGCAAAACAAGCCCGGCTAGCTCAGTCGGTAGAGCATGAGACTCTTAATCTCAGGGTCGTGGGTTCGAGCCCCACGTTGGGCGGATCTTTTTACCAACAAAATCTTTTTAACATAAAAATGCAACTGTAAGATCGATAAAATTCCAATCAGTTTCTTGCACCAAGTCAAGTACCCACCCATTGGATTGGCAGCCAACACTGGACAGAGTTTTTCCTTGCTCAGGTCATTCAATGAATATATGAACCAAGTCAAGTTCAATCGAATCTTGTTAGCAGGCAACAGCCGGAGCCTTTACTGACACGCGTTCGCTGGCAGCTCCCTTTCCTCGTTTGAGGCAGACCGCAATATAAAAAGGCAAAAGAATTATCAAACGCACCGAGAGCGAGCGAGCGAGAGAGAGAGAGAGGTCTCTCTCCGCGAACCAAAAACTGCTCTTATAAGGTCACGGGGTCACGCACAGAACTTCACCGTCCTTATCAGACGACATTATATCGGCAGAAGAAATTTGAATGTTGATACGTGGCACATTTCCATTGCTAATGCTACTTTCCCTTCGTCATTTGCATGTCACGTTTTGTACGTAGGTTTGGTTTCATTTATATTTGAAAAATCAAAGTTTAATCTGAATCAAGGTGTGGCGCCTTTCCGCCACTACTGTCCTGGCAACTAGTTTGCATTAAACTCACATTGCCAGGTGGCAGTGTAAAGGTGTGCGATTGGCAGTGTACCCTTACTGCACCTTCACCCACACGGCATCTTTCAATCTCGCACAACAGCAGTCGAAACAAATGTTCTCTTTCCGGCTAGAACTATTTCTTATCAGACCCACACTACGGGGAAATCTGTAATAATTTTTTATATTCGAATGTGATATTTCCATTGGTATAGTTATTATTTATTTTATTATTGTGATTTTAATTATCTAAGTAATTTCACAGTCTTCATCTTGATTCCTGATCTTGAGTCTTAATCTTACTTCAAACCACGAGACTTAAATAAATACGAATTACTACAATGAGAAAAGACGCATTTCTGTCACGGCTCGTCGAACCCACAAAGGCAATAATCGAAAGATATGGATTTCCTAAGTTAGGAGGTTTCAGCTGGTATAAAGGGAAAGTCGAAGTTTCTGAGTGTTTATCGATAGGCGCGTGTTTTCGCGAGTGATAAAGCAAACAGCAAGGGTGCCTGAGGTGTTCGGCTGGATTTTCTCAGCTGCTCTTTCGCCCAGCCAGCCACACGTGTCAGTCAAATGAGAACATAAATAAGACGCCGGATCAATATTTCAGTGAACTCCATCTCGCTGCCTTGCGCCTCTCTCTCTCTCTCTCTCTCTCTCTCTCTCTCTCTCTCTCTCTCGCACTCTCTGTTCTATCACACTCGTCCGCTCCTCGAGAGAGTGAATGCACGCGGCGTGCCTGCTCGTGCTCGCTGGCTCTGCTCCTCGCCATTGAAATCACTTGTGTGCTTTAATACTTGATTTTTGAATGCCCACTTCAAATTTACAACTTTTTGCTACTTAAGGGCCTCTGCCGCTGCCGTGTTCGCTGCGGCCGCAGATGCTCTCGATGCAAAATCCGCACGTGCTCCGACAACGAGTAGTTGCTTCGAAGCAAATTGCGCATTCCGCCGCCTTTTGCCTCGCTCTTCACTTTGCATCAGCTACTTGCACACTTGGCGGCTTGTTGTGCCTATAAATACATTCATGTGTGTGCATGGCCAGATGCCTCATTCCCTCAGCACAAATTTATACAATTTCTTACTTATTTTTCAATTTATATCCACGATTTGGGCTTTGTTGAAATACTGTGCAAGAATTACTCAAAACTGCTGTGTTTTCTATATATTTACGTTACATTAGCTCAAACCATTGGCTTTAATAAATCGATTCTTGAAAATGAGGATGAGCGTCATGGTGAATATTAAAGAGGAAAAATTATATCAACAGGCTTTCGCAATGTACAACTAGATGTTCGGCTTCGCAAGCCTCATCCAAACAAAATTTATGACTGTAATTTTTAAATCACGAACAAAAGAAAACATTTAGGAACGAATGACAACCCCCTCTAATAAATGTAGATTAAAAAATGGTTTGTAACAGCTGTGAAAAAAATAAGATTGATTTATTTTTACAACATATTCTTGTTTGGAATTTTATCATTCAGTTTATAAAGATTTTGTAACATAAAATATTTCCCAATAAAAGCGATTGCCTTATGGGGACCGCCTGTCAGCGTATGCAACCTGCACGGCAGGTCACTTTGCTCCCCTCCCGTCGCAACAGCGATTGCAATACTCACTTGCTCTGCAGCTACCGAGAATTCACGAGTGTCTGAACTAATACGCAAAGCGATCTCACGCCTGAGGTATTTTAATAAAATTGTAGTGATTTGTAACTTTGTGTGCTGGAATAAAATTGTATAAGTGCGATGCATAATTATGTGTCCTTCCAGCTCTCGCAACTCCCGTGTTTCGTCAGACTGTTGGCCGAGGGCGCCTTAAGAGCGTGTGAAAATTGATAACAATTTGAGTCCGGACTCGGGGTGAGCGCATTTTAATTGAAATTCAATATTGTTTTGGTAAAATTGTTGTATGTCAATTTGTTTTTTATTATTTTTTCCTTGAAATTTTATTATTTAATTGAATATAAAAATGTTATGATTGCAATTTATACAATTTGAAATATTTAATAGATTACAGTTCAACTTCTATTCAATACAATAAAAATACGCATATAGAGAAAATTTGTTGTGGTGTTTGTATATCTCACGCAGCCGAACAATTCCTACACCAACAACCTACCGATGATTTAGACATAATAATAACAAAAACGTAACTTTTTAGAAAGGCAATTACTTCAAAATGGAAGGATATATCTACTTGTCGCTGCACTATATAAGCTCGTGTATTAACTTATTGACGATTAACAAAGCAAAATAATTGTTTTTTTTGTATTGGAATTCTCCAGTTTAAACATGGATTTATTTTCTTAAAACGGCACGGCGTTCTTGCTTAAGCCAGAGAATGATGCACACATGCAGAAAAGATTGGAGCACAGGCGGATGCGCTGGAATAATGCAATTTCAACAGTTCCGCGGAATTTCATTATGAGGAGTGGAGTGATGAAAGTCTGGTGTGCGAGAGAGAGCGAGAAGGTCTCCGTGCATGTGCTTGTTTTCGCATAATTTGTGCAGAAGCAAGTAGAGAGGCACGCCACACGAGCAGACCGCGCCGAGGCGCGCGAGGACAGAGGGAAGAAGAAGGTTGCATTGCCAATGATGTGATAATAGAGCTTGGAATGAGATCAATCATGGAGCGAGAAGTGAGCGAGAGAGAGAGAGAGAGAGAGAGAGAGAGAGAGAGAGAGAGAGAGAGAGAGAGAGAGAGAGAGAGGGGCCTGGTGCTCCACTAATGGTGCTCGCCACGGTACCAGCAGCATACATATCGATTGAGCCTACCGAGGAACTCTCGCACCAGTGAGAGCAAACTGAAAGCTCTGCCTCGCTCGTGTTCTCTCTCTCTCTCTTGCGTCCTCCTTCCTAAAGATCACTAGTTTTTGCCTGTTCGCGGACGGAAACAGTTTCGGCACTTTTCGTGAGCGGAAAAAACATGACCTCCTCAGGGGAACCGAGCCCAGATAAAAATCCACGAAGAGGAAAATTTGCTAAACTGTGCAAATAGAACTTTGTTTTAAGTGTTGAAAGTATACATAATCTCCTTAAATGAGGCGAGAAAATCAGACTTTGAAAGTGTACCTAACATGTAAAAGTGTATAGTGGCATCTGGCAGCCCCGTTTTCTGGCGACGCGTTAGTTAAGTCGTTTCGGATCGAATTGAGCGGACCAGATCCATATTTTCCTTCCTCTTCCGAGAAGAGGTGGCGACCGACCGCGTGCACCCCCGAAAATAGGTCAAGTTGGGTGCGTCTCTTGTGTGTTGGCCTGTTTCTGCGCGCGCCCGTTGCATTTTACTCTCCGCGGGGCTAGTGCTCGCTCGGCTCTCGGCACGGGATGCTGCCTGCGTCTCCCCTTTGGCGCGGTGCATAGCATCTCCCGTTGGCGCCGAATGCGTTTTCTGGGTCTTCCCAGCAGAGATGGATTGCTGGGCGAGCAGGGGAGGCTTACGAAATTGTTTGTTTGCTTCAGGAATAAGGATTATTAGCTCGATTCACTTTCATTTCTTTTATGGCTCGAAACGGACCCATTTCTTTTGTCAGCTTTATTAGATATTTTTTTTCATACAGAAAAGGGGATCGATAACAGTAGGCCACAAATGTTTACGTTTAATGCAGTGCCGTAAGCTCTTTTGATTATTCTCCATCTATTAAATTTTGAGCAACGCCCTGGAAGCTTGAATAACAGTTACTTTGAATTCTACTCAAAGAGGTAAATCGCAAAAAGGTTAATAAAATATTATATTAATAGTTTAAAAACTATTAACAGGTAATTTTAAGTAAACCAAATTGTAGAGGACAGCAGTATATTTTGAGGGGCTATATGTATATATTTTGTGTAGTTTAAAGAAGAGTTCTCCAGGTCAAAAATTAAGAACATTTTGCATTGTCGACTGAATCATGTATGTAGCAAAAATTCCAGATTTCACCAAATTTATCGAAAAATTTAACGGTTTGTCAATGATTTAGTGCTTGATTGCGATCCTTCTCGTCGCGATCGATTCAATGGTGTGTGAATTTTGAGAAAAAATTGCCTAAATTGTGAAATAAATCATGGTTGTACAGTAGTGAGACAGTGCAACCTTTTGAGCACATCTTCTCAAAATTTAAACGGCAATTAACATGGGAATTTTAAGCCTCTTCCTCGTATTTCCAAAGGGCAAAAGGATTTATCACAAATATTCTGCAAAGCTTAACTTAAAACTGGTTATCTGAGATTCCGAAACAGCTGTTGTCCTTTCAATATATACTAGAACGTGCTGGAAATATAATTATCTTTATTTAAATTTTCACTCTGTTGCACCTCTGTTGTAAAATTTAGTCATATTTTCCATTTTTAATTCATTCAATCTCCAGAGCACTCTTATTTCCTGCATGGTATATGTAAAAATGTGTTCCACTGTGTTAGTTCTGAAAATACAAACAGTCCATTTGCATGAACACGCGTAAAAATCGTGAGATTAGGAGGGCAAAACGGTAGGCGCTGGAAATTTGCATTTTGCAGTCCGTTTCATGCGGCGTGCGAGTGTGCAGCGTCCGCGAGTAAAAGCTCTTAAAAATTATGGTCTGCGCGTACCGGCAGCGGAGCGAAAATAAAATATGCATTCGCTAGCGGGCTGCAGCCCATTAGTGGCAAAACGAGAAAGTGCTAGCTGGCTGCTGTTCACGGGTGGCGGAAGGGCGGGCGGGCCTCTTTGTGCCGCCCGACGTCTCTAAATGGCACTCGGCACTGTCGGCAACAGCATAATTAAACAATTAAAAACACAGTTCACAGGGCCCATGCAAACGCGGCGGCAGGGAAGCAGTGGCGGCGGAACACACGCGCATGCATCAATCTTGCATGGGCCTGGCTTGCCGCCATCCAGGGGTCGCGCAATTTGAACCCTTTCACTTTTAATTATTGTTGCACCCGGTTTTGTGCTTGATCGGCTGAGTAATTTTTGGGATTTAATGTTTCAGAAATTAATATTATCCAGCAGTGTTTTAACTCCAAATCATATTGATAAGTGAGTCAAAGCTTTCTACCTTTGCTACTTCAAAAAAAACCCACATACACATAAAAAATCATCTAATACCACTGCAAAAAAGCTTTTTAATCTGGTAATTTCTCCTGTAGCTTCATATATGGTATCAAAGACCATAAAAGACAATCCATTGACCCTAAATTTTATGCAACCCCCGCTTTGTCTAAATTTGATTGGACTAATACAAATTGTAAAGATAGGGCTGTTAACATGATATTCCTTTCTATCATTTCCTCATATGTTCTTATAAATGTTTTCATCTTGAAGTTACTGCAACTTGTAAATGTATCTATTGTGATTCTTCGCTTACTAGCATGTATCATTTACTCGACTGTATCAAATAACCTTTAACATTATCCCAAGCTGCCTGCAATGAAGTTAACTACCCAAGAGAGTTGGTCAGAATGACTTTTGTTAATGGTGAGAGTGTTATTTTTTTAATGGGGAAAGGACCGCCGGAGTCCCATCTTTCACACGTTAAAAAGATGTCGACGAGTAAGTACAGAGCCTGAGTGCTTTCTCATGCTTTATAAAACTGAATATATTGGCCAAATTTAGTCAAAAGATGGAATCAACCTCCACAATCTGCTCGAATTCTCGCATTATAAGTGCTCGCTTAGCAAACGTAACCTTCGACTTGACGAAAGTTTTTTTCTTTGGAATTCAGTGATAAGAATGAAAGCTAGTTTGTCGCAAGCTTCATAGACTGCAGAGCCGAAATAGTGACCCAACCAATCTGTTGAACACAAATATATGTGTTTAAACAAATGATAAACTTAAATGAATTCTTCAAGCAAAACAGTACAATTTCTAGTATCAAATTTATTTGTCTAAATAAAATACAAGTCATTCCAAAGTGATGTTTATCTATTTAAAATGGGGAATATGACTTTATTTGGGTATGTATTTGGAAAGACTTTGTACTCTCTCCTGTGTCATCCCTAAATTAAAAACATGTCAAAGTATATGTAAGAGAACTTTCTCTTACAGTATCATAAATAATAAATAATACTCTTGCGATTAAAATGGCACACATAATTTTGAGTCAACACACTTTTGAAAATATGCTCCGAGAAGAAACTCAGTCGACAATCGTAAGTCGTTTTATGGTTCAAAGATTGCAGTTTTCAGGCTGGTGTGGCGGTTGGGCAAGGCAAGAGTTGCTCGCACGGCGCGTCTCGCCTTCCAAATTGATGCCGGCGCGGCGTTGAAATGTTTTGCGCCATGTATTCATACTCCATTAGCATATCTAATGGGTTTGAAACAAGCGCGCGCCGAGTCGCTCTCGCGCGTCACTCCATCGCGATAGAGAGCAGGCAGATTGCGCGACGATGCCATAACGCGCGCGCTATCGCCGACGCACAGCCGAGGAAGCAGTTTGCGCTTGCAAATGTCTGTGCCGCGCGCGTTTATCGGGTCACAATTTCGCTCCCAGGAATTCCTTGCCTCTCGATAAATTTGTCCGCTGACAATAAGCGAAAATAGTGCAATGCCTTTCAAATGGAGCACTGATAAATAGACTTTGCTTTTTATGCGTCTGCTGTCTGCTTGCTAATGTTCCGCGCGTGTGCCCTTGAAGGAGGAAAACTGTATTTCATGGGTAAAAAATAGAGGTCTCAGCCCGCGAGATTCAAGCTGGCGGCTGGCGCGGTTGACAATAATTTAAACGTGAAGTTTGATCGTGCGTAACGGCCCGAAGAGCCGGAAGACTTTTTTCTCTCCTGCACTTTTTAATTTTTGACCCTTTTTCACCATCGGCTGGCGTGGCTGGCGCAGCTTGGCCAGATTCACGGCGGCTGGCGGCTGCCCACGTGACCCAAAATTTGCCGCCTGTCTGAGACCTCTAGTGTTTCCACGTAAGATTATTTGACATCGTCTGCAGTTATAATACTTTTTGTTGAGCACCAGGATGCTCAGGAAATGCCCCGATGTGCCCATAATCTTGTTCATCGGCACTCTGATGAATTCCAAAGGGTCGTGTTGAACATATTCAGAAAGCTCCTAACTTGGCCGATGTAACGGTGTGCAGAACTTGCAGATCGAACCAATGCAGAACCCGTCAGTTTCGGCTAAGTGGCTTGACAAGGAAATCTATTTATATTTAAATTCAATTTATTTCTAACGATGGCTCGAGGGCTACCCTGAGGCCAGGGTTAATTTTTTACCAGTTTTGGTGGTCTTATCTGACCTCAAGGGTGACCCAACTCAGCCTTGAGGTGATCTCGATCTCACTATTTTCCTAAACTCCAAAACGCCCATTTTTATCCTTTGACTATCAGTATCTCAAATATTTATAGGAATGCTACATTATACTTGGGACTATATTTCATCTGATACTTAGATAAAATAAAGAGGTGTTTTTGAGATAAAAAATAAATTTTCAAATTAATTGAATTCGTTTACATTTCTCCTAAAGTCATCCCTCTGTCAATATATCCTTGAATGCCGCCTCTGTTAATTTTTAGGGTCAAGTGATTCAAATTTTTTATTCTGAATTTCCGTTTTTTACGGGAGCATCGAATGAGAACAAAACACTCTCTTAAAATAATTTCAAACTTTCATTAAAAAAAATCAATTTTATCACGGCTCAAAATCTACATTTATTTAGTCTAGTAATATGCTTATACAACTTCAAAATTCAAACAATCAGCCTAGAGAGGAAACTTATAGCATTGGAATATTACTGGAAACCTCGGAACTTCAATTTAAGATCACGCTCAGTTAAAATCCCATCTCATACGTCAATCATGAAACCGTAATAGCTGGAAATTTATTCACAGGGGAAACTAAAATCTATTATATGTTTTCTTTTCAATTTATTTATCGAAAACTGCTATTATCGTAGTGAGAGATTCATGTACTGAAAATTTGTTTAATATTGATGATCTTTAAAAAAAGAGTGAGCACTAAATTAAAATCAAGCGTTTGCTCTCTAATCTGCAGGTAGGCCATTTTGAATTCTTCTTCATTCATTGTAAAAACCTAGAGGGCATTTTTAAACATTGGTCTAGTTCTCATCTCCATTGGCCTTTTGCCAGGGCAGGGTTAATTTCCACGTTGAGTACAAAAATTGTGCGTGTTAATGAACAGCGATTATCTCGAAGGTAATAGCAAATAGATAGGCGCGTCGTTGGTCGGGCCCGGCCTGTCTGCTGCATATTTTTACGCCGCGCCAGCAGAGCAGCCAGCACACAGAGCCACTCTGGCTCTCTTTGCTCTGCTCTCCCGTCGGCCGCCCGCCCGCCCGCTCGCCTGCCACCTCTCAAAGGCCAATCGATCGAGTGGAATTTGCGAATATTATGCCATTTTATGGCGGCTTTGCTTTTAGGGCCGCTCAATTGCGACTCGTGCGGTCTTTTTTAAAATGCGGCTTCCAATCCTTTGGAGGCGGGCGGGCGGGCGCCAACTACCGACTTCTCAGTCCGCGTCCGCCTCGTCAAGTGGGGCTGCCTCGATCTCACCTGCCTTTGCCTGGCCTGCTGGCCTGGCCTGGCTCGGCCTGCCAGGCGACCGAACAATCGACAGAATCAATGACGAACTGTTGATTGTCGTGCACGCCTCCGACACAATTTGTTCCTCGCGCGAATGTTAATTTTCTGGATCGTTTACTGCTGTCGCCCGCGCTAATTGGCCTTGTTTCTTGTTCTGTTCAAGCACGCAAAATCAGCGTGGGGCATTTAAGTTAAATAAAATTTAAATTAAATTTTTTGAGCCATATACAATATGCACAAATGTTTGGAAGAGAGTGCAAAATATTCTTAAATTGGGAGCAAAACAAAGAAGATATCATAATTTTCAAATTTTAGGTCTTAAATTGAGCAGAAACGTTTTTTTTCAAAATCGAATAAAGTTTGTTTGCATTTGTTTTTGACTAAAAATCCGGTGATGGGATTTTCCCTTTGAAAACATTTATACGATCGACATTTTTTTGGTTGAAATTATGATGACCTCGTGCCATTGGCATCTATCAAAAAACAAGTCTGTTATCGATTAATAAGTTCATCCATTGTTAATTCAGCTATAACTTGATTTTAAAATATATTTTTAAAAAATTACGTGTTAGAAGAGGTGAAATCTTCAGGATTGTTTAATTAAAGTTGTCACATAGTCATGTAAACAATTAACAATTAAAAATATTTTAAAGATTAAATTTCAAATTAATTGCGTCTAAATATAAAATAAATATAATTTTAAATCGCACAGGTTATCAATTATTTGCAGCTAACTGTAAGCCGAATTTTTGATACTTCATTTCCTAATGTATAGCAAACTCTAATATTATTACACAGAACATTTTGGCATCTTGCTTAATGGATTCACTGAGTTTTCCTCGTATTTCCGCATGGCCGGAAATGAAATTGAAATCAATAAATTGTTCGTTTCTCAGGGAATTTTTCCTTTATGAATTCTTGTAGTAGAAAAAGCAGAATTTAATTCTTTAAAATTAGCTTTCCAATAAATTTTGAGCTTGTGAATTTTTGTGAGTGAAGGTTAAATCACAGAGAGTGGTGGGGTTGACAACCTCCTTTTAGATTTTGCTCGGCCATGAGTAAAACTGGACATTTTCAGAATTCTCGGGGGCTAATACAGTGGTAAGTTTTGTTTTGAAGGTAAAGAACTGCTGATTCGAGGCCTACGGGGCCGAAACAGCTGCTGTACAGTACGAGAACGTGTTATTTAATATCACCACTTCTTTCTTTTTCTGTGTTATAAATAAATTTTCATGCCACGGCATTACAATAAACCTCAAAACTTTGAAAACTCCCCTGCAGATATAAATTAATAGAAGCTTAAAATGAAGCCATCATCATTTCATCTCTACAGCCCAACAGGTTTCGACGCGTGACGAGTTTTACGTTGCACCTGCGAGAGAGGGTAGATATATGTATGTGCCATCCCCATTTCCAACTCTTTCGGCGCGCTTGCTTGCTTGCTTGCGTGCAGCCGTGTGGGGTGTTGCAAGGCAGCCAGCGAGAGAGTGTGTGTGTGAGAGAGAGAGAGAGAGAGAGAGAGAGAGAGAAAGAGAGAGAGAGAGAGAGAGAAGCGCTGCTCGGCGTTTCAAACAAGCGAGCGACCCACTCATCAAGCGAGAAGGCGAACGAACAAGCGGGAGCAGGCGAGTGAGCGAGTCTGCAGGCTAGGCCCGAGCCGCAGTAATGATTGCCGCAATGTATATGGGCGTTTATCAACACAAAACGCCTACAATACACTTTTAGAGAGGCTGCCGCTGCTGCTGCCGCCGCTGCCGCCGCCGCCGCCGAAGAAAGAGGCTGATAAAAAAGGCCAGAGAAAAGAGCGCGCGCGAGAGATATATTGTTGAGCCTTGGGCGAGCGTGCGGCGTGCACCTTGGTGGCAAAATACTTATCGATTTCTTCACACAGGGCTACAAATCGTGATGCCTGGCTAGTTTGACGACTGCCGAGCAACAAGCACCCGAGCTGCTCTACTCGTGCGTGTGTGTATGTGCTTGCTTGCTCATGCCGAAACATACACAAGCAATAAGCAGCCACCTATAGCATGCTTTTTGACTGATTTTAGACTCGTGATATGCAAAGTTTCCTTTTTTAGTTCCACGTTTGATTTAATCAAGGCGACGGCTTTTATTTTATCGCTCTCTTTTGCTATTTTAGAATTTGTTTTAATGAGTCAACTCTCATATAACATTTTCAACGTCACATAAACTCCATTGTTTGCGTGCAGTAGTAATCCAAGCGATGTTTGGGGTTCAAGTACGGTCTGATTTGCGCCTTCATTTGACACTCTACTCTGTAGCATTGCAATGACGAGCCATTTGGAGTTGGGAGAATTGCAAAAGCTTCCCTTCTCGCTACTTGCTGCTTTGCACCTTTCCAGCATGCGTAAATTAATTTCATGGGACAAACGTTTCAAATAAAGACCCCAGTGCGGGGGCAGGAACACGAGCTGGTCCTTTTCTGAACTGGGCCTGTGAGCCCATTGGATGTTATTGGTTTTCGCTGTCAGGAAAGAGATAAAAGCATAAAATAATCACGTCAATGTGCTTTTAAGCTAAGAAATTTTTAAATAATCGTTTTTAAGATTCGTCTTTGATTAGTACAAACGAATCTCGTCTGGTCGCGATTTTTAACCCACATTCCAACGTCTCGCCAAAAGTTTGATGAATGGGCGGCGCACTGATGGCACCGGTCCAAACTGGATGTCGCATACTTTTCAACGTTTAACAATGTCGGCGTCATTACTGTCGAAAAGTGATGACTAACTCGACGCTCTTCAGGGGGTTTAGGAGAATAAAAGTCGACAACTTTATGATAATTTATCATTTGACATCCCGCCCGCCAATGAATAGCTCGTCTCCTACCGAATCCTGACTAGGCAATACGCCTTGCTGTCATGCTTCGCAGGTTGCATAGCATAGACCCGATTTTCCTGGCACGAGCGCTGCGTCGTCGCGTAAAAATCAATGAAATTGTCTCTGACGCAAACAAATTTTATCATAACGACACGTAAAGCGGCCTGATTTCAATCGCTAAACGCACTCGTGTCGAATAGAAGAAAATTGCTCTGCCACTGACCGTAAAAGAGGCATTTAACTTTCACTCGTTTGATCCTGTGCTAATAAGAAAATAAGTGTTTCTGTGCGTGTTTCAGAGACGAGAATAGACGCAGGAATTATTGACTAAACGACCGTGTGACGTGATCATTTCATGCTGATGCCTCATCAACTCGGATCTGGCACACAGAAGAGTGGAATTCCAAAACCGCTTTTTATAATTAGCTGATCAAAAGAAAGAAGAGCGTAAAAGGCGCCCGCAAGCGGGCTGAGCTGAGGGCCAGCCAAAAGCTATAAGCTGTGGTTTGCACAACGAGCAATTTGAAAATAATTTGGTGTGAGCAGAAAGAACAAGGAGAACAAAGTTGGAACTAGTGCTTGGAGGTCTTCATAGTTCCGTTGTAGCGTCAAAATATGTACATCTGAAATGTATTAAAAATGTTGGCACAGTTTAAATTTTAACCTAATGTGCTCTACTTTGCCTGTTTCAAATTTTTAAAGTTTTCAAGTTTTGATGGCATAGCTCTCAAAAAGCATGATTTATCGCATTGCGCTATAACAAACACTATTATCTGCCTCCTTTGGACATTGGCAGGTTGGATTGATATTCGCGAGTCAGAGTTGAAGCGTGACACGCACCGCCGATTAGGCAAGTCACAGCAAGGCCGGCGCAATATAAATAAATATGTCCCGCCTTGAGTAGCACGTGTGCACTCATGCATTATTGGTCTGTACGAGTGGGCCTGCAGCCAAATGTGGGTTATGTTTGTTTGTCTGATACCACCCTTCCACTGTCATAATAAAATCAAGGTCCTCTCCGGGTTGTTTCTGCTGGCTGCCTCTGCCTGCTTGTGCGAGCGCCTGTTTGTGAGTGCCGCATTTAAATTTATTGTTTCTAGGGCCGCAGCACAATTTTTTTATTAACTCTCTTTCCCTCTCGCCAAGGCTTATTTTCTGCTTTTCTCCGCGGAGAGATATTGGGACTTTGAGGCTGCTAAGATTGCTTTGTTTTTCTGCTCATCTTTTTGGCTCTTTTGACCACTGCCGAAAGGAATTGGTTTAGAATAATTCCCAGTGGGGGACAACATTTTTCACATTTCACATTAATCACACGAACAGTAAATTATTGGTGTTTACGAGCCTTTTTTCATGAATCAGTAGTCATGACTGTAAAAAATATGGAGCCTCTTTGGACAATGTGAATTTATTTATTTATTTGTGAGGGGCAGCAGGTAGCACATAGATGTTTTACTTTGAAAGTCCTGCAGCTAATTAAAATTTCCTAAACGTATAAAAAAATTATGTTTATATCATGCTAAATGATCAATATTTTAATTTTGATTTAGTCGGAAGACTTAAGACTGTAAAACAATCATTCCCTTCTATACTCCATCAGATGGAGATTTAGTGCGTCAAGTTTCAATTTTGTTCTTGTGTTAAGTGAATAAAAATGATTTTTTTTAAATTGTTGCTGACTGTCATGGAAATATCATTCAAATTAACTACGTAGCCATTGCCACTGGCTCGTAAATATTTTTTATTAACTACATTAATTAGAAACGCCGTGTACCACTTACAAATAGGCCAAATTTGATTTATATTGCTGTGTTTTGCAGCTCCCTACATAAACAAGCCAAATAAAGATTTAATGTGATTGCAAGTGTTTCATGTTTGCAACTTCAATGTAAAATAAACACTCCCATGGTTCGATACCTGAATCACTGGCACACGCTTCTCCGAATGGCTTTGCGCCAATGCACATTGAAATAACAAATCTTCCAGAGTGGCATTTGCATTAGGGAAATAAAAATTGGCTGGCGCAGCAGACGAGGCGAGGCAGGCTGGGAAGTAGTGCGCGGCATTTGCATAGCACGCGATAAAAGAAAAATTCAAAATGCTGCGGGCAAGTGCATCGGCACTTTTGCAGTTCATTAGCAGAAGAGCGCGCGGTCACATTACGTTTCATGCTCGCGGCACTAGCCTTTTATTTCCACAAGTCGCGGGTGCGCACGTCTTTTGCCCTGGCACACGACGGCTCTTGGCTAATAAAATTGCACGGTGCAAATATTTGCATGCACAAAAGCTGAGTTCGTGGAGGGGTTATTGTTTCGACACATGCACCGAGCAGCGAGAGAGAGAGAGAGAGAGAGAGAGAGAGAGAGAGAGAGAGAGAGAGAGAGAGAGAGAGAGGCAGAGAGAAGCAAGGCGCTCGACCGACCGACACAAGAATCAAATGAAAAGACATGTAGCAGCAGGAGCAGCAGCAACAGAAGTATTATATCTCTTGACCTAATTTAAAATAAAAACCAAACAAAGAACATCGCGGCGGCTGTTGAGAAGTCGAGATAAAAGAATGGATGTGTGCAAGCAGCTTCCAAGGTATTCGCTTCGGGCTTGCTTTAAAACAGCATCAAAAGAATCAACAGCCAGCCATTAGCGGAGAGTTTGGGCGGTTTAACCAGGGTTGCGCGGCACAATGACACGGAAGAGATCGGTTCGGAATATTTTTAGCCCGAGTGCTGCTGGATCTCGGATGCGCGGCGGGCGAGGCCCGAAAACTGGCTGCATACTGCTAATCGGACGCAACACACACTGCTTGTTCTTCAATTGTTTTTCAGGGCTGGGGTCCATTGAGAGAATTCACATGAATGGCAAGCCGGGCGCCGCGCCGCCCGCCCGCCCGCCTCCTACTTCCGGTTCGGCGAAAAATATGGACATAGTTAAAAAGTACCCACCTTTGGAGGACTTTCTAGCTGAGATTCGCTGAACAGTAAAGGTGCCATTTTGTCCGAGTGTACAGCTCATGGTTGAGATTAATGGTCCACTGATTTCATCAATAGTACTCTCCGGTCCGGAAATCAGTCCGTCGGAGCTGGCGCGGCTGCTGGCGACGAGGCTCACACGTCCGCGCGAGGAAAAAGCACAGAAATCACTGGTCACCAGGGGTTTTCGGTTCGGCGGCGGTGCAATTTCGACTGTTCGGCCAATCGCGAGAGCAACCAACGCAGCGGGGGTGCCTGTTTTCCTGGGGGGCGGAAGAGAGAGAGAGAGACACTCACACACACACACAGATAGAGAGAGAGAGAGAGTTAGCGAGCGGCGGGCGATTCACACCATCACGGGCCGATTCGTCAGCAGCACAACAGGCCAGGCCGGGGCACCGAGCGAGCAGCCGATTTTTCCTACAAATTCACACCGACTTTATAATCCATCGGGGTTGCAACGGGTGACCGCGCAGCAGATCCATCTCTCCGAGCTTGTGCCGCTCAGGCCCAGAATTTGCAAATCGATGATTCCTCTTCTCTCACACAACAACATACTCCCTTTACACAATAGCGATGGTTCGCCGCTGGCGCAAAGAATCGCAGTCCAGGCCGTCTACAACTAAGCGAACGACACAAATGGCGCGCTAACTCAGTCCAAACTCGTGCCGTTTATCACATTTTGCCAGTGCAAACGGGCTGCTTTCCAACTTTCCATAGGTGGATCCTTATATTCCGCTGCGAAATCAACCATCACTGGCTAGAATGAGAACAAGCAGAGGAGAAAACCATAATGCGCGCGCGCAAACCTTTTTAAGAGAAAATCTACTGCTGTTGCTGCCGCTGCTGCTGCCGCCGCCGCCGTTGCCGCCGCCGCTGGTAAACTTTCCTCGCAGCACCCCATTTACCCTAAGATATTATTTTTACGAACACGATTTTTCCACTGCTGATAACCACGCCGGAATTTATGTCTATGCAGCGTGCGTGCGTGCGAGCTAGCGCGACGCCGAGCTCGAAATTCAATTTCAGCCGGCGAATAAAACCGACCTAAATTTTTGATACGAAATGGCGGATTTTATTTCAGGGAGTAATTCCATCTGGAGTCGCGTCGTTAATTGAACCGTAACGACAACGACGCGGAAAAGGAGTGCGAATTTATCAGCCGAGCGCGCGTGACAAAGTAATTATAAAAGTGCACCGCCAGCGCGTTCGAGTGCGGGTCAAGTGCAGCCCGCGCAAAATGGTACGTCCTAAATCAGTCAGCCGCTCGCTGGTCGAGAGGGTGGCACGGCATTTCTTTTTATTATCATTATTGCCGGGCTGGAGAGCGAGCGTGGAACACATTCACTCACTCACTCACTCGCACGAGCAAGAGGGGGCGCAACAGTAATTGATAAGGGCCGGACTAGAAACACTAAAATCCATGTTTAGGACTGCATCTCTGGGAGGAGGCGCGGGGGACGCGCAGCAGCGGCGGCTGCGTGGGTGAAGTAACCACCACCACCACCACCCCGTGCACTGCACGAGCACCAGCCACAGCAGCAGGAAGGAAAGGATACCAATATGGCTGCTATGCGCAAAAAGGGCTATCAAGAAATCGATAGGGGGTGCTCCGTGTATGTGTGTGAACTGCTCCGCTGTTCCCAGCAGATTTCCCTCCCTCCCTCCCTGCCTCCCGTCCGTCCCGCGACCCTCGCAGCCGCCTCCACCACCTCCTCCTTCAATATTCCGCCACCCACGTCCCTGTGTGCACAACACAACGCAGTGGCGGCTGAATTATTACGCCCATCATTTCACACGGCCCGCTTAAATTATTTCTCCTTCAAATAAATTTCTGCCTGCCGCTTTTTCGCAATCGCCCACCTCCTCCGACCGACCGGCCGGCTGGCCGGCCGCCCCCTGCCCCTCGGGGGTCCCCTGCGGGTGCATGTGCCGGCCAGCCCTTTCACGCTGCTGAATGAGAGTCTCCATTTTGGCCCGTGTACTCTCGGGGGGTGCCCCTCACTTTCGCCGCCCCGCCGCTGTCTGCACCGCCGCAGCCAATGGGACAATTATCAAAAATTGGTCCCCTTTGTCGCAGCCTGCACCCAAATAAACTGTTTACTTTTATGAGAATGAAATGACTTTTCATTCGCGCCGCGGCACCCGTTGAATGAAAGCGAGTACGCCCGGTTTACTCGCCGCCTGAATGAAAGAAAATATAAATAAATATCAGCCACGAGAGTCAGACTTCCGATAGCACTCTTTTGCAGGTGATTTATGCAACACTCGAATCGCAAGAAACTTGTCTGCTCGGCTGGCACAAACAAATTATTTTGCAAGGATGAACCGCCCCTGTGTTTCTGCCGGCTCATCCTGCTTTCTTTTTGTTCGGAGAGAATAGAGCAAAAACTGGAGCACCGTCTGCTTCTTTCACATAATGTGTTCCAGAAGAATCAATTTCCATTCTGGCCTTCCGTCGCAATCTGCAGCACAGACAATGACGGGCCTCGTTGCGCCTGCAGTCTCGTCTGATGCAACTGGTGCATTTCATGTGACGGACGTGTTGCATACTTTAGACTCCTGCAGGCGCTATATCGCGCCGCGCCGTCTACCTCTCTTTTTGATTATTAATGTCGGGCTGACTGACCATTCAGTCTTTTGTCCACCACAGACCGTACCACTGTGAAAGGAGGAAGGCAATTTTTACTAGACAAAAAAATGATATGTGGTGCTAGGCTAATTTTCATCATTACCAAGGAATAAAAAAGGGATAAAGGAGGCGCTCATGGGTCTGATTATTTTGTTCAGGTGGCAGCCCTGCAAAACAGTGGCGCTGGATGCTCTCCCATAACAAAGTGCCGACGAGGGATGAGCCTGACGTAGGACGTAAACAATCAAGTGGAATCGGCTTAATCGACGGAATATTGAATTTAAAAGAAAACTAACTGACACATATCCGCAACCATGTCAAGAGGTATAGGAAAATCAATAATTTATTCACGATTTATTGTATCTTTCATTAAAATTAAGAAGCACAGAAAATTTCCTAAAAAAATAATTCTTTATGTAATCATTTTGATTCTCAAACATAAATAATTGTAAAATCAATATGGTTTGCTTTAATTTCAGCCCCTGGCAAGCGAGGGGCGGAGAATGGGAGCAATGGACACATCCGCCCAGACCCAAGTGCGCCAGTTTCAAGGAAAGGGATTTTAACTTCTCTCTTGACCTCTGCGCCAATGCCAATACCCGCTAAAGATGTGGTATGCAATCTAAAATGTTTGATATTAAATCACGTCTCTCATTGAATATTTATTTTAGCTAGGAAAATGCCGCTTTGTCTCAGAGTTTGAGAAACTCAATCGAATTGGAGAAGGCACTTATGGTGTCGTCTGTAAGTTTGCGTTGAGAACGATTTCGCTCAGATGTATTTAATTATTTTATCAACTTGCAGACCGAGCCCGAGACACAACAAATGGTAAAATCGTGGCATTAAAGAAAGTGCGAATGGAAAATGAGAAGCATGGAATACCGATCAGTGGTCTGCGGGAAATTTCTGTTCTGATGCAGTGCAAGCATGAAAACATTGTCGATTTGAAAGAAGTGGTCGTTGGGCGGAGTCTAGAAAGCATCTTCCTATCCATGGAATACTGCGAACAAGACTTGGCTAATTTACTCGACAATATGCCAAAAGCATTCACAGAGTCGCAAGTCAAGTGCATCATGCTGCAAGTTCTACGAGGACTCCAGTTTTTACATGGAAACTTCATCATTCACAGAGATCTCAAGGTTTCTAACCTCTTAATGACTGACAAGGGCATTGTCAAGATCGGTGAGTAGAATTTTTCAATAACATCAAGAAAATTTGATAAACAAAAAATGAAGCCCGTAATCTCCTGGCCCTGTCAGACCTGAAATATTCCACGGAATTAGTTTTTTTCTCAAGGAAAAACTCTTAGGATTTGACGTTAAAGTTTTTGGAAAAAATTATATTAAAACGTGTAGCATCCAATAAGTTAAGGTGTAGACCAAGGGGGAAGCGGAATTTGCGAGTTATGGAGCTCCGGAGATTATTAATGCTTAATGGATTTAATTTAACATGGGAAATAATTAAAAATCAAATTTGAAGCCATATTTTATTTGATCGTGTTTATATATTTATAATAGGAAGACCATTTAATAAAATGAATCAATTGATAGGTTATCTTTTATTCTGCGGAAGAGTCCCTAATTTTTAGACACCTGTCGGGAAATTGATCAATGGCTCAAAAACGTTTTAAAAATTTCTGAGCTGACTACCACGTTATGTAGCTCCATATTTTCAGTAAGAAAATAATCTAAATAAATTCTTAATAATACTTTATTTCTACATTTTTTTATTTTTAGAAATTGAAATTTAAAGAAGAAAGAATTGGTCCAGCACTTATGAAAAAAGCAAATTTGATCAGCTTTCAGAACATGTTATGTTTTTTTGCTCTACGATTTACCGATAAAGCCTAGCAAAGCTTTGAACCAACCCTTGTGGGAAACTTTTGATTTTTTTCGAAACATTAAAAATTATCCATTAGACTGTATAAATTAAAATTCAGGAAAATTGAACAAAATCTGTCGTTTTTTTACAATCTAAAAAAAACGCTAATATCGGTGAATCATGAAAGGCAACGCGAATTCAATGGTTTCGCTATCCGCCAAAAACTAAAAAAAGCGTTGAAACCTAAAACCTAAGAAGAGTTTCCTTGTCAGTATTGACGTTAACACCAAATCTGTTTCACAAGATATATAGTATTATTGCTTGTGAAATGTGAAACATATATGGGGTCAAAGCTACTTCAGAAAAGTGAGCCAGCTCTTCCACTTGAAGTACAAATATTTTATATATTTTACCTAAAATTGTACATATTGATCAAAGACTTTCACTTTTTTTTTTTTTAAAGTGGGATGATACAGGGCAACAGTTGCAAATTATTTGAATTTTTGGAGGCCATAAGCAATTGATCAATAAACAATTTGTTCAACAATTTGCAATAAAGGACCTTCCTACAGTAAAAAATTCAAATTTTGCCGATTCTCCAAAATTTACAATGCTTGAACATATTTTCTTGGCATTAAGGGACGAGTTTATGCATTGGCAACAAGCATTTTCCAGGCTTTTGCAGTATCATTCCTCTTTAAATTTCCATGATAATATGGATTTTAAGAAAATTTTCCGTTGTTGACTATAGCAAGTAGTTCATTGAGTTTATTTTCTGTTAAATTTAGCAACAGTTTATCTCTACATTGTGCAAAAATTAAATCAGGACCAAAATATTGTAAAATTTCAGAATTTGCCCTATTTTTCGAAAAATTAAATGATTTTACACTTGATTTCAATCTCTCTCGTGGCGATCTATCCAATGGGGTGCTAATTTTGAGGAATAATTTCCTAAATTGTGAAATAAATCGTGATTTTACAGTAGGTAGTCAACCTGGGAAATCTTACGCTTTTCCTAATTTTTAGATAGTATTTTAGGTAAAGGTAACAAGGATAAATTGGTCACAAATTTTCTGTTAAGCTTTATTTTAATCAGTTAAAAGACGCGTGCAGTGTTCCATCGGACAAATTTGCGTCTGTATTTTAATTTAAATTTATCTCATCAACTTCATTCTGGTAAAAACACTAAAATTTTCGTTCCCATTCCAGCTGACTTTGGCCTAGCCAGGTTTTATGGATTGCCCGGAAGGCCGATGACCCCGACCGTGGTTACCCTGTGGTACAGAGCGCCGGAGCTCCTTCTCCAGGCGCCGCTACAAACGCCCGCGCTTGATATGTGGGCTGCCGGTTGCATTCTTGGTGAACTCCTCAGCAACAAGCCCCTCTTGCCAGGTTGAAAATCGCAAATCAGTGGCTGATTTTATTGATTTGCATTCAAACGAATACCAGGCAAGACGGAGATACAGCAGTTGGACCTAATTGTGGATTTGCTGGGCACGCCAAACGACAACATATGGCCCGAATATTCCTCCCTTCCGGCAGTGCAGAGTTTCACCCTGAAACACCAGCCGTTCAACAACCTGAAGCAGAAGTTTTCAGATCTTTCCGCACCCGGCCTGCGACTGCTGAATTTCCTCTTCATGTTCGACCCAAAGAAGAGAGCAACGGCAGAGGAATGTTTGCAGAGCTCCTACTTCAAAGCTGCACCATTACGTAAGAGACAATTGCACCACTTGACGCATTGAAACTTAACTCTTTTACTTCAGCGTGCTCGCCCTCGATGATGCCTACGTTCCCCCAGCATCGGAATATGAGAACTCAACCAACTCAGGAAAGCAGTAGCCAACAGGCTTCAAATTTATCAGATTTGGTGAGAGGATATTACCGATAAAAATTTAAATTTCTAAACGAAATCAGAAGCAGCTTCCCTGGTGTATAAGTGAGATTTTTATTTTTCCATATTTCTACTGAAACTATTAGAAAGGTTCTTTAGAAATAAGGAAAAAATAAAGTAATACACCGAAGGCTTATATACCAACAATTAAAATTTTAACGTGATTTGTTTTAGTTGGGGAGCCTCGCCAAGAAAAAGAGAATGTGAAGCGCAATAATAACTTGTAAACACTTAAATTGATGCAATTTTTTGTAATAAACTAGTGTAGTAGTGATATAAGTGTGCTTAGAAAATTTTGTTTTATTGAAAAGCTTTAATTATTTTAACATAATAAGCGCAAATGGCATTTAGTTTCTATTTTTACAGAGGTTTGATTAAGCGTGCACACGTCTTGTTGATGCACCAACATAAATCCACCAAGTACAGTTAATTAAATCAAAGCTGGTACATAATCTATCACAAAATGGGAACTTCCTTCGATTATATTTTTCCCTGGCTGAAATATTAAAGAAGGTTCACCGTTCCAAGCAAATAATTTTCGCAGACAAATACTTGTAGTTTAATTGTATTTACAAGGTAGCTTTGTTTTCAATTTAAAATATTATGCAACGAGATAAATTATGCATCCATTGTTATTTTTTTGGTGATAAGGCGAATGATGCCTAACATAGGTCTTCGAGTAATTTACGCTGCCCACGATTCCAACTCCTTTAAGTCATCATCGTCCTCAACTTTGGCTCCTGAAACATACAAATCACTTAGAATTTCTTGATTTAGTATTAAGCTAGTCATACTTGGCTTCGCTTTTGGTGCCGCGACCGGCTCTGCCATAGGCACGTTCGGGAGTTCTGGGGCTGGTCCAGTATTAAGCAGCGCCTCATCCAGCTCTTCTTGTTCCAGTGCTTCAAGCTCTCTTTCTAATTCCTCCTGCAAAATAAGTTGTTTTTATTGAACTGCATTGGGTAAATAAGTATGATGTTCAAAACAAGCAGACGGTGTTTGTTCCTGATAAACTTTACATTGAAATAAAAAATACTGTATCGAACCTCATCTACATCTTGTCCAAAGGCGACTGGATTGGAGATGGCATCAGAAATTTCTCTAGCGACGTCTTGTTGTTCGGCAATGTCATCCATCATGTCGTGAACTTGATCAACGTCCCTGGAGAAATAATTAAATGATTAGAAATTATTGCTGCACCCTCAAGATTTTCGTACATGTGTTGGTGCGCGTGTTTGAGCGCCTCAGCAGCACTTTTCATTGTCTGCAGAACTGCAGTGTTTGTGTTGGCGCCTTCCAAAGCCTCCCTCTGCATTTCGATCGTTGACAAGGTGCCATCGATTTGCTGCAGTTGTTTCTCATAGCGCTTCTTCCTTTTCAATGCTTGGATAGCAGCTGCACAGGAGGAAAATTTGATTACAATCGAGTGACCAGGCAGTATGAGTCATCTTTAATTGTCTTGTGAATTGCGGATCTCCCAAAATCTTACCTGAATTGAAAAAAACTTATACATATTCTTACCTCTTTTATTTTTGGTTCCGTTCTTCTTGGCAATATCGACTTCTTGGACAATCTTCTTTTCGAGGAAATCTTGTTTTTTCATCAACATCTCCTCAGTCTCCCGCAGCTTCTGAATTGCTTCTCCGGTGGTCGGGGTCTTGTCGCCCTTTTTCCCACCGAAGATTTTCCCCAAAAAACTCATCTTCTTCCGTTACAATCAACGCAAGCGGCAAGAAATGTTGCTCACGAATATGTCGGTGTACTAGTAATCAATCGCACGGGAACAATATTTTCATAGCTCGATGAATCAGACGGTCGTAATCGACTAATCAGTTTGCGTAGCTCAAAATGTCAGGCTCAGCTGGCACGCTTTCCCTTTCCCTTCCCTTTGTTTATCGATCGTCACATGTTTCGAAGGCGGTAGTTTTAAAGATGGCTACCACACGTGCAGTACCCGCTGACTCGACCCCGGCAGAACCCTTAATTGTGACGGTAATTCGCAAATTTAATCAGTTATTCCTGTCAGATATGAAATATGAAAGGGTTATGCCTCTAACTTGCGATTTCGATTGCTTTGACTTCCAGCTCACAGGAGATGAAGACAATGAGACTGACAGGACTTTCGTGTTTACAAACGAGGGCCACACTCTGGGCAATGCCCTCAGGAGCATAATTGCTCGATAGTAAGCTATTTTTAATCGAAATTTAAACTGGTTTAACGGAGCTTGCATATTTAGCCCTGATGTTTTGTTCTGCGGCTACACGGTACCTCACCCCGCAGAGGCAAAAATGAATTTGAGGATTCAGGCTTTCCAGACGCCCGCGTTGGACATCCTGAAGAGGGCTTTGACGGACCTCTCTCAAGTTTGTGACCACGTGAAAAAAACATTCACGGTATGACACTGCGGTAAATGACGTGGATTTCTTAACTAATTCGCCTATTTAATTCAGGAACGAGTCACAGAATTCAAACAATCCAATGGTGAGGCAATGGAGATGGGATAGCTATTCATTTTTTACAACTTTATTAATTTTTTATCAATTTAAAGCAACTTTCCATGTAAATAATAAAAATTATATGTCACTACAAAGCTAAGCTTTTTTCTCACTTCTTTCCGTACCTAAATGTTAACTTCTGTTTAGAGTGTATTTCAAGAACAAGACCGAAAAAAAATACCGGAATTCCGGTATTGTTCTTGTTTTGCCGGATTTTTTTCTAAATTCAATACCAGAACAATACCAAACAATACTGGAAAAGGCAATACAAGAATATTGTTTTTTCCTCAATTCTTTATGATGGTAGAAAAATTTTCATAGAAAAATTCTCCTAATTTTTAAAAATCCCTATTTTTGGTCGTGCAAATTTTTTATTTTCAATAAAAATTGCAGAAACATCCGCAAAAAAGTTTTTGCAATGCAGTTGTTTTTGTCCGAAAAAATGCGTGTTTTTGCGAACCCTGCACTGGTTGTACCAAGAGACCGAAAATTTTATCTCTCATCGCAATATTCCAAAATTTCTGATTATTTTGGCACGAAATATGTATATGACTCTTTCGGGGTAAAATTCGGAAAAATGCGGACAAAACCACAACTAGGTGTTTTCCAGCTGTTAATTTTTGCGTAAAAAACCAGTGTTGCTGTCGCATTTTTGCGTATTGCAAAATTGGCGAACCCCGATTGCTTTCTTTCCTCCTCGAGTTGACAAAGTAAGAATCTTTAGGCTTTTAATGCTGCACTTTGCCATTGCTGCCGATAAAACTGTCCCTCGTCCCGCTGAAGATTGTCCCTGTCCCGTCCCATACCTGTCTTGAAATAAAAAATTCTACCCGCGTCCCTCAGGGACGGGACGGGAATCCTGTAATCTCTGTCCCTGGTCCCCTCTCTAGTTTCAATTTTAAAATATATTTAATCAAGCAAAATGACAATTTTATTAAAATGCCAAAATAAGATTTGATAATATAAAACTTAAAAAATCCCAAAAACAAGAATTTTTTCCAAAAACAACAATACCGAAACAAGATTTTTTTGTCAGAAAAGCAATACCAAAACAAGAAGGATTGAAATACAATACAAGACAAGAACATTTTAAATATTCCTTTTAGAAACAATACCGGAACAATACCAGTTTCGTCAAGAAAAGTTCCAGACAATACAAAAATTTGGTCTTGAAATACACTCTACTTCTGTTTTAAACATTATTTAAACATTGTAGCTAACAAAATTAAAGAATTTTTTCCATTAATTTTTGTACATATTTGCCAGTTTATTGAGTGGCGAGTTCAAATTTTTCTCGATTTGCCCGTTTTGCAAAATTAAATATATTATACTCCAAATATTTTCAATTAATTTTAATTCACTTAATTTTGATTGTAGAAAAATTTAATTCTCTTTAATACAGCAATTTACTGCTTCTGCCACGCTAATAACACCGCAGATCCAGAAAACTCGAGTAAAATCTATCCGCTGAATCAAAATCGATGAATGAAGAACGAATCATGTGCGAGCGGCGCATGTCAAGCCCGCGAATTTTAAATGGTACGCTCAGTATGGGCGCTTTTGTAGTTCGCGGGCATTTATTTTCCTTACTCGCGATCCTTCTACAACGTTCTATGCAGTATGCAATTGTGTTCGGCTCTCTGTTGATTGACCCGACTCTGTCTGCTAATCCTTTGGGCGATAGTGAGTCACTTGTGCCGAAGTTCAGAATCTTAAGAATTGCACCATTGACTGCCATTGTTCAGTGCCAATAGCCAATTCTTCTAGCCCCGTTTGTCTTCTTCAAAGGTCACAGACTGACTTAATACAGATGGCCGAGAAAAAAATGGAAACGAGCACCTTCCATTGTGAGGAGTTCAAGACAACGTTTCCCTTTGCCAGCGCCGTCGAGATCGTTGAAATGGTCAGCGAGTTGGAAGTTCAGGAGGATGGCGGCAATGAGGCCAGCAATAAGTCGAAAGAACCTCGCGGCCTGTTGCTGAAGATGCTCGACAACTTGGACAGCGATGTCGAGCGCTTGAGAAAAAACGCCATGGACCTGGAGGACAAAAGGGAGACCCTGCTCGGCAGCCTGGATCTCATACGCCAGTCGCATGCCCTGGAGACCATCAGTGATGGTAATTAATGAGAAATTTAAGGCGATGTGTTGCATGGCTTCGGGTATTTACATGTGAGTTTTATTTACAGCTGAAAAGAAGGAAATCGAGGAGTACATCGAAACAATTACTTCTCGGTGCCGCACTGTACAGATTAAAGTCGACACTGTGAGGGATCAGCAACAAGAAGAATCTCTGCACTCTGTAAGTGTCAATAATTTTTATAAATTATGAGCATTCATAAATGATAGAAAATAAGCTATATCATAAATATTACACTATTATTATTGAATACTTTTAAATTGTTTTCAAATTGTCATTCGGGAAATGAAAACACCGATTAGTTTTGTCAATCGTCTTTATTTTTACCTCCAGGTCAACTCACTGATTGACTCCATGGTCCTCAATCTGAGGTTGGATCCCATGGGCACACGGGGTCGCTGCCTGGCCTATCTCAGGTCTTTTTGCCGCTGCGAAGATGACAATGAAATTCTGGTCTCCATCGCTTCTAAACTTCAGCCCATGCACGTGGACAAGGGCTTCGAGAGTGCGCTGCTGGGCTGCACGCTTGATGACCAAAAGCTTGTGAAGCGGCGCCTGCGGGGCCTGCTCTCATACATCATCAGCCCTCAGAATGAGTAGCGTGCTCCCTAAGACTGGAAATTTGATTTCAACCTGAACATTATTTATTGAGCTTAAATGCAGAACTGGCAGTGAGCTGATTGTTCAGGTCAAGGACTGAAGGCTGCTGTTGTTAAGTTTAAACCTAAAAATGCCTTTCTTTGCTGCTTCTTATCGTGTCAACACTCATTCTACTGTTGAAATCCGCTAAGCCGGACGTTCAATTTTACATCACTAAAGCTGTATCGAGATGCAAAATGCACGCTTTGAACTGAGAAAAGTACTGACTATAACTATTGTCATTCGAATTAAAATTTTATGGTAGGCATTGCATTGAACAGTGAAACATAATTCATTCCTTGTTCGTTTTGATTGTGAAAATTACCAAAACTGGTTTAAATTAAAACGCAAATTATTGTAACTGTCTATCAATTCGAGTTGATTGCGATTTTATTGTATCGTAAACAAAATAAAAGAGGGGTGTTTAAAATCCAAAAATATCCATGAAATATATTTCAATGCTTGCTAAAAGTTAGTCGTTTTAAGAGTAGGAAATGCAAGGTGCAGATTCAAATTATTTCAACACATTTACAAAATGAGCACTAGCTGGACGAATAAAAGCCGACGGTCCTCGCCCACCGCACACTAGAGTCTTTCACAATCGGCACTGAGACTGAGACTATTTAATGCTCACTTGACAGAGAATGTCATCGATCGTCTTGCTACACTTAAACGTTTGTCACAAAGTTATTTTGATGAAAGTTAATTCACTTCAGATAATTGAACACGCGCCTCGAAGCATATTCTTGCCAGCGTGGTGGGTTCGGAAAATTCTCCGGCCTCTCGACTTAATTGCTATTGCGCCGTGATGGTGGTGATGGTGTTTGCTGCCTTTGTGCAGCGGTGACACAGGCAGGCTGAAAGCACCTGAAACAAAAAAAATAATTAGCATTCCGCCGGAACGTAATTTTCATATTTAACATTATTAAACCACTTTTAATGTTTTTGCCGAGAATTTTAACGATGTAAAGCGGAATTAATTGGCCTTACTAATCGCCGGTGGCTGGTATCCACCCATTCCCATGGCCTCTTCCTCTGCGTGCATTTCTTCAAGGCAGCATGCCGCCAAGTGACGGAAAACAGGACCCACGTTGACGTCTTCCTTCACAGACACTCGAAATAGTCGACAGCCCAGCGAACGGGCCAACATTTCTGCTTCCTCTCTGGAAATCCATAAAAATTTCAGTGCACATCACCTTTTCTTTATAAAAAGCTGCTGAAATAAATTTTCAATTTCTGAAAAAGCAAAACTTTCAGAAAATAGGTAAGTACTTATTAAGAAATATTTTTTCCCTGAATAAATCATTTTTAAAAATGAAAATCTTCTAAGCGGCCGTGCAGAAAAAAATACTCCTTTTTGTAAAATTATGATTTATTTCACAATTTAGGGATTTTTCCTCCAAATTCGCACAACGTTGGATAGATTGCGGCGAGAAGGTCTCGAAAACAAGCGAAATAAAACGAGAAACTTCAGAAATGTAACTGTAGCTCGGTCTTGATTTCATTATTGCACATGGTAGAGATAAACTGGTGCTAAATTTCACACACAATAAACTGAATGAACTTCTTGCAATAGTCAACAATGCAAAATGTTCTTAATTGTTGGCCTGTAAGCTCTATGTACTTTAAATTAAATTTTAATTGACCTGGAAAATCTAAGAAATAAAATTAATTCATGTATTTCCAACTTTTTTTAAAAATATAATTCATTGCCAAATCTAAATTAAATTACAATTTAGAATAATAAACTTACGGTTCCACAACGCTATGGTCAGCGAGATCGATTTTGTTTTGGACAAGAACCGTCGGTATCTCACCACACTCGTCTTCCACCTGCAAATTTAATTATTCTTTTATCAGTTGGTAAAATCTTGGCGGACGCCGCAATGGGAACACGAACCAAAGTCCTCCCACGCTCTCAGCGATGCAGAAAATAAAAGAGTACACGAACAAAAGAGAAAAAGATTCTTTATATTAGCTGCAATGTGTCTGACTCGTCCCATCTCGGGTTGCTCAGCACTCTCATAGCAGACATGCAATTGAAAACAGCTTGGCAGCAAAAAGGCCGACACAAACTAATACTACTTGCCTTTTTCTTCCAGGAGCGGACGGCTTCGAAGGAGTCGCGGTCCGTCGTGGAGAACGCGAGCACGCAGGCTTGAGCGCCGCGGTAGTACGCTCTGGTGATAGCGTCAAACTCTTCTTGGCCGGCCGTGTCCCAAACCATCAGTCGCACTTCCTCGCCACCAAGTCTGCACAACATCAATTATTACAATTTAAAACATTTTTTTTAAATTAATAACAGAAAATTAATAGTTAAATTAAAATACAAAAATTATTTATAAAGTTAGACGGTTGACTATTTTTTCTGAGCTTCCAAGCGTTGCGTGACCATCAGATGAGCTCAAATCATGCAATTTAAACTGCCAAAAAGTCTAAAAGAGTTTAAAATATTTAATTCCAAATCTATATTTTTTGCCAATTAGTATGTTTTCTGAGTCTTAAAAGTTTTAATGCTCCGTTATTTTTCATCAAATGCTGGTTTTGCAGATATTAGAAGATTTTTCAAGCGAAGAATAGTCGGAGCGAGTTTTAATATCAGCAATATAAATTCACTTTTATTGCATCTTCTAAAGGTCAGTGCCTCAAGCTTTATGGACATTTTAACTGCTCCATACATGGACTGGCTGCGCATATAAAACGCGTCAGAATGATACCTAAAGCGGCGATCATCATTTCTTGACAAACTTCTCTCACAATTTGAATCTCGCTGCACAATTTCAACAATGTCGTTACTCAAAGTTTCCAATATAGCTTCAACAAGCAGCATTTTCTGCTCAACAACTTGTGAGCAATTTTAAATTCAATTTTATCGATTTTTTGTGATGACTTTTCAATTTCTGCTCACATACGTAAGTCGCGCGCGATTATAAAAGTGCTGACAAGCAGGAAAGAGATTTTAAAAACGATTTTGTGCCGAATCACAAAATGTGAGAGACTTTTACACACCGTGCATACTCCAGTCAAGCGGTGGAAAAAAAATATTAATTGGCACACACTGCTGGTGCAGAATAAACACGGTACTCACGAGATCTGGCGCTCCAAAAAGTCGACACCTATGGTCTTTTTGTAGTCGCGCGTGAAGATGCCTTTGCAGTACCTCTGGATCATGCTCGACTTGCCGACGGCTCCGTTGCCGACAATCACCACCTGCGGGGACACAGAATAAAACGTCAAATAATGAGCAAAAAATTGAGTGAGCGGAATTCGGGCAATGAAACGAGCGAGAGGCATCACTTTTAAGTGCATTCGTCCGAAAAGTCTTGTGCAAATAACGTCACTGATGACATAATGCGCTTTATAAACACAGCTAGGTACATGTGTACACAGCAGCGAAATGAGCAGGCTATTTTATGTACAAACTCAGCGACCCGTCTGCACGGCTCCATGCGAATTTTGCTGACTCGGTTCCGCGCATTAATTTTCACTCTCCTTGGGAGCCAGATTGAACGCGCAATAATCCAGACGAAAAGTGAAGGTACAAAAAAGATACAGCGTTTGCTGCCTCGAAAACTATAATTCCCTCTAAATTTACTTTGCCGCTCGAGATAAGTGTTCAAAAAGGCAGAAAAAGGATGAAATCATCCAAAATAACATTATTACACGTTGCTAACTGATTCTCTGCGCAAATCCCCGAAAATTCCTTCTTGCCATTGCATGAAAAAAATCCCTAACGATTCAGTTGAAGTCAAAATTGATTGAGAAAAGTGGCTAGCTGTACATATACAGTTAGGAAATGGTGAGGACTTAAAATCATATTTTATTTCACACAACAAAGAGTTTCCCTGAAAAGTGTCATACACACCGTTAAGTGCTGTAAATTTTGGAGGAAATTGGCGTTTTCAACTGCTACACTGAATTAATCCGCACTTAATAAAATCAAAAACATTTTTTTCCATTTTTAATCTAATTTAACGCCTTGAAAATCTTCAATGGCGTGTAAAAAAGAATAAATTAATCTTTTTCTTTATTAAAAACGCCGTTCACGGTTTGATTGGATCTCGTCTCTCATAAAATAGCGAAAGCTTTTCTCATTAAGCAAAGGCGTAGAGCTTCTTTGGCAAAAACCTATTTTGTAAGAGAAATTTTCATCATGACGAGAAGAAGATGCAAGGTTCAAAAGATAAAGCAGGCTGAGGAGCAAAAACGATTTGGGCACTTTTACACACTTCTCGGATGATCTTGAGTCTGGTGCTCATAATTGAAAATAACAGAGCGGGCAGCTGTTATTAGCGGCAGTTGTACCTAATACAAAAGTGCTTTTCTGTTCGTGCAGCGAGTTGCGGCTGAAATTGTATGGAAAGCGCCATTGAGTCGGAACGGACCTCCGCTCCTCCACAAATTGTCTTTAGTTTCAGTCCACAAACGCGTTATTACTCGCCGTGATAACAATTAAAAGGCAGCCGGCGTTGGAATGCTGAAACATATACGTCGTGTTTTTACCTCCTCTCTAGACTTGCCTCCTCTTTTTGGACAAGAAAAAGACTGGTTTTCCGAGAGGAGACAAAGACCTTGCTGAGAAATCGACCGCTGATCACAAAACTTTCTGGACACTCGCGATAATTAAGATCTTTTATCAGAAAAAATATCGTTCATTTGTGAATTTTAGCGTGAAGGAGAACCTTGGAAAAGCTATCAATTTCAGACATTTTTATACCTGGCTGTAAAACGGAAAATGTTAGAATGCAGGATATTTCATCGCTTGAGAAATATTTTTGTTTCTTTTGTTCGGCTCTCTATTTTTATTTAATTTGCGGTTGATTAAGCACGTAAGCGCACAAAGTAAGGATACCACCCAACATATAGAAAAGCGAATGTGTTATAATTAGAAAGCTCTCATCAAATCAAAATTAATGGCAAACGCAGTTCTCACACTGACAGAGGAAAATAGAGTTTCTGGGCTGCTACTCCCAATTTCTCTCCGAGTTTCACATCCGGACAAAATCGAACTCGAGGCTTGTCGAACCGCTTCTTTGACGTTCCCGCCTAATTCCTGCAAAAGTTGTCTACCTCCCGAAGCGGAAGCTGCGCAGACTGTCATGTATTTTTGTTCTGACCCATTTGATTGTCCCCCCTAAAACTATCGGTGAATCTCTCGCATTTATACCATAATGATGGCCCTAAAGGCAATAAATATATTTTTGCCCGCATGAAGCGTCGGAACGCAGCGCGACGAACATAAAAGGAACACTCGTCTGCCTGCACAAAATGTTAGAGAATGTTGCACGGTCCAAGTTGGCGATGCACACAGAATAATAAAAGGTTGTTCTTGTGCATGAGCAATAAGTAATTGCTGCTGGCTGCTGCGGCGGATATAATATTCTTTGTAGCAGAGCGCACATGACCGCCGCAGGTGGGACGAAGAGAAAACGTATTGAACACAAGCACGGCCCCCGCCTTTTACTACGAACACGTATTCATATATGCGACTTTGCTGGAACACGAATTGCCCCAGTGGAATTTTTCGTATTGACGCCACACTTAAATAATAAATTTATTGAGCATCTTCATTGGCGCTTCAAAAAATGTTAACTGGATGCTTCTGAACTTTATCGAATCTTACTCTAGGTGCGTTTTAAATTTTTTGTGGGCAAGCTACGTTTTTTATAATTGAAATGCACATTTTGTCACAGGAAATTTGGTGTCATTTTTATTTTACCCGAGTTAAGCAAGAAAAAATGTTCTACAAGGACAGGAAAGTCGACAGAACGAATTTCTTGGGCGGGGAGAGTTAATTAATTGGGCGTGCCATGAAATATTCAACAGCAGGGAATTTGCGCAAGTTTTTATTAGGTGCATTTCGCTTCCTTCATGTAGCGAAATTTGCATAGCCGCTTCGCTGTGTGCGTAGTGAACAGCAGGCCCGCAGTGAAATTATGCAAAAAGCTTAGCTGCGACTCCAAATTAGAAATAAAAACGCCCCAGACTTAAATGAAGCAGAGATATATTAGCATACACACATTTTGCATTTCGTAATTTCAAAATATATCAGGGATCTTAATTTTGCTTTCACGGAAAGCGTGATTAGTGTTTTTTTACTGAGCACGAATTTTAACAATAAAAAAGTTAATTGAAATTACGTGTTTTCATTTTTTTTTTGCCACAATCCCCCTGAATTTATGAGTATTCAAGCTTACTGAAAGCTGTAAATCTTTTACGACAGCAACCATTTTCGCAAATCCATCAAACAGGCAACGCCGCGGGTTTCCGTTTCTTTTTGCGCAAGAGCAAGAGTCGTTTAACCCCGAACATGTCTGTCTGCCGCAGTCTTAATTTGCACGGTCCATTAAACTGCAACATTTATGGCCGAATTCAGCTGTTTGGGTTGAATGTGCGAAGAGATTATTCAAACGTGGAGGACGATTACGCGCCTCGGTCTGCAGAGAGGCAACCGAATTCACTCTTCCGCCAGCGTCGTCACCCTCCGTTAACCCACGATAGACTCGAACACGCAAAAATGTAAATTATTCATAATGACATGCAAACAGTTATGCTGTAGATTTGAAGGTATAATTTATTCTAAAACGGAGGAACAATTAATTTGAATAAATAATTATTTAACAGGCTTCGTGTATCAATAAACAATAAAGCAAAATATATCTCAACAGGGATTTTTTCTCCTTCGTTTATTTATGAAGTGCAGCTAAAAAGGTATCATCAAGGGGTCGGTGAAGAGAATGAGGCCATTACAGCCCTTTAAGTTGCACGCCACATCTTTGTTAAAAAGAAAATGCCTTTGTCGCAACACAAATATAATGAAAGAATCTCGCCTTCTGCTGGCCGCCTTCCAAGAAGCAACAAACTTCATTGTGAGGCGCGACACACATGTAGCATCAACGCGGGAGAATCGTTAAAAGGGCTCTGAAGAAAATTACTGCGCTGCGCTGAAAGAAATTCTCTTCTCTTCAATTTATGTCATTGGAACAAATAGCGTGTTGTGTGCTGGGCTTGCTTTGCGCTCATTACTCGAAAATAATTACTCGGCCGGACGCAAGCTGTAGGGGAGCATTGTTGTTTCAAAAGGTATTTAATTTGTTCCAGCCACACATGAAGAGAACAAGCTGTAGTTCCTTCAGGCGGTCTTTCCAGGTTGTGTCTTGGTTTCGATTCTTTGAATTTTTTACCTCGACTTTTAAACCTGTACGCCTGAATAATTGATGGTTCAGCGTATGCATTTATTTGTCATACCGTGTAAAACATGCAATTTATATTTTACAGCAGCATTTTGGTTTGTAATAAAAAATGAATAGACTTTTACTTCCGATTTATGGAGAGTTCTTCTATGGTTCCTCCAAATCAGTTTACTTGATTGTATAGAACAACAAAATCGGTCTTCGTTTCACTTGTCTCATCAAGTGTAAAACTTTTCTGTTGACCTCAAATTGGTAGGTCAAAAGTCGAGGTCACTAAAATCGAATTTTTGAAATTGAACTCAACTTTGAAAATGAATTTATTAATTTTGATATAGCCAACTTGTAGAGCGTACAAATTGTGGGATAAATGGGTCTAAATTTGAAATGGAATTTAAATTACCTTGATTTTTATTGAAAAATAAAAACTACATAAAATTAATGCTTTTCTGCGGGCTTTCAAAAAATATTTGCTCGCCCAAATCTCGGCCTCTAAAGCTCAGATTTTTAAAAACCGCACACTGCTAGACTAAGTCTTAACCTCCCCTAGATAGCCAAAATAGTCTTTTGGTGCCAACCCTGCAACCCCCATTGTCCACCCAAAAAAAGTAAAATATTGCAATATTCCTGGACATATGGCTCTAATTCGATTTAAATCTAGACATTTTCAACTCTAAAAAATCTTACAAATTGAGCTGCCTGGCGTCGTGGCGTCCATGACATGGTCAAAATTCTTAATCCTAATGCGTCATTTTAGCTAAACCTTTGAATCTAAACAAAAAGCTGGATAATGACTTTTTAACGCCAACCGCGCAATTCTTGGGAGTCGGAATCACGGTGATTCTTGTACTTTTCATTTATCCTTCACCGCAAGCCAGCCAACTTATGTATTCTTTTAATTAAACCCAAAAAGTACTCACGCTGGGGATTGAAGCATGAAGTAAGCAGCAGGCTTGCTATTTCTTATATGACGCTAAAAGATCAAAATTCTCGCTCGAGGCATTATTCTTCGCGTCCTCTGCAGCTACGCACTTGAAGAATATCATAATCGCCGCACGGCAGCTGAGGCTTATCAGAGTGAGTGGCGGACCGTGCAACCAGCAGCCATGTAGCGTTGAAAATATCAAAAAATTTGCCAGCAATTTCTCAACCGAAGTCGAGATGATTTTGCAGGAATCTTAAAAAATTTAAGTCAAGGTTTTAAGCAGAATTTTGTAATTGAAAAGTTGAGCACTTAACGGAAAGTGGACTTGCAAAAGTGCAAGTGGGTCGTTGATTGCTTGAAGCATGAAATAACGTGTAGTGACGCACGGACTTAAATTATCTCATATACTTTCTGACTGTCACCTCAAGATGTGTTTTGATATATAAAGAGGCCCTCCTCGTTATTCACTCTCCGCCCGTGCATTTATTATACACCCATCTGGTCTGCGGGATTCATTAATTTTGAAGTGTCCCAAGCCGAAATGTTTGGCGATGCAAATTTGCGACTCGAGCTTGGCAGTATTGCAAATTATACCTGTTTTTCAAATATTAACATGCCTTAATTGGTCTGCTGAGTAAATGACGTTGGTGCTGGACGGCTTGAAACATAACTTTCAAATTAAGTTATCATTTTATTATGCTCCTTTTGTCGTTCCTGCTCAATCGCGTGGCTAAAGGGGCCGACTTAGGATAACATCAAAAGTTTCTATCGCTATTTTTAAAATGGCTCTTTGTGAGCTAACTCCGGGCTAGTTAAACGTTATTACTTTTAACGTAACAAGATGCGTCTAGAACGAAGTAAAAGGAATATTATTTGAATAAAAATTCTGAAGTTCATTTTCTAACACAAGTTGGAAATTCTTTAAAGGGAAAGTGACTTTGAAACTGTTTTTAAAAACAATAAATCTCATTGCACGTATAAGGTTAAGTTGGTGTGCGGTACAAAAAGTAGTCTCTATAATCGACGCGCAATTGTACACCTTTGGATTCCATTTCATTCAAGTTATTGTCGGAGCAATTTCAAACATATTATATACGTCGCAACAAAAGAGAAATTTCCGAGGCATTTCATTTGAAAAATGCGCCAAGGAGACTTCTTGACTGCTCTCGTGGCAGGAATGAGATTTAATTGAATTCTTTTCTTCTGCCCAAAGCACGTGAGGAAGAAAAGAGCCTATGTAAGCCTTGACTCGGCAAAAAAACTGCCACGCATAGTCGAAAGATACAATTTCTTTTCAAAGATCAAGAGCCGCACGCTGATTTTCTGGGCGCATCAAATTTTAATGGCGTCGAACGAATATTCTAGCCTTTATTTTCGCGCTCGGCAGTCAAATTGGGCCTATTTTAACAGCCGGCGAGAGAATAGGGTGGTCATAAATTACGAACCTTGATGGCGACTTCCAACTCCTCCTCGTACATTATATACGATTAGTTTTTTCTTTTCCTCTGGATTCAGTGCGGCCACAGGTGGCTTTGCTTGCGGACTACTGATGAATCGGACGAACAGGCTCAAGCCGATGACGCAGGCGGTGTCTGCAAAAAAGCAAAAATCGAGAATATAATATAACTACCTCTGCATGGTGATCATTATTTTACACAAACGGACCGGGCGGCTGCAATAAATGCCGTTACAACGAGCACGCTCTTTCGCAGGCGTACAAATAATCAATGTTCGAAATAGGGCCTAATTTGAGAACAGTTATAAAACGAATTTTAGATCTCAAAATTTGTTTGATGAGTAGAACGTAATATATAGCTTGCTTTCACCCACCATAGCCATATTTCGTGGTATTTATGAGTTGAAAATTAAACGATTAAACCTCTAAACGAACACGTTTGTAAGTTTTGTCTGCCTTGGACTGACCTTCACCAAACCTTCACCAATAAATTTTGCAAATTTAAACAAACAGTATTTTCAATGGCTCTGTGGATTTTAAGTAGCTTTTTCTCACCTTGTAACAGATATTAAGAAATTTTTACTATAGGGAATTTCGTCGCACCATAAGTATTTTGTCACTTTTGCTTTCATTACAAAATTTGCTCACAATCAGCAATGATTGGTTTTTTACTTAAAAGTGCCGCTGATGAGACCTGAAAGGTCAAAACAGGAGTTTTAAATATCATTTAGTCACTCTGGTTTAATTCATTTGTGAACCCGGGAGTATCTTCTCAAATGCCTGCACTAATACAAAATGTTTTTGAAAAAAATTAATGGTTGAATTTAAATTTAAAATAAATTTCTGAAGCAGCAAGCAATTAATCATTCTCTATCTTACTGGAATAAGTTTCTTGAGAACCCAGCATGGTTTGATTATTTTTAAAACGTAATGTTATTGCTTGTGGGAAGGATGAATTGCACTATTAAAGAACGATGAGAGATTTTTATCTTCTGTATATGGCTGCAATCACGACTTTTGTTGTGTTTTATATTGACGTTCGCTTATTATCGAACATTTAATTTTTGACGCGCTCCTTACGGCGCCAGGTCGTTTCATTTCGCACAAGCCGGCACGTAATTATTGGCAAGGTGGCTGGCATACGTGCGCACAATTTTATCTTCTTGGATACACATGTGTGCTGCGCGCTTTTGACAGGCCAATAAAAGGGAATTGCGCATACAAATCTCCGATCGGCGCCGCACAGTCGAAATTATAAATAAATGCGCCTCTCACTCACAGCCAGGTACAAATAAGCACATGCTGCAGAACGATATTATAAATAATATTATTTTACAATAGAAGAGAGGCAGGCGTCTGTGAGAAATGGCACACAAAAATACAATCACGCGCGCGTCTTCTTTTCCATTAATGAATCGTGCGTTGCACCTCTCCGATTCGGCAGTTAGTTGCCTGCTTTTATTGAATTTCTCGCTCGCTCGTTCGCTCGTTTGTGCTCACCGACTGGAGATTAGCATCATTTTTCTAGATTAAAATCAGTGCAGTGGAAATTTAGTACGGCCAGACGTAATTCATTTGCACAAAACGGCTCACGCAAAGGTTTTTTTCATGATTTGCGACTTTCATGCCTTGCTTCTCGCTCCAAAGTTAATAATTAATAATAAAATATTTTTAGCTCTTAAACTCATTGTTGTCGGTAAAAAGTGCACAGAAAAATTCAGTGCAGGTAAAGAGAAGGGTGATACTGTTATTTCCCAAAGACAAGCCCGTTTCCAAGGCATTTTCAAGGAAATGGGAAATATTTGAGCATTTCTGGGATCCCAAAGTCAAAGATGGCAAAAGGTGGTTAGTTCAATGACTCGAAATGCTGAAATAGATCAATGGGCGCGCGGGTAGGAGGCACTGCACTTATAGCTGTTTTACCAGCTGCTTTTTAGGGACAAATGCCGAAATGTCTGCATGGCGTTTAAATCAAGACCTCGGTGAGGGGAGGCAAAAAGATGACCACAATCAGCCCAAGCTCCTATGATGTTAAACACGAGGCTACAAATCACTAATCGGAGTGGATTTTTTGCAACAGAGTTCTGCATGCGCATGGCTGACTTCTCGGAAAATATGAAGGAGGAGAGCTGCCATCGATACAGAAAATGCTATTTTGATCACCTGCTGGACGCGCGAGATGCAGGCATGATATTAAATACCAAGTAAAGAAGCAGGAAATCAAGGTTTGTGGTTTGTTGGCCTCTCTGTGCTGCAGCAAATCGAGCGCCTCGAGTAATGATGCAACTTTCATGCTCACAACAAACCGGACAACATCTCTTACTCAGCTGGGATTACTTTTACAGCCCCGACAGTATAATTTCCCCTAGAATTTAAGAAGCATCTCTCTCATTGCACTAATTATTAAAATCGCATTAAAACAAGCGCCGTGCAATCACCGGACAAACTTTTATTGCATATCTCATCAGCACTCGCCACCATAAACTCTTATATGTTGTCCGCCTGATAAATCTCTTGCGATAATATTTTGAGCTCTTATTTTACGATCACCGAGTACTTACTTAGGCAGAGCGAAACTTGTTTGTTTTGCACTTTCCATGTGCACATTGCACGTTTAATGAGTGGAGCCGCCTATAATTGGAGTGGCATCGGCATTAAACCGGCCTTTAAGCTGTAGAGAGTTTTATGATTTTGGCACATTTTGTCTTGACGCTTTGGGACTATCGGTGGCGTGAAATAATTATTATTGTTCCGTTCTCATGGAAAATGCTTTATTTTTGCTCTTTATTTTGGTGCTAATAAACATTTCTGTGCAACATCGTGACCGCGTGCGTTGTGAAACATAGCATTCAAAAGCCTCGCGGAGTTAAAACGGTGTAAATGCATCATTGTTTTTTTTTCTGCAGAGTCCAGGAAATTTGCTGTGACTGACAAAATTTAACCCGCATTCTTTAAAAAATTTAAAACCTTAGTAACGAGCATCTCATCCAGAAACAACAAAAGAAGGATTGTGTGCTCATTTAAGACATCTCCCAGCATCATTTTTCATTTCCTGCCGTGAAATACCCAGAAGCGGGCATCGGAGTTCTAAGTAAGCTTCATGTTTCACAGACGCACACAGGCCATAAATTCAGCTGTTCATGTCATCAACCAACTTTGCATACTCAAGTGCGCTGCGCACAGCAATTTTTCACGCGAGAAGTGTTCCATAAAAATAATTTCCACCTGCGTGGCTGCTCGCGCATTTTGCAGTCGTAATCTCCTGCACCTTTCCCAATGGAGTAAAATTACTAATTTTATCTCCACGACTCGAGTCCTTCTACTACATAGCAGCTCTTTTCAATTAACACGCGGTTTCAGCTCGCGCATTCATCATTCAGCAGCGGTTTAAGATTAAATGAATTTATCACGTCACCAGGTTGGTACTCTTGTGAAAGGCTGTGCTTTTCCTCCCGACGACGCACAGCCGTGTCAGACTACTTTATTCATCGCGCCGGCCTGTGCAGTGCTTTTCAATGCAACTCGCTGCTCTCGGCGGCGCGGCAGCCGGTAATGAAGATGACATGTCAGCAGAAAATCAGCGTGTACCGTACTTCCAAGACGATAAAGTCCACTTAATTGCCTCGCGCAGGACCGACTTATTTATGGGACACTAGCTGCTGGCTGTTTAAATGAGCACAGACCTCGATTCCTGAGATCTTCAACTGCACTTTTGCATAATAACAATTTCAATACGACCACCGGCCACTTCAATGTGTCACGCAGGTCCTGTTATTTGCGTTTTACGACTATCGCAGTGCGCTGCTGCGGTAATAGCAATTTAATTACTTTGATATCAATCTTTTCCATTAATATAGCATTCAATAAATAGAACGAACACGCTTTGAATGGTTCAAGTGGATCGAATCTAAAACTCGATCTATTATTCAAACAGAAATATTACCGCAATTAGAGGTTGAGCTCATTTCTTAATCTCAATTTCAAATTTTTTTCCTCCCTAATGTAGATATAATATATGTTTATGAAAATTTACTGTAAAAATGTTTTGTTTGCAAATCTGGCCTTATATGTGCTCGTTTCGCCAGACGGTGCAGAGCCGCGAAAACGCGCCATGAATTCACACTTTTGTATACAATTCAACGCGCACACGCGAGTTCATAAAATAAATTGAGCATGCAAATGAAAGCAGAGCAGCGGCAATAAAGGTCACCGATGAATGGCGAGCGAAAGAAGGTTTTGTGTGTGTGTGTGAACACTTTAACTGCCAACACAATATATAGAACCCACACGCATCTCGGGTCGAAACTGTTCGAAATTATGTTCGCGCATACACACACACTTTTCGCTCTCGGCGCTCTAGAGACTCGAACATAAAAAAAGCTCAGTGCACGCAGGCAAGGCGCGCAAGACAATGCGGCATGCATATTTAAAAGCGCCGATCGTGATCTCCCCAGAGACGTTCTCACCTGAACGAGGCGACGTGCGATATATGCATGCAAAAGTTGGATCGTTACAAATTATATTTTTTCCTCGTCCCTCCCGCAGACACAAGGCGCGAAAACGGTCACGAGCCAATTTTTTCCACTTGCACCGCTGGTAATAATAATTGCGTTAACTGTGGCAGCAAGCAAGCGAGCGAGCAGCCTTCGTAACTTTGGAACGGTAAATTAGCACCGGAAAATCTATTAGTGCGTTAAATTTTTAATTAAGGGCTAAAGGCTAACTAACCCCAAGCAACAGCCACCGGCACCACAATTAATGGGCAGGTGCCGCAAAACTTCCTGCCGAAACCCAAAGCCGCAACATAAAAGGTATTTTTAAACAGCTTAACTGCTATCATCTGCACATTGAAAACTTAACTTCAATGCATAGCCTTTGAATTTTTAAGATTTTGATTTTTCATCGAGTTTGTGCACTTTTCAGCGACTATCGGGTGAAAATTTTAATTTCACAGCGAGCTATGGAGCTCCAAAGGAATAAAATCCGGGTGATAATATTCTTTGTTTGAAATGGGTGATTCAGAATTTGCTTATTGCCCGAAAAACTGGAATTTCTCTGGCCAGAATTTATTCAATATTGTATTTTCGTAAGGGAATTTGTTCGAAATTTCGGAGCAGCTCTGCATGACCGGCTTGCTGAAGAGCGAATTGTTATGTTTAAAATGATTAAATATTATGCAACAGTTATTCCATCCATTACTAAATATGTTCAGATGAATTTCGATTCAGATTAATTTCTTTTGAATATACAGTTCCTGTACAAATTCTGAATCTCCATTTTGGAAAAGTACACGCTCCCATTCCTTCTGGAATTTAAAATTGAAATTTGGGATTGTGATGTCAGCTTTTGTTTAATCATGACTCGTGAAAATATTCATTTAAATCCTATTTAACAAGTAGAATCGATATATATGAGGTACTTTCCATCCCTTTCGTTCTGTGATTTAAACCCATTTCTTTAAATATAAAATTAAACGATCTACTTTTATCGAATATAGCAAAAACCTGCAAGGAAATTTTGGTCTACAAATAAATTATGTAATTCAATCTGTTTCAGAAGGTGCATTTTTTAGCCCTATTGATTGTCATTACAAAAATATATTTAAATCTTTGTTAAGTAATATGTATTTTTTAACCCTAGCAAAATCCAGAACTCTTTGAGGTGTGACTTGTGTTCAAAGCACTAAACTTGTTGTGGTGGGTTGAATTTAAAATTAGAGAACAATTTTTTCTGGCCTGAGATTGATTTGGTGCTGGACGTGCTCGTTTCCAAATATTTGTGCTTGAAGAATATGAATATTTTTCAAATTTTAATATTTCTTTGGTAATATTATTACGCTACACTTGTGTGGTCAAGTTGTATACGGTGCTCAAAAAGGAGTATCCCTTCGTCCAAACTTGTTTAATCCATGTTATTGAAAATCACAAGTTAAATAAGAATTATGGGCCCACTAATCAGGTTCCGCCCAGCAGTGTCCATAACTGAACATGTGGGAAAAATATTTTTGTTGAAAAGCCAAACATTGCGAGCACTTTTAACGGCGTGCGCGGAGCAACATGAAGCGATTCAGAATATATTAACCACTTGGGCGCTCAATAAATTTCATTTACACTGTCGCCGTCACAAGCCTGGGCAAAATGTGCGGGTTGAAGCGGCCTCATCTGGCGCGATCGTTATTCCGGGATAAATTTCGTAACGCCGGCGATCAAAAGCCTAAAAACAAAAGCAACTTTGGCTCTGGTTGTGCGCGGTTTTCTGGCATCGCACTTCTTGAGTCGTGACTCTGCGCGTTATTTGCATAAATCCACGCACGCGCCGTGTGCTAATTCACTGGACTAATAATGCCCTTCGGGAGGTCATGAGTTTTTCAGGAAGAGAGGAAAAAACTGGCGCCAAGTATAAAATTGCCGTGACCCCAATGACTCAATTTTCTCACTCCGCTCTGGGCGGCTGGCTGCGTGTTTCCCTTTTGATAAAACTCAAATCTCGTCGCGGCGCCGAGGAGGTGTGTGCTGTGTGCTCATAATACAAAAAGCGCAAAAGAGGTGTTTAATGACAAGCTTCATGGCTGCTCGGCGTGAACTGCTGGAAAGTGTTCTGTCATCTTGTCGGATGGATGCAATCCCAGGAATTCTCGGCCTTTGTTATTATTCGTTGCCCCTCTATTTTTCAGCAAAGTCAAAAGGGCACCGATGATTTGCATGAAAATTCATCTCTTTCATTGCTAGTGGTTTGATGTTTAGCATAAAGCCAACGAGTCAATATTTAAATTTTTTATATTATGTAATATAATCATCTGGAAATATTTTTGCTACAACTACTATAGCACGGTTTACTACCGAAGCAAATTTATTTCTCTAATTTTCGTGCTTAGGGGAACCCGAACAAAGTTGAACATTTTTGCTTTGGTGAAAGACACGGTCTAAAATACAGCAAAATACAGTCCAGATTTGAATTCGTGATGGCGAAACAAATGTGAATTGACACCAAGAACTTCATGTTTCAAGCAAAGTAAAGTTAAAGCCCAAAAAGCCACCCCTGGAGGCAGGGGATAAGTTTCAACCCCCAACCTCCTGCCTCTCAGAAATTTAATTAGTCATGATTAATCATGCTAACATCAAACTTGCTCGAAATCTGGCCAAAATGAAGCAAATTTCAGGATACCTCATGTTTCTGTGTGCAAATTCCCCTCCCCCAAAAAAACCCGTTCTACTTCTTAATCTGAATATATTGAAAAAGAAAAAAACATGCCACACACCATTTATTGATATGTTATTCTCCATTAAATGGACCACATTTTGGCGCTTAAAACTTGAAAAATTGCATCCTTCAACATGCGGTGAATTTTCTTATTTTTACAATTAGGTTCTGTGACCTTGACCTTTGACCTCCAAGTTCGTCAATGATCACAAATTGTTTACCATGTTATGGACTAATGTTAGACATCAAGAATTTAAGCTTATCTGAACCAGAAGCCAAGTTACGACCGTTTGAAAACTTGATTTTTCTAAAAATCCCTAATATTGTAGGATCCAACTAGAGCAGCACCTCCACAAAATTTCATCAAGGTATCTGAAGACCCATACCAACAAGGGTTCGCATCATTCGGATCCTATTACTTTTTATAAATTTCTCTGGTTAGTTATTAAAGAAAGAGAAAACCGTGTAAATTATCAGAAAATGTGCACGTCGCTTACATGACACAGGACACAGGCAAGAGGCAAGTCAATATTTCATTCAGCGGAAACGATTTTGTGTTGGTTCATTTCTTAATTGGAGAGAAAGTAAAATTAAGGAAACGATTAGATATGAGGAAAGTTACGCGGCAATGATTACAAAATTGCTGTAACTATTATGTTTATAATTATTTTGAGAAAATGAACCCTTAATTTTTTAAATCATATTTCAAACCGCATAAAATTAAAGAAAATTAAACTTTTCATATTTTCTTATGAATGAGCTGCACTCGCAATCGCAAATAATATTATCAGAGAGTTTAGCATATTATATATTTTATTTCATTTGCCCCGTCCGCAGTTAGTATTGATCCACCTTAGCTCAGGAACAAACTCGGTCTATAAATACTCGCTTTTTTCCTATACCCTGCCAGCAAGCCTCGGTAGCGCAGTAGGCAGCGCGTAAGTCTCATAATCTTAAGGTCGTGAGTTCGATCCTCACCCGGGGCATGCTTTTTGCTCATCATCGATCACTTTTTGAGTTTGAAGACTGTGAGGTTTTTTAACGAATTCCTTGTGAATGACCCAAATTCATGCATTCAGCTGGGAGAAATGGTTCTCACATAATTTATAATGCTATTATTTGTTCAGTGACTCTTTTTTAAATAATGAATGCGCTTAATTAACCTCATTTGTGCCCACCGGCTTTAAAAACTTTATGTTAAAAAACTTACGAATCATATTTAATCACAATCATTATTAATTAAAAGTTGGTCACGGCCAGAATTCTCAAGAATTTTTGGCGCACTCTCTCCTTCGATTAAATCGGAAAATCAAAATTTTACACGTTAACCGCAATTACAATTATCTTGCATCACGCATTATTCAGCCGCGGATGCAAAAGAGAGCCTGTTTGCGCTTTGTTTGTCTGATTATCAACGGCCACAGCGAGAGAAAAAAGGGCAGCAATCGGCTCCATTTAATCGGTAAACAAAGTTTCGCATCACTTCTCCAAGTGAGAAGGAAATATTTAACGTCTCACAGTCTTGTTTCGTCAGTCCAAAACCACCACACAAAGAGCATGAAAATCGCGTTGTAATAGCAAAACAAAAACAACAGAAATAAAATAAAATAAAACCACTGAAGGTTTTTTCTTAAATTATTTTGCAAATCCAAAGACGAGGTGTGAAAAAAAGAACAATTTTTGAGTGCATTACGAAAGTGAATACGAAAATTTTATTAATTTTCACTTCGTGCTGTTAGTTGAATTTCTGTCGCAGGAAGCTGTAGGGTTGTCAAGACTTTCGTTGCTGACGTTTCTTTTTTCGTTTGCACTCAGAATTGAGTGCAGACGGACGTTTTCAACGATCGCTCATTAAATTCTCTACCGCTAAATCTTTGGTATGAATTTTGTTTTGGAGGCAAAGTAGTTCTTCTGATCCGAGGCCTGCGGGGCCGAACAAACTGCTGACCGTGTGATTTGTTGTTCTTGTTACAATTTTTATTTTTTTTAGACCTCCATTCCTCGTTAATTACCCATTGGAGTAGCCATTGTGGAATCAATTTTATAGCACAATCAAAATGACCTGGAAATTTATATTCTAATCCAGTTTCGCATTTTTGTGGCCTCTCAGAGTTTTTGTTTTGAACCTTAGGCGATTCCTAAGACATAGTTGCAGGATTTGTTTTTTCAACCCAGACGATATTCTCCGAGTGGCAATAAAATGGAAAATATTTCCCTGCAATTAAGCTGATAGCGACTACCGCGCCTAGCAATTAAGTGAAACCCCCAGAGAGACGGAGAGTTATAATTTCTAGCGACGGATCAATCGGACCAAGAGTGCTAGGTGAAGATGGATGGATGTGCCAAGGTCAGCGTCTCGAATGCACTTGCTCCAGGTTGTTCACCCCCTCGGCAAATCCCTGCCTGCGTGATTTTTCAGCTCGAGCCGGCTGCATAATCGCCGCACCATTAGTATGCATTCTCAATTTTTTTTTAATTGAACGCGCAGCCTCGTTTAATGATAGGGCAATTACGGAATTATGATTGAACGAGCCGATGCAGCTCTGAAAGTCTGAGAGTGGCTGCTGTGCGTTTGTTTACGCGTTGATAAATTGCTACAAGTGTCAACTAAAGGCGGCAGGAATGATATATTTTGACATCGCGTCGATTAGCAGCGGAAAATGAGTGCACGAGAAAGCCCACCAGCGACTTGATCTTTTCTTTCAACGCGTTTGTGCGGCTTCATTCGAAAACAGGTTTCCGCAGTTTTTCAAAAACAAAATCCTTATTTTTTTGCATATGATTATTTTGCTCACAGAATCACCTCCTGTTGAGTCGCTGACACAAGCCCAATTAAGTTATGTGCAAGTAACTATTGTGTTTTCCAAGATGTTTCACTGAAGATGCCGCGAGTCAACAGTTACTTCTGAATCTGATCTCCCCTTTTCGTCAGAAATTTATCTCTGCAGGATCTAGATAAATAAATCGGAGAGAACAAGTTTCGCTCTAACTGTACCTCGTCTATCAACTCGTTTACATGATAATTCGTGGTTTCTAGCCAAAGGTGCTCAACTCCTGTCACAGTGGATAGACCAGTATCTTCTATTTTTGAGTTACAATTTGTCAACGTTAATAATACCTGGTTTCGGTGAAACTCGAATCCACCTCATAAAATCGCTGAATTAATCTATGAAATTTCTAATGCCCTCTTTTAAATACTGGTTTTTAAGTGCGAAAACTCTTATAACGAGGAGTTTTTAATTTGGAGAGTGCATTTTGGTACATACGCATAGTTGGAAAACGTGAGGAATAATTCTTAAATAAAATAATGTAAAATTCACAAATTTTCCAATTACGTGTGTTAATATCCACTCTCCAAATTAACAACTCCTCGTTATACTCTCAAATATATAGTGAAAATATGAAATTTTTGAATAGCATGACTGCATTATGAAATTAACAGGATTTTTGTAGACGTGATCGTGTCAAAATCCATAATTTTCCCTCAAATTAATGCTGTTAGCTATAAAATGGTAATAATCTCGCATAAATACCTGCTGGGTGCGTTCTCCATTTTTGTTTACAGCCGTTTGGCTCCCCATGTCGTCGTTGGAAGCACCTGTCTCAGCAGCCGCGCCCCACAACGCAACCCTTGCTGAATCCGCGACCTGCTTGCAAACCCTAATTCCGCGAAACTCGACCGGGATCACTGCACGCGAAAAGGAAACGCGCGACTGGAGGGTCTTAAGGAGCCGCAGCACTCACGATCAACTCTCGAACACGACACAGTCCATCCGTCGTCTTTTTTCTCTCTCTCTCTTTTCGCTCCTTCGCAGCCTGCTTTCCCCTTCCTTCCTCAGGTACGGGGCAACGCGTTCTCATAATAAAATTATTCCAAGGCTATCCGACGACAGCGAGACGCGCGCGGCTTTAAAGCAAGTCAGTGGAGAGAGCAGATAATGAAGCAGCAGGAAACCACCTGTTGCATGCCATCTTTGAAGACTCACCTTTACTAAAACTCGCAGGTGAGCCGCGTCAGGTGCTGCTTTGGCATACGGGCCCTTCCGATTGCGGCTCCCTCTGCGCATTTTGGAGAAATTTCACGCGACTGCACGCAATTATCTCGATAGCTCACGCGTAGGAAGCAAGTGGTTCGTTTGAATTTGTTGTATCAACGTGGGAAAATCGTTAAAACATGTTTTGGCACTCGCAGAAACGTTTTGGAAATTTTTGCAAAGTTCGGAAAGAGTAAAATCGACTTATCATTTAATATTTTTCACAAAAGTTTTTTTTTGTATAAAAACAAGCTGTTTCTGCGAAATAATTTACTATATTATACCGTTTATCAAAACTTACTGCAGTGCTTTAAGCAAATGATGCGAAAAAAATTAATTTCAAAAAGAATTTTTAAGCTTTTGATCATGAAAATACGTAATTTTCACAGCAGGAGAGTAAATAAGTAATCAATATTGGAAGACATAAATAGATTTATAGGCGCGTGTGTGAACTCACGCACTCAAGGTCAACTGAAGGAGTGTTTAATAAAATAATAAAAATAAAAACGGCAGAGAAAATAGATTGCGTGGGTGAGCTCTTTTCCAATTGGCAAAAATCGCTCACGGCTGCGATCCTTGGGAGCCCCAAGGGACTTTAGAACGTGCGACCATCACACGACTACGTGCTTGTTATCACTAATGGTCCATTTTTCATCAATACGCGCCCAAAGAGATATTGCATCACCGCGCGCACGAGGACCAAACGATTGACAACGCACACGCACACCAGGATTTCAGCAGATGACACGTTTACCAGGGATCAATATGGTCTAGAAAAATGTAGATAAGAATGTAAGATTTCGCTGGTAAACTTAGATTATTTGGGAATAGAGGGAGTGTAAATTTTTGCACTTTACTCCGGCGGGAGATTAAAGTAGAGATTTACAGACCAAGAATTCTGAACATTTTTAATGTGCATTGTTGACTATATAGCTTGAGTTCATTGGTTGTGAAATTTAGCAACAGTATCTCTCTATAAAATCAGGACTGAGGGACAATTAAATTGTAGATTTTGCAAAATTTCTCGAAAAATTCTTTAATTTTACTATTATTTAATTTTACTATGAGGTAAATTTCCCTTCTAGCGAAATAAGTCATGATTTCCAATCAGGAGACAGATTAGCCGATTTTCTCCAAAATTTAAAAGGCAACCAGGGATATAAAATTTCCTGATTTTTAGATGGTATTTTCTGCAACTGTGAGGCCTGAAACAAAGGAAAAGGGTTAAATTTTTACAAAAAAATTGCCTTCAATTTCGAAATTCAGCTATAAAATAAAATAATATTGCAACAACACGCAACTAAAATACCAAGCTTTACGTAAATAAATATAGTTTTCTAAGAAGTCAATACGACAGAAGTTGCGGCATGCGGTAATTAAATATCGATGTATCTTATATTGCATCGCACACACATAATTTATTATGAAAACAACGCAGATACACGGGTAAAAGGCATGCGGATAAAAAGCTTATAATATTATTTTATCCACACGTGCAAAAAGTTGTTGTTATCATGGTACTTGAACCACACTCTATGTTGTCTGCTTTAATCGCAGCAATTAGAGGTTAAAAAAACCAACGTTTTTCTTATACGACATGGTTATTTGATATCAAGCCTGAAAGAAACGGATCGCTAATAATTTTAGTTCGTTCGAAAACTGGGAGCGGGGAGCAGCCCAGTGACATTGAGCCATTATAATCAGGTTTCAAGGTCTTCTTCGCGCGTCAGATGCATGACTGTGCGATGAGACGTACAAAAAATCGCTCACTCTCGCTAATCGCGCAGGCTTCAAATTGAATTCTCCTCCTTAATTGTCTGCTCACAGTGCTCACACGCTGTCTACATGCGCAGCAAGCCGAGTTACAATAATAGCAGCAGAGTGGACTTTCGATTTGATTGTCCGTCCGAATTGTGGACTGAGAGGACGCACATCCTATCGTGACGAAATCACGTGCGGACGAGAGAGAGAGAGAGAGAGAGAGAGAGAGAGAGAGAGAGAGAGAGAGAGAGAGAGAGAGAGAGAGAGAGAGAGAGAGAGAGAGAGAGAGAGAGAGAGAGAGAGAGAGAGAGAGAGAGAGAGAAGAGATATCGGAGCCGCCAGTCAGGAGTCTCTTTAGTGTATTTCGCTCCGTCGACTAAATAAGCAGCTATGGTGGTGGACGCTCCCAAGTTGCGCATCCCGCTCGAGGACCTGGGCACCAACCCTCAGGTGTGGAAGCAGGTGCCGGGCTACATCATCAGGAACTGCAGTCCGGACCTCGTCGAATCTGTCGTTTACCACATGACCACCTATTTTATCAATGAAGAACCTTTTTGCAGGTTGGTTCAAAATGAAAATTTTTAATCCAAGAATTATTTTTTTTCCAATTGTGTTTGTAATATTTTAAATGAAACTTTGCAGTAACAGTGAAGTATCAAAAGACCCCGTTTCCATGGAGGAAATTTCCGAGTGGTGGAGAGATTTGATCAAACAGAACCTGACTCTGATTGCCCTGCCAGAAAAATCACAGGGCGCTGATTGCAAGCCTAGTGAGTATCCTCTTTATACTCTATTTGACATTTTGACCTCACCGGAGTGCAAAATTTCAATCGCAGCGTACTACGTGATAGCCGCGGCATCAGAGTAACCTTGGGAATGTGTTGAATAAAATAAATTACGAGAGCATCTCCTACCATTCTCTCCTCGCGCGGCGATTGAGATATTTGAATGTGACCCTCCAAATGAAACAACTTAACTCGTTTGCAGTCAGCGAGCCGCGAATTCCCCTTGCTGGAGTCAACGTGCTGATGCTGGGAGTAAAAGATGAGCCAAAAGTTAAAATCGAAGACCAATTCACCGGGAAAAACATCATCAGAGCACTAGCGCCTTATGCAAAAATCTCAGCTCAGGTATTAATTTTTTTATTGATTTGATCTAGAGTCTGATAATGAATTTTCAATAATTATATGTAATAAAACTATTGAATTATATAAAAAAGTACAAAATTGCTGAAAACTGTCAAATCAGGTGAATTGAAAAGTTTGAAGTCAATTTTATTTTCATCGAACTCAAAAATTTAAAAAAATATTCACTGATATTTTGAATTTTCTGTTTCTTTGGTTACGTGAAGAGAAGGAATAATAGTATAAGTTTAGGAAAAGTTTTGTTGTGTGAACATATAGACAACCCGGTTGTCCCATTAGCAATGCACATTGCATATACTCAAGAAATGCAAGGGGTTAACTAAATAGTGAGATAAATATATTATATCTTCCCCGAAAATCTCCAGATAATCATATCAATTGCAAAAAATGCACTTTGAAAGCGCAGGCAAAATAATATTGTTTCTGAAACAGATAATAATACTGAATACTTAGGTTGACTGTTTCAAAGAATACGGAGTTGATGTCTATATGGATGCAGCTGGCTTATCTGTAAGTACTTTGTTTACCGCTTAATGTTTTTTTACTCTGTATATACCCTTAATTAGGTGCACAAAGAGCATCGCGGCCGGAAATTGGGTGAGGCCCTGCTGAAGGCCCGCTTCCAGATGTGCTGGACCCTGGGAATCAAAGTGACGAAGACGGTTTTCACCTCCGTGGCGTCGCAAATCACCGCCTTCCGTTGCAACATGGAAAAAGTCAAGGAGATCGAGTATAAAGACATCAAGGACGAAAAGACTGGAGAGCTCGCTTTCCCCAACGTGGACCCCCACAGGACGGTGCACGTGTGCATCAGGGTGCTGCAGGACTCGCTGGGAAACCGCGCCTTCAGCGTCTCTGACAATTCTGATTAAGGAGTTTTAGCCTGTATTAAGCTTTATCGGATGTTAATTAAGTTTAGAAATAAAACAAGCGACACGTATTTTTTACATAGAACATGGCTTGCATTTATTTTATATTATATACTAGATGACACAAAATGACTTTTTATTTTAATTTATATAATAATAATTACAGAGGTGGGATTATAAGGAAAATTTGAATTTGCATTTTTCCAAAGGGCGATTTCTTGGTAGTACTTTTAACGGTTTTTCTTTTTCTTGCGTAAATACATAATAGCTTTTTTTCTTAATCATCGTGTTATTCTTCATCTTGTTCTCTTTTTCAATACACAGACGACACAGTTATTATTCTTTTTAGCAATATGGCATTCATGTTGCGGTAGTAATCATCTTTTTAATATTATCTCATAATTATATCCATGACAATCAATATTAAAGTTGCGATCCTTGCGCTGAATCCACTCAATCAGTTATTCCCACTTTCAATAATAATCTACATCAGTAATAATAATAGTCATACAGAGTAATAATTAAGCATCAGTGACTCGGCTACTCGCTATTGAAACTCTTTTCTTCGATTTGCGATGAGTGACTTTTCTCTTTTTTGATCTAATCAATGTCGGATGGCCCGAGGGCGGGCGCGGTGACTCATGTACAGTTAATGATCCACTATCTCACGTGTACAAATCAACTCTTTGTTCGTGTTATATGCAAAAATGACAACACCAACCTCTTGTCGACTTGGTGATTGGATGGAAGGTACGAAATCGAAGCTATTAGTTACCGAGAGTAAATGCAGATTTTGGACATTAAAATGCCACCTCAAAATAAATGCATGATTGTGTGAAAGAGTGGTTGGTTTGTTTGTGAGTTTGAATTACAATTACATTTGTCCGTTGTTTCTTGCTCAAGCCAATTGTGCGCTAAGTTTAATGTCCGTAATTGTAGCTAAGTAAGTGCATTTTTGTCCATTTTGGACTACATACCTGTGAGGAATTAGTTTTGTGTAATTTTCGCAGCGTGTTCTTTTTTACTCAGACACGCTCTTTTACAACAGGCATTGACTTTTACATCTCTTCTCAACTTGTTTCTTTATTTTGCAAACACAACACTATGTATGTTCTTGGTTTCTGCAAAGAGACATAAAAATATTGTTCGACGAATTACACCACTCGCACTAAATTCCACGCACACTCGCACTTTATGAATTTTATTACTACAAAGTTTCTCTAGACTTTTTAGAACTGACCCAAAGCAGAGTTTGATATTATCCCTTAAGTTGTTATCAGCAATAAATTATAACAAGAGACATTTTTAGCAGTTATTACCAACGAGAGAGAGAGAGAGAATCGGGTCCCACCTGATCATTTTTTTCTTTTCTTTTCGTTAAAGCAGTGGTCTAGTTTCTTAAACTGTAAGTCTAGGAGAACGTAACGCAAATTAGGAAACAATAATTTATCGTACACTATATAAGCCACACTCATCTTCGTATTTATAATTTCGAAAGATTCCATATATTATCTCCTACCGGGTTCTGTACATGTGTGACGAAATGATGCTGAAAACACTGGTCCAGATTTTTGCGTGTGTGGGGTGGGGTTAAGAGAATCGTTTTGCGTGACCGATGGCTAAATTAAAGGTCCCAAGACACAGATTACAAGAAAATACATTTTATACATGCTTCCGAGAAAACGAAATCAACATCTTTCTGTGAAATGGGGGTGTGTGTTTCTTCTTCTGCTCATACTCAGGTAGATAGATTTTGCGAAGATATGAGTGGCAATTTCAATTCCTCTAGCATCATGCCGCATTTTTGTTTTGTAGCCTACGTGAAGCATGCATTACAAATGGCATAAGTAAACCCTATTAAAATCTCTGTGTTTATCACCACGAGCGCGTCAAGCACTGTTCTGTTCTTCCTTTCTTCTTCTTCGTCTTGCACCACAAAAACACCTCGAAACTTCTTGCTGCACACCTCGTCCAAATATTCAATAAATATTTTTTTTCAACAATTCCATCAGGAGAAAAAAGCCACAACACACTTAATTTTTGGTTACTTCCATCAGTTTGGAACAATGTTCTTTTCTTGCTTGGGATTCAAACTTTTTTTGCTTAGCTGTGTGTTTGTCTGTTTGTGAAATGCATGTTTGTGTTTTGTGTGTGTTCTAGATGAGTAATATACAGTTTACAAACGTTTGTGTCTATCGATTTTGTTACAGAATAGAAATTTTGTTAAAAATGTTGCGTTACATCAGAAATCATGCGTGACTGACTAGATCTCATGATAATCAGATTCATGGCTCATTCATTGGTACTTTCCACTTTTATAATTAGATAACAATTGTCATTGACTTAAACCAACAACACGCTTTGGAACATAAAAAGTCAGAAAAAAAGCGCCGGCCGCCGAGATCTTTTTTGTGCTTGTTTGTTTTTGTGCAACAGCCTTGTGCAAACCACAACAACATTGTCGGAGGTCAAGAGCGTAAAATTGTGCGACAAGGTTCTCGGCTCGGCGGTCGGTGAAGATCATTATTTATATAAATAATTGTGCCCAATAAGACTTAGAGAGTTGCAAGAGAAAAATCAACAAAGCACGAGAGACTCTTTTGAATAGCAATTTTGTACTCAAGAAGGAAGATGATTTAATCTGAGAAACAGCGTGATTCCAAGCAAAAATGTCAGAAGTGAATTTTTCTCATGTCATGAATTGGTGTGGTGCCTGTTTTTTCACGAGATTCTGAAAATTTTCCAATCCAAAGGCCTGCTACTGGCTAATGAAAGTTTTTGTTCCGTTTTAAAACAACAAAAAGATGAAAAGTTGCTTGCAAAATGCTACGGGAGGCGCCAGAGACCAATTTTCCCAGTCCGGCGCCCACTTCTGCTGCTGCTGCTGTCAGCGACTCACTGATTTCGACTCACAAACTTGTCATACATAATTTTAATTATTGTTCTAATATAGCCTAAAATTTTGGCACGATTTGTGAGCGCCAAATCCAAGATTTTAAAGCCAGTGAGTGAATACGATGAATTTGGGCCGTGGAACAAGGCAAGCAAACTTTTATGTTGACGCAATCTTCCTGATATTTTGAGGCTTCGACGAGTTATAAATTGGTTGATGTGTGTACATTCAGCTTCCTGCAATCACGAGGAAATTCAATTAGAAGTTGGCTCAACGTGCTGCGCTCAGAGAGCAACCCTTACCCTTAAAAATGGCGGCCTTTAGTAAAGACCACAGCCACGTAGATTATTGGCTATGATGACATCAGTGACAGCATCAAACACAAACTGAATGTTGTTGGTATCGGTAGCACACGTCATATGGCAGTAGATCTCCTTCGTGGTTGACTTGTTCTTGGCTTCAAATTGCGCCTGAATGTAGGCAGCAGCTTCCCCGTATTCCTGGGCCCCTGCGAATATTAAAAGACGTGGTTCCAGAACTGGGCAAGCCGGGAAATCACTCCAACAAAATACCTGTGTACTCAGGGAAGCAAATGGTGAGAGGAGATTTGCGGATTTTCTCTTCAAACAAGTCCTTCTTGTTCAGGAACAGGATGATCGAAGTATCAGTGAACCACTTATTATTGCAGATTGAGTCAAACAGCTTTAAACTCTCTTGCATACGGTTCTGGAATAGAAGAAATACGTGTTCAATGCGAGAATTCTGGAGACGGAAGCAGCATTCAAATATATTGGTCCGAATTTGGTCAAATTTCCGATTATTGTTCAAGAAATAATGGGAATTTGAAATTTCCTAATATACTTTCTTCAATAGGCGTGGATTCAGCTATTCTTTTTGAAAATTGCCATATTTAATCAAACACTATCGAATTGTAGCGAAAACACCACATTTTTCTGATTAATAGGTTCATTTTCCTCGTAAAATAAACCAGTACATCGTGGGAACTACCAAATCTTCATAATTGTAAAGAAAATAAACCAATTTTCGATGGAACCCAATGATACGAACTACACACCAATTTCATAAACATACTCTCGAGTTCATAAAAACCTTGTTATGCATAATGAAGAGTTTGCAGGTGCTCGAGAGTGAGCAAACAAATTTAAGGAGTTCCATTTTAATTTGCACGGAACGCGGTTGGTTCTTTCATCAAATTAAACATATCCTGTGGGCAGCAACGAGAGCGAAAAAGAAAAGCATTCTCGGGATGGTATCATGGTATAGTTGCGCGAACAGCGCTCGCGGCACGAAATTTGCACTGCATGCCGCTGAAATTCCATTTATTTTAATTACTCCCGGCGCGCAGGGCAGGGCCGGCGCCGCCAACGCCGAATACAAAGACTGCTGCTGGCCCCGAGGCTTCATTTGCTCCCTCACTATGTACGAAAGCTGCGAAATTAGCCGACCAAGCCAAGTGTGAGCAAGTCCCTTCGCGTGCGTCTCTCCCGCTTAAGTCACCCCGCTGCTGAATAAAAGGGCACGTCTCCTCTTTTGGCAAAAAACCGCACGAAAAGTGTGTGACGCAAGCGAGTAAACCCTAAATACAATTCTAATGGTGGGAAAGGAATATGATATTTTATTTTTTTATAACAAAAGCAAGTGTGTTTCCATTTAATAGCTCTGGTGGTGCTGTTCATAATCTTTTGTAATTTAGCTTCATGAGGATAATATTCTAGCCAGGCCTGGCAGAAAGCTGGCAAGAAATTTATCGTTTGCGTCGAGCAGAGCATTAGGAGCGGCTTAATCTCTCTGTCCATTATTTCTAGGGAGTGAATTTTAAGGGTGCTGTTATGTAAACACGCACATTCTGGCAGAGGCTCCAGTACCATTAAAAACAAATATCCTCTTAGATATTTTAATGACAAGGAAATTCTAGGATGCTATGTGAATTTCTCGACAGTGTGAAGTGTAAATTTTTAATTTGATGGTTTAATTAAGTCATGGAGCTCTAAAATAATATAATCTTTCATTGATTAACGGATTTGGAGCCAGTTTTTGTGCAACCATGATTTTTTTCAGAGGGTAATCCATTTAATGGGACGAAATGGTTTGATTTATCATGTTATGGACTCGATATTTAGTATTTTAGCGATGAAAAATCCGGATCGCTTGTTGACTGATTGCTCCAGATTTCATGAGCTTACAAATAGGAAACCATGGTCAATTTTCATGTCGTAAAGAAATCAACATACTTTGATTCAAGATTTGCATGAAAATTTAGATCAACAAGAAAAAAAAGAAAGCTCTTAGAGTATGCTGATTTTTGCAATACGATTAAGTTACAGGAAACCCCTACAGGGGAAATATTTTTTTCGTGAAATAGGGCGGACTGGATTTGCCGAAACTTGTTGAGTTTAATGAAATGGCTCTGAAATCAACGAAGATGGAGTCTTGTTATTAAAATTTACCTCTCAAGAATGCAACCAACCTCAATGGAAAATTTGTTCTCAAGAACCAGAAATTATCGAATTTTCCAAAAACGTCTATAATGATTAATGATTGATTTGTCCAGTGTTCAATATATTGTCTTCAAACGTGAAGTACATTAAATAAACTCGTAATTATTACTTAATTTTCAATATTTCGTGAATTTTCAATGAGACCGGTCATTGTTTGTCGAAACTTTTCATTTTTAACAGTTTCCATTTGAGATAAACTTTTAAACTCTTAAAAAATCGACATTATAATTTCTAAGTTGGAACTGGAAATATGCTTGTACGGTCAGGAGTTATGCAGATACACGAATAAAAAAATGCTTAAAACTCCCAATTGCTCTCACTTGATTGGGGTAATTTTAATCAATTCCTTTGGGGCTGAGTTAGATAAATAAAACAATTTCACTAGAGGTGCCCCCTGGGGGCGTCGTCGAGAGGGAAAGTGCAGCAGTTCAGGGGTGCGTGGATTGTGGAGGAAACTGTTGCGCCCCATAGATGTCACCTGTAAGAGGCCGATGCAGTGGTGGTTGCCCGTGGAAACGCGCGGCGGGTGCGGGCAGGCGGGTGGGCGCGGGGGTGGGAGGGCGAAAGGCTCTCTAAGCGGACCCCAGCTAAAATCGATCGGCGACGGCGCTGTCGGCGCTTCCTCGCCGAAATGGAGGCGCTCGCTGCACGCTTCCTGCAATGATGGCTGTGGGCCGACCGACCGACCGCCCCATTCAAACCACACCCTCTCCGCCCGACCGAGTTGCCCCCTTTTCGTCCCCGCGCGCGGCCTAGGTCACAATAAAGTGGGATGGATGCCGCCACCGCCTGCTCCTTTCCGATTCCTGCTCCACATTTTCATGTGTGTGTGTTTCGCCCAGTCGGGAAAGGAGTCGAAATTGGCGAGTTTCGCACTGAGAACGCGGACCCGCTGGGTTATTGATTGGCGCGCACAGAGTTTTGATGGGAAAAGGAAGAGCGGATTTGCATTGAGGGCTTTATTGTGTCGAGATGCATGGGGAGCGACTCAATGCCAGCCAGCACTTTGGAAACGGTGCGTCGAGCACACACACACACACACACACACACAAATATATTCGACCGGCTGTCCCTCCTCTGCCTCCCAGACGCCCTTTGAATAGGGTCTACGAAAGGGCTGGCTGCCCAAACCCCAAACGGTGCAGACACCCGCCTAATGATCGAAAAAAATTCAATCACATTAAGAGCTCCTTCTTTCATCAAATATCTAGAAAGAAAATAATGGAAAGAGTGCAGCAAGCTGCTGACTGTCATCAGAGTGATTATTCTTCATTTAAATAGAATGAGTATAAAAAAAATCTTAGACCAATCCTAACAATTTTCAAGGAATATTCTCGGCCAAGAGATTCCGCTGAAATTCACGGGAAGGCCGTTCCAATTTTACACAGACGCAACTGAAAACTATGACAGCGAATGTATCAGCATTCAAGACATCCGCATACGCATTCGATAATCATTTGCGGCAGCTGCAGCGCGCTTTCGTCCGGCCAATTGGCAAATCCGCCGAGCACCATTAGCCACCCCGGCCGAGACCCCTGGCCGCTGCGAACCACAAGCATCAAATATTCATCCCGCATCCTCACGGGCGCCAACTCGCTCTCGACCCACAATTGGAATTTCGGCGCAATCAGTGCCGTGCATCAGAACAGGTGGGCGTCGACCTTTCACTCACGGCATTCCGCACGTCTTCATCGATGCATATCATTCCGAATGGACTGAGAACTTTTTTACGATTGTGTGCTTTGCATTTGCATAAAGGGAGACATTAAATTGATTTTACCGCGAATGAGGCAAAGATTTATGAAACGTCTCAAATTAGAGCTTTACAGGCCAACAATTAAGAACATTTTGCATTGTTGGCTTTAGCAAAAAGTGGTTCTTTGAGTCCTTTTTTTTGTGGTATTTAGCAACAGTTTATCTCTACAATGAAATCAAGACCGAGATTTGGCCAAAATTAATCGATTTGTCAATAATTTTTAGCTTGATTTTGATCCCTCTATTCGCGATCTATCCGATGGTGTGCAAATTATGAGCTAAATCTCCCTTCTAGCATAATAAATCATGATTTTCAAAAAGGTGATTTTGCTCGCCGATTTTCTCGCAAATATAAACAGTTAACTCTACAATTTTTAGCTTTTTCCAAATTTTTATAGGGTGGATTATATCAGGTAAAGGTTAAAAGGATGTTGGCTTCTTTACTGTACAGCTTTACCATAAAATGTGCGTTGAAAAAATGTATATAAAGTTGATAAATCGTGTCCTTGAGGCACATAACATCAATTAACAAAATCTTATCTGAATCATGAATTATACTTTTCCTCCCAAGACGGGAATAGGATGGACAGAAAGTTGATAAATCTTCGTTGTTGATCGCATCTCTTTCCCTCTGAGCTCCCTTGTGCGACTAACAAAAAACTTGCTGACCGCGCCAGCAAAAAGAAAGTAGCGGACCAATATTTTTGCTGCTGTGCCATTATTCTTTTGCGGGTAATAAATACCGTAGTTTCGTCCTCGTGGAGAACTTGGTCGTATTCAGACATGGCTACGCAGAAAATGATGGCTGTGACATCTTCGAAACAGTGAATCCACTTTTTGCGCTCTGACCTCTGGCCTCCCACGTCGAACAACCTGCAAAGAGACAATACAAAAGGGCATTCAATTTCACGCGCAACGCAACTGGATTTAGACGCAGCACTGCGATTTGACAGCCAGCCGTCTTTGTCGCCCCGCAGGCACTCGATAATCGAGAAAATCGCACAGCGGCGACAGGCTGGAAATTGCTTTTCTTCTGCCGTCTAGCTCGGGCAAAATCCATAAGTTCAGATTGCATACGTTCAAAGATTCTGAATCAATGTTGCACCGTGTTTATCGCAGCTTCAATGTTTGTTTGCCACCATAACAAATCTTATCGCGTTGCTCATGTGATAATCTGCCATCGTATTAACTCTGGATTTAGTGAATTATTAATTGATACGCCGCGAGTGTGTATAACGTTCTGCTGTAGCAAAATTATCTTGTTATAGGGTTTATGGGACAGAAATAAATCATTTGCTTTGCGTTGGGCAAAGTTTCCTTGCATTTTATGATTGAAAAGAAATCAGTGACGCGATCAACTTCCTTTTTTCCAAATCAAATTATGCAACCTGCTGCGCAAAAAAAAAATCTGCAGCATTTCACGATGGTTAATACAGTACATGGAGTTTGAAAAGAAACTTCGTGACTCTCATCTCCTCTCCTTTCAACTAGTGACTAGGCACTAGGAGGGAAATTTCTTTTGCCAAACAGTCTTTTCATGCAAATTCGTTAAAAAAACTTTCCCAGGGACTCCTTTGACCGTTGCTGCACAAATATTTCACCTTCGCAGGAAACTCAAAAAACTCGGGCCGGGCAAGTTAATGATAATTTCCGAGGGCGCCGAGTGAAAACTTTTCAGGCTTTTTACAGACAGGTTACTTGGCTGTGTGGAGGATCTTGCCCGCGGCAACTTTCCTACACACGCCGCGTAATTGACGTTTGTCAAATTAAGCTAGCGGCGCAATGGAGGGTATTGTGTGCTCGGTGATTGTCAATTTATTCTCGGCGGAAAGAGAGTTGCCGATGAATTATGGAGCTAGTTGCACAATGTTTTCGCTTCGATGGCTGCTGCTGCCTCGCTGGCAGCACAATATAAAATTACTTGGGCCAGAAACTTGCTGCGCGGTGAATATTTCATGAGAAATAAAGGGCTGAAAGGAGGTAATGGGCTAGGCTTGCAAACCGGGACACATTCGGGCCGGTAAACTTTTACACAAAATAAAACGATTGATGCGCGAATTTTCTATGGCCAAATTGGAATCGATTCGACAGCTTTGGCACGTCGGGATGAAAATTTTGTCTCTTCTTTCGCAACGACTTCTGCAGAATTGATAGCTCGAGTGGGAGTGATGGGAAAGTTTGCCAGATGGGGGTTGCAGTTTGTCTAGGTGGAGTGGGAAGGAAGACGGTCGTTTGCCTCGGATGGCGTCTGCGTTTTATGGAATTCTTAACAAAAGATTGCACTCTATTTTATTCACACTCAATTTGGACTAAAGTTACTCTTTTGGATATCTGCGAAATTGGATTGCCCAGTTTGGATTTATTCTAGGCTATTCAGCTAGATAAAATATTATTACATAGAGATGAAGAAATGATTCTTATTCAAATATGATAGCAGATCAGTTTTTTAAAGGAAAAATAGAGAAAGGAACTCCGATCTCATTTTTTTGGTTAATCAATCATTCGTGGAGGTAGATTGTCGAGCAACCAAAATCTTGAATCTGTTTGCAATCTGAACGGTTGACGATGTCTTATGTACATAAGTGCAGGTATACTCACTTGAAGTTAAGATTTTTGAAGGAGAAATGGACTTCGACGATACCCGTGGTCTTGACTCGAGTTCTTAAAATGTCCTGCTCGGTGGGTTGATAGTCTTTGGCGCCAAGCCTGTCCAAGTCATCCAGGAAACTGAAACGCAGATGCAAAAACCATTAGAGAAAATGCGATAACAATTAAAAGGTGGTGCTGAGAAATGCAAACGGTACAAGAGAGCGAATTACGATGCCGCTAAATATCCGGAGGCAGAATTGCCTGCGCTTGCTCGCACGACTCGCTAGTAAAACAAACGTCGCATGCAAATAAATTGGTTTGTCGTTCCGCCGGCTATGGTGATAGTGATTTTTGTGGAGAAACGCAGCCCCGGGCATTGTGGGCTGGTTCATGGTCGGGCTAAAATTACGTTTACAGTAACAGCGTCCTGATATTGTAGCTGTTAAAATCTCACACATTTTTGGATGGGAGTTTTTCTATTTTTACCGGTTTTGCTTTGGTTTCAGACATTTGCATGAGCTATCTGAGATGTATTTTTGGGCATCTGAGTAGTAATTCTCGTCTGTCTCTAAATTATAAAAAAGCAGAACACGCTTGTCAAGAAATTGAACTTTTTAAAACTTAATTTTTAGCCGGTGAAGACAAATTAATCTCTATAAAGTGAGCATTCTCAATATTTAATGCCTATAGTTATTATAAGGGCTCTTAATATAAATCTCAAATTCATCGACTGTCTGTTAAAACTGCTGGTCAAAGTGGATAACGATCTCACAAAAATCAGAAGAATGGTGCTAATGCTCGAGCCCATCAAAAATTAATTAACCACGCTAGGGAGGCACATTTTGCCAGCAATTTCGCGTGTCGGTCGCCGGCTTCTTTATCGCTAAGTGACGAGCGAATTTTCTCCCTTTATCAGCTGTTTCGCCGGCACTCGACAGGCTCGGATGCAAAGTCGATACTGATAACGTGTTCGCCACCGAACAACATTTTCCCCAGGCCCGATAATGGATGGAAAAATGTGGCAGAGCGTACACGAGAGGCGCCGACGAAAAAACAGCAAACTCATCAATAAAGTGCTCCGATTGCACGTCCGAGCCGCTTCTTTTTTTATTTTTCAGCGTTTGCTCGCGCTCCTTTTTTCCCAGAGCGTCAGCAAGCACAGATCGGCCTGAAAACAAGCCTTTACTCGCGATCTTTGATACCGAAACAGCGTCGCCGGCGTCGATCGGGGAATTGAAGCCGAGCACGCAACTTTTGCGCCGGGCTCGCACGTACATACTCGCGAACTGTGTCCACTCGCTCTGCAGACAGAATGATGAATTTGAAAGGCCCCCTTTTTTGTTGGCAATCAGGCGGCGTCACTTTTGGACTCTTCAGTCAGAGTGGTATAATTAAAAAAGAAGCGGCAGGGCTAGCACGCCTCAGTGCCCTCCGTTATTGTGTTTGACGAGAGCTAGAGGGAATGACAAGTTGATGGTCTGTAACCATTTCGTTAGCAGCAGCTCAGCGGAAGGTTAAATCATTTTTGAGACAGTTAAAGTGGATTGGTACTGCAAAATCCCGGAAAATCCTTATTGCCAATGCATGAACTCATCCCTTAGGATTCAGTTGCAGCCAAAATTGACCTAAGGAGCAGCGTTAGTTTTTGAGAAAAGTGGCTGCAAAGTTAGCATGCTTTTCAAATGGTGAGGACTGTCTCCTTACTTAAAATCCTGTTTTATTTCACAACAAAGAGTTTTCATAAAGGGTTTCGTACGCTGTTGGACAGGTCTCGAAGAGAGGAATCGAAACCTGCCAAGAAAATGCTGTAAATTTTTTAGAAAATTGCCAAAATTTTAATTTTAATTGTGCAATTAAGGTCCGTTTTTAATATTTCAAATTGCAGAATAAATTGTTTATCGATCAACTGCTTACTACATCTAACAATTCAATTTTTTCCAACTGGTATTGATCCACTTTAAAGGAAACCAGCGGCCAAAAATAATTAAATATTTCATTGAAAAAACTGTATAATGATGCATGCAGTTGAGATAGTTAAATATTATTTTTACGGAACCGTATCACCTCCCTGTCATAATAATAAAAAATAAATGTTAAATTTTCACTTTTACTTGGAAAGGCATTCTAACGTAATAAAAACTAATACAAAATAATATAGGAATATTAAAATATCCAGACTGTCTTAGTAAGGGTGCTTACAGAAAATTATACATTTTACGATCATTTCCGCGCTCGCTGAAAATGTGTGGAAATTTTAAAAACCATAAAATGTCCACACGTATCTTTGTTTAGCTTCAGAATGCTCAAACTAGTAGGAGCTGTCCATATTTCCATTTAACATCTGAACAAATAGAAATGAAAACATGTCTTTTGAAACCCGATTAGGTTAGTCAATCTGGGTTTGAAAAGCTATTCAAAGTGGCATTCCGTTAATCCAGGCTGCTAAATATAAGAGAAGTGTTGTAATATGGTAAATTTCATGTTGTTGTACACCGTAAGTGTCTAATAAATATTATAATCTAAAAAGCTATTGAAATGTGTGTGATTATATCCTCTTCAGAAACATCATCATGAGCTAGTCTGTAAACAGTTCATTGCCCTCGCATGTGTGTCCAGCTCCTGCTATGTTTGGCATTTCTCAACCGAGTTTTTCATTTACAGTATATCGCGTTCAGCGCATCTTTATAGCATACACTGTGCGGTGCGGCATCAGCAGTTTTGCTGCTCACAAAGCTTTCATTCAAAGCCTGCTGAATGTGCACATACTTTCCCTGAATTCATGCGTCAACGGATTTTCTTTGAAACGGGAGCAAAATACTGAGACTTTGTGATTCCAGGAAAAATTCTTCTGTGACACGGAAAGCATTTCAAAACTAGGCTTTTAACATTCTAGTCTCAAGTTCTTGCACTTAGCACGGAGCATGTCCCGCATCAAATTTAATTGCTGGTGCAGAATGACAACACAACACAACTATTTCCCGCACTTGAGCTAAGTAAGTTGCTCGACCGCAAGACTTGGACCAGATTTCATTAAACCCTTTTGACACTCAGCGTTTGCAAGCTGCTCTCTTGCGATTTTAATTACGTCAGGACGTCGACTGGAGCCTCTTGAAATGCAGCCTGCTGCGCGCGGAAATTACTCGGACGGCAGCAGCAGTGCCAGTTTGTATTATTGCACTGAGAGGAGTGGGTTAGTTAGTAAGTTTGACTGGTTGAGATGGCGTCATGCCTCTGAGGAAGCAGTCTGCCATCGGTTTTTGTGTCTGCGTGCAGTGAGGATTGCGGGAGGCGGCGTCGGCAGCGGCGGCGGCGGCATGGAAAAATCCGTGCCGCACACAGCGATATTTGTTCAGTCTAAACGAGGGATCGATTACAGTTTTATTATATTGCCCACCGTGAGTGCGACGCCTTTCTCTTGTATACACCAACGGAGGATTGGCTAGCTTCTTCTCGGCGGATCGCATTTCGCACGTTTCTGCCTGGAATCGTGTCTGATTATAAGTTCCACGCAACTGTTGTAATTGGATTGGCGGCTTGAGATATATATATACTGTCGTTATTACGAGCGACTAATGGTATTGGGATGCTTCGCGAGTTGCGAATCATCCTAGCTGAATGGGCGAACTAAGCGAGTGGTTGAGGCAGCTGTTTCTGGTAATGAGTTGCGTCAATTGCATTTCCAAGCAGGTTTCTATTGATTCTGTCGCTTCGAATAATATCCTTGCTCACAAATAGACAAAGTTAATTAGATCTATTTGAATTGAAAGGAAATTGAAATAAATACACACGCAGGGGAATCGAATGAAAGTCAAGATACTACGTTATGGCTCTGCTCTGCTAATGGATGGTGGAGGGAAGGAAAACGTTCTCGTGCTGTTTGTACAGCGGCAGTTTCGTCAGCAAAACAAAATTGATACTTCTGAATCAGCTGCACTTATTTCTCAGCACAAACGAGTGATGAAAAGTCTTGCCAACTCGCTCACCCTGTGACTAATCTCTGCCTCACAAAAATTCCCTAATCCAAAATTACATACTTTAATTTAAAGGTATTTTAAAGGGCTAAATTATGATTCGAAAAACATGAAAAATAAAATTTTTTGGTACCATTTGAATGGCTTTAATTATTCCGTGATCATAAAAGGATTTACTATTTTCTTCGTGTACATCGTGAATACATTTTGTGCAAAAAACAACCCTCGGTGCTCACTGCTGTCAAAGAAGCGGAATGCAGCGTGCACATTATTTAAATTCCAAGGTTGAAGAAGAAAGAGAGATTCCCCTTCGTTGCAACGATCTCCGCTCAAGGACATATCAAGTCGTCGGGGTTTGCGCCGAGCGAACGACCGTTTTAATGTGACAAACAAGCCTTCAGCTAGTAGTCACAACAAATCACGGCTCCGTTCGTTGATTGTCTTCTTGATCAGCCAGCAGCAGATCGTGGTTAGAAAAGGAGCTCGATCAATTAGGCGGCGCGCGATCGGCGTGCATTTTCTGAATAATTCACGAGACAAATTGGCGCGGCAAGGGAGGAAAGAAGTCTTGGAGCCGGTCCAAGCGCGCGCGTCGCCCCCATTGATTGCCGTGCCAAGTCAATAAAGAATGTGTGTAAGTAAGAGCAGCCACGCAGCCAGTCACCGGCTTTTCGGCTGTGCGAGCCGCGACCGCTGCCTGATAACTCCGGTTATTATAAACTTAACGGCCGGAGATTGCGTTTTCGGTTCGCGTTTTGCGATTCCTGCACACGCAAGCGTCGGCATCGATCGTATTGGGCCTTTCCGACGGCTAAACGGAGTTGGATAAAATGGGGTGGAATAATTTATTACTATTCACTTTTCTTAAGGAGCCGGCGAAAAGGTTAACGGCCGTTTTGTGATTTTTAATTGACTCATTTCCTTCTCATGCAAAGCAGATCAGTGCTTTCTGATTTGATTTATAGTTTGTGATTTTTGTGGCCACGATACAAACTAAATTTCTGCAATAATATTGTCAAGTGAAATTCAAGCCATAAACTTTCCCACAGCTAAAATATGGAAGATGAAAATCAATATCAAGATAAACACCCAAACAGTAGACGCACAAACCAACCAAAACATTTACAGTACCGTTCGAATGGACTCGACCAGCAGAATTTTTCCACTGCTCCTCTGTTCTGTTTATTTCGTATCCGGGCAGCACATGAAATTGCTGCTAAAACACTACAGTGCCATTTATGTGAGCGTTTTATCTCGAATCTACTTTTGCGGCACTCATTGGCATGAATTTTTTCGACGCTCGCATGTCAGGGAAATTCATTTGTTGGATTGCGCCGATGGGGAATTTTGAACTAATTTGATGTGTTTATATTTTCGGCTCATGCAACACAGAACGCAGCCGTAACAAAAGGCCAACCTTTCGACCCGTTGCGTGCAAGTTGACGGAAACGCTATGCCGTCCGAAAAAAATAAACTTTATTTAATTAACACGAAACGCCAAGAAGTTTTTAGCATTATTGTAGGTGCTTGCTCCCTTCCCTGTTCAGTCGATTGGAATTTTCGTTCTTTGTCCCTTTGCTCAATTTTAATTTGAGTGGATTGCCTTTTGACGTAGAAACAGTATTGTTCAAAGACGAGTAAACTTTAGCTAGTTATCCACTGCTCACAAGAAAACTACAAATACAACTGAATGGTGGCAGAGTTAATGAGTTTTTCACTCCAGTGGCTGAACAAACAACGGCAAAGGCGAAATTTTCTCTGTGTGACAAAGCTCGCCTGCTTTGTTTGGCATCGAAGCAGCTTTTATTAACATCTCTTTTTCCGTTGCCGTGCGTCAGTCTGCCCTTTCCTCCCTAATTCAACAGCATAATGAGTCGGTTTTTGAGGTACCAGAGAAAGCATTGCGTTTCCGTCGCACATCTGTCGCTGCAACGCGAGCAGCTCTAATTGCCAACTCGAAAGCTAGGTGAAAAAAGCTCGAGTAGGTAATCATGCGACAATTTGATGCCCAACGAGTACGGAATTTCAATTTGGGCGCATCGCGTTGACCGGTTCGACCCAGGCTCTGATGTCAAAGAGACCAAAACACTATTCTTTTTCATCTCGTTTAATATAGCACAGCTACGTTGTCACCGCGGCTCAGAAACGAGCACCACGCGAATTGAAAAGTTCGCTCGCGGAACCAGCTCGCAATTGTGCCATTGTTCGCGAGATTACAAATTCATGGAACTGTTTAATATACAGGAAAAGGGCAGAGGAGATTAAATTTCCTGCGTGAGTTGGAGGGAGGGATCTGGTTTAATTTGTTCAAGGAAATTGCAGGGACGAAAATACTTTGACAGAGAGGATTTTTTTCCGAGTGATACAATGCAGAAATTTTGAAAAATGGTCCGCTATACAGTAAGTCTTTCTTTTAGAACTCGCGAGTCTGTTGCTACAGTTAGCAGGACAGAGAAAAAGAACAAGGAGTAAGTTAAAGCATGCGTCACTCAATCTGGGGCGAAAAAATTTGGCACCGGCGAGACAAAACAAGACAGATTTCTTCTTTGTCGGGGCGATATTGTTCGCAACGGGCGCGACTGTCTGCGCCGACAAAGCGGAATTTAGGCTACGCACGTCCGCCCTTCTGCGGAGACGGAGCGGTGAGGTGGCAATCAATAAAACTCGACACTCGCACCTACACTGTGTGTGCGGTGTACACTTGCAGAGGCGTGTGTTTGTTCTGCACGCGCGCGGCGACTCGTTGTCTCACGGACTAATTAGGGGACCGCTCGCGAATAATGGCACAGCTAATTAACAAGATCGGAGACGCCAAAGCAAACAACCTGGATCGCTTTCGAGGGGTTGCAGGTGCAACTAACTCGACGCCAAATAATTTACATTTCGACTGGCCCGAAATGGGAGCGCTCGTTAATTAGCACACTAGTCAGGCTCTAAAGTGGCATTTGATTGCCGGATGTTCATTTGCATTGGACGTGTTGATTGATTCGTTTGAGGGCGGATGCTCTGCAGTAGTTTGAGCTTAAATCACTGGTTCGTTTGAGCCGTTTTTCAATCTTGCAGATTAGGCACCGCTTCCGTAAAAGCGACTATGAACAAATACGAGCCCCTGACCGCCAAATCTGCATGTAAGAGTAGATCAGCCCAATTTCCGTGGTAAAGGGGACCCATGCCGGCGGTTTTCTCGACTCAAAACCGCCGCTCGCAGGCTGGTTGCCGCACTCAACCCAATTTGCATACACCGCTGAAGACCTTGAATTGAAAATCCCTGTGCGCTTGAATTGTTAATGGGCGCACCCCATGGCACAGAGCGGGTGAATGAGAATAAAAAAGCAAAAGCACCAGGTAAGCACACATATGGTGCGCTGTTTTCGCACGCCGCTAAGCGAATATATGCACGCAGGCTAAAAGAGGTTGGCTGCATGAATTAGCAATGCACGATGCGAAATGAATATTTAAGGGCGCCCCCGCTCAAAAAGGCAACTCTCGCTGAGCAAAGTGACTCTGTAGCAAAATAAGCATATGAAATTCCAGTTGAGTGTAGTTGCTGAGCGCGTGTCAAACGTTGTCAAATGTCAAAGCTTCAGTTAATCCCATCCCCAGGCGTGGCCTTCAAAATGGCAGTCGGTGCTGAATGCAAAGAGGGCAGTTACCAGTCGAGGCCCAACGAGCGAGTCTATGTTGCGGACAACAGGTAGTTAGAAGCTGACTCTTCGGGTGAGATACCTATTATCGACCCGAGTGTACCGCGGTGAGAGTCTTCTTGAAAGAGAGGCTCCTATCGAATTGTACATATATGTCTGTACTGGAAAGGTGTTGCGTCGGTAGGGCGGAAAGTGAAAAACATGTCATCCATGTGAAAATTTCTTCAAAATTTCTAAGCATATAAATTAAACAGGAAAACCTTATTATCCTTGTCTCAGGGTTAAATTCAAAGCGCGAAATGAGTAAAAAATATTTTCCAAGACGGTTTTTTCTCTCCGTCACATCATTAGTGTTTGCAACCTCAGCCATGACCATTCTCTCACTTTTCCACTCGCTAGTTTTCTAGAAGCTCACAGCACTTCCAGCAGCAAGAGTGCAACACGCGACGCATTTGCTCATCGAACACGCCCTTCCCACCCACGCTGTGCAACAGCAGGTAAAGGACACAGCACATAAAGGGATACTTGCACACAGCCTCCGTTCATCGGGTTCCCTTTCATGCACGCGCGCGTTTCTCCAAACAGTTTTCCGCTGCGCGGCTCTCACACACACACACCTTGGCTTTCTTTTCAGTGCGGATGAAAGAAAGGCAAAGCGTGCAGAAATAGTAATGGGAGATGAACGAGTTGATGACGAGGACCATCAGCGTCAAGTGCGTATGTGTTTGAGCGCAAAAGTCGCTCCTTGCATGTTCATGGTTCATGCCAAGTGTGCAAGCGGACGAGGCATTGCTCGATTCTTTCTTGGCATTTTGGGCCAAACTACGTGCCTGGCAGCGACGCGGACGTGGAAAAAGCTGAGGCGAATCCGACTCCCTGACTGAAATGAGTCTGCGAATGAAAGAACGGGTCGTTTCTTACGCTGCTGTAATTGGGCCAAACCCCGCTTGCCGATATATGCTCTTTTTTGTGGATGCTGACAAAGGGCAAAAGGGTGGAAATGCTACGAGAATTACAGCAGTTGTGAATGGACCTCTTGATCAGTGAAAAGATGGTGCTCGAAATTTGATATTAAAAAATAATTATTTTCAGAGGGTTCATGAAACGATTTAGCATTTAATTAGCAACAAATATTGTTCACTAAGTTATCAAGTATCAAAAGATACAAAGTTTTTAATGATAGCAATTTTCTATGAAATAGTGAACAGTTGAATCCAATGTTCCAATGGAAGTATTTTTAGGTCAGAGAGACAGATTTTCTCAAAGCCTTTTTGCAGATATTCTTTCATTCCCAGAAAACCATTACAATAAAACCTCGCATTTCCTTAACATCCTCCCATTGTGACTCCTTTATATACATGTAATGTTGTTGCTGCTTTAGAAAATCCGATTGTCTCGATAGATATACCAGGAATAGTGCGGCATAAATCAACCGCTCGCTGGGAAAAATATAGCGCACAACAGAAGATTGTATACGCACTCCATTGAAACTCGCTTTATTTATTTTCGCAATGCCTGTGTGCGCAGTACACACGGGACGTGCAATTTTTCACAAGACGCCAAAGCAATATTCACTCGGCCAATTTTCCGCCTGGCTGCACCACCGATTTAATAGCTGGGCTTTGCGTGCATGCGGAATGAATTGCCCGGCACAAAAGGCGCCGAGCGAATGTCAGAGAGGTGCCGAAGGCCGTAAATTGCACGTCAACTCCAAGCCACCTGTTCCGGAGCATTCATAAAGCATTTTGCGCACCGCTGCTCACGAAATCTGGCCTTTATTGCACCGTAATTCGGTGGCAATTACTTAATTAATCAGCCACGCAACTAGCTAACAAGCTTAGGGCACCGCGTGTTAATTAGGCTTTCTTAATTTCAGGTTCGGGGGCGAAACTAGAGCTGAGCGAGCCCCAAAGGTACTAAAATCCAGGTTCGCTGTTTTAGTAATTTCAGCTTCTCTTAAAGATTGTTTTTACCTCACGAAACCGCCATTGTTATGCTCAGAATCACGCAATACACCGGCATTAATTATTTACTGCACGCACTTCGACCCGTGGTCTATTTGCATACTATCAGATTTTTTGCCCTAAAAGCACTCGTGGATGCGACTAACCTGGGAGCAATCGACTATCGTTACCGTGCGACATTTTGAAACGAAAGAAAGTGAACACACTCTCACACACACACGATTGTCCATTCGACGCTGCGGCGCGTCTTATCAGCGTGCATGCACGACACCGCTTTTATTGATTGAGCCAGCCACGCAGCAGGGTTACGCGAGGTTGGATTAGCTCACACTCAGCAAGAAAGGAACGAAAAGAGGCACAAACGAGCTCATTAATGATTCCTTGACGGTGCCTGCCGGTGAATGCTGCCAAAAGGAAAACGATTTCAAAAGGGCACGTCAGATACTATTTCTCCGAGCAAACGGTCTGCGTGCAGCCCGTAAATTGCGATAAATGTTGCAAATATTTTACCAAATATTGTGAATTTAAGCTAAGGCAAACAGATATTTAAATTTCTTTAATCTGATGTTTCCCAGAAGAAAAAAACTTTTTGTGCCAAAAGGCAAAAGAATTGAAGGCGTCTTTTCCTCATCAGCAGACTGAATATTTCCGTCTCATCTTTTTTCGGCCAACCGTATCAATTATAGCACGATACATGGTGTTATTGCATCGCCACACACATCTATTTCCGCTCCTTAACGACGCAGTGCGTAACGAGAGTATCACATTCATCTCGGGCTGAATTTGTTTTTGCTCGGGTCCACAACGCTGCTCGCTTGCTTTCAGCGAGATAACGAGCGCCGAAAACGATCGCAATTTGTGTATAAACCCATCTGCCGGCGGAGGAGCGCTTTCTGCGCAAAGAAGCTCCATTTCTCCGGCACGCCGAATCAAAACGCCATCGTCGCGACGCCGCTTTTGTGCCTTCTGCGTTCCGGCAAAAACACAAATGAGACTCGCGCGGCAAGGACAAAAGTCATTAATTGCCGGCCAGCTGTTGAGCCGCTGAGAAAAATAGAGAGCAATTTCCTGAATTCGGGCCTTAATGGGCGCGGCTCTGCTCGACGGACGGCTGGCTGGCGAGGCGAGGATGCTAAGCGAGCCAGGCAGACTGGCAGGCAGCGCGGGCTTCAAAATATCGATCACGCCCAGAGTGGCCTGCTGCCATAATACCAACCGACGTGCGCCACCGAGTAGCTGAGTTTAACTTAAAGCGCCGCGAAATCGCGCGCCGCACTTTTGCTGTGTCGCCGGTGAATTTGGCTCCTAATTAACTCGCGCAAGGTAAGTCTCGCTCGCGCATACCACGTTAATTCCAACCCACCCATGCAGCTTTCTTTGATATCATGCTCCTTTGTTAGGACTCTCTTTGACATGGGGATTGCGCTCTCAGGACTTGTTCGTTCCGACCCGACTCAAACAGCATTAGACCAACTGTTTCTACAAAAAAATACCGCAAATAAGGATTTTCTTTTTTAATTTGGGTCAAATACGCGTGTGCCCGTTTCTGCTTTGAAAGCATCATTATGTGAAAATATGCATTGAGATACGGATCAAAAGGGGCCCTCGCGTAGGCGCATCTTTTCATGCAGTACAACCAGCAGCCCACATGGGGCGAGAGGAGGGTTCTTTGGAGGGATAATACTCATAGTCTCATGTGACATAAAAGATCCAGATTTACTTTTCCAGCGCAGTCGCGGCGCCACCAGAAATAACCGTAATCGGAAAGTGCAGTAATTATCTAGAGGAGCGCTTCATTGGCGCTTCGGAAATGGCTCGTGCTGATTTTTCCGTAATCTCCGCTGTAGCATCAATACTTTGGTTCGCTTGGCGCGTGGGAGTCCTCGAGCGTCGCCATTCTGTCCGCCCGTTTGTCACATTGTTGGCGCCAGCAAAGATGGCCGCTATTTTGGCGGCATTCGCAGAAGTAAAGTTCAGTTTCCTTGTGCGCTGTTTCCACCTACAGAGATGATTTGTTTGCAACGATGTGTACACGTGCAAATAATATCATTTCCAAGAAAACGCTTGGCAATAGAAGAACTCAGTGAATAAACAAATCATGCCTCGAGTTTGAATATCACGGGAGGACAACTTTGCCCTAATTCTCAGCTGACCAATTGAATCCATTTTTAGCCGGCAATAAACCTTTAAAACGCGGACGTCACCACCGGCCGCGGTCGGCTTTCCGTTTTACGTCACTGCCAAAATCCAATCAAGTTGTCGTTTCGGAAGTATGCAACCTGCCCGACGGCGCGGTCACGCCAGGTGCATACCTACAATTCGGGCGGGGGCCATTTGCGGAGTAATTGCTGTGAGGCGGCGTTTCCAACCCGCCAAGCACAATGGAAGCGGCCAGAAATGACACTCACTATTTGGCTGAGTCGTTGAGTTGGTATTCGTTCGAGCGGCCGAAGCATTCCTGCACTCCCGCGTCAGCCCACAGCCTCTTCATTGCTGCCAGTAGCTCTTCCGAGAAAGGTTCTGTGTCCTCCATGCGCTGAATAACATCAAACACCATCTTCGCGTCACTCTGAAATCACAAGAAAGCGTTTAACGTAAATGCCAACCTGGAAATTTAGTTTATTTTAAAGCTGTTCAAAGTTTTAATTGAAACTGATTGTGATATAAACAATTCAACGAATAATTAGCTGCGAAATTAATGAGTTTCGTGGTGTGGTGGAAAATAATAAAACGTATATTCAAACGAACAAATGGCTTGCTAGTTAATTTATTTTCCCGAATTTCAGCAAACGTCACATATGCGCCAGAAATAATTAATAATAAACGAATCGATTCGCGCCGCCAGCAACGAGAGAAGAGAATAACGCGTCAAACCCAACAAATTGAATGATTGAATTGAACAAAGTTCGCATATATGCAATACAGCAGGCAGCCAATTATTTATTCAGCAAATAATCTAAAATCAGACTCGCTTGCAATGACGACTTCATTAAGTTTTACGAGCGCATAAATGACGCAAAAAGGCGCCGACGGACCTGCTTTGTCCCATTCCCGAATTAATTAAATCAGTCTCGGCAATTTGTTAACTTTCTTGGCTGAGATGCTACTATTTCCCGCCCTCGCATGTTGCTTGCCAGAATAAGATTACATTGATTTATCTGTTTCGCTGGTTGCGAGACACTTTCGCGCACTCGGCATCTTATCGCTCGCGCACAAAAGAGAGTGTGTATGCATGTATGTGTGTCACAGCTGCGTAAGTGTGTGCGAAAATGTAATTAATGTGAGCACAACATCACACACAGTTGCTGCGGGCGAGGATCAATATAGCAAAAACTACGTGGCGTGGCGGTTTTTCCTACAAAGAGACTCGCCTCGCGGCCTAAATGTTGTGCTTTTGGTGTTCACTCGCGCGTGACATAGATTCTCATTGATTTGGAATGCTCACAGTGACTGGTTGGGGTTCATTTGCCTTCTGTGTGCATATTTCATCATATCTTCATGTTTGCAAGCGATTCAGATTCGATTTAACGTCTTTATTACAGAGCACACAATTTTTTTATTTTACGATGCTAAAAGTAGTGTCTTTCGCCTGCCTCAACACGCACGGCGTGGGGAACACCAAGAGAGAATCTGCAAATCAGAAAACCCGACACCATTGCCAGCATTTTCATTGTTCTGGATCACGACCCGGCCCATTGAGGCAGAAATGGTTAGTTAGCTGCTTCATTGTGTCGCATTCCACGAGCCAACTAAGCAAAAATCGTGAGGAAACCCCGCCACCACCCCTCTAGCTCTTCCTGCACCCTCTCGCCGCCAACAATGCATCCGCAAAACAGCGAATGGCAATTCCGTGCGGGGTTTGTGTGACGCACACCGCGACGAGGACCGACCCCATCGCGGATGCGACGCAAACAAGACCAAGGAGCAACCAAGACACGTGTCTCTCACGATTGATGAATTAGCAACGTTGGCAGCAACCACACGGCACAGTCGGTTGGGAGTTGGGAGGAATGCTCTCTTACACTTGGGGTCGTGAAAGATGAACACTTTGCATTGGATTAACAAACAAAACTCGCTCATCGCTTCAATTTTAATAATTTCTGTTTGTGGCTTTGCATCTCATAATTTAAAACGTTTCACTACTTAAACTAGAGCTTTAAAATTAAGGATATTTTGCATTTATGACTGTAGTAAGTGGTTCATTGAGTTTGTTCGCTGTGAAATTTAGCGATAGTTCATCTATAAAATGTGCAAATAGTGAAATTAGGACCGAGGAAACTTAAATTTCAGTTTTTGCCTCATTTATTAAAAAATCAAACGGTTTGATTTCGATCCCCATCGACGCGATCTATCCAATGGTGTGCGAATTTTGAGCCAAATTTTTCTACTGACGAAATAATTCATGATTTCCAACAAGGAGACAATCCATACTCACCGCTTGATTAGCATGCAAACACAATCCAAAATTTAAACGACAACAAACGGGAAAATTTATTCGTTTTGTTCCTCGTTTGTAGATAATCTCTAGTAAAAGTAACAAGGATTGTTCTCAATACTTTTTGTATAGCTTTACTTTAGAAGAACACGGCTGAAATTGGAAAAATGTTATGACGCGTGCAGGATTATGTTCCACTTTTTATTCTCAAAATCACCATAAAAACGATTTATAACATTCCGATACCTTTTGTTATCTTACTAGTTTCACTTAAAAGATAATTAATCCATTTCTAACCTTCTATTCGTTTTTTTAACATGTCGATTTACTGGTGAAAGCATGTAGGTTTAAGCTGTCAAACAATGTTTTATTTTCCTGCGTTAAATTTATTTTCATCACACGTTCTGTGATGTGACGATTGCCAATTATACGGGTGATCCCTATAAATGAAGCTTTTTTAATCATGTCGTATGAATCGATTACTCAATTCGGCAAACGAGAAAAAATATCTGGTTGGCACGCAAGCTGGAAAGTTGCAGTGAGACGCATCTTTCAGGGGGATTTTAAACTGTGAAACGATTTGAAACTCGCCTGTTTTTCACATCCCTGCAGGCCCGCTTACTTGAGCTGGCGAGGCGTCTGGGGCACCCCGTTAGCGTGACGTCACACACTCTCTGCTCTCACTTGTCATTTCGACAGTTTATCTATTATCAGTTGGTCGTGTGTTTGTTTGCACACCGAGTGCTAGCTGGCCGTGGTGTGTGCCAGCGGCCGGCGAGGTGCTTCATGCTTCCGAGAGGGTGTGGGTGGGAGCGGAATCCTTGGAATTGATTTTGGCGACACGCTATCTATTTTTATCTCCTTGTTTCAAACAAACCCGCGTATAAATAGGCGCGCGGGCGAAAGCAGATTTCGAGGATTTGTTTTTCTGCTAATAGTATGCCGAGAGTGGAAGGAGCCACCGTCGTGCTAATTGGGCAAAAAGCTTCTGAATAAACAGCAGCTCCGATGAACGGCCGAACGAGATGAATCGTCTCGCGCGCCCGAGCTTTCAAAGATGCCGCTTTGTTGCAATTTGTGCGCGAATATAGTAGCATCCAATTAAAAGTTGCAACTGGCATTTTTGCTCAACTAACGAAGAAGCCCAGTTAATGCTAGTTTCCAAGAAACTTTGGACACGGCGTTAATTGAAAAGGGAAATTAATTATAGTAAAAGCAAAAATTATTTTGTAACAAGATCTGATGAAGTCTCGATAAATTTAACGTGTTGTATATATTTTCAGCTGGAAACAATAAACATTTCTCATTTTCAATTGCAATCCAATCACGTTGCGTTGACGACGCAAAAGTAAATAGAAACACGGGACTCAATTAAAAAAGGAGCAGCAGTGTAGATGAGTTTCAATCTCGAAACAAAGCCCCTCAGGTGAGTAATCTCTGCTTGATCCCTCATCAAATAGGAGGAGCGACGAATAAAAGAGACAGAAGCGCGCGCACATATCTACGCACGTCATAACATCACACCACGCTGTAGATCCGCTAATTTTCGCGCGTGTTTGTTCGCATAAACAGAGAGCTTACGTTTAATTCTCGTGGGAAATTAGAGCGGTACTTTTTATGAAAATGCGGAGGAATGTAAAGATTTTGTGACAAAGGAGCTACTTGCGTCAGGTAAAAATGGCGTGCGATTAGAATATTTAAAATTTTAATGCAATATTTTTATCTCTTCATTTCATATTTTTGGCTTGATAGGATCATTCCTCTTCACACTGTATTTTTCGGAAACATCTAGAGAAAAGAGTCGAAACTTTGAAAGCCAAAAGAGCCGCTTCATGTTTAACACAACGCAATAGGGACTAGATTTATGGCTACACGAAAATTTGACAGATCAAGTTTCTATCAAATCATTTCATTGGAAAGGGAACCCGATATCCAATCAATATTTGCATTAGCCATTTCCCATTTTATAATTACGAAGGACTAACAAATTAAAAGCACAAAGACAGACTCTCGGCTTGTCGCTGATTGTCTCTTGACCCGGTTTTGCAGATGGGATGGATTCGTCCGCGGCGGCAAGCGCGAGTGATGCACATATTATGGATCGAGAGCTGGTCCATTCTCAGCCCGCCAAGAGGCACTCCCGGCACCCAACCATTCTCTTCAAACCATATTTATACATACACGTGCATTGTGCGCCAGCAGACGGGGGTGGCGAGAGGGCGTGAAGAGAGAATGTGCCGATTCAGTAATCTCACTCCTAACTCTCTTTGAGCAAATTATAAATCGAGGGAGAAATTGGGTGTCACACCGGCCAAAGGTGAAATAAAATCGCAAGTGGCACCTGCTTTCTGTACCTACACAGGCGGTGAACAATGGCCGCGACCAGCCAAATGATGTGCCTTGCAAAACATTCACAAAGGCGGAGGATTTAATAATGCGCCCGGCTGTAAAAACGACGCCTCCTTTAATACAAATTTGCTTCCGAGACGAGCCTTAATTCCCTTTAATCTCGCGCACACGCTGCTCTAGAGAAGATTCTTCTTCGTCTTTTCCACGGCTATTTTCGACTCAAGTTCTTTCCCGGTTTCGAAAGAAAGCGCTCATTGTGCTTGTGGAACAATTATTCCGAGAGCTTTCCAACGGATTTGCGTAGCCTAAGCAGAGGAAACCGGTGCAAGTTTGTGATGATTATTGGAAGGAGAATCCTTTCACGATGAATTCGGGGTTCCCTTATTGGGCTTAGAAAGTGGATGAGTTTTAGACCTAAAATAATATTTTCGCTCGCATGATTTTTTTTCAGGAATATATTTTGCGTGTTTCAACAACGCTGGCAAATATACTCAATGGCCATTATAAATTTATTCCGGAAGATTGAACTCAAGGAAAATGAACAGTATAATCATAAAGATTTATTAATTTCAAACGACAGAAAGATAAAAATGCAAATGAAAAATTATTGAAATTTCTAAGACGTTATTCAGCCAAGATTCATGGATACATTGGCTGTGCCAATCAATCCACAACAAAGCCGGATTGATACATCCGCGGCACCCCTGCCTGGTCCATCAAGTAATTTCTTTCCTCCATCTTTTGTTCCCATTTTAATGACACACGAGGCGCTAATCACCCTTTTTTCCCGCCAAGCAAAATCGTTCCCAGGATGAACGGACGCGTGATGGAATGTGGCACAACTTTGATGTCTCCTGTTGCCGGTGCAGTGCAGTGGATGGAGACGCGAGAAGCAAAAGGGTTTCTCTCGTATCCACACACTCAGAGCGGCATATATATAAAGTCATATCCTGCAGCATAGGGCGACGCGTATTTACGTCACACAAACACACACGCACAATAGCCGAGAGTCGGCTGCCACCAGCCCGCTCTTGTTGTAAACCCTACACCTATACATATAAAACCGAGAAATATATATATATATATATTCTGTCGGATCGCGTTTTATGAGAAACTAGACCAGGCTGCCCGCAGAATGCTTTGTTTGGCATTCAGGCCGTTTGAGGTGTGGTGGACTTGGTGAAATATAGCCTGATGTGTGTGACTTTCCAGTTAACAGTTTAATTGAAAGAAAAACTATTGCTGCCGCTGTGCAAATTTTAGCAAGTCTTAAACAAATAATTAAAAAGTAATTTTCAGCAGTCATCGGAAAGAATAAAAAGTGTAGAACTGCAGAATGACTCACCTCTCTCTCATGATTAGCAAACGGTATAGCAAGGTTTGGGTTTGGCATGGCACGCAGAATAGCCACCAGAGACTGGATGGTGTTGGAGTAAACCACCGGTCTGTATTGTTTGAAGTCTTCCGAGGTGAAGCCACTCTCGTGAATGATCCTGCAAAGCAAACAAACGCATCAGCATCTACATACTATTGCCTGCCGCTAATAATAAACTAGGCAGATGGAATTCACGCGCGACAAAAGTTGCGATCGATGGCAACAATATGATGATTCAAACACGCCGCCGGCGAAAAAGGTCAGAGTTCGCGTGCTGCTCAAAAGCAGCAGCCATGGATGCAAATTTGTTTCGGCAACAGAGGCAATAATTTCACCCGGCAGACGTGTTGAATAATAATTCGCCATCAGAATGAACCAGCGAGTGCCGTCGCAGCGAGTTCTGTTCACGCATAACAAAGTTTGCGTGTGTGCACGCGCCGTGTAGAGCAAATATCAACTTACTTCATTTGTTTGACTATTGTGCTCTTGCCAGACTCTCCAGCTCCTGTGAACAAAGGATGTAACCGAGTTAATTATCACTTTGACGCAAACAGACCCAAGGAGGGAAAAAACATGGCGCAACAATTTTATGAAGCGTTTCCACGAGGGGTAAAATAGCAAAAGGGCGGAATGGGATTTCCCAAAGCATGCAGCACGAGTAATTTTGCTAAAATAAAGTCCATGGAAAGGTTGAAATGAAATTAACTGACATTTTTAAGGAAAAATCGTCGATTTTGTTGTCCCTGGGACAAAAAATTGTGATTGTACAAGGAGAATAATGGGACTGTTTTATTTGATGTTCTTTTTATATTTCGTAAACCCCTTTTCTCTCAATGAGTGTCTTCATCACGAAGTGAATTCCTAAGAATGGTAGCTTATTAATTTTCAATCTACAATATTATACGGCATGATGTGATGAAATGTGTGTTCTGAGAACGATATGAATACGCCTGTCGGCCAATGTATTAATGCATCAGCTAAGTAGTCTCTCAAAACCATGCGGATTTCCGTTGGTTTCACGCACTTGATAAAACAAAGTCATAAAAACGCTCATCGAGTGCATGCACGCTCGTTCTCGTTCATGCGAGTAAACGATAATTAAAATTTAAATCAGTTCAAAGGCCAAAAGAGAGAGCGGGCAGGTGAAATTCAGGAGATGTGGGCCTGGAAATTAATTTCGATCTTCCAAACTCCATCACACGCACGCCAGAGTTAAATATTTGCTCGATCAAACCGCGATGAAACTGGAGACAGGCTCGGTAAAAATGCGATGGAAAGAAAAAAGGCTGTAGAGCGTTGTGTACGCACGAGCACGAAATATGCTGTCGGCCCATTTGTCTTCATAACTCAGAAAGCGGCACGGAAACAAGCGAAAAACGAGCCCCCAGCCAAGCAGCGCGGGTTTTGCCGACTCGCCGCGGTGTAATTAAATTGGGCACGTCGGCTTGTGTTACCCAGCCAAATGAATTATTAACCGGCCACCTTGGTTTGCTACAAGACAGAATTGCTCAAGCTGTTTATCAACAACAGAAAAGCGACGAGTAAGACTGAGTGTGATAGATGAATTATGTGAAAATAAAAATGTTGTGTTGAAAATTCTGCGGCATGTCTGGACCAGACGTTTTATTGCGAAAGAAAGGGAGGATAATTCATCCTTAAAGGAACAGGTCGAAAGTGGCGCAATTCCCACGGCAAATAATGGACTTCCAAGGTTTCATTCCGCAAAAATATTTGTTTTGCAAAAGATTCCAACAGCAGCTAAATGCGCGTCTCCGCGGCGGGAGCAAAAGCTGCGGCTACTAGCTCGTCGAGTAAACATTTTCTCTCGGCTTTTCTCTCGTCTGCTCGCACAGAAATAATAAAGAGTCGCCTCTTTTACGGTCGCCCACATTTAATTTTGGCAACTGTGCCTCCGAATGACATTTCGGAAATTGCTCCACGTGCCGCCGAAAAAGCTGCTGCGATGTTGTCCATTACTGTCCGCACTTGAAGTGAAATGAAAATGGGCAGTAAGAATGGCACGACTAAATGGACACTCTGCCGGCCCTTTGTGTGTGAAAACAGAATTTGGGGAAATGTGAAATAGAGGGCGGCAATAAAACTAAAGGGAATAATTACTTTTCGAGGAAACATCAACATTTCGTCCGAATTACAATTTTACGCCGACCTTTACACGAGCATTGTGAGAAAAATGTTTATTTTGCGTGAATCAAAGCTTGTTTAATTTTTTTTTAGAGCTCCTTGTGTGGTAGAGAAAAAACGCAGAGTTTCCAAATTTAAGGCTTTTCCATTGCGTAGGTCTTGACACAAAATTTCGCAATTTCACATCGGACTGCTCGCTGTCTATGTCGGCCAGCTGCCTTTCCTATACGTAAGTCACACGCACCAACGTCAACTTCAAAAATATACAGAGCCTAAAGGATGACACTTGAGGCAAATAAGATGAGCCTCTTCAACAAACCATATTGCCAAGCGAACAAAAAAGGCTGAACAGGCCTTTGAATGCGAAAAAATTAAAAGCCAGGCTTGACTCATTCATTATTTTTCATCGGCAGACTGTAGAGCAAGAGGGAAAACGCGTTTCTTTTATACTCATTAATAAAAACGCCAAGAACGATTATTTTCGGCTTGGCGGAGAAGCGTCACGAGATTATTTGCACTCGCAGTAGAGTAATTTGCATTTTGACCTTCGGCCCGGTGCGCGAGAGGCTGAATCTGTTGCTGTTACGGTTTAAATATTGATTGAGAGAGCAGGAGCAACACACACTATTGGCTGCACGTGCCAAGTTGGTACAAAGCTGCTTTTAAATTTCTTTCCCACGGCGGCAAATATTAATGCTTCAAGTTCAAAGCCGAGATTTATTGTGTTTTTTTACACTTTGTTCCGGAACATTTTCTTAATCAAAAGTTTTACTGAGTTCCAATTAAAACGTTTGACGCAATCTAGATCAGCCGGGTTTAATCGTGCTTCCGTGACTTCTATTTCAGAAATACGCTTCTATTCAGAAATACGCGGCATTAATGTTTTACACTGACTTTTAATTGTGAAATGTTCTCCAATTTAATTCGCAGATCGCAATTAGTCTCCGCACAATCAGTGCTCGATTTACTCTGTCATCAATCATGGCGGATGGAACGAGCGAGATGTTCTCTAAAGTTACGATCGATTATAATTAGAATCTAATAATGGGTGACTGGGCTTGTCGGCGAAATTGCCCCTGGAAACATGAGGCGAAAATTACACGTCGTTGGGCGTTCAATCTGCATCAGATGCGTGTGCGAGCACCGCAGGCGTACTTAAAATGTATTAATAAACGTTAAATTACTAAGCTGCAAAAATAAAATTAAAATCATGAATGAATTTCAGCTTTTTTGGTCCTGATTGGATGCCAAGAAGACAGTTCTGCTAACGTCAAATTCGTGAACTCTTCAATCCATCCTGTTAACCCTTGAGGCTCTGTGCAATCAAGTCTAACCACGGTACCAACATGTGTGAGAGTCCAGCTCAATTGAGTTGTAATAACAATAGACCCCTTGGTTTGATTCAATCACTCATGCTGCAAAGAGCAAATCGGAGTTGATTTCATGCGATCTAAATTTTTACTCAAGTCAAAAATCCTTATGGTTTGTTACACTAATTGGTAAGAGAGCAGAAAAATGAAATATACAAAATTTTATTTGCATTCGAGGTATTTTTTTTTGTTAGAAAGAACATCTAATAAGATCGTAAATTTAATAATAAAACCCGCAATCACCTACGTTTCCCACACTTTTCAACGATGATTTACACCGCATTGAAGAATTACTTCCATGTCAGAGCCACTCCCCCGAATTCGGCGATTTTCCCAGCCACAATTCACGAATCTGCAGACGATGGCAATTATTATTTCCCAAAGCATGCTACGAAGATAAATAAATAGAGTTCAAAAAGGGCATCAAAGCGGCACTGCTTCAATTTTTCTCGCAGCAGGCGTGAACATGCACGGCGTGGCCTCGCCCATCGTCGCTTACTCAGCAAAATCCGATGCATTAACAATAATAATTGCACACTTGAGCCGCGGAGTAAATACTAGTTCGATCGGCCGCGAGAAATCTGTCATCTTGCCACGAGTGTTAAGAAATGTTGTCTACTTCGCGCCTGCAAAATAAATAACGCCCTTATTATACAATTTCGACGGCGAGAAAAAGAGGAAGGGAGCGAGTGCCGAGCAGAACGAGAAAAAAACCAGCGACTGGCGCCATTAAATGATGTATATATCGTGGCGTGCATGAAAAAATAAAGGGCCCTGTACATGCAACGTGTACTGAACTCGCGCGAGGGGCTAGATTGTGCGCCGCTGGAAATTTACATGAAACGCGCACTCAATTTTTGCCCTTTTCCGCGTATTTCATTTGCACGGCTCGTTTGCTCTTCATCTGTGTTTGCCTAGCTAGAGGCTCGTGCAATAATTCGAAACTCGAGCCGTGTACACAGGGCGCCGTCGTTGGTTCGTTCGGCAGAGACACACGCTGGCTCATTTTTGGCCCACAGGGACAGATTCGCGGTGATGTTCCGCTTTGTGCACGGCGGCTACAAATGTAAAATTGAATAGTTTGCGCAGCGAGCTAATACTGCCGGGTATAGCAGGGCTTTCTCATCGACGAAAATCAAACATGCTATGAAATAAAACACTGTATGTGATTTTAACTTGTTAAGCCTGGACGTGGTGTGTTTTTAAAAGAGGTTTCTAAAGTAAAATTATTACCTGCTATCCGCAGCTATCATAAAAACAAAATGATTTCAGGCAGTTGGCAGTTTCTTTTTATTTCACGAATTGAGATAGTGTATTAATGGGTTGAACAATCACTCGAAGGCAAGGTGGATGCTAATAAATACCCATTTACTTGAAAACAAACAACGCAATCAACTTCGCCAGACGTGTTTTTACTGCCCAATTTTCTTCCCAGCGGCTAGAAGAGAAGAAAGATCAATACGCAACACAACCTTTTCAAAGTGATAAGGACTAACTCCTTTGCTACAATTTATCAAAATCACCGTTTTTCAAAACTCATTTCTCTTTCAGTTGCAGCACACAATTTATTCACATCAGGGTTCTCGTCGAGTGACGCCGGTATAACCACCGCAATCACTCATGCAAAAAGAAAGCCAGCAGCAGTCAAAAGGTCTCAGCACGCTAAATTTAACCGGGAGCTGTATAATTTTCCCTTTTCTGATAACGGATTTTTCCACAATCAATCGCGGTCAGCGTCTGATTTATTGTAAAAACACGACACAGAGGAAATGCTAATGACCTAAGTGGAATGCTGAAAATAGCTGTCTTCTTATCAAAATGCATAGTTTGATTATTCCAGCATATAAAACGGAAATATATTATATTTTAAACGATTTATCATTTTTAATGTAAAGGAAACGGGTGACCACTTTATTTAAAACCAAGTGTTGGACCAAAAGTTTTTGTTTTTGCCACGAATGTTTCAATCTACTCAAAAAGGTTGAAAACCTCTTACACGGATTTTCCGGAAAGACTAAAATCAACGGAAATAAAAAACGGAAGATAAAACGCCGGCGTCAGCGCACAACGGCTGGGTCGGCGTCGGCTGCGGTTTTGATAAACGAATGCAAAGGGGCACGAACGAAAGTCAGCGGCGCGGCGGCCAATCAATAGGGCGGCTGATGTTTATGTCACGGGACGGCCGGCCGGACGGACGGGGGTCTCTCTCGCCGTTCGTGTGCATGCATAGGGACGAGGGACGGTGGAACACGCCGCACACATTACGGACAACTCCCACACGCGCGCACCAAACTGCTGCTGGCTAAATTTATAACGCGCGCAACCGAGCCGCGGCTGACACACATTGCCCATGCCATCCGCGAGAACACACACCGACAACAACCGAAAACCGGCGTTTTTCGGGAGGCAAACCAATCGATCGGCTTAGACTCTTGGGCTCCAGTTTCGGTTTCACTGGCAATCTGATCGGCCTGAAGAGTGCAGTTCGTGTTGTCGTGTTCCGCTGTTTGTTTGTGAAAGTGTTTTTGCCTCTTATATTCACTTTCTTCAGGAATATGACCTTAAATTTTACGGAGTCATTTTTGAAATGAAATATTTGCGAATCGTAGAAAATAAAGCGCTGGATCATTGATTTTCATTGCACAGCAGTAAAAAATACTATCACAGTGATTGGAAAAATTGCATTTATTCATTTTTTTTATTGCGACTCGTTCATTTGGAGCGCAAGCATTTTTATTGCTGCACTCTCATTAGAACTCATCACGACACTTTGTTTTGTAATGGAAAAAGTGCTCTGGACCAGATTAAAATATTGCGGCTTCATTAGAGAGCACACTGTGCAAAAACTAGACAGGATTATCTCATTAGCTTAATTGCCTATGGTTGGTGTGCGTAGTGTGCAGCTTTTTCAAATAAATTTTCTGAGGTTTCACCCTTCCTGAACGGAGGGATAATTTGGGTCACCTTCGTATTGGGACCGAGGCAATTTTATGCTAGTCTGATTCGCTCGCCCTCAGGGACCAGACGTCCTTTGTTTGCTGTCAGCTTTTCTTCCTCCCTTGCGGTCAAAGTAAAAAAAAGGAGTGTGCAATCAGTTCTTGTAGACATGCTCTTCCGGAATACGCATGCCAAATGACTTCAAGCACAATATAATATTATGTTACACACGACAACCTGACCAAATAATAAAGAGGAGTCAAAATACTTAAAAACTCTGTTTTTAAAAGGACACGTTAAATATTTCCTAATGAAATCAGAGGAATGGACTGAGAAAATTTTTAACTATTATCTATTAAAATGACGCAAGAATAAGAGGCCATTAAAAAGCAATTTACATATCTGCAACTTTAGGGAGATTATTGATTGGGCTCGAGTAAAAAAGGTCGGTACATATTTGTCAAAATATCCCCATTTTGAAAAATATAAAAACTAATTCCGAAATAAGCATCAGACCGAAACCGAATATGGTGAAGGGGTTGCAATGAAGCATGCAGCGGGCGCACACGGCGAAAAGGGCGTGTTGTCTACCAGACATAGTGTAATCGGCAGCGAGCAGCGCGGCGCGGCCAGAAAAAGCACCCCCGAGACGGGCCCGTGGGCCAGCTCGGGGCGCCGGGCCGCGCGAGGCTGCAGCTGCACACGCGGGGGTTGCAAAACTCACCAAGCAAGAGCAATTTAATGTCTTTGGCTGCCTGAATGCCGTCCTCTTTGAGGTTTTTCTCGATCTGTTTGCTGCGGGCAAGGGCCGCCCTCTCCTCCGCACTCAAAGCACACCCCATTTTTCTGATCGTGTTAATGTTTGCTGCTGTACAGTTCACCACAGGTCACAAATAAATCGTCGGCACAGGTCCCTGGTTCGGCGCTATCGCCGATTTTTCATCCCTCGGCGCTTCAGTGGGTCGACGGTCGATCGGGGCCGAAGGCACACACCCTGCCAGTCGAACTGCACTCGTCGGAGCCCCCAAAGGCTGCTCAACCACTACTTCTCGGCCACTAACCCTTCCTCGCACTAATTACGCCCGGTTTAATACAAAAAGCAGGTCCATTTCAGCGCAACCAGAGGCACCAGCAGTGAATACAAATGTCGGAAAGCCGACCGACCGCCGAGAGTAGTTCCTCCAGTTGCTCTGCCTTTGACAAGTGACTCCAGCACCATCTGTTGACGGCCGCTTTGCGCGCCCCGCCGGTGCAGGCTCACGTCTCTCTCGCCTATCTCGGTCGTGCCGCGGCCGCCGAGCAAAAAGCGCGACGCCGGCCTCGGGGTGCTCCGTGACGTCACGGGCAATTCATTGACTTTTTAGGAAATTCGCAGGGGTGCGCGGCAGAACCATCTGTGAGGGGCGCCACGAACCCTCCGACCCAGACACCGCCTCACTAGTGGAACCTATACGATGCTTCTGCACAAAGCTATTTCTAAATTTTAAGTGAGATAGCGAAAGGAAACAAAACTGTAACCTTTTTGTCAAAAATTCGTTAAAACATGCGCAAGGCAAATAATAATAATGTAATGTGGAGTTTTGGAATTCTAAAGGAAAATGCTTGTTTCTGTAAGTAAAATTCTATTTGCATCTGATTATACTTATCATCACAGAAAACATCAAACTTAATTTTGCCACGGGCGAATTGTACAAATACTCTTGCAACTAATTTCATCCACAATCATTTCATTCACAAATTTTCTGCCAAATGGTTAGTCTTGTTTTCAAGATACAAAACTCCTGGCTTGAATAAAAATGGTTTCTTCCTGCATGTTATTACACAGAGTGGTGGAAGTGGAAGGTTGCACTCATTCATTATTCGCAAAAGGTACAAACACCAGAGATGGTTTGCTTGATCTCTATCACTGCACCGTTTACAGGAGTTTTTATTATTTTATACACGTTAGCCTATCGTAAATACAATCTTGAGTTTGTTAGCTTAATTATTTCGTAATATAAACTGTACAGCTATTCACAATAAACAGTAGATTTGACAAAAACTCGACAAATACACGAGAAAGGGCTCTAGCGCGACCAAACATGTTAAGGACTGCGGTAAAAAAGCTTTGGCAACAATAATTACACTCGGTGCTAAGAATTCTTCTGCCTACGAGCTGAGCTTTTTCAGCATTAACGAGATCTTGATTTGACAAACAAAAACCGTCCAAGAAGATCTCTCAAGGCATGTTTTTTTCTGTCAACGAGGTGCAGCACAATCGGCAAAATCATGTGTGATCGTAAAAATAATCTCGTAAAATTAGCTGATTGAAGCCTTAAATAGTGCCTGAAGAAGACTTGTCCACTGAACAGGTCTGGGCGGAAACTTGAAATTATTTAAGCTGTATAACAAATGATGTGGAGAGGTGGTGCCGCCTCTAGAGCTCTTCCAGATCCTCCGAGCTAGCAGAGGGCGAGGTACTTACTAGGGTGTCGAGGAGATCGCCGCCAGCAGTGATGGTGTACTGTCAGCACCAGGGTCAGGGAATAGAGAGCAACTCGTCCAGATTGGCGAAGGCACACGAACCGAGTCCCGACCGGGACATCAGCGCAACTAGTTCCTGCGCGTGAGCTCGAGCTATCTCCAGTGGAGGTCTCCTTGGTAGAGATTTTGATTCTGGAAAATGAATAGTGAAATTTTATTTCAGAGCAGAATAAACTGATTTATTGTGATTACACCAAGGGTATAATTAATTTTTATGTGGCGTGAGGATTTTTTCGAAATTAAAAGCTCATAAAATGTCATTTCTATATCTAATGGAAAAGTATACTCTTGGTTAAAATAAAACGATAGAAAAATTGTGGTTTGAGCAGTACAAATTTTACTCCGCTCGATAGAAATCCACTATTTCATAATTTATGACTAACAGAGAGAAAAAATACGTATTCGAGGTGTAGTGGTGTGGTTTCACAAGATTTTGGCATTCAATTCGTTTATTTGACTATGCTAACAAGGAAACTCAGGTTTTGACGTTTTATCTTTAGACAAACTTATCAAATTCGTGAAGCTTTTTCTAACATTAACCACAAACAGTTGCGGAAATTTTTTGATTTGACGATTTCAGCGATTGTTTGAGAATATAACTTGCTTTGTAGGTCATAAATGGTTAATTGAAGAGCAAAAAAAACCCCGTCAAATCCTGAAAGATGTTGAAATTTGATATTTTAAAATGCATTATTTTTTATTTCCAAAAATATATTGTTGATTGTTAAAGTAAAAATGAAGAATACGATTTTTATTATCTTAGTCAGCTCAGAAATTTTGGAAACTTTATCTTGAACCGATATTAGTTATTAACCAACTTCCCAGCAAAAGTCTAGGAAACGATTTGTCCAGTCAAAAAGTCTACCTTTAAAATATACTCATAATTGAATAAAAACTGGCTACTCTATTCGCTTTTGAATGATTACAAAATATTAAATCCCATACAGAGCACCGTAACTCGCTATATCTGTCAAATATTTTGTATAGGACTATCTCTTTAATCTTTGGAGAGTTAACAATTTCAATTATTTCTATGAAAACCAAAACGTTGAATTCTTTGAGTTTCTTTAAAAGCAACATAAATATGCATTCTATCAGCTTTTTGAAAGTAACATACAGCTGATGAGGCTTCAGAGGCTTAAACAGCTGTTATTCAAACAAATCGTGCGAGTCAATTTTTTATTTTGGCCCCAATATGAATTTATATCAGTCATTATATTGGTCATTTCCAAATTACTTTAAAATCATGATAATTGTACTTTAGCCAGGGGGGAGCAACACAATCGCATTGCTGAATAATGGATTCCTTACGCAAGATGGCAGAGTTAAGGGCAGCACAGACAGGCTCTCTTTGCTGAGGGTCGAGTTGCCAGCCTACTGGCGACTTCCATGGATCCGAGTAAGCCAAGAGGGAGAAGGCATCTTGAAGCATCTGAGTGCTCTGTGGATCTCGGTTCACTTCCATACTCAGAGCGTTCAGCTCCTGACCAAAGGATAAGATTCTCTCCAGGGCAGCTTTCGACCCACCACAAAGGCCTGACTTGGCTTGATTTGCGTTGTTCGAGTCGATCTCTGTAAGATTTCATTCAAGCCAACACAATTTTTAAATCCAAGCCAAGAACATACCCATGTCCTCGTGCCCGTCTTGATGGCAGCCATTATTGTGGTTGTTTGCCTCCATGTCAACGTCGCTCTCACCATTTAGCGAGTTTGTGTTGTTGGAGTTTTCCTCTGAACCTGTTGCGTCATCTACTTCAATTAATGCAAAATCAGCGCTCTTTTGAATTACCATTCATGTCCGAAACAGGAGAGGAAAAGTTTGCTGCGAGATTCGAGCGGGGCTTCTTGTAACTCTTCGTCGATTGAATCACGGACTGCTGCTGTGGCGTGCTTATTCTCGGTGGCGACTGCAATTAGAAATATATTCCGTGTTTAGGAAGGGTTTAGGTGAATTTTAGGGCCAATTTTAGTACCGATAACGACGATGAAGACTCAGGTATGTCGACTCCGCTAACCATTTCAATAAACTGCCTGCATTTTAAAAGAAACATGAGCTTGTGATCAGACTCAAGCAACCCTGGGTAAAGACGCTGCGTTTCAGATATAGCTTCCCCTATTTTCCCTGCCAGCACTAGTCTTAATATTCCTAAAATCAAATTTCCATGAGCATAATGAATTATTATACAAAGAAAGATAACACCTACTTTGCCTGTTCCTTATTGAGGTAACGTCTTCGTTGAACTGTTGACCAGTGGACTTGGCAAAGGCCTCGGCAGTTGAGCAGTAGCCATGATGCACCAGATATGAACACACAACACTACCAAACTCATTTATTGAAATCAACTTTTCATTAAATTACGCATACTTTTGCAAAGTGTTGGTCCACTGTCCAGGGGGACCTGGTATTGTGTAGTTTTGGATGGTGGCGCGCGTTCTCGCTCGCAGAGCTTTCATTTCATCATCAATGTCAAAGACAAAAGGCTGCTGCCCAAAATTGGCATCGACAACCTCTCCTGGAGTTTGCAAACCAACAGTGGGGTATAATTTTTGCTAAAAGAGAAAATTAGAACTGTTTTGAGCAGCAAAATCACGTCGTATTACAGGCAGGTCTGTGAAAGCTGTTCCAAGATTGTGGCCGTTCTTGGTGTAGAAGCAAACGCCGTCAATCAGGTTGATTCCACACCCAACAACATCGCCAGTTGTGAACGTGGGACCGTATGGTTGGCCAGTGCCAGAGGAGCAAAAGGAATGCCCATCATCACCGTGATATCCGTATGAATGTTTATCCCAGCCTGAAAGCATAATATTTATGTTGGAACTGCAAATAATTCGAGATTCAAGGGCCGTTTCATTTAATTGAACCGCAGCCAAGAGTCAAGAACAGACTTCTAGGCAGAGGCCATTTTAACAGCGTTCACTTGATTGAGTGAAAGTGGTTATTTCAAAGAATTCAGCTGCGCCAGAAATTTAACATTAATTTTATCCAGCTCGAGGTTCTTTAAACAAACTTGAATTCTAATTTAAATTCACAATCACTACACCGTACCTGGCAGTCTGTTCATATTCACATTTTCCGCGGACAGTCCAATTCCCATGTAACTGCAAATTAATAAAATAAACACGAGCTTACAATTAATTATAATAAAAAGAAAATAGCTCACCCATCCCTGCCTTTGCTCACAATCTTCACCTCAAAGTAATAGAGGCCACAGGCAGCAGGTATTGGGTGAGTGGCTCTGACACTTGCGGCATCTTTGTGTGTCTTTCCATGACCTGCAACAAGATATTGCAATAATTAGCATTGTGTTTCAAAACTGCATCGTAAAACTGCAGCACCCAGTGTTTCTGTCCTGATGCCAATGACACCAATGACGTCACACACATCAGCTGATATGCGTCTTAAAATCTTCCCTCAAACAATTTAGATTTTCCAAAAGAAATTAAATAAACGCGACGCATTAAGCTATGCTCTTCTGCGTTACATTTTCCACTCTTCTCGAGCAATATATTAAATGCCTAGGCTCAATCAAGAGATAAAAATAAACATTTGCGCAATGGAAACAATCAACCACCCTGCCTTAGCAACACGAGAACTGGAGTCATTGGAAATATCGCTCCACGATTATCTTATCGCTGACGGGCATCGAAATAAAGAAAAATGGCATAGGGAGGAATTCTAGGGATAGATTTGGATCAGAGTCAAATTTTGTCTAAGCTGGAATGTGCGTAAACTATGACTAAAATGCGACGAATGGAGTGAAAAAGCAAGAGTCATTGAAATGAGGTTGCTCGCAACTCACCCTTGTAGTGGACCCTGAGGTTGTTTTGCGACAGTCCGATGTAGTTATATTTATCTTTGGGACTCCAGCAACGTGGCAGGGGTGTCTCTTCTTCATTTACCATCGGGTAAAGCTGTTTCAGACGATCCATTGCAGGCTCCGAGGCCTGTCCTGTGTTATTTGGTGAAGCCATCTTGTACGACAGATCTGGGAAAGTTGTGACGTATGTCCCATGCGTCACAAAAACCACGAGTTGCAACCAATCGGATGATGGTATTTTGTTCTATCCGAGTAAAATCAGCCAATGAGGATTTGGGGTGAATTTTTGTAGCAAACGGCGCTAAAGTATGATGTGGAAATGTTGGCTACACTGAAATTCATGTAAACAAACGAAACAGACGAAATCAAAACACTCGGAACCAGTAAGATTATTTAGCACCGCCGGGAGCTGTAGGTCATTTCAAATCATCAACTTTCGGCATTAATTGTCCAGTCAAAATATTGTCACAGGTCACAAATTGTCAGATTAATAATTTAGAGAAAAGTGCTGTCCAGGAGCTGTCTGAGAGATGGATTTAAAAGAACTTCTGAAGCAAAACTTGAGAAGACTGCGCAAGAAAAAGGAGCTTCTTGGTCAGCAGGACTCCAATTTTTTGAAACACGAGAACAAACTTTTCTTACAAATGTTGGAGAGCAGTAACAGTCCAGTCGATTCGTCCTATCTAAGCATTCCACAATTTTATTGCAAAGTATGTATCATAATATGATACGTATATAATTTTATTTTGACAATTTAAGTAACAAAATTCAATAATTTGTCTTTCCACAGCTCCCTCAGGATGATTCCTTGATTGCTCAAAAATTACGTGAGGAATCACGTGCAATGTTTTTGCAGAGGAAAAGTCGTCAGTTACTAGATAATAATGAGCTTAAGGTGTGTAAATTATTTTTAATAGGATTTTATGATGAATAATCTTGAATTGAAACAAACTGTCCAGGCGCTATGGGTGCTATTAGACAAACACCACACGCCACCCCTTGTTGGAGATGAACAGATGATAAACTACAAAGACTTCCTCACAGTGGCTGAGCTAGTAGGTCCAAAAAGCAGGTACGATTTTTGCTTCTAATAATTTAGAAAATTTACTAAGTTAGGAAAAATTAGTGCTTACTTCAAACCCTCAGTTTTCGCCAAGCTGCAGACAAAAGATCCATATGGCAGAGTGTCTATTATGGCTTTATTCAACTACGTGATGAGAAAGGTTTGGCTGCAACAAACCAGAATAGGGCTTTCCTTGTATGACATTACTGGCCAAGGATACCTCCGGGAATCAGTACGAATATATTTATTTTTTGAGTAAAAATTATTGTTAATTATAAATAAAAAATTTAAGGATCTGGAAAACTATATTCTGGAATTGCTGCCAACTCTTCCACAGCTTGATGGCCTTGAGAAATCTTTCCATTCTTTTTACGTGTGCACAGCGGTGAGGAAATTTTTCTTCTTCCTGGATCCATTGCGAACAGGACGCATCAGAATCCAAGATGTGTTGGCTTGCTCGTTTCTCGACGATTTGCTTGAAGTGAGTATTAAATCACAAACCGTGCTGAAGTTTAGCAACATCCACAATTCACCATTAACACTGAAATAAGGAACAACCTATTTTTTCACGATTTTTAACTTTTTTAAAGTTTTTGGGTGCACCACAGCTTTTTGGCGCGCTTAAATATACATAGAAACGATTTTTAGCATTATTCAAATTGATGAATGCGTCCACAGTTTTTTGGATTCATCCAATGTTTTGTTGATGCATCCTCAGGAACGTTTTTTGCGACTTTTTGAATATTTTTAGAGTTGTATATTTGAAATAAATGTGGATGTTCTAATTTCATGTTAAAATTGTGGTTTGTGGACTGTGGATGGTACTAACTTCAGCTAAATAATTATTACAATCCTTATTACATATCTTTGTTAATTCATAATTTGTATCAGTTAAGAGATGAAGAACTGCCCAAGGATTTGCAAGATGCGAATTGGTTTTCTGCACCTTCTGCTCTCCGAGTGTATGGACAGTATTTAAACTTGGACAGAGACCACAATGGTATGCTGAGCCAAGAAGAGCTTGGAGGGTAACCTCATGTGAACGTACTCCCAGAAAAATGTCTAATTAATTATATTTTAGTTACGGCACTGGTACTTTGACAACAGTCTTTCTGGAGAGAGTTTTCCAAGAATGCCTCACTTATGATGGTGAAATGGACTACAAAACCTATCTGGATTTTGTCCTCGCCTTGGAAAATAGGGCGGAGCCCCAAGCTCTGCACTACTTGTTCAGGATTCTAGATGTGCAGGGAAAAGGCTATCTAGATGTGTTCAGCCTGAACTATTTCTTCAGGGTAATTACTCGAACAAATTGTGTAAAACGGATACATAGAAAATTGCTATTCTCTACAGGCGATTCAGCAACAGTTGAGACTGCATGGCCAGGAACCGGTATCCTTTGAAGATGTCAAAGATGAGATATTTGACATGGTGCGCCCAAAGGACTCACTGAAAATAACCCTGCAAGACCTTCTAAAATGGTAGGACGTTTTTATCATTCTGACTCTCCTCCATCTGTGATGAATTCGTTTCAGTGGTCATGGTGATACCATGATCAGCATTTTGACTGATCTAAATGGCTTCTGGACATATGAAAATAGAGAGGCTATGGCTGCTGAATCAAACGAAACCATTGAAGCTTGAATTTGACGTGACGTTCTATTTATTATTTGTAGAAAACTGACTAATATGTATATTACACTGACCTTAATACTTTGCCAAAACACTTATTTTTATTTTAATGTTCCTTAGATCACGATCTAGCATAAAATAATTTTTACAAGTTATTTCCTTCTTAACTAGAAAGCGATAGCAAAAAGTACAAACATTTATATCGTTAGAAACACTTCACTTCTTTTAATGAAATTAACTTAAGAATAAAAATCTATATTAATAACTGCAGCTGGAAAGCATCCAATTCAATCACATATTTTTTTAATAATGCTTCTCTGGAATAAACACCTTAATACATTTGTTAGGGAATTGAGAGTTAGTTTTAGTTTGGGTTTCCATTTCTAAAACGTCAGATGCATATTTTTAGCGTTTTTTTTTTTGCTCTTTTTATTCCTGTCCGATGACCAGGAAGGACGCGCACTGCACTAGCACGAATGCTGAAACCCGGGTCCCAATAACACCGCGAACGGATAACATGGGCGCACCAGGCCGCACAGGGACCCAGCCCACTCAAGGGCCAGGATTATTATTATTTTATTAATTATAAAAAATTACCAGTGTTCAAATGATAGAGTTTAATATCATTCGCTTTAATCACGCAATTGATTAGAGAATAAAATAAATTTTTTTCAATCTCAATTCTCAAGAACTTTTCATTAGCCACTGCTGGGATAATCATATTTTGGCGTGCTGCGTTTTTATGCCAATGTGCTAATAAATATGCTTGTCATAATTGAACGCGGAAATTACATTTTCGTCCTGGTTTTTCTTTAATGCGATTTGAATGAAAGCAAGAGTGTTCCGCGTGGTCAGCACAGAAAGTATGAAAGTGGGGTGGTGGTGTTGGCTAGCTTATTTTCCATAAACATTTGGGTCAACGGGGTGCATTTCAAGATATCGTGTGCTCGGCTCGCCAGCAAAGTCGAAAAGCTGAGTCACACACAACCAACCAACACCAAACTCACCGCTACTGCGTAATGTTCTTTTTTAGCGAAGGAGAGCGAGAGCAGCACAATGGAACTTCATACACACGTTTTATTTATTAACGAATCGATGAAGAGAGTCTTTTGTGCTGGCAGAGGGAACAAGTCAGATGGTCTGATGGGCAAAAGGCGATTGATCGACCAAGCACGGCGCCTTTTGCTCTCTTATCTAATTAATGCATAATTGGAAAAGTGCCGGAAAGTACATACACTTTAGATTAGCAGAATTTGGCTCTTGTTATCCAAGGTCAAATTTGCCATTACTTCAGAGCTCGATTTGCGCATATAGTAGTCTTGCAATATTTAAGAAATATTACAAAGACCATTCTTACACACATTGTATTTTTATTTTGAGTACACTCTTTAAGAAATAAACCTCGCCTGACTTTTTATTCGACGATCAAAAGTGCCAAACAGGCTAAATTGTTCCTTAATGCCGTAAACACAAGCGATTGAGCGTCTGACCGTATTAAAAATTTCAAGTAAAATACGAATATTAGCTGCCCTGCTGTAGGTCTTTATCGCGGTGGCCTGCATTTTGAGACGTTCTTTTTCTATGTTGGTCATCTAATATAAGAAAACTGTGTGTGTCGTGTCCGCTATCAAAGGGTTAGATCTCGTGTGCGGCTGGGGCGGCGTGCTGGCCGGCTGTTCTCTTAAATACATTCACTTGTGACCTGAATCATTGCGCCTGAGCGGCGCGAATCAGCCCCCGAGAAGTGCGAAGCGCTCAGTTCTCGCGTAGTCGTGAACCGACACACGACATGTGACAAACATGAAGACAGTCTCAAAAAGCAATACTGCCGGCGAAAAAGCCGATAGCTCGGCACAGCAGCAGGAAAAAAGTGCTCCAGGCGGACACAATAGCAAGCCGGTGCAAGGTGTTGGACTAACTCCTCTGTGGGAGCAGGTTAGTTTTGAGTATTTAATATTTTCTTTTTAATAGTTGATAGTATTAGCTATACTTAAAAACTTCATGATGTGTAAATTTGCCTTAAATTTTGTATAAGAAAGCGCTTTGATTGCTGTTCGTTATTCTTAAAAATCTCACAGATCTATTGATCTATTCCTTTTAGTAACTGTTATAAAGTTCCCCAAGAAATTGGGTCTTTTTATAGATATATAAAATTATCTAAAACAAATCATTTCGGTTCTGTGTATAAATAAAATAATGATTTCACTACTAAATGTAAATTAAAATTTATGTGTCTGAATTTATTTCACAAATTTTAAATTCATTTACAAGGCACCAATATCTTTATCATTCTTTAACGGTAGCCAGACCAAAACCCATCAAAATATATATTTTGGCTTTACGCCTTTGCCGCAAAATGATTATGATATGAATAAACGTATTATATAATTTTCATTTTCGCATAAATTAAATTTTTAGGTCACCCGCACTGGTCACATCCCTCCAGACACAGACGTCAGCCTGGTATTTTGTGAAATCAGCGCCAGGTTGCGTCATGGCGAGTGGGAAGTGCGCCAACATGCCCTCCGAGTGCTCACAGACATCGTGCCTGTTCTTGGGCACCAGCGTCTGGAAATGTGTTTGCCGTCAGTGTTGTCTGAACTCATCACCAACTTGGGCCACCCTTCTGCCGCTGTTCGGAAGGGTGCATCCAACACTCTCAGGACGTGCATCAGGGAGTCTGATTCCCCAGACGGAGTATTGCGGACAATAATCGCTCGGGCGAACAGCGATGACAGAAACGTCGCCTTGGGTGTGGTCATCCACTTACCAGTGCTGCTGGATGACAGAGTGTCGATGCAAACCATGTCCATCATGATTGGCACTATTGCGAAAAAGCTCATTCAAATTTCATTTCAAGAACACGCTCTGAGGTGACATTCAAAAAATAAATGCGATTAAATTTACTAAATTTGGGTGTTTTAGGTCTCTAGTGAAAATTCGCCAGAATATAGGAGAGCGGGATTTCAACCACATCTTGGCGAAATGCAATCCTCAATGTCTGCAAGATTTCAGCATCTTGTGTCAAGTGTATGAGGTTACAGACTACACGTCCAGTCCCTTGGATCTTTCGCAGCCACTTGGATTTTTGTCGGACGACGTTCAATTGCAAGAATTTAACATCAGCTCCGATGAAAACGCTCCTGGGCCTAGTGGATCAACATGGAACCAACCGCAAAGGGCCTCTTCTCCCAGTCCTACACGACAACCTGCCAAGAGACCGATTTCGGGACGCTCAAGTTCCATGGACAATCCCAACAAGTCGAGTTCTGGGAGTGGTGCGAGCAGCAGTTTCAGCCAGCCAAGTTCCGACTATGAAGATGATGGCATGTTTATCAGAGGAAAATCTGGTGGCTCGCAAAGGTCGAGAATCGGAACTGGACGACGCGTTCGTTTCGGGGGCGAAAGCGAGTTGAAAACTCCATCGCCGATTGTGGTTTTGAATGATGACGACGCAGTGAAAGAGAACACCAACCCAGTGCAAAGAAAAAGCATGGTGGAAGCGGACAGGCCCGTCAGCCACATACCTGTTCGGATTAAATCAGATACCTACATCAATAGAGAAAATGTAAGTTTTTTCAAATACTAATAGCTCAATTCATGTGAAAATATTTACCATTTACTGTTCTTAGGTTGCTCCTTCACGCCCTAAATCCAGATCTCAAGAGCAGCCACTCACAGCAAGAAACAGTGTTTTTGAAAACCAAATGGAAGTGCCTAAACCGGAAATTCGTGTTTCCTCACCGACCCAAAATGAAGTGACCGTGAAATCCCCGCTTGCACCCCTAGCAGCCCTCCCACTACCTTCACCACCTGTGCCCTCTGCGGTCCTGAACTCTCCTCAGAATTCACCTCCCAAAAAACCACCATCCCCTAAAAAGTCCACGCCTAAGAAAAAGCGGGCTGCAACGAGAAATAGAGAATCGCCCATCCCTACTTTTGACGGTGGCGAGTCTCTTACTGGAAGCTCGTCAGACTACGATAGAGAGGAGGCGGCCAGAGCGAAGACGTTGCCCACTGAAGTAGAAGATGCGCCCAGGGTGGCCTCTGCACTTGCAACTTTAGAAGACATTGAAAAGAAAGCAGCGGAGAACACTAGCTGGGAAGAGCTCAGCATAGTCGACAAGTCTGTGATGGAGGACCTGAGGGACAGGGTAAGTGCATTTTTCTCATTGACCCACACAACTGTGCAATCTGATAACATCTTGAAATTTATGCATGTCCCAATTTTTGAAGTCAAGGGCATTGTGATCAAGGGGAATTCAAATCGCACTACCGGTGCAAAGGAAGCAATTAATCTGAAGCTAGTTCAAGGTCCATTTCATTCCAAATTCATAGAGCAGCGGAAGTTGAATGTGGATTGGACAAAACAGTAGGGGGTGGATACGGATAGGAAAGATCCACAGGCTTGGAACATTGCGTGACTTAGCTCTTGAATCGCACCCTGTACATTTCTGCGAATCCATAATTTAGAATTCGATTCAAACGCCTCATCAATTGAAATATAGGAAATATGCATTTATATTCATTAGTTTCAGCAAAAGAATATATTCTGAAATTCCGCTGAATTTGTTTTGCTGATAAACAAATAATCCTATTAAAATGGTGAGATAAACAACGGTCAGAGTGCCAGTTAGAGGACCACTGAAATTTACATTATGCGAGGATAATCTTTTTACACATGTTCTGCGTAATATGCGGTATAATAAAGCATAACCGAAAATTTCATTCGTGAAAGTGTTACACATTCCGCCCCAACAGCCGCCGTCGCCGCCACTAATAATACAACACAAAATCCATTCTCCCCAGTGGTCACTTTTCCGAGTGACCTCGTTCGGCGCCCTCTCCTGCACGCCACCATATGCAAATCGGCATTTACGGTAATGCAAACAGCGCGCGGCTCCTCAATCACTAGTCCGTCTCGCCGCTTACAGTAATAATAATGCCCGCGCGACTGCACAAAATTCGAGACTGCGTGTAATTTGGACTAGAGAATTAGGCGCTTTCGCAGCATGCATATTCCGCCCCCGCGCTCGTAAATTATAATTTGCCTTTGTGCGCACTGGATATGCAAATCGTTTCACACGAATGTCGAGCGTGTTGCCTACCTTAATCATCGTCTATGGCCTTTGTCAAGGACCTGATTGTGAGCATCAAGCACGACGGAACGTGATGCAATTGCGCGGTCTAGCTTTCAGCATGAAATCACCTAAATTTGAATATTCAGAGATAAAGCCGGGAATAATCGCCTGACTGCAATGAATTAATGTGAAGCGCATGCATGGTACTATTAAATTTATTGTTTCATAATTTAATTTAAAATTAGAATTTGCTTGTCTTAACATCAGAAAGGTTTTAAAAATTATGAATTCCAAAATTTAATACTGCATGAGGATAATTTTAAAATTTCCACATATTACTGCTGGTTTTTAACATTTGCTACCATATTTTCGCCTTCATGCACTAAGGTCTTTGATTGAAATGTCCCTAAATCCGCTGAAAAGGTGCGGAAACTAGCCCGTTTATCTATTTGAGCATTTCATGTCACTAAAATGACCAACTTTTGTCAGTAATGCTCATAAATCCCTCTATTGCCTTGACACTGCCTTCACAATGCGAGGCAATGGGCTGTTTGTATTCTTGTCTCCAATATCAGGAAATATTAACAATTACAAATTCCAAGTAAAACGCTTTTTTTAGCTCTTTTGACCAATTAATGTTGCACAAAAACCATTTTAAAACTTTATCGTGGTATTGTTATTTCATTTAAATTTATTTTTAAATATTTCAGGATGATTGGAGGGCTAGAGTGAGAGGAGCGCAACAGCTGAAAGCAGCCCTTCGCAACTCAGGAGCGGTGGAGCGCCTCAGAGCTCATTTGCCGGAGTTTCTCACCTTCCTGGACTCGATGTTGGAAGATCACAGCCCGCTGGTTATTAGTGCAACGTTGGGCACCTTTGCTCGCCTCTCGGAGGCTCTCGGCACCAAACTGGCACCCCACGTCCGCCACATCTGCGGCGCCCTTTGCAGACCCGCAGCTTCGTCCAGGGCCGAAGTCAAGATGGAAGCGGCCCACGCCTCCAAGGCCCTCATGCAGGCCCTCGGGCCTCAGGTGGTGATGGAGGCCTTTGCTGACAATGTCAAAGCCCGCAACCACCGGCACAGAGAAGCAGCTCTCCAGCTCGTTATCTTGGGTCTCCTCACTTTTCCCAGCTCTGATTTTGACGCTGTTGAAATCGCCAAAAGGGTTTGCATATCGATATGATCACCGATTCAGTTTGTTCATTATGTGCTTATGAATTTAGGTCATACCCTCATTGACTGACAGCAAGCGACGTGTTCGGCAGGCCGCTTTGGAGTGCACAGCTGTCTTGGGACAATTCATACACGTTTCTGCACTGCCCATCCATTTGGCCACTGAAAAATTGCGATCCAAACAATCAATAGACGCGTTGCATGCAGCGGTGAGCGGACGCCTCTCCAGGAAAATATTGCCTGTCCTTTCCTCTGAGGGACTCATACTTTACAGCGTGCAGGTTTCCAACGCTGCAGCTCGAGGACTTTCAGGATCCCCTTTCGGTAATCTTTAATATTTATTAGATTTGGTTTTAAACATTTGATTGAAAAGAGGCATGACGATTTGAATAAATTATTCAGTTATATTTATTTTTTTCTTAAGTTTTGATTTTTGCGCCCCTCTCGTTCATTACAGTTATGAACCATTCATTGGAATTTCTAGGAGCTGACGTGGAATGGATTTTGGCTGGAAGTGGCTCAACCAGCGCTGGTTCTGCCAGGTCAAGAGGTCAGCTCTTTTCAGCCGCGCGCAGAAACAGCAGTGAGGACTCGTTGCCGGAAGACACCAGGCCCATTTCCTCGAACAGACTAAAATCAAGGTATGTATTGTTGTCCTGCCTTTGTCAAGGCCGTACAATGCTCCCTTTGCAATCAATGTCATGTCAACACAAAAGAAACGCACACACCATCCCACGCTATCTGACGTAAAGGTGTTTGCCATTGTGCTTAATTTAAGGGGCCTCTGCTTTTACTTTCTTCGCAGAAATGGCTTTGCGCGTTTGTGTGCGCATTTAATCGCAGGTTCTAGATCTTACCGATTGAGCTGATAACTTACACCTAGCATGCTGATTTATTTATTTGATATCAAATTAGAAAAAGGGGCTAGCAGCATGCGAGTGCTTCTGGAAATCGAGTTCTTTTTTTCTGGCGTCGTTAAATTGTCGAGATTGTAGGTTGGACTGAAAATTATTTAATGATCGTTTTGCGCACGCAGAAACAAGAATTTAAACGCTACTTTTGGATTTCTCCATTTCGCAATACCGTATTAATTAAATATTTAATTCGATGCGCAGCAAAGGACCTAGAAGTCCCCGGAAACGAGTGGTTAAGGATACAAGCTCATCAGAAAAAGATTTCCAAAGCTCTCTGATTCAAGAGTACCGCTCATTTCAAACGGAAGAGATCCCAGCAACCCCTCAACCACCTCCTCAAGAGGAAATCAGGGATGAAATAGACAACAATGACGTTCCTGATGACACCTGGGAGCTGGTTCCAGTATCTGCAATTCAAGTAAGCCCAGCTAATTCTCGCTCTATTTAAAATTTTATTGATTTAGATTAAAAGATAGGCTTGAGGAAAGAAACTCTTAGCCTCTCATTACGTAAACATCTCATGTAATGAACCACTTTAGAAATAGTGCAAGCTGATGAAAATCTTTCACGAAGAAGTATGGTTGCCAGTCAGCTAATCTGCGCTTCATTCATGATTTACAGCCATGGTTGAGGCTTATAACCTCAAAAGGGGGTAATTATTCATAAGGCGCACAGCGAAACTGTAATATATGCAAAGATGCATGAGGTCCACTTCTCAGGGCTGAAACGACATGATAAAAAATGAATATGCAGCACAATCACGCTCTCGCCTATACAGAAATCAATATTGGTTATTTTAATGTCCAAGAATTACAAGCAAAGTAGTATGTAATTTTGCCTCTTTTCACACACGACATTTTTCGCTTATTTTATGGGTCAAAGGGTCAGACTGCTGGAAATTACTTCCGCGTGACCACTGTGATCTTGCGAGCAAAATAAGGCTATGGTGATGTATTTAGATAAATTTATCAAATTGAACATTTCAGCCAATCTGATTCCTTTCCACTTGAAAAACAAAGCAATAAAACGTTGAAGATAGTAGGAAAAAATATCGCATTTGGCGCATAGATGTCAAGACTCGTACGTAAGCATAATTCTACTGCGCATTTTTGCCAAAAAGTGATAGGAGGCGCTTGGGTTTTCTAGAGCTTGCACGATTCCTTAAAATTGCTTTACCAAAGTCAAATAAACACAAAACTATGTTACGCTGTACACAACTTTAAGAGAAATATATGGTTTTATTATTTTTTCTTCTTCAAATAAAACAGGAGTACTATACAATACAGAGCAAACTATCGATTTATTTTGGACTTATTTCCATAGCAATAAAATTGTTGGTGTGATTGATCTGTTTTATTTCGGTTGGCAAATAGGATGGTCAGTGCTTGTGGTGTTTGCTCCTTCTTGAACCCACACGTCTGTGCGACAGAATAAACTGATCTCTGACTTCCCAAGCGGAGGAAATACATAGCCAGGCTTGCACTCAAGTTCGCAACGTCTGCAAAAATATATAACACATCATAACGAGTGAAACTAAAAAAATAAAACATGAAATTACGATAGAGTGCAGGTAAATGATTTTAGGTTTTTTGAAGGACCCGAGGAATTGCAGCGGTTTACTGGTAGCTCGCATTGGGGCCCTTCAAAGTTTGCATATCTGCAAAAGCACGTGTCCGGGCCTACACATTCACCGCCGTTCAGACACTCCTTAGTACACACAAATGGTTCCTTGCTGATGAAAAATTAATATAGTTAAAGACAGCTATCACAAAAAGCTTTGATTTTATGTAAACTTACTTAGATGCAGGCAAAGCAGTGATAATAGCAATGCAGGAAAAAATAATGAATAATATACACAGCTTCATAATGAACTGATCTTCACAGCAGAAGTCAAAAGCTAAAGCAGTTCTGCTTCATCTCACGAATTAAATCAGCAAAAGAGTTATCGCGAGAGTGGGCCATTTCCTCTTAAATAAAGACTTTATCTCGTTTAAACGACAAACTGCATGTAACATCCAAAGTGTAAAGTTCGTAAAGGATCCACACATAATAATATGTTACATTGGGGACAAATTAAATTGACATGTTAAATTTTCATAAAATGAATTTTTGCTTCGATGACACGTTTTTTAATATAAGGAGCCTCATTAAAAATAGATTCATTTTACTGCCTATGAATTTGTTATCACCAACATATTCCTGCGTCCTTCGTACCACGCACTATGCAACCCCGCAACGTAGCGAAATAGTCTTCAAGGCCCCAGTAGAGGCGTATTTTGAGGAGCTTTTGCAATATTGCATTAAAAAATCCTCATAAAAGATTAATTCCAAAAAATGAATCCAGTAGCAGCACCCTCCAGTCGTGACCACTGGAAATAGCAATCGCCGCTACCGCTAGGTGACTATTAAAGCACATGCACGGAATATAATAATAAAATAGCGTGTCGTGCATGAGAGGGGTGGAAGGACGGCGGGAGGGTGGATTCGTGACGAGCACCAAGTCGCTCCCTCTTATCGACTTTTTCGAAAGAAACTTTCAGTTGCACCCTTCAGTTTGGAAAGTCACACACCACGTTTTCTTGTGACTCGCTCTTTTATCTTAGTAACTGGACGGAAATCCGGCAGTTGGGTGACTTTTTATAGTTTTGAGTGGTGGCCTGAGGGTGGAACTGGTGCGCTGGGGGTGGTGGGTTGATGCCGAACAGCTGCAAAATGCTCCTGTGCAGAATTGTCTCTTTCAAAGCGCTGCAACAGCCACTTCTCTGCCAGGTAAAATTATTTTCCACATGTTTTTGTTCTTAATGCGCTCTATTTTTTATCATAAGGGCGATCGCCAATCGGCGCAATGCAGTTTAAGATATAATGCAAATGACACAGCTGATATTTCATATTCACTTTAGTAATCAATATCCAATATTTCATCAAGTCTATAGTTATAATTAAGGGCGCTTGATCGACCAACTGAACCGCGGGAACCAATGGAGCGCTCAGTCTCGTTTATTTTTATTTTTAAGGGCTTCGCGTGTTAATTCAGATTAGGGGTATTTAACTCGTAGATAGGAAATTTTACTTTTGTACTTTATCTACTCTAAAAATGCTTTATGCTTGGAAAGTCGTGGAAGGGTACATTGACGATATCGTCTGACTCACGTGCCGGTGTTTAACCGCAGCGGCGTAACGTAATATTTCTATTGATCTCTATTTTGCTCTTTATAAGGTGGTTGAGAGATATACTGCACAACATCTATCATTCTACTGCGACAATAATGATACAATTGAATAAGTCGCAATACCGGCAATTATTGTTTGTTTCAGGATGACCAAAACAACTCACGCTTGCCCACTGAGGGGCCCCTTTGGACTGCAGAACTCGCTACCGACCCAAATCAGCCTCCTGATGGTAAAAAAATTTTAATATTTTAGTAATCTTATCTATTTTAATATCCGACTTATTGCAAGAAAATATTATTAGTAACACTGCTTATTTGCAAAAATTGATTATTTTGTGATCTATTTTTACGCAGTATATTGGTGGCTCATTAGTTTTACACATGTCTGGCCGACCGTAAATTTATAACTTTATTTAAAGTAAATAATAATAAGATTCAAATTATTTTGCACATTACTTTCGCATCCAATTTATTGTTAGCAACAGCAACTCTCATAAAGAAACAATTTTTTAGATACATACCAACAAACATGAAACGGAAATAATCTTATTACAAAATTTAGGCTTATTGTTGAAAAAGCTAAAACATGACTACCATAACAATTTCATAATTGATGGCATTGCCTGCAACAGTGTAATAAAATTGCACTGTTGATCTGCTTTTTGTTAATGCGGATTCTCGTATTCACATCAAATAGATTTACACGCATATTTATGGCACATCACCATATTCAGAGTTAAATAGCGATTTTTCGAAATGAATGAAAAAGGCGAGAAAAAAATTCCTAAATGTCTGAATTATTCTTCTTTAGGCCAAAACCGACCGATGTATCTTCGTCTTTTGCGCCGACAACCTGAGCAACTCGTCAATCTCGACAAAGAGCGAGGTATGTAGTACTTATTTCACTGCATTGAGAAATAGAACAGGCATTTTAAAATTAAATATGCATAATTTATTTGCAGGCTACGTATTGCTTCCGAGTAAACAGCTAGCCTCTGCTCTTGGTAGCAGATCTACGGCAGATGTAGCATCCTCTCAAAATAAACCCTCCAACCATGAGCCTCCTTCCCCTGCATTCAATAGAAAGACAGCACAAACTCAAGAGCGCGTCTTTGAAAACAGGGGTGAGTAAAAAGCCGTTTTATTTCACATTTTCATTAATTAATCCATGTGTCCAAATTTTTGAATTATAAAATAATTTGCTGGATCCAGAGTCTAACATTCAAATAAACCTTTCCACAGGCAATGTGGAGCGCCCAGAGGAGCATATTTCGCCAACCAGGGTTTCAGTCAGCAACCTATCCAGAGATCGGCACAGAATGTCTCCCCTAAATCGAGAGCAAATTGGCAGTCCGCCATCAACAGCAAGCAGCTCAGATAATGGATATGGGGTACATAAAATATTTTCTGTTTCCCAGTTTCATTAAATGAGTATGAATTATTTGGTTTTAGAGTCCTTACCGCAGACATGAATCAAAAAGAGGGAGAAGAAACGAATCAAGGGAGAGAAATATGACTGATCCAGGCTTCAATAGTGCTAACAGAAGGTGAGTCTAATTTAGACCGATTTGAAATTTAGGAACTTTTTAAAAAATCAGATAGTGCTTAATATAAATTATATTATATGCAATTTGCGATAGTATCTACTAGAAATATGCAGGTGCGCGAGGGGGTTGGTTTTGCAAGGGGAGGGGAATAATCAATGTGCGTGACTTTCTTATTTGGTCCGTGCGCTGCATGAAAATAAAGCGACGGCGCCCTCGTGGTTTTTGTACGCGGCCAGCTAGTTAGTTCTGTTTGGTGAATTGTGCGCGTCACACTCCAACGGCCACGAAATGAACCTGCACAGAGCGGTGTGAGGTGCGCAGGGAATTTCCCGAATATTTACGGAATGGGGTGCCAAGTGTCAAAGACCTCAACGAGAGTCACAGAATTTAGAGTGCCTCGTCGAGAAAGCAAGATGTTTTTACTTCAGTGCCTCTTCCAACCTGAAAGGTAAAAATTGGCCTGAAATTAAACCTGAAAGGGTATAATATTAGGATTTAATTTTCAGTTTGATGGTTGAGTAGACATTTTCTGAACCCAAACTCTTAAAAGAGCCTGTTTTGTGAATATAGTTGAAAAAGATTGAAAGTTAAAAGAAATTTTGACGTTCTGTTGAAAGTTTTTTTTATTTGTTTCGTAAAAATTTTGCTTTGATATAGGCAAAGTATCGCGCACAAGTGTTGAATTTCCAACAAATAAGTCGTTCCGTTGCGTGCTTGGATGGTAGTTCGTTATAAAATAATGTGTTGATTATAAAATATTGAAAGCGGTCACCCACAAAGAAATACCACACAAAGGATACGTATCGATCTGTTTTGCAGTCATGGAACCGTGTCGTCCTTTCATCATTACTTTGTAATCTCTGTCCCGCTTCCAAAAGATTAAAATCGAGAATGTCTGGCGGCACAATTTTAGTGCCTTCCGAGTGTATAATCGATGCCATTTCGGATGTAAAAGGGTCGCGCCCAGCAGAGGCACATTAAAAGCTTTTTCTTTCTCTCCCAACTCGCGTCATTTTCAAGGTGAGAAGAAGCAGGTGGCATTAACTTGAATGAAGCGGCGAAACGAATTAAAACTTTTAACAGCGTCGTTATTTTAATGTGTTTTACAAGCGAACTTTTAAATGTCTCTAACTCGAATGATTCTTAATTGAACGAGTTAACGATTTAATTAAAATGTTCATTATTTTTTGTTACCATTGAACTTTCGGCCATATTACGCACCTCTAACTGTGACAACAATTGTTGTGATCAATTCATTCTGAGATTGGGGTCATTTCCAGGTTGACCCAGGCCTCAGCGCAATTTTATCAGGCGTTGCACTCGTTTGGTCTGTTCATTATACTTTGCTAAGCGTGTTTTTGTATTTGGAGTGTTGTAATTTATTCATATGTGAGCATTTTGCGTGCAAAGCCGCTCTTTCTTAGCTTAGTTCATGCCTCGTTGGCTTCAATAGACTGACCGCAGTAGTCTAGATTATTAACCCTCTCTCTCCTGTATTTATTTACACAATTTGACGCCTTGTCTTGGAAATTGGGTCGCTATATTCATAGCATTTTTATTCGGATTACAGCTATTATTTCAATCTACGATGGACGTGATTTATTTAGTGATTAATTTTTGGCCACGTACGAATCCTTATCAGAAATTAAATTGAAAGCCGGAAAGATTGCCTGGGCGTTGACCGAAATCAAACTTGCATTTTCATGAAGGTTGATTAATTACTTCACCACCAACTGGGAAAATCCATTACACACCCCCTGCTGACTGCTATATTTCCCTAGTGATGAGCTTCCGGACATTGAGGAATTATTTTTGCAAAGTAGGCGATACAGAGCTACAAAATCTAGGCTGCATTGTTATTTCTTGCTGGCCACCGCTTCGAATCAACTTTTTTACTGCAAACAAATCAAAGTTTTAATTATATTTCATTTTTTATTCATTTAAAAAATAATTTTTCATAAAAATCAATCATAGAATATACATGGGGTAATGCAGATTTAACTAAATTTTACTCTCCGCGCCTATTAAAAAAAAAGAAAAAAAAGAAAGAAGTTTCATTTTTATTATTCATACAGCCCAACAGAACAAAATGGAGTTAACAAATCGTGAGACTATAGTTTCTGCATTGCAAACACGAGGCACAGTAGTCAGATCAAATTAAGCACAAGTTCATCCAAACAGCTCAGGCGGCCGTCGACTCGTCCAATTAAAATTTTGCCACTTGAGCGCATTCAAAGAGCAGAGTGCGATTTAATTTCAAGTGCAGTGTCCGTTGCAGCCTGAGAATAATCAACTGGCTTAATCTGTGTTACCAGAAAGATACATTACAAATTTATATCTACGAAACATACACGGAGAGCATGGTCACGTGCAGACGAGTTGCAATTTAAATCCCAGCGTATCAAATACGAGATTCCCCTCCGTTCGCTTCCTCAAAAGGCAAAACAAGACTATGGGAATGGGAATAGAGGTTCAATTCTCACAAGCATTACTATCCCGTACCGCCTTCAGTTAAGTCGCAGGTGAAAGAAACCGAAGAAGTTTTTTTATTGTCTCTTTACTCTGGTGCAAAATGCTGGAATTAGACGAGACGGCAGTGTTCAGCCCATTTAATCCCCAGTTTAATTCGACATTACTGAGTAGCAACTTTGAAAGGTAATTACTATTTCGTAGCTGTATTTTTGCTTTATCGTTTAGAAAAAGAAACCTTAAATATTCTCTAGCAAATTAAAAAGCATTTCGGGTATTTTTTCTTTGTTAGATAGAAATGGATTGTTAAATATGATTTGTTTATCCATTTATCAGGAAAAATTCACTAACGAGTTTGTGGTTGTTCCATTAAATTTAAAGCAAAATAAAATTAAAAGGCAATAGGTAATATAAATATTATATATTTCGAATAATATTATTGGGACACTTCCAGTTCAAAATGAAAAAATTTTAAATTCCATGCATATTCATTCAAGTCATTTTAGCGCTTTGTGTGCTCTCCAGCCAATGTCACCAAGTTTTTCTTTTGACCTTAAAATTCCCTGAACTCTAGCGGAAGAAAGAATTCTGTTATTTTCCCCGTAATCTGTATTATTTGCAGCTGGAATGCAGGAACAAAACTCTATCCAACATCCTTGGTTATTTGTTTGTGACTGTAATTGGTAGATATAGGAAACCAACTAACGACAAAAGTGCGGAATCCGTGCGTTGAAATTCTCAACCCGTCTATTACGTTAACGCATTTTTTTATCTTGATGGTTTGTTTTAGAATTATGTTTCCTGCAAAAATATGACGCACTTGAGAGTTTCGTGGTTATAAATATTATGTGTCATGAATTTTTATAGCCTTGCTGTTAGATTTCAGCCTAACAGGAGTTGCAGGCGGACGTGAAAAGTTAAAATATTTTAAAATTTAATAAATTCATTGGACTGACTGAGCCGCTTTGATAAATAATTAGTTATAATTTTAAGCTATGAAATAACGCATAAACATCAAAAGGAAATAATTGAATATTAAATACCCTACTTTTGCTGCGAACAAAATTACTTTAAGTACAATTTGGTAGATTTGAATGAATAATTTACCAAACACGAGAGTGAACCACATACATATCAAAGAACAATAAAAGCAGACACGTTCATAATTTCACAATGGCGGCTATACAGTATTATTTAAAAAAATGGCATAATGCATAAGGCAATTAATCACAGTTGGTAAAAACACAACTTTTCGTCACAGTTGTTTGTTTTTACAAATTAAAAAGTGGGAGGCATGGCATGCATGTTTGTTTGTTTGTGAACAAGGCTGAATTCCAGTTCTAAATCCATTGCAGGGGTGACAAAAATTCAAGAACTATTTAGCGCATTTTGAAAAACTGGTTCTGATTGAATATTTATGATAATTATCTGTGCAAGAGAGAGAATTAGGTAGATTTGAGATCCTAATGTTCATTTTCTCGCTGTTTAAGAGCTGAGAGTCCTCAGAGAAATGCCCTCAACTCGACTTCCTCTCAAGGATCTGCCAGCAGCAAAAGGACACCAAACAACAACAACAACATCATTAACAACAGTCAACTGCAAATCCAGTCTGCCCCTGGCGCTGTTCAATATGACTCTGAATCATTCATAAACGAAACTGGTGTGCTTTTACCAGTTGTATGCCACGAAATGTTCATTAATGAGCGGTCTTTAACAGCTCCATCCGATAACAAAGCAGAGTCGCGCCGCTCCTCGGCCCACTCCTCGGCTACTCGTTCTGGAGACTCGGCCATAGGGTCCATCGGCTCGAACCAAACCCTACCCACAGTCGGCCAGCACAGCAACATGCACTACTTTGACCCTTTCGAGACTCCTCTCCCGTACAGGACTAAAAGCGTGAGTGGGCCGTTCTTCATCAATGACGGAGTGTTGAGTGGCTCTCCAGGGTCCCCAACTCGCAGACAGCCTCAAACACTCCCAGAGGCCCCCCAGCCCACGCCGCCAGCCATTAGCCCAGCGCCGCTGAACAACAGTGTGCACAGCAGTCCTCGCAGGTCGCTTGCTCCCTCTCCAGAGAGGTCCAACTCCCCTCCAATCAGACCACAAACCGTGAGTTATTTTGGAAATTGTCGTTTTCACACAGTTTTGGTGTAATTTAGGAATTGAGAAAAACCTAAAAGTGAAAATATGCCAATTATGAATATGCTGATGTGATATGAATTAAACTAACAAAATTCATGAAGACTAATTTAAATCAAATTTACCAACCTAATGAGGATAGTATCATTTTAAAAACAAATAATACGTTTTTGTAGTAGCTGTTTTGACTCCGCAGGCCTTATCAGCAGCATTTGACCATCAAAACAAAATTCAAACCACATTATTTTGCTGCACAAAAAAAAATGTTTTTACTCCTTAACTGTCATTGTAGGCGTTGTACAGAAAATTGTTATTCCATCCAATGATTTTGACTTAACAGTTCAAATAGGCTGCAAAGAAATCATTTTCTTTGAGTTGTAACTTAACACTGCTGTAACATATTGAAATTTATTTTCTAGTATTTCTAAGTGCGCTAAAAACAGTGGTGCTAATTACATCAAATCCATCAATTTCAGTCTTCTCCGATACCCCTCCAGCAGATGCAGCAACAGAAGGCGGGTCCTTCAAATCACCAGCTCCCTGAACCTGAGTTACCAAATCCAATGGAGCGGCCTCTGCCCTTGCCAGTCGAGCCATCTGAGCAGCCCCCAGCCCCCACTGCCTTCACTGTTCCCATGATGCCCAAGGCCAGGCCGGCCAGAAGCACAGCCTCACAGTAAGTTTACCACTCAGGAAGGAAAAAACACTTTTTTAATTTTACCATTATTAGTCATTCTTTTTATTAAAGGTTCATGTTATTTACCCATGTACTGAACTTGAGACACAGATTTTAGGGTAGGAAAAGTAGCAGAAATGTTTCACCTGAAATGTTGCTATTTAAAAAATTTTTTTTTTTCATCTCTCATGCAAGAAATTTGTAACAATCACCCTGTGGTAAGACAGTTGAAACTTTCATAAGGCAGTATAAAGCAATGCGGACGAAGTTCGCTTTTATTAAACAACCTCTAGTGAAAAATGTTTAACTAATAAAAATTTTTCCCACCGTTCCAGCATTCCTCGCCGCCCATTGAAGAGTAACTCTTTGAACCGTGGCGTGCGAAACAGCTCGGCTCACAGCTCCAGTTCATCCCTGATGGATGACATGCCTCCAATTCCTTTTAGAAAGCCCCACGACGTTCTCAGCCAGTGCAAGATGCAGTTGGATAGCCCTGAATGGTAAATTTGGCCTTGCGATTCTTGAACAACTTATCCTATTCAAATTTTCAGGACAACCATCATCAAGGCATTGAAGACCCTGAACTACCTGGTGGAGCACCACCCAGACGTCGTCACCTCGGAGCTGCACACCATTGTCACCTTGGTCGTGACTCAGATCAAGAACCTTCGGTCCCAGGTGTCCAGAAACGCCTGCCTTGTTGCGGGCAACATGGCCATCTTCCTGAAAAAAGCTCTTGAGATTGTAAGCTTTGAGTGTGCATTGCAACCATAAAATATTAACAAATTGGGTATTGCAGGAGGTTGAAGACCTGGTGGCACCTCTGTTGCACCGTTCAGCAGACACTACCAAGTTCCACCGCAAGGACTGCAATGAGGCTCTGGACAAGATCATGCAAAACATCGCACCAATGAAGACCCTCGCGGCTGTCATCTCTCAAGGCTCAAGGTGAGAAATTCGCACGTTGATGTCTCCAGTAAGAGATTAGATTAGATCAGTTGGTTCGCATTCTCAGGAGTTTCAAAGCAATGGGAGATATTCTAGCAGGTCGGGCATCTGGTACTGGCTGCCCAACGCCAGAGATGGCAAAAGGTGGTTAGTTTAGTGACTTGAAATGCTCAAATAGCTCGACGGGCTGGTAGGAGGCGCCACTATCTGGTTTTTTCTCCTTTCCAGCAGCCAATCAGGCCCCATGTTATCCGCTCGGCGGTGTTATTGGGACCCGGTGAGCTTATAGCCCACGGGATGTGCTGAACAGAGGTTAAAAAACTGTATTTCAAAAACATTAATTAAAATATTGAGGAAAAAATTAGTTAAAAATTTCCAGAATACTTCTCAATGTCAGTTAGTTTAGTGTTTTGTTACCTTTCCAGTTTCAGTACATCTTGACAGAAAGCATTTGGAAACAAATCGATATAACAGCAGTTTGTTTATTGTTAAAAATAATTTAAATTAAAGCATTACGTTACTCAGTAAATATAAATCAATTTTTCTGTTTTTCTCGCGCAATTTAACTAAGCTGACTCAAATTAAACATGTTGCAGCCACAAAAATGCCGTTGTTAGGACTACAGCAGCAAGACTTTTGGCCGAACAGGTTCAGCGGATGGGAGCAGACAAGGTGATGACTTACCTCAGCAAAGATGTGCGCGTCAAACTGCTCAGAACAACTGCAAACTTTCTGACTGAAGGCAGTCAAGAGACAAGGTAACTTTTGGGGGTGTGCTCCCTTTTGCACTTACTAATTATTATTTTCTCTGCAGAGATTGGGCCAAGAAAACTATGCAAGTCTTGGTTTCACACGACTTGTTTGAAGCCTATTTGGAGCAGGCGGTTTCCCCCAACATCCTCAGGACAATCGACAAGACGCTGAAGGTACTCAAGGGCAAAATGCCGATGAAAAAGTGAAAATGATGAAGGTACATTCAATAATGGGTCTAGTGGTTGATTCATATGCTTAAATATATATTTAACTACTGAAATGGTGTAGTGCACAGTAGAATTTTGTTGAAACTTATTTTATGCGTCGATTTAAATATTTAACTGATAAGATTTTTATGATTATAACCTTTAGGAAAAATGTGATGAGAAAAATAAAACTAATGATAATTGATTCTGATACTTATGAGAAACACTTTTATTTACAATAATTACACTTTGAACATAGGTATAGCGATCATAATTAACAGATGTACACCATTCAATATCTTAACAAATTGTTACAATTGCTGTACAGTAAATAAGTTATATCATGACTAATAACATACAAAATTTACATTTACGAGTGAATGTTGTTCAAACACTCTTCTCAGCAGGTAGAATTTTGAGATACGGTAATTTGTTTTCTAGTTTTGCGCATTTTTTAAGAATTTCCCTTGAAAATGTAAAAAAGTAGAAACTTTCGATTTTCCTGATGCGGTGTAAGCTCTCTTTTGTTTTGATGGGGATGTAAAAAACATTAGAGGCTAAACAACTATGCAGATTAATCAAAATAGGCGCGAGTGTATTGTTCATGTCAAAAGGCAATTTTTAGCATTCTTACATATTTGTATGTATAAAAGTAAGAGCTAAGATCATATTCAAACACTCAAGTAGCAAAATGCAGTCTGTGAGTTTTTTTAGGGGAAAATCAGATGGTGAGTTTTATTCTTGAAACATCAAATTTATGTTGTGGAATGAATGTGTTTCTGATTTTGACTTGATAAGCAGCCTTTGCCACAAACGTGAAAGAGATATTTTCATACAAATTGTTTTTTTTTCGCTTTTCGAAGGGTAGAGGATATTTGAGTTTCCATACTGACTATATTGATATACATTCTGATAATGGCTATAATCTACATTTTGGAGGGTATTGTGTTGAATATCAAAATTGGCATTTTTTCTAGGTCTGCGTTTGTGCAGCAAAATAGAGAAAGTTGTAAAACAAATTGACAGAGGCATCAGCAGCAGCAACGAATAGAAACTATTAAGATATAAAATTAAATTATTTAAGAACAAGATTGGGCTGATAAGAAAAAATGCTGCTGTGAAAACAAAAATCAAAGACGGTTTCTCCAGCTCGCACACCAACCCAGCACATCCACGTGTATAAATAACATAAAACGATTTTGCGACAGCAAGAATAATTCAGCCGCGCTACTACCAATCGACCGAAGGGGTCCGCATTTTGTTCCTGGCGCAGCTGGGGAACAGCCTCCACCAGCCGGTCGGCCCCGTGTTGGTCGAGGCAGTGGCTTTTTTGCTGTTCGGCGCCGGCGGCTGCTCTTGCGCAGGGGGTGGTGGCGGGGTGGCCTCCACCCCCTCGTTGGACTCGTGACTGGACGCCAGGCTGGAGCACTCCGAGTCTCGCTGGACGCTCTCGTAGCCCGAGCTCTCGCAGTGGACCGTCGAGGAGGCGCCCCTCTTGCAGCCCCCGGACGCCCCGGACACCTGGTGTGACGGAGACTTTGACGTCCTCGTCACCACGATCACAGAGTCCAGGCCGCTGTCGTAGCCTTCGCTGCTGGGAGCTCGATTTGTCTTTTGCTTTTTGCTGCCTTGCGACTTCTGCGGCGACTTTCCAGGACTGCGTCTGGCGCCGGCGAACAGGCGCGTCAGCCGTGGTGTTTTGCTGCCCGTGTTCGCCGCTATGGGGTTTGAGCTGGGTAGACTGCTGGTGATCACGGTGCTTTCATCGTCGTCCGATTTTCCAGTCACAGTTCGCTCCTGGAACGAGAAAATTTCAGTGTTATTTTTTTAATTTTATCATGATAATGGAGATTTTAGTTTTTGATGGAAGAAATCATAATTATTACAGCTGTGAATTTTAGACGGTTGTGAATGACTTATAATTTTAGACAAATCTACACGTTAATCAATTAAAATGGCTCTTTCCAAACAAATCTGACTCTTTTAATTTTTTGTTTATTTATTACCTCTCTTGTTAAATAATATTATTTTTCTTTAAACTTCTAAATTGAAACATAGATATCGATAGAGGATGACGAGACAAACGGTATCGCGAAGGTTTCGGTTCGTTTCGTCCCATAGAAAAATTAGAAAAAAATATAACCAATGTTGCGCTTTTTGAAGGCGTGTTGAGGCCTGGAGAGGGTGGAAGGGGGGCGGTAATGGTGCCCAATCGACGCGAATTTCATGAGAAACATTTCTAACGCCAGTTAGACCCTTTCGGAATGATAGAGGCCGAGGTATTAATTTTTTTATGTTGAAAAAACATGATTAAAAGGTCCGTCGTAACTCCCCCATGTAAACCTTATGGGAGATTTGCACACTGCTATTGCGCGTTTCTGGTCTCTGGCCACAAGGCAGGCCTTCTTGACCCCACCTTGACACATTGCGGGGAGCTGACCTCGGCAAGTCGCGTCTCCTGACTTCAGGGCCCACCGGCGTGCTATTCTAAAATGCTGGCCACTTGACCAGTTTTACATGCGCTCATATGGGAGTGCGTGCTAGGCAAATAGGAAATTCTTTCGAGTCAGTTTTTCGCTCGCGAATTAGAAAAGTTTCGATGGATTTTTTAAATTAAAAGCTTTTTAGACACACAAGAGCGCGGCCATCAATTTGGGATCAGTTTTGTGCCGAAATTCAGGGTTCTGGGGGAATTCTTTCGTTCTTTGCCTGCTGGCTGTCTGCGAGAATGAACATGTTGAGTAATGCAACATGCATAACCGGCAATCGGCATTATGCGTACGTGTTGCTGGCAGCAAGCGGACGAGCGCGCACGGCGTTGAACTGACTGAGGGCGGGATTGAGCGACCTGCCGGCCTGACCGACGGATGGCCGAATTTCCGAGTGAGTACAATATTTTGGGAGGTTGAGAGTTCTTGGAAACCAGAGTAATAATTGTTCGCTTCCGGCCAATAATTCTTTTATTTCGTTAATATTTAGCGAACCGTTAATCAGATTTGAGGGTTTTCGGTCTCATTCTAACAACGCCGACGCGGTCGAAATGTGGCCGACTTGCCGGCCCGACGGATCGAATTCGCCATTTGAGCATTAGTTTTAATGGGATAGGTTAATGATAGGTGAGATGCAAGTCAGATACAGGTCAAATGAAGGTGAATATTGGGTGCGATCGGACTTTTTTCATTTTTCTCGAGAACTACTTGATGGATTTAGATGATTTTTGTCTCATTTTGACCAATATGACTCAGTTAACGTCGTGGCCGAACCAACGACTCGCCGAATGGCTGAAAGTAGCGATTTTGAGTTTTTTTTTTGCAAAATGCACAATGTGCCGTGTGACTAACGTTATCGACTTTTAGGATTGAGTTTTTGGTATTAATTTATATTTTTTGTAACGACAATACAACGTTTGATCAATGGCGTAGCCGTCCTTACCCCCCGAGTTGCCCACCGATAAATAATAATTAATTAAATGTAAAAGAAAAGCAACGGAACCGGTTTACGCGCGAGAAAAAAATATTTGAAAACTAGAAAACCGTTCTAAAAAAATCATTAAAAAGATTCACCGAAAATTATTTTCAGTAAAATTTTTGATGTGAAATACTTAAAATATCTTTTCCTCTGACTCCTAGCCCATTTAGACGGGATTGGACAGTTTTTTCAGTGTTCAGACGGCCTTAAATGCGGTGTTAAAGGCTCAATCGATCATTTCATGACGGTTGGAAGCCCAAAAAATATAGCTGATAGTCTAAAATTCACAGCCCTATTGATACTTTTCTGGGTTGGCGTAATATCCTGTCATTTCCAACGCTCGCATAATTGAAAAAGGGATTCGTTCTTCCTGGGCACAATTTTTATCAGGAAATAAAGCAAATATAAGCACTATTTTTTAACTGAAATTAATAAATTAATGAATTTGCTTCTCCTCAAGTCGAATTTTCCTACCTGCTTACAATTACAATGAAGGCTAAATGCCAGTGAAAATACGTAAATTTTTTTGCTTTGTCTAAAACTCCCGTCAGAGCTGATTTAAAATTTTTAATTTGAATAGTTCTTAAAAAATTATCTATTCACATCAAACCCGATAAACTCGGAAAATTTATAAAATAAATCAGGTGCAAACAGAAATTTGCAATAATTAAGAGAAAATCTTCAGCTAGAAGAGCCTAATTATTTTTAAAATTATTACCTCGTGAGATTCAACTGGTTCGTCATCGTGATCGGATGCAGCTCCGTTGCCAGGAAACCTCGAGCGGATGACTTGCTCCTCCTGCTTGTCCAAATTAGGGTTGGACGCTCCGTCTGGGTGTCTGAGCGACGCGATGCTGCTGTTAGCAATTCCCTTGGGCAGCTTGAGGGGCTGATCTGCCTCAGGTACGGTCGGTTCGACGCCAGAGTTGTACCAAGACTTGCTCTGGTGTTCCTGCAGGTGCTGGGAGCAGAGGTGGGAGCCCTCGACGGCCAGCGACGGGTACCAAAGCCCCCGGCTCATCACCTGTCTGCAGGCCAGGCACATTTTGGCGTCGGGCGCGGTCGTGGTGGCTGCCGAAGGCGCCGCAGTCGTCGACCCGTACAGCATGTCGTTGATGGTGATGGCTTGGCACCGCGACGGACCTTTGCTTGTGTCCAGACCGCCTGGGTTCTTGTACAACTCGTGCAGCTTCGATATGGGGTCTAGTTTGCGTGGGAACATGATTTTGTCCGTGGAGCTTGAGGTCAGCAGCTCTTCGGAGAGGAGTGAGTGGCTGCCTGGGATGCCGCGGTCCAGGTCGGTCGTGACGGATAATGAATCTGTAGAAATGATAATTAATTTTAGCATATATTTTGCGCAATATACAAAAATTTTAATTTTAATCTTCACGCTCCATTTATTTAAAATATATAATAGCTAAGAAAATAGTGGTTTTGAATTGCACCAAAAATATTCATGTTCTTGAATATTGGAAAATTTTATACCAAATTTGTATTTTCCCACTTAGAATTTTTCGGTGTTAGGAACAATTCATTTTTCTTCAAAACCGGCTGTGGGGGAAACCGACTAGGAAGCACCAAAAGGCGAATGTTAAATTTTTAAGGGAGGGGCGCACCAGGCAACGGGTTCCTTTCTTAATACTCGCATTCCCTCTCCGGATTTGGATGTGTGCGCTCAAAAAAAGTATATTTACCTGTAAATGTTGAAACTACTGTAAGATTTTCTTGGCTTAGGACCCTAAGTGGATGTTCATCGCCTTCAGTTTCGCTCTCCGGCATATAAAACTCTCCCATACAAAGCGCTATGTCTTCTTCAGTCACCTAAAAATATTTAATCAAAATTTATTACCCTGCAGATAAGGGAATTTTAGAAATGTGATATACCTGAAGGCAGCAGTCTTGCATTGGCACGGGCTCCAGTGGCTCTTCAACCTCAATAATCTCAATGTCGTCGACTCCGCCGACGTCTGCGTCAGCACCCATGGTGCGTCTCCTCTCTTCCAAAATTTGCAGCTTGAGTTCGTAGTTGTTCACGGACGCGTCTGCAAAAGAACCATGTCGAACTTGTTTAAAACTAATAATGCTGATATCACAAAAATCTAGCCCTCCGCAATTCTTTTTTATTTTTCCTCTCGGTGCTCAAGACTTGACGTAAAGCTCTGCTCGATCGCAATGTCTGGATTGCAGCAGAGAAGTGGGCAGTGTGATAAAATCAGAGACAAATACTTCTTAGGCAGGCATGGCCGCTTTCCGAAACGCGCCCCGGTGGTCCCCCTCATAACAAACGGCGCGCAATATTTTACTCGCAGGGTGTGTGCGCGCCGTTCGTTCGTTCGCATTGCACGGTCAACACGATTCCTTCTCTCCGCGTCGGTTTTATGTGTCCGGCAGGCCGGCTCGGCAAATCTAATATTACGATAGCGAGCGAGAACACGGCATAAAAGTAACACGTTTTTTACATTAAATTTTATCGCGAGCCGAAACTATGGCGGCGAAACAATAAATCACAGTACGTACGGCGGTGTGTGTGCGAATTGGAAATGTACGCAGTTCTAATGAGACAAACAGCATTTCGTGTCAGTTATCACTGTCAGATTGGTCTAATGGAGGCGAGAAGCCCAAGTCATTAATCACCGTGAAGAAAAATAATGCTTTACGCGAGTGGTGTTTTTGTCAAATTAATTATATTGCTCCACGCTCGCTGACAGGAAAATGATTTGATTTCGGATCTGAAAGGAACTGGCTCGGCCGCTGTTTGCGTGAGACTGTGGCGGAAAATTTCAGGTCGAACGAGCGGAACGTAGCCCAAGGCGATAACTGCTTTGATATCGGCGGAAAACAGAAACAATTTCATCTCGTGCGCGCGCTTTCAGGAAATATTTATGAAGCGGTGTGTGGCCGCCGCCGGGTTTTTGTGCGTGTTTACCTGTTGGTCACGGGCTCAAAATGTAAAATTTGCTTTTACTACCGGGAAACGGTGTATTGATTGAATATTGCAATCGCAACTTTTGGATCGCCAGTAGTAATTTGGTCTGCCACACACAATACGAAAAAAGCATCATTCCATTGGTGGTAGAGTTTCCGCTCGACAGCCAAGGCAAGCAGGTTGCATACCCCAAAATTTCTCACCTTTGCTTGCTTCCTGTTTGTGCTGCTGGTGAAGTAGAGGCAGAGGCGGCGGCAGCTCGCTGACGCAGTCTTCGTCGTCCTCTTCCTCCTCTGCCACCTCCGGAGGTAGCACAGTCTGCTCTTTCGGCTCCTCCGCGGGGTTTGCAACCGGCTGCTGCGGCGGGGGCAGTTCGGGACTCTCCTCGGCGTCGGGGCTGGTCTCGCTGTCCTCGCAGGTCTTGAACTGCGTCATCTCCTTGTACTCGGGCTGACCAACGACTTGAGACTTCATCAGCTTCTGCTGGATCTGCACGGTCTGGTTCTCAACCCAGCGTTGGATCATGCACTTCTTGTGATTGTCCATGTAGCCGTAACCTTGGGTGGCCGGAATCGCGGTGGTGCCGGCGGTGGCGGTTGCAGCCGTGGCGGCGGCAGGAGCGGCAGTCGTGCCAACAGCGGTGGCGACGACGGCGACGACAGCGGCGGCAGGAGCCCCCGGGGCTTGAGGTCCGTCCACCCAGGTCTCGCGTTTGTGGCTTTCTTTGAGCAGACTCCGCGCTTCGGCCACTTTCGAACGCGAAATACGAGGCCCGTCAATCCACTGTTCATCGCTTTTTCCCCCCGGCGTCTTCGTTTTCGTCTGGAAAAAATATGAATTCGTGTTGAGACTATCAAACTAAAAGGTATTTAAAAAAATCCTGTGGAATTAAAAGGATGGGAAACAGGAAAAATTAAAAAAAATTGCACGTTCTCGTACTGGACAGCAAGCCAATGTTTCAGCTCCTCAGGAAAAAATAAGCAGTAATTTTAAACCAAGATAAAATGAAGAGTCATTGTGTGCACTGCCTAAAAGGGCACATACCAATAAAAAAGATAATTTTACGGGAAGAAGATTCCTATTTGAAGATTTTACTTTTATTAAAACTTCATAAAAGATTAGAAATTCCGAAATGGCTCATCTCTGCAATAAAAAAACGTTAAATTTAAATTGTGTCATATTCCAAAGTCAAGTCCACGTAGAGTAAAGCTTTGTTGTAATTCCCAAGTTTTTAACTGTCTATTTTTTAATTAAATTTTCAATATTTCGCGTGGAAATTTGTTCTTACCTGTCTACTGACTTGTGGCGACTTGGGCGTCGCTCCAGACGGCCGGACTGGAATTTTGGACGATTTGGCTGACTTGGCGGGGCTGCCTTCCGACGACGAGGGCAGTTTCGCCTTGGCTGGCGATCCTCTGAGCGAGGAAGGCTGCCTTTCCGCACTCGAGCCCCTGAGCACCTTGCCCATGGCACATCGGTTGTCGCCCGAGTTGAGGCTGGGGATGTACACCGGCGGGTGCTCGCCATCCGTCGCGTCGTCCGAGGGGCCGACGTAGATGACCGTGTCTGCCGACTGCTCCGAACTGGACGGATCGACGTCGCTGCTGCTGGTGCCTGGAAGACGAGAATCTTCGCCGGAACTGCCACCAGAGCCGGCTGCTCCACAACCAAACTGATTGGACGGAAAGAAGTTCGATTAAATCGGTTCAAGCGCAAATAAATGTGATTTATACCTTTATCCGCCTTCTCCTCATTCTGTGTATCCTGGCGGCTAGTTGGACGGTGGACAACGTTTCCATATAGTTTTGGGCGAGAGGTGACACGTGGGCTATCATCGCCACGTGGCAGGTCAGCGAACCCAGGCACTCTTTCAGAAGCTGCGTCAGTTTGTGTTCTCTGGAACGAGCAATTATTTCCATTTAGTAATAGTTGCGAGCTGCATAAAATAATTTCGCAGGCAGCCAAAGTTGGGAATTGTGCTTGACACCGCTAACAGCATGAAAACACGCCAATGCTATTAGGCTGAGTAAACAAGACTGCGCTGCAGCTCTCGGAGTACAAGGAAAGGGTCTAATCATCACCGTCGCGAGCTTATCACGACGAGTTTTCTGCTCCCAGCGAACGAACAGGTGAGCTCAAGTGCCGCAAACGCGAGCGTTCTTTGCAAAGATCAAACGAGTTCCGATTTTTGTGTGCCCCGCACGCTCGACGCTCGCTGCGGCGTGTGCCGCGCTCCGCTTTCACTTTGTCAGTTTTAATTGCCAAACAAGAAATTTCATACACGCTCGTAGCATGTATGTGTGTGTGTACACATCCAGTGCTGCACACAGAGCAAACAATGAGCTCGGCGGCTAGGGTGGTTACGGGGCGGTGTAATCCGCACCCCGCGCCAATGTATACGCGCTGCTTAATTAAGCAACCTTTAACAAGTTCATTTCTGCGCCAACGTGAGCAGAGCAGAACCACGAGAGAACTGTTGCCAGAGAGATAACAGATAATTCTACTTTTGTGTATGATATATGCCATAAAATAACTGATTTAAATCATTATATCTCATTTTGGGAATTTAAATGATATTTCTAAATTGAAACCAGAATTTCACGTGGCCGTAAAACTCGATTTTAACATATGTCATTAAAATAGTAATTACATGTAATTTCACATCCCTCCCAACACTTTTTTTACTCATTAAATACTATCAAGTGCAATGGTAGTTAAACGCCGAAAAAATGAATTTTTAATTAATCTCATTTATAAATGAACGGCTGACAGGAGTGACTTTTATTATAAGGGCCTCACTTTCGATGATGAATTTTAATCACAGGCTGCTTAATTATTTATAAATCCAGCGGCAGCCGTCTAATTTTCCAGCTCATAAAATATGAACGCGCCACCGCCCGTCATCAGGAATTATACGCGAGACGAGCAGCAATGAGGGAAGGTCGTAAAAGCAGCGAAACCACCCTGGCTGCGTGCATGGGGGCGGAGGAGTTTGCCAAAAGTTATACACCCCTGGCAGCTGTCACCCTGGCCCCCCGGCGGGGATCGAACCCTGATTGTGCAATAATCGAGGCAGGACCGGGGCTCGTAAAAGAGCAGAAAGCATTAGGAGCGAGTTAAAGGGCCGCTAAACGAAGCAGGGCACACGTCTGCACTCGGGCCCGGCAATAAAGCAACCTCAATAAGTTAGCACCCACTTGTCGTAAAAACAAGTGCGCGCACTCTTTTTTTACAGCCCGCCGCCGCCGTCGCCCTTCGCTTTCCGCCTTTATCTATCCGAGGCATTCTTCACTTTTCGGGCCTAATGCATCAGGCCAATTTTACAGTCGCGTGCAAATTGCAAAATAAAACGCGAGCCGTAAAATTCAAATGAGCCGAAATTAAATTCTCTCTTAATTCGGCGATTAAACGCGCCGCTTTTCCGCACTGGGCCATGACTAATGCGGCGGCCGCGTGGGTCGCCTGCTGCCTCTGCCAAACGGAGCTGGGGGCCCACCACTCTCGCTCCGGCGTCACTCGCGTATATCAGGTTGCACAAAAAGCTGCCACAACAAAGGCCCGCTTGAATTTTGAGGTGCAGCCCGCGTGCCTCTGCGGGAGTTGAGAAATTCGCGCCACTTAAACAACTCAAACACATGTCGAGTGCGTATGTGTGTGCAAGATTTGCCCACAGAGAACACAGGAGTAGTTTATTGACGGGTTTTAAACACATCAATAGGAACATAGTCTGGTTGCACATCCTCAAAATCGAAATTTAATTTGATGTTCTTAATTATGTTAAGTTATTGATAGCACTAAAATTAACTCTGTTAAATTTTTAATTGTTGACTTTTCTTTGATTTTTCAACATCGTTTTAAACCTAATTTGCACAAATTCAATGTTTGAAATAGCAATATTAAAAGAATTTTCTTTTCGGTTTCTGACCATGCACCTTTAAAGGATAACGAACTAATATCGCGAGGTACTGTAAAATAGTAATTAATGAAATTACTAAAGAACCTAGTCAAATATGTATATATAGGTCCTTGAATTTTTTGGGCTTCAAAAAAAATCATTTGATTTCCAGCAAATTTAGAAGGTTTTCTAAAATGATCTCAGGCAGCGCCGTGACGACAGTTTCAGAAGGTTTGAAATATGGCACATTCAGCTTAAGACGGCATGATTCGAGCTCATTTGATGTGTCCAAGATTATTAAACTTTTTTCTTCTAACTTTATATTATCACAACTTTTTTTTTGCTCTTTTTATCCGAGGACCGGGAAGGGCGCGCACTGCACTAGCACGAATGCTGAAACCTGGGTCCCAATAACACCGCAAACGGATAACATGGGCGCACCAGGCGCACTTATGAAAATATTAAATAATTAATTTTTTCACCGCAATTTTGACTCGAATGTATCCCCCTGAAAGGAAATGTAAATTTTACCTGTATGGAAGGTGCTTCTGTCCGTTGAAGATTGCGAGCAAAACGTTGGCTACCCCTGAGAGTGGGATGCCACCAGACGTCCTGCCGCGCTCGCAACTGCCCAGGTCCAGCAAATGTAGTCTACTCCTGCCTCCAGCGACTGTAACATCACGAGCACAAAGAGTTATTTCACGCACCCACGACGCGCTGACAAGGAGGAATGAATGAATGAATGAAAAGCCTCTGAATATTATGTTTGTAATGCACCCTTGGCTGCCGCATTTATATTTAGGTTTAGGCGCACAGGGAGAGAAGCGAAACAGTGTGTGTAATACCACCTGCCAACAGGCGGGCGCTATTATTTTCAAGAGTTATGACTCTCATTTCCTTCGGCTCCCTCTCTCTTTAAGAGACAATGGGGACCTTTGGAAACCGACTTTTGGCTTTTCTCGGGCTTTAAATGGCCCTGTCGGCGGGAGGAGTAAATAAATAAGCACGCAAGCAAGTGTGCTGCACTCTGCCAAAGGTGCGCGCGCGTTATTACAAAACGAGATAAGGGCAGAGGGCGCTATATAAAAGGGGCGAGCGGCTTGTTCTCCGAGATTAAATTTTTATAATATATAAAAGGTGAATATTATTGCGTTCTGGGGGAATTTGATCGCAGTTGGCTCACCTCCGCCCTTGCCACTCTTGTCTACGCTATACTGGTACACGTGGAGGGTGTAGAGAAGGTGAGAGTCCCTCGGCTCCTCGCCAGGCACGTTGGAGACCCTCGTCCGGGCGGCCACGGCCGCGTCCAGATAGAAGGCCGCCTTTTCGGCCGTCGGCACCCTCAGCTCACTGTTGTGCTGCAACTGAGCTCCTAACAGAGGGTCGTCTCGGAGGTACACGCCAGGACTCTGTTCACAATCTGGAAATATGAAATTGTTGGTGTTTATTTATTTATATGTACAAAATTAATTTTTAGACTGACTTTTGCTCAACAAATATGTTCAATTAGATTTTTGGCAATAAAATTGTGTCAGCAAAAGGTGAAAAGCCTGTTTTTTTTTTGTTTTAAAATAAATATTTCCAATTTCTATTAGGCAAAAACTGTAAGATATTTTTAAAATGTCACAAAGAGTTGCATTCGGATATGAACGAAATGAAACGCCACTAAGTAAGAATGCAACAAAATTTACGACAACGGCCGCTGAGCACTGTTAAGGCCTCTCATTGTCAACCTAAATTATCCGGTCGGCTGTGATAAGAAGCGTGGTCGTCGCCGTGATAAGTACAGCTAACACAGCCCCTCTATTGCCGATTTATGAGATTGGGGCGCGCTAAATCAACTGTTGGATTGATTTACACCCATTTCGTTTGCTCACGAAACGCGCCACACGGCGTTGAAGCAATAACTCGCGCGGCGACGACACAAACGCACACGAAAGCGAAACTCTTCACTCTGAATGAATTCACTCACCGTTTGCGTAGCCGGCCAGCAGGTCACGCAGGTGTTGAGACTGTCCAGCAACCTCCACCGCGGACACCCGCACCGAAAACCGGGCGCCAGTCTTCTGTTTCTGCTCGTTGATGCCCCTGAAGAGCCAGGAAATGGCGCACGGGATAACTCCGAGGGCCTGTGAGTCGCCATTGCCCAACATGGTGTGTGATTTACCTGAAATCGATAAATTGCAAGAGGTTTAAAATTTGGTAATTCTTTAAGAATGCTACGAGGATATTCGCGACATTGTAGATTTTTAAAATATCATAGGCGTTTAATAAACATTTTATTCTGATGAATATTTTTATATCAATTTCTGTGTAATGATTGCACATTATTCATATTTTAGCCTAAAATAAAAAATGATGGACCAACGGGTCCCACATGAACCTCAAATTAAAAAGTTAAATAATAATAATAATAATAGTTTTAAGACTAGATCATTTTTTCCAGCTCGTTTAAATCAATATAAAAATATTTTTCTCCGGTTTGTTTTCCTCGTGTTTCTGCACGGTCGACATAAAGTGAAAAAGAAGCCGGCCGGCCCGTGGAGAGGTTCAGGGGTACTTTCGGAGGGTGCGTGGGCAATGAGGGTGCACACATGGGTCCACTGCAGGCGGCGGGTCAATCAATGGTGGATGTCTCCCTTGGGAGCAACATCCTTTCGCAGGCACTTTTGTGGGCGTATCCTTTGTAGTAAAGCCAAATTGAAAGCAATCGTTTAGCCAGCATATTGTTCTGCAGGGGCCGTGGGCACGCGCGTGATTTACAGCCAAATGCACACCTTGCCGCAGAAACTTTGTCGCGGCTATTTATCATTTTTAATTATTCCTATGCGTCGTGGGGGGCACAAATCTTGGCGCCGATTTCATGATTTGTGGTCGAGAAATCGGCTCTAAATCTTTTACAGTTTGCAAACCGCAGTTTTATTCCCAGAAGGCAAACGGCTCGTTTTTATTCTAATGAGAAAATGTTTGGAACTTTTCCAGCATTTTTACTGCGGTAAAAGTTTTCTCCATTTTTCCCTCTTTGGTAAAATATGCTTGTCTTTATGCATGACTTCAGTATGACAGTGTTTACCCTTTCCCTTTCCTCCTTCTCCTCTAATCGTTTAATTTGGACGGATTAATCTGGTAAATTAGGGAGATGCTTGCTTATTCACTTAGTCCCCCTCTCGTTTTTGTCAAAAATCTCAAAGTGCGATTAGGAGGAGCAGCTCATTTATTTCAATCTCGACTTTCTAATTTCTTTGTTATTCCAAAACACACTTAGTAAATTGCGCGATCCCCACTCTTCTGTGCTGGCGGGGAACAGACCAAAACTAAATCTCTCGCAAGAATCAAGAGTGAAATATTCCATCCCCTAATTCAACCTCTTCTTTTCTGGATATATATTATCTGCCCCTTCAAAACTAAAAATTATTTTACTTAAATTCTGAGAGCGATCTTTCCAAGAAATCCAATCTAATTAAAAAGATAGAGACCATGTGGGAGAATTTAATTCTTCTGATTTTACAATGGCTTCTTTCACAATAAAAATCAGCCATGGAAGGCTATAACAAGTCATAAAATTGTTAAATAAATATCACACGCTCTCGTAACGTAATTCAGCCACATATTAGCTGCAGAGAACTTTGTTTTGGAGGTAAAATACTTCTCACAAGACCTACGGGGCCGAAAAATCCACAAAAAAATTAAAAAGACCTAAAATAATTTTTTAATTCAAAGCTATTTTCTTTCAAAGAGGGTAAAGACAACAGGTATGCACTTGAAATAAATTTATCTTAATCAAGGAAATTTAAAAAAAATTGATATAGGTCTGAATAGACTCACATTAAATTTCAAAATAAATTACTACTATGCTTTACTTAAAACTATGACACACAAAAAATAGTTGTTATCGTAAAAATATACATAATGAAAGCATCTAATTTCTCTTAGTTAATACCTCAAATTATATGCTAAAAATTAATCAACAATATCAGCGTAGACTATATTAGCGCATATTTGCTCCGAAAAACCGTCGAATAATATTAGATGTGTATGTACTAATTATTTTCCAGAAAAAAAACATCTTAAGCTCATTGCTCTAATGAGAAAAAATGGTAGCTTTCAGGGTAACTTTCACACTATGAAGTCAGAGAACGCAAGCACATACCAATGAATAGATGGGGGTGGCTGAAGGTGTCGGAGATAAATATTTGAGTTAGTGGCCGCGACAAGTGCGGCAGAGCAATCAGCAGGCGCGATCTCGTTCAATTAAATCGCGCGCGTCGAGAGCTGGGGTACTTGCTTTCATTATAACGCGTACAGACGCGGCGGCTTTTGCATATTATTAATGACCGCGAGACATAAAAACGCACCCCCTTGCGCCTGATGCGATATTAGACTCGTCAGTCGGCGCGGTGACAAGAGCGCGAGTGAGAACAACAAGCACTTCCTAATTATGCAGCCGGTAATGAGCAATACGCACGACGCAAAAAACTCTAATTCGGTCTAGTCGCACCCGCGGCTGCTGCCGTCGTTTTTTAATTTGCAGCACACACGCGTATTTCTTTAATTACGCACGCCAGGCGTCGTTTTTAATTAAGCGGCGAGTGCATGAACGAGGTAATGTAGTGGTAATTGTGTTGTTTTTTGCTTACCCAGTCGAGCGTGGCCGAAGCAAAAGAGACAGCCGTCCGAGCCGTTGATGACCGCGTGGATGACGTCAGTGAGAGCACTCGAACACACTTCGCTCTGCAAACAAACGCACACGTCAGGATTAATTACACGTTGAAAAAGGCAGTCGAGCTTTGCATTTGACAAGTTGAAATGTGCACCACTGGAAATAAAAATATTAATAAATTCTCGCTACATTTTGCTCGGATGAAGTAGTAATTAAGCAGATTGGTATTTTCAATTTGTCAAAAAGCCACCAAAATATAGAAAAGTTCAGCCTGTTGGACGAAATATTCAATGCAGTCATTAAACATCGGCGGAAAAAATCAATCGCTTTATTATCATTTTATGTCCAAGACTGGTCGTCACTTTTACGAGGGTCGTAAAATTTGAGCCAAACCACCGAATTACTTGAATCCGTGTGTGTTATTTAAGCATAAAACAATATTAGCAACGAGACCCTGTTCACCTCTGATTATAGGGTCCAGCTAGAGCCGTAAAATGTTGCCGCCTATTAGCATTAAACGACTTCATCCGCTGTTTGCGTGCTGAATTGCTCAACAAAACTACAATACATGTTAGACGAAAACATCTAATTCTGCTGGGCTACAGATTTTAGGCTTGTTATATTTAAAAAATTTAGTGAAATAATACATACAATTATTTTTTCATGGAAATGTTATTATTATGTACCGAGAGAATTCGCAAAATTTTATTGACTTTTATTTATAGGTTCTTGCTATCCGCATCTAACGTCATCTAAAATTAGCCCACAAAATTTCTGCTAATGGTTAATGAGAATTGAAAAAAACGTGCTTATCAATGTAATTTTCTTTAAATAATTTAATAATTGAAATATGTTATACACATCACTCTAGTGTCTTTGTAAATACGCTTTCAAACAAATTTAATGTCTACTGTTTCTGAACTGCAATGAAATAAAAAGTTTGTTTCCACCCGCAAATAATATAAAAAACTTTCTGCTGTACACTGTTTGTTCACAAATTAATTTGCTCTTGCTCTTACAATCAATCACACCATTGATAGCGTTTCCAGAAATGTTACGTTTATACTTCCAAATTTTAGCCATTGATTCAAATTCGCAAACCTGGATTATTTGCAATGATTTGATTAGGCACGTGAGCTCAAATCGACCGATTTCGCTAACTCGACTGGCAGTCGGTGCGACTGAAATAATTAAAACAATGCAGGCACACGCGAGTCGGCCGAATAATGTGCAATCACTCGCCGACGACGGCAATTCGCAGGCCAGACAGAGCGATATTTATGCACAGCAGTCTGCCTGTGTGACGCCCGCCGCTTTACGTGTCCGCGCGCGCCAATGCAGAAGCACCACGCACACACACGGGATGAATTTATGGAGCGATGCGATTTGAATAAACTTATTTATGCAAATCGGGGGCTTTACATCTGAATGTTTAGTCTGCCAGTTTTACGATCGCGCCAATTTAATGGATCAGCTTTTCCGTCTGTGTGTGTTTCTGTGAGACGAAAGCATTAAATACATATATACGCGCGCGGAGAATAATATTGCGCAAAGTGGGATTATTGTTGCTGTTCGTCGTCTCCCAGCGGTTTCGCGGAAGCGGCAAATTAAATGCCTCTGTGCTGCGCGAGCACCATTATTTCTGATTCAGATGGAAATGTCTAGAGACAGGAAAAAGACCTGTTGTTCGTTGTTCTCCCACAACCATTTTTTACATAACGCTAGAGGAGATTTTTTGCACATGGAAAAACTCTAACAATGGCGGCGGTTTTATACTTTATAACGATGAATGGTTTTTATAAAATGTGAATGACTTTGTTGCGCAAAAACAGCAAAACACAGTGTGATATCTTTCACAATTCCGATAATTCTGCATAGAAATTCTAGAGCATCAGGAGATAGAAATGGTTTCTACCTCTGCCTGTTTCATAAGTGTTCGGTTGAAAGGATAAAAATAAAAATTTTCCGCTATAGCTGGTGTATTATTTATTTTCTCTCCGCTAGCTTGCAAATCCACCCACCACAGCGCTTTCAACATTTCAGCGAATGCAAAAAGCAGCGTTTTATTGCTGATGGCTGCGCGTTCTAGGCATTGTCCGCCGCGGAAAGCCTGCCGACTGCTAATTATTAGCAATCACGCGTACTGCTGCTGCAGCAGCAGCAGAATCGAAGCACCGTATAAACACACACCGCGTTCAGTAATCCCCAACAGTCTTTCATTGTGTGCTGCTGGAAATAAAGGCCGACGAGCGAACGAGCGAGCGAACGTTGACTGATTGAGATGATTAGAGAGAGCCAATGCCCGCAGAGACCAACTTCGGTTTTGCATTGCCAGGCGAGCGAGATGGCGTTTTCTCTTTACCAAAGTGCTCCTGCCGTCCATCAATCTGCATTCGGATCTAATCAGGGGATCTGTAATCCTAATCCGTTGACTAAACAATTTTAACGGCTGAACGTTTTGGTGGAATTACTGGCGATTTGCGTCGACTGCTTTCAGGGCTGAGAGAGTTGATTCACGTCAAACACACATGGAAGCGGGTAGTATTATTAAATTTGTTGACACAAGACAAATTTTAGAGTTGAAATTCTGCAGTTAAAATCACTTCAGGTTATCATGGGACGTGAAGCCAAGTTTTAACGGTATGCAGTTTTTGTAAATTCGACCCTTAGAACCCGAGATTTTTTTATTTTGATTGCCTCTCTCTTGAAGAAAAAAGTCGTTTTTCGCCAAATCTCTGCTTCTAAGCATAAGATTTACAAAAACTTCACACTGTTCGACTCGTAATGACATCCCATAGATGCCGAATTAGCGTGAGGGTGCCACCCCAACCATCAACCCTTTTCCCAGGACCTCTCCAAAACTGAAAAAAATGAGAATTTTGCAGGTTGGAGGCAATTGAAGCGACTAGTTAACCGTGTAAACTATTTCAAACTGCTCAAATATATTTGAAAAATGCGACCACTCGAGGTTGTTTTCATGTTCAATATAATCTGTGCAATCATCCCTTTTTCTCACACCTACAATATGAAGACTTAGACCAATACAAGATGGATTTAAATTAGTATATATGTGCGTTTTTTCCTAACATACCACAAAAACACATTTTCAACTAGTTCAGGGGATTAAGATAGTCTCAAATAATTTTAAACCCTCGAAACAATACCAGAATGATATTAATGTTTTGAAATTTGTTTGCTAATCGTCCAAGCGTTAACAATTTACCAAATTGGAAAAGTTGACGAGTGTCATTAATGCTTCATTGCTATTAATGTTCTTCATTTGGAACCATTCAAGCCATGAACAAACATATAATAACAGTTAAAATACGAGGAAATTTATTCGGGGTTGATTTAGAGGTAGTAAAATATTTGTATAGTTTTTAATTTATTTTACATGCCTTAAAAAACTGAAATTTCTATGCATTAAATGGCAATGCGTCCCTTTCGAGGAACGAGTTGGTAAACATTTGGTATGAATAACAAAAAGTCGGAGAGACGACGCACGCACGTATTCGGATATACGACGGCTTCGATTTTGGCTTGAATGAGGCCTCGTTAAGCGGATGATGATGAAGTTTGCCGCTAAATAAGTAGTCTCGAGTGGTTGTGGTGGGTGCTCTCGTCTGCTCAGCACACGGGATCAATGCTTGCCGTGATGTAACATTCTTGTTTTGCCCTGCGAAGCGCATGTAGAGACGAACACGGAGCGGCTTTTAAAAGATCGGGGCGCCGGATTTCCCCCGACGCCGGAGCAAGAGCCACTCACTTTATATATTTCGCGAATGTAGCGACTTCTCAAATAAGTGTTTTTGTTTTAAACTTGATCCCGGCGCGCATTATAAACTTTGAGCGGATTTATATTTAAAACTTTGTCGCTGCGCCAGTCGTAAAGATGCTGGCAGCCAGCGAGAGGCGATTTTGGGCAACTTTTCGGATCATGCGGAAAGAGTGCCGGCAGCGGCGGAGAGAGTGAGCGGCCAAAAATCGCGCGATCATAACGAACCGGCTGCTCGTCGGCTTTTAGCACGCGTTTCCTCATTATTGCAGAAGCAGGGGTGCGAATTATTAGTTTTGTTAAGAGACGGCGCATCACGCCCTCCCCGTCTCCTCCATTTTAATCACCCACCTGCCGAAGCAATGAATTCAAACCGTCAATCAAATTTCAAATCCAAATTTACATATAGGCAGCAATCCGTGCCACGTCGGTAAAAAGGTAAACTTACTGAGCCTATATAAACAAGCGCTTTACCTGTAACTATATTAAATCGATACTTGCATTTGTTTTAGCTTATCACAAATTTTCATGACTTGAGACAGAAAATTATAATAAATTCGATGAATTCGTAGATTTAATGAGACACTCATGATGATTGATCGCCTATCTCTGCAGCTAGCAAGATTAAAATAAAACAAAGCTTTTCATACATGTTATGCATTTCATTAAAAAAAACAATCACACAAATAACAAAAATATCTGCTTAAATCGTTGAAAGAAAAGAAAAACATGAATTGGTCGTTACCTGTGAGTCATCCGCGGTGAAAATGGCGTCGAAGGCGAACATTTTGGGTGCAGCAACCCCTACTCTACGATCCTCAGGGGCCGTGGAAGCGCCTCCGCAGGTGGCAGGGTCGAACAACGTTACTTGCTTCCTGCGCGTGTCGACGTTGAAGAAGGAAGACGACGACGCGGCCACGTTGGACGCTCCGGACGCTGCACACGCGTCCGAGGCCACTGCCGCACTCGCCACCCTCAGCATTACTTTCACCTGAAACATAATTAATGCAACACGTTAATAAAGTCATAATGTCAGAGTTGTCTTGATGAATGCATTAAAACGTTGATTTTGTTCCTCTATGAAATGCTACAATGTGATTGTCCGTGAAAACAGATCCTTTTCAATGAAATCATAAAAATTTTCAATATTATATTCAAAAATGTACTGAAAATTATTGTTGTTAGCACCTTTATATTATTCATTTTTGTAAATTATACAAATGACAAAAGAACCCCTAATTCTTCTGCCGGCTGTAAAGAGGATAATCCCTAGGATTTTTTTATAGTACTTTGATATCATAAAATGCGCTACAACAAATAAAAAAAGTTCGTAAAAATTGAACACATCAAATTGGATGTGCATATCTTTAATAAATAAATGAAATCAAAATATGTTTAATAATATACGAACTATTAGCGATTTTTTAATTCAAATATAGTGTAAATCATTTAAAAACATTTTAACTTCCAGCAAAATTTGATTTAAAAAAATATATGGCAAATAGAGACTCACATATTTGTAATGTCTAAAAAAGAAGAGGCAAATTAGTATGATAAAAAAGTTTCCTATATAAGCAGAGCTTTCTTTACTCGCCATAAGCGTCAAATCCCCTGGCACGCGCGAAACTCGCATTTTCCAACAGAGAAGAATCGTTAACCCCTTCGCCGTTTGCTCAGCGGAGAGCTCTTGTTTTTTCCAGTCCATGGAGCGCGACACAATATTGGCCCGGGATCAGCTTTTTCTGCTCGTGCCTTCTCAACGGAAATACTTGAAACTTGCGAGGGATATAATTACGGTGGCGGCGGATAATAATTTTGGCTGCAAAAATCGCCGCCCGCCCGCCTGCCAGTGGGCGTGCGCGCGCGTTTACTTGCTTAATTCTTAATCTGCACGGTTCGAGTGGCAACAATTCCAGCATGAAATTCCCATTCTCTAATTGCCTGCACCCCCGAGTGCTCGTCGCACGCCGCTCCGCTCCTTCCAAATGTAATCCCGCTGCCGGCAACGTGCATTTTAAGGGCGCGCGCGTGTTATCTGCCAGCCATCTCCGCGCGCACTCGTTCGCTCGAATTTTTTCTCCACCGGGAGCGACGCACACTGCACACAGCGCCCGAATATAATGCCGGGCCAAAGAGTAATGGTTTCGTTGGAGATGTAGTTAGTTTTTTGTATTCCACGCCGCTCGGGTTTTTACCTCCACCGAAGCCAGGGGCAGAACAAGCAACTTGGCAAGCGTCGCGGCTTCGCCGACTGAGATTCGTCTCAGTGAGAATAATCAGCAGGTGATTAATGCTGAATATTTTTGGCAAATCTCGGTTTCATTAATCTTGGTTTGTGTTCTGTGTCTATCTCCGAATCACTGGAATAAGGGACAAAGAAATGTGGTTGTTTGTTGGTGGTTGGTTTAATTACTTTCATTGCATTTGGATTTTAATGCGTGTAAGGACTATGCAATTTTGACAGAGTTTATGATTCATGACTTTAACACATTTTCAGACCATGCCAGTATTTTTGTCATGAGAGATGAAATATCACAGGTCGGAGGGCAAAATTGGCGAGAGGTCAAGCAAACTCCACAAAATGTTAATTAGAAATCGGTCTTTACTAACAGATTTGCCTCTTAAAAATATTAATTGTTACGTGAGACTATTTTGAAACACTTTGAGACCTCCGTATTTCATCTCTCCGTGGTGCATTTTCCAAAATAGGGTGTGCTTTGGATTCCTCTCGCCAAAACCGATCGAACTGATACCAAATTTGACGTTTTAGGTCAAGATCAAACGTTAATTTTGTTTTAATATAATGTTTGAAAATCTCTGGATTTTGGAATTTTTAAAATGTACTTTAAAGTTGTCCATGATATTTTTAACTTGTGTGAAAATTTCAGAGAATTATTTCCTTCAGTTTTCGAAAAATTGCACTCTAATAAAACACCAATTTTTTAAATTTATTTAGCGTATTTAGCAAATATTGCCAACTCCAAATTTCGGATTCTAACAATCAGAATTACATAAACTTCCCACAGTTAGACTCGTCTCAACCCTCCTTGACCAGCTGAATGGTTTAGGGGATGCTTAGTCTCCTGAATATATTGTCAATTTAATTAATATACCTGAAAAATGTGATGATTGGGCCGGTGTCAAACAGCGCTTCTTTCATCATGTTATTTTTTAAGTTTTTAATGAATTTATATTTGTGAGTGTACAAGAGACAAGTTAAATTAATGGAGAACATTCTTCAATGAAGCAAATAGTAACCGTGCCAATACTGGCTGCTCAGGTTTTCGTAATTACTTTGCATCCTGACTGCTGCCAAAACGAGACTTTTCAACTCTGCTCGAAAACTCCATGAGCCAGCTTTACAGTTCGATTGATCGCATACTGAACGCTTGAGTCAGAAGTTTCGGAGCTGCACACGCCCCTGTTTAAAGCGGCATTCGGACGGGGAAAAAAGAAGTCTGCAAACGTAACATCTATCGGCGGGCGGGCGGGTTGGCGGGTGGGCGCGCACACACCGCTGCAGTCGCTACGTGCTCCACGACTTATTCCGGATGGGGTTGAAAGGTTCTCAACTTATCCCCGAGCACACGGTGCCTATGCTTTTCGTCACAAGCGGCCGGCTCCTTTTACTGCAATGCATATTACTCGCCTGGCTGAAGTAGTATTGATAGACTCGCTCGAAATTTAGATAAACTGGCCTGATAGCGTGCCGGCACAGAGTTTAAAGAGGCAGGTGACCAGGGGATTAAGGTGGCCTGCCCCTTTTCGGTAATGGAGCGAGAGCTCTTCGTCGAGTTTGGCAGGCGGAGCGAGCGAACTTCCTTAATCTCTTTGTTGTCGACTGATAAGCACGCCCAGATACCTGAGTCTCATTCAAATTGCTGCAAAAGTTTGCCCTGCTGCTCGACGCTCTTTGGAGTGGAACGTTGAGAAATTGAGAATATTTTCTGGCAATTCTAAATTAATTGCATCTTCGTACGTTCAACGAACGCAATGCTCCGTTCTTAAATTTATAGGAAAACACCTTGGTATGAAAACCATTAAACCTAAATGATATCCGAGTTAAAAATTGTTCGTCACATAAATAGCGAAAACTGTTTTTAATGACTACACAACCAGAGTCTTATTTTGTCAAATAATTCTGCTTTACGGCAATGACGCAGAGCAGCTGGGATTTTTTCTTCCTTCCTCTCGCTTTCCAAATAAAACACACAGAGAGATTTGTGCGTCTTTGTTTCTCACGAGTGCCGGCTAATTTATCTTTTTCGCAGAGAGAGTGGTGGATTTCTTAAATAAACCTCTCTTTCCTCCAGGCTGGATGAATTTATTTTCCAAGGGCAGCATTTTAAAGCAGCAGCCAGCCTTTTTTATTCAGAGTAAATGGATCAAAGATATGCAAATGTGTCGCTCTCGCTCGTTCGCCAGCAGCTCTCTGTTCTCTTTTTAGCAGAGAATAAGATTAATAGCGCTAACAGTCTCTGTCGCTGCTTTTCCAAGGCAATTTTTATAAACCTCTCAATTTCTTCCTCCCCGAATGCCGTATTTCCAAATTCAAGTCCCTGCTGCCACCGTTGCTGCTCCTTTCTCTCCTTCTGCATTGTATTTTTTCTAGATTAAAGAGTGAGAGTGTGTTCTGGGACGGCTTTTTTTCTTTTTCTTCCTTTCTTTCTCTCGCCGGCTCCCCCTGCCCCGCACTTTTGGTGGGATTCGCTCTCTTTCAACGCGCGGCAAATCTCGACGAGATCAAATAATCGATTGCGTTTTGCATCAACACGTATAAAGCCGGGTTCTCAACGCAATTCCGGCGCATTTATATCGACACGCGGAACGTAGGCCAATCCTACTATAATGGGATTGTTGAACTTGAGCCTTGTGGAATCGAAAAATTGTCACAGTCAGTTGTTGGCTTGCTCTTTTCGTCTCGTCAGAAAAACCACAAATAAATACATATGTTTAGAATACTATGGAGACCTTGTGATTTTTAGAATCGAACTTATTGCGGTCTTTGGAAATTTGTACAATTAATAATGGTACGAGTGATTTTTTTTTTTAATTTTAAAGGGTGTTTATATTAGTTTTTAAAAAACGAGCATGATATTTTAAATTTATTTTTATACTACTGTTGATCTTTGTTAATAGTAAATACAGCAAAAATAAATAAATAGCTAAAATCACAAGCTTTGGAAAACTGATTAGATTAGTTAGAAAAAAATGCAGAAACAATTGATAGTTAATATAAGTAAGCTTTCGCTGCACTGAACTCAAATAGCTTAAAGAGCATACAATCCTGCCTAATTTAAAATTTTAAATAACATACCTTCCAATTTAATTTGAAAACTGCAAACCAATCATCACTCTTCCGTTTAAGATATGTGTAAGTTATGAACTATACAATATCTTAAATCAGGCTAAAAAATAAAACTTGAGTAGCAAAATTTGACCAAAATTAGATTAAATTTTGGCTCTTGCTGCAATTTGCAAAATAATAATAATAATACTTACAAAAATGAGCCAATTTGAGGAGGATTGAATAAAACGTTTCAAAGTTCTACCGTCAGAAAATGCACGGCATCGACCCAAGAAATCCGGGCGGATTTCATTAATCCGGAGGCGTTCCCCGTGCCAACATGCTGTTTGTCGCTGCGATAACGAATGCAGGAATGAAGGTCTGCGCGAATTCCGAGCTGCCATTATGCACAGAAAGCGGCAGCGTACGTAGAGCGAGTGACTCTCGGGGTTTACGGCCGCTCATGCAGCGACGAGTAAAAGTAAAGGAGAGAAAGACCAACTTTATGATCACACACACAGCAGCTTGAGAGAAGTGCTCGTAAAATCTGGTCTAGCCGAGCAACTAAGTGGTGGTGGCTGCCGAGGGGGTGGTTTTGCCGCCCCCGGCCGGGGGTGGCAAAGCGTTTACTGCTGCAACACACCGAAACAACCTATGTGTGTACTCTTTGCCAGCTTGTTTCGTGAAAGGATGCGTATTGTGATGAAACGAACCTGGCTCTGCTTTTTGCTGTGCCGGTCGATTCGGCGAGCGTCTGCTCTTTTTTGTTCGATTGAAATTCAACCAGACTCGATACCGCACAACACACCCTTGTCTCAGAGTCAGACGTCTGATCGATTTATTTTGCTGCATTGAGCTGTTTGGGACCAATAAATGTTATATATAAAAACCAGAAAAAGAAATAAATACATAATCAGGCAATTTAATGAAATTTAAGCGTGTGATTGTTGTGAGGAAGAGCAAGCTTTTACGATCGCTGATTGATAATTCTTTGTGGCTAATACTGTGGTACTAATCTAATATATAAAGTTTTGGAGGGTAAGTACTGCTGATTAGGCCTGCGGGGTCGAAATAGTTGCTGTACATTACGAAAGCGTGTTATTTAATTTTTCTTTTCAAAATTTCGCTAACTATTCATCCTTAGTAAATCAGAGAAGAGCTAAAAAGCCATTCGAAAATTTGAATTTCAATAATATTTATACCGCTAACATCAGGAAGCAAAAAAATTTCATTTTTTCATTAAAAAGACAGAAAGATTGATCATAAAGAAACAATTTGCGTTGCTGCGTTACAAAATTAGCACTCACCCTTTCTGTGAGAGCATGCAGAGTAGCTTATTAAAAATAAGTGCACTCGCTGATATTCCACGGCGGCGCTTTTATTTGTGCTCGTTGCGCCAGATTTTACTGTTATTATTATGACCGAGCACACCTTGTGATGCTGCTGTTTTGGAAATGTTAATGAGGCCATTGTCTGCTGTTAACATCTGGATTACGCTGCTACTGTAGTTGATGGATGTGTTTTGCGCATATAGGGGGCCAGAATTTTCACTCTATTCATTTGAAATGCCGTTTGGGTGTGATTCCCGATTCTGGCTGGAAAAATCTAGTAATTAAATTAGGGCAGTTCGTACAAATGCGTGTGTACTCCAAATTCAGTTTTATTGTCGTCGTCGCAAGTTACGGGCGCCAGCACTTGAAACTTATTCGCCGGCAGCGCCACTACTTACCGCTCCGCAAATCTAATTTGGCAAACGCAAAATTGCCGAATCAAGCAAACTTTGACAAAGTGTGCGAGAGACGAGTAGTTTGTCGAGTGTGCGAGTTGCATCTTGGAGAGAGGGGACCGAAATCGTCTTGAAATCCGCGAACTTGTTCCATAAAGCTGCACGCCACAGTTTGGGTGGGCCACTTCTTGTCTAATGGCCATCAAAATGAAGCCTGCAATAATAGACCCGGCCGAGATTCCTCCCACCCGCGCGCTCGCAGTTTTCTCGAGGAGAGCATCTCACACATTTTGTGCTGCGCGTGCAGAAATTCGACGACTTGTCCCCATATATGAAGATGAGCTGGCTTCCTTTGACGATTATTGTTGCTCGCAATGGAATGTTTATGTTCCATTAGGAAGCACGGCGAGCCACTATTTTATAAATAAAATGCCGCTGCCGCCAGAGGAATGATAATACGCCACGTTCCTTTCTCGGCCGTAAATGCTAGGCAGCTGGGATTCTTCACTTTGTCGTTTGTTAGAACATGCAACGCCTTGAACAGTGTGTGTGTGTGTGTGTGTGTGTGTGTGTGTGTGTGTGTGTGTGTGTGTGTGTGTGTGTGTGTGTGTGTGTGTGTGTGTGTGTGTGTGTGTGTGTGTGTGTGTGTGTGTGTGTGTGTGTGTGTGTGTGTGTGTGTGTGTGTGTGTGTGTGTGTGTGTGTGTGTGTGTGTGTGTGTGTGTGTGTGTGTGTGTGTGTGTGTGTGTGTGTGTGTGTGTGTGTGTGTGTGTGTGTGCTCCACTTTTCTGCCTCTTTGTTGAAAAAGTTAAGTGTCTTCGGGCGAGATAAAACAACAAGTCACGAGAGGCGTGCATTTATGCTGCGACTTTAGAATAATTTTTACACTATAATCTTTATTGTTTAAAATAAAATCTCTTTTGTTGTTTGTTCCGCTTTCTCGTGTGCGAAAACGTTGAAAAGTTTTGCTGCAAGCGCCCATGCTGTTGTTCTGTTTGCACCGAAATTAGAGGGAGGGCCGGCAATAATAAGACGAGGGCCCATTACTTCGGCGCTGCGGTACGCTCCGTTGAACTTTATTGGTCTCGGCAGAGAGATGAGCAGCTTTTCACTTGTAATTTCACCTGCCCTTTAAAACACAATAGCGGCTCGGGAAGGTCAAGCAGAAGAACCCTAAGATTGGTCTCGTAAAATTCTCGACTTCTTGCCAACAGCAAAAAAATACTGCTGGGTGTGCTATGGGCACCAAAATTGAGGATTTCAAAATGATGAAATAGTTGTACTTTTTGTAATGAAAATGTGCCAAAAGATTGAATTACAATCCAATCATGTACGTCAAGTTTGTTTCTTAAAAAGAATGCTCACTGAATATTGAAGATTTTATTGCAAATTGCGGATGACATCGAATTTAAATCAAATCATAGGCAAACACACGAATTTTTCAATTTGAGTTTTTGTTAATGCATGTAAAAAAGGGATTTTTTAGTTTTCATTTGGTAGTCCGTTTTCAATATATCTCAAAAGCAAGACTAAAAGTACAAAAGAAATTACCAAAAATAATTATATTAATTAATTATATAATTAATTATAATATGAAAGAAGAAGAGACTTCATCAAAATTTGATTTTAATCAACATAAATCTATTTTTTTAAATTAATCTTCGGCCTTTGCAATCTAAATGAAAATTGGAATTTCGAACATGATCTTTGGTGTTGACACACCAAAGATCGATTCAGGCTGGAAGCGAAAATGAAACCAGGATCGCCTCTGCTTGGAACTATTCACTCCCACATCAACTCTGTGGGGAAGCGAACGGTTCCAAACAAAGTAAAACGCTTCTATGAGGAAAAGCAAACGCTTCCTGAACTCGCGACACCCACTTCTAACCCCAAGTCGGGAACCAAAGTCGCTTACGAACGCCATATTTCGATTCCAATCCTCTTCTTCGGCACTTGTGGAAGCGTTTCGGTTCCGTTGGAACTAAATTTTTCTGACTGGGAAATAATAATAAATTTCAAGTATTCAAAAAAAAATCCTTACAAAAAGTCTTAAAAAGCAATAAATATTTCTAGTTTTATAAAAATAAAGAGTACATTGCTATATATCCACAAGATTGAGATGACACCGCTTCTGTTTGGAGCAATCCAGTTTCAGTCAAGCAGAGGGACCCTCTTGGTGGTGCAATTAGGCGTCGTTTAAGGAATCGGCAGATTCGCCAGATTGCAAGACAATGGATGCTAATTAAGCCGCCAATGAGAGAGTATCCAATTTCTGTGTGCCGTGGGTAGAGAGCGCAGGGCGAAAGAGCCCCGGACGAGCCCTTTAACGCGCGGCAGGCGGGTGGGCGGGCGTGCGATGGGAGTGGCGGCAGCGGCGGCGGAATGAGAGTAGATTCATTACGACACGACCACATTAATTAACACAAACGAACAGAGGGCTGTGTGCAAACACGCCATATGATAAATGCCGGCATGGCAAGACCTTGCTTGCTTGCCGTGCCCAGCTGCTTTTTTAAATAAATTATGAAACACGACTTTATTTTCACCATCGGCGGCGACGAATTAGCATTTCACAGAAATGTGGGTACGCAACCCGCAGAACGAGTAGGTCGCGCGGGCTGCCGTCTGCTGCCCCTGGAGCCGACACAAAGGTGCAAAGCAGCGCTGTGTGTGTTTGTTGAGTAATTAGTACTTTGCAACGGCGTGATTTGTTTGTTAAGACCAAAGGGAATCTACGTTTCTGCAGGGTTATCACTTAAAATGAAAGTATAAAGTTTCAAACGCCTTTCCCTAATGTTATAAAATTTCCAGGAAATAAACCTTTAACTACAGCAAATAAGGACCGAGAAGCAGTAAAATTTCACATTTTGCCGAATTTAACGATTTTTTCGCTTAATATCGACCGCTCTCGTCGCAATCTATCCAATGGTGTGTGAATTTTGAGGGAAAAAATCCTTAATTGTGAAATAAATCTTGGTTTTACAGTAGGGAGACAATAGCATTCAAACCTTTGAGCCGATTTTCTCACAAATTTTAAAAACAATTTAGGTAAATTTTTACATAGTATTTCAAATAAAGTTTTACAATCAGATGTAAATACAGTTTCACTTTTGATTTTTTGTCTATTTTTGTAGCTTATAATTGGAGAAAACCTTAAAATTTGAATTGAAATGTCATAAGAAGTGCCAATCCATTTATCACATTGATGGCATATCCTTTGAAACGAAAAGCGAACGTTTCGCACCCCCGACCGTGCTCTTGATTAATATTTCATGGAGGAAAAAAAGACATCACAACAATCGGCTGCCAGGCAGTCAATATTTCCAGCGACTGTCAGCTGTCGGCCTCCATTAGCATCGGGCCCTCGGTTGGAAAGTGCGAGCGACCCCACCTGCGGCTGTCCGCGGAGGCCCGCTTTTCGCACCGCGCCACCCGGGCCGAGGGGCGTCTTTTCAAATGGGGAGCTTTGAGAAATAATGCGGCTGCGAAATCCTCGGCCGTCAAATGACCAAACAGCGTTTGCCGCTCTCGCACTCTCTGACACGTGCGTTCTGTCTTCCCCCATTCAAAGTGCACTTTGCTGATATGTGAGTGGAAAGTTGCGAGTAGTTGTCTATCCTTTTCCCACTGGCAGGGGATGCACGTTGATGGCCCAGCTAATTGAAATTTTAATTCGAAATTGCCTCGTAATATTTAACGACGGCCGTTTGCTTTTATCGTTTGTTTTTATACGCATCGGTTTTTGCGGTGCACGCGGAAAGAAGGGTAATGGCCTGAAGTTGCAAATTTATGAGTGACACTCTGGCTTGGATGAGAAATTATTACTATTGCTGTGCAAACCTCTCGACGTTTTTTGCCCTAGACCTCCTGGAATGTTAAATTTATAGCGCATTTTAGTTAAATATTTTAACTTTCTTGGAGAGAAAGGAGATATTTAATTAAAATTGGATTAGCAGGAAATCATATTTAAGGTATGGATGATCGTTTCGTATTTTGGCTCAATTAGAGCAAAATCTGAATTTGATTTATTGTTAGTAACAAAACAAATAAATCGTGGGATGAACTAATTACCTAAAAAATATCAAAGGAAAATTAGGAAACGGGGAAAAAGGGAAGATATTCCCGTAAGGTGGAGATAAATGAACGAGTGTCCGGCACGTTGGGAGTTAACTGCCACATTTTCAAGCAAAAATATGTATAAATTTCTTGTTGTTGAAGAAAAACACTACAACTACTTTTATCTTGAGCTCTTTTCCGTCATAAACGCATGCTGAAATTCAAATTTCACTCTCGGAAGTTATCTGCGAATGTTAAGCCGTGACAGCAGGAGCGATTTACTTTAGAAGAATTTACGGTCCATCGCGATAGCTGCGAACAGACGGTGGAGCACACGTGCATTCCAGGTTGCGATAAAAAGTGACTCTCCCTCGAAGGCCCCAGCCAAAAACAATGCTGGCTACAAATCTTTCCATTCCGGCAGTTCCGCAAATTAGGCTATTTTGGCGCAACCACCGTGTTTACTGCGCCGGACCTGCGCTTCCTCGGCGGCAATTTTTTTCCGCCGTGCTAAATTGCCGGCAATTTTCTCCGAGAGACGCCGTGTACCGAATGTGTATTATTGATTTCTAGTATACGCACTCGGGGCAAGTTAACGGACAAATGCGAAAAACTTCTTCTTCCACAGCCCCGCCGACGCGCGCTGGTAATGGGCAAACTTTTTATTGTGCGCTGTATTGCAGGCAATTCGTTAAGCGCTCTGGGCGCGAAACGGGCATTTTTCCATCTCGGGAGATGCCACGCCAGGCCGAAAATTAAATCAGCAATTTAAATTGGCCCTTCATAAATCAAGAGCCGGCCAGGCGGCCGACGGACAATTTGAGTCGGGCGCGGCAACTGTGACATGATCCCAAATCAATTTACTCTGGCCGGCACCATATTTGCTTGTCATCGTCGTCATGCCATATTGTGTGTGTCGTGTGTGTGTGTGTGAATACAAGCCGGCCGTGAAATGTGCACCACTGACCCAAACGCCAATAATCATTAACCCGCCTCTATGGTATGGAGAACAAGCCCTGTGTGTACACAAGTGTGCAATGTTCAGGTTGAGGTAATAATTGAGCCCAGCACACTCACTTGAGCAAATTTTGATTTGGACCCGCAGGCGGCCACAGCCCAATCAACTGCTTTGGAGCTGTGCGACGCCCGACCCGAGAGGGAATAGCTTTCAGAAATCTGTCACTAGAAATAGCATGATTGTGATTGTGCTTGGAGCGATTCCTGTTTAATTATTTAGATTGAGCATCAACTTCAACCGGAGATTTTTCTTATGCTAGGACAAACTATCAGTATGTGTATTGTTACAACAATATTATAATGATTTAAAAATTGACAGTATGCCGATGACTAACGTTTGCAAATTTTAATAATATATTTTTTAAATTCATGGAAAATAATTGACATACAATTCCAAATTAGAAGAAAAGCTTGAAAATTAAATATTTTGTGAGGAAAAAGCAATAAATTACGATATTTTTACTACAACAAATTTCATAAATAATATAGCAGGTAATTTGTTGCAACCACAAAAATGAGAGAAGTGTAATAAATTTCCAGCAAAATAAAGGTAACAATTTCGATCATATCCAGAGCACGTAATTGCTGCGGTGTGTCAGGAATTTCGCCAATTTTGCAAGATGAGAATTCACCGGGAACACATATCTCCGTCCGTCTGCAGGTCATAAATCCAGCCGCAAATATTCTCCGTCAGCAGCCATGCACACAAAACGCACATTATTCGCTAATAGAGTGAAACTCGGTGGCAACCCAAGCACGCATGTGATTAATTCTGGATTATTCGCAAAGTTAAAAAGGCACTGACGCGATATGGAGTTGCGGCCAGCGGGCAGGTATCCCAATCCGCAGCACGCATTACAACAATTTGCAACATGTCAGAGACAAATACAACGGACCGACTGCACGCACGAGGATGGAAAGGGATTTGTCTCTCAGCGTTGTTATAATCTTGCGAATGGAATTATGCAGAGAAGAGAGCGGGTAGGCGTGCATGTGAAAGGGATTATCATGTTTCTATGCTTTGATATTAATTTGTATAAATTAAGTCTGCCACCGCCGCCGCCGCCGCCGCTGCTGAATATCATGCAGTTTTGTGAAAGCGTGGCGAGGCTGTTTTGGCTTTGTCGGCATTTAGTTAGGCGCGCGCGCGCAGATTAATTTGGGAAACTGGCTGGTGAGCTTTTGAGGTTGTTGCTTCTTGTTTGCACAGCATAAATTTGAATTTTCCAACGCCTGCTTTGAAAGCAGTGCGCCTCCCATAGCATAAATGCTAGTGTAATGGACACGCGTACGCACAAAGTGATTTATCAAACGCGGGTTTACACCAAACGAAGCCTTGTTAAAACGATCATACGGGTAATTAGGCTTTGACGTCGGCGATGGCAATCATTTCGGGTTGATCCCTGCAGCAAAAGTAACGCCGAGAGAATTGTAGGCTTTTTTGAATGGTTTTTATGACGGATTATTTTAAATTAAAAAAATTTATATTTGACAAACAAAATTAATACATATTGGCTACAAAATCAATACGGCAATCCGCTGGAAGCGGGAAGCTGTGGCTGCGGCCAACAGATTCCTTGTACCACTCTGGCAACCGCATCTCCCCATCCATTGCTCAAATAATATTTCTCGGTGTGCTGATCATCAAATATTATTAGCCGGCACTTCTTCGTCTGTTTCTCTTTCCTCCGCCTCTCCCTGCTTTCACTTCCTCCTTTCATCGGCCGAAAACAGGCCTTTGCGTGGAAATTCGCCGAGGCAGCGGTGCAGTTGTTGCCTCCGCCAAGTTAGTTTATGGCGGGCCTGTCCGGAATAGTGATCAGCAGCCAAAGATACATATATGAACATAGCACCCTTGCAATGCACAAAACAACGCCAGCAGCCGCAACATCTGCCGCGCAGAATTATTATGACCAAGCCGCCCGCGTTCATCGTCGTGCGGAACGCGCGCTGCGGCTGACGAGTTTCTCTGCTCAAAGCGGAGCCTTTGCAAGATCCGAATCGCGCTAATTATTCCCTGCTTGAAGGTGCTTGAGCGGTAGGTACATTTTTAACAGGTGAAATGCAAGGTTTTATTGCTTACGGAGTGTTGTTTAGTTTCTGTATACAGAACCACCTTTTAAAAATAATTCGACTTCAGCTGGTCAGGGGAGGTCGAGACGATTCTAACGGTGTGCAGATTTTGCCAGAGATTTGAAGTTGGCAATATTTGTAAAAAGACGAAACAGTAGAAAAATTCATGATATTTTGAGTTTTAAAGTGGAACATCTCGTACACAAAAATAACCCCTTTCTAAAAATTTCACACAATTTCCCACATGTCATGGGACAAATTTTAAGCACATTTTTGAAAATCCAAATTACTGAGCATTAATTTAGAAACAAAAGTTAAAATTTTTTACCTTTGATCTTGATCTAGAACATGAAATTGAGTATTGGTTTGATTGAGCTCGGCGAGAGGAATCCGAAGCACACCTTATTTATGAAATTGCACCACGGGGAGATGAGAAAATTGTCCCGTAAAACCCATAAAAATATATTTATTGACGAAGTATTTGAATGATACAAACAATCTACTATAGTAAAGACTGATTTCCGGTGTTAATTTCGTTAAGTTTGCCAATTTTGTCCTCCAACCCGTGCCACTGTCGTTATTTACAGCATCAAAAAGTTTAACAAAGGCTTGTTGTCGAAACTAAAATCCAATTGTTGGGTTTTAATTTGCAAATTCCATCCAGGTGCGATGCAAGAGTCGAGGCGCGTCCCTGCGTGGTTTCAAGTGGCTAATGAAAGTTCATCAGTGCCACGCACGGGCTCTCATCCATCGTCACAAAGGGTCCAAATGTTCACTCGTGGGGCCATTAATTCAAAAGCCATTCTCACAAATTAAGAAGTCGCGCGTTCGCACTCTCTCAAGTTGGTCCCCGAGTGCGTTCTCCAGTTTGCTTGTGAGCCAATTACGCGGCCGCCGAGTGCGTCTGACAGCGAGAAGCCCAATCTGAGGCGCTCACCCACCCACCAGGCAGCCTGCCTTTTATTATACGCTCGCCGCTTTCTTTCCCTCGGCGAAGCAAATAACGAGAAGCCGGCTGAAACCGCCGCCGCCGCCACTGACGACGCCGCCGCCGTGCAATTTACTCTTGTCAAGATGCAACCCCTTGTTATTTGCAACCAAATTCAAACGAGCGAGCAACGCAGCCAAGAAGAAAAGGCAAGCAGCAGAGAAAAAAGTTAATTTATCTGGGACGCTTATCTGATTAAATTTAGGACTCGGGGCTAATGATCCGCGGAATGCACCTAACGTGTTCTGTAGTGTGCGACTCCTTAAATTCGAGCGCGGACAAAGTGCTTTTCTCCCTGCTGATAAGGAGACGAGAGATGCCATAAAAATAATGAGCAATTTAAACCGAAAACACACAACAAAGCGCGGGGGAGGGATGGAAAGAAAGAAGAAGCGCGCAGTTTTAAAGGAGCAACTTTTGCTCTTTCAGAAGTTGTAATTAGGTTGGCGGCGATTATGTATGTGCCTATTTCGTCGGCCGCCGCGACGGTCATCCACGACGGGCAGGAAATTAATTTTATTTACGGCCAGCGATAAAAATAGCTGCGCTGCGCGCGGCACCTGTCTGCCCGCCGCTTTTTCCACAATGCACCCTGTGTGTTTTTTCCGCCCTCGCGGCGAAATAATAATGAGCGTGATATTTAATTTGCCGCCCCACATAAATCACTTTAGTTGCCGCCACGTGCAAAATAAATTTGGCGAGCAAATTGGGACAGTTTAGACGGCGCCAGCAGTTTTTTCGTCAAGCCTCGTTTGTTTGTGCTTTCACCGGCACGCTACGGATTACGCTTTCAGCCTGTCAAAGGCACTCAAAATTGATGTTTTTATTTGGTTTTAAAATTTGAATTGAAATTAAACTCGAATTGTGTGCTGGCTGTTGTCAGAATAATAATTGCAGAGTAAATTACTCATAAAAAATAGCTGCAAATTTTGCGTTTTGACTGCAAACGAACATTTTTTTATTTTTTAAAAGAGAAAATGGAGAAATGAAAAGCATAGAAGGGAATAAAATTAAACTTAAAGAAGTATAGAAATAGCCCTGCTCTGTGTTTGAAGTAAATTAATAATTTTTCTCCCTTTAATTTGATAAAGAGAATATCAAATTCAATTACAATGTCTTTAGAAAGCGGAATTTCGTTTTGTTTTGTTTAGAAATACTAAAAAATTACTAATGAAAAGGTTTTGTTGGGTAGATCACACATAGGTTTCAGGTTTGCGAAGGGCGTCAACAGGGGAAATATATCTGACCGAAATATCTGTTAAAAACCGATTGTACAGTACTGGACGTGTAATGCTGCTTGTTTCTCGCGGCCGGCTGCCTTGCTTGGCAGGGGTTTCACCCCCAAAAGACCATAAATCTTGGGGGCGGCTTCGACACCTTCGGGCCCTGATTGCCGTCGGCGAGGCGTGTGGCTGCCGCCTGCAGCCGCCACGGCATTCTCTTGCTTTTGGCTACATTTTCAATTTCGCTTAGCATAAATTGGGAGGCACGCTCTCGCTTCCGAGTTATTGAAAAACTTGCGCTGCTGCTTTTGCTTATTGCTGGTAGCGCTTTTCAAGAAGCAGCTCACGTAGCGTTCGCCGAGGAAGAAAAGTTGGCCGGCGATACAGCAGCAAAAGCAGACAGGAAACGGTGGGCGAAATGCTGCAGAGCCAATTAGGACGCCTTTCGTCGCCTCTGCTTTTTTCGCAGCGCCACCTTGGCCGCCCCTTGTGACCCCGCTCCTCACGTTGGACACCATCTCCGCACCGAATGCTCCAAAATTTATTGATCACAAGTGAAACAAAAATTGCAGATGCTTATTCATTCTCAACCAATATTCTTCAATTTATAATGCAATTTTAACTTTGTGAATTTTACATAATATTTATTTCAACGGATCGAATGAAGAACTGTGGATTTAATTGAAGATTGATATTATAGGCCTTCAAAATTCTTAATTTAAAATCAAATACCAACAAGAGCGACGCATGGAAAACTCAAATTAAAAGTGGTTTTATCGTGTTTGTGTGTGAACATTCTATTTTAGAAAAGAGACAAATTTATTTCAACATGAAATGCTCAAATAGCTCAGCTGGCTGGTTTTCGCACCTTTCCAGCGGCTTCAGGATCGAATGTCTGGCGTTTCAATAAAGGACGTCGGTGCGGGGAAGCGAAAAGATGATGTTCACATAGGGCCCAAGATCCTCTACGGCCACTTGAGCCTCAAGTTACCCGCTCGGCGGTGTAAGTTCATAGCCCACGGGCTGATCAGAGGCTAAACAATTTAAGCAGTTTTACCAAACAAAAAAATTAACACCAATTTACTTATACACGTAAAAGTTTATCTCCTCAAATTTATCGCGGCAGATAACTAAAGTCTCACTAAATTTATTTTAATGAAGACACAAAATTTCTCAGCTCTTTTGTCTTAAATTTAACTTCCAAAGCCTTGTAAATTCTAAAATTGAGTTGTTTTAAAGAGACTGGCATCTAATAAGCTACATTCACAGAGGGAAATTTTCAGTTTGGAATTCAAGGATGGTTACTTGAATTTGGCGAATACCAATCTACCAGATTAGAATGCAGCGACATTGTTTGTCCCATTACTCACAGTTAAAACTTTTCCCTTCTCCGCGAGGAAACTATTGTTTTTAGAGATCGCAAATGATTCAGATTATCTTCTTTGGAGGCGTACAGGAGTTTGCGTTGGTGTTTCTTCACAAGTGGCGTAGCGCAGTGTAATGCGATTTGAGTCGTTATCAGCAATTTATGCCCTTTGAGTTGCGAGCTAAAAGTGAGCCGGCAGAACGGGAAGGAGCCTGAGGCGAAAACTTTTTAAAATCGAGTTAAGTGTGCGCGCCCGAGTAATAATTTAGTATCCCCGAGTTATGAGAAATCTCGCCCCCCGCGCTTACACTCTCAAGACATGCACGTTCAGGCAAGGGGCACGTCGCGCGAGGGTGTGTTTTAGGAAATTTCCTCTTCCACAACGTCGCCGCTCGCAGAAAAATTGTTTCCGCAACGGAATGCCGGATAAAAATAGAGCTGAACGCGAGCACCAGCGCTGGGAAATGCAATTTACGACATTTTATTGAATCTGCAGACGAGAGAGGAAGTGGGTGTATGTGTGCAAAGAGCAATCCTTTCCTCCTCGCCTCTATTATTCGCTGTGCAATTTCTATAAAATTGAACCTTTTACTTCTGCCCGTTTATTTGCATATTACTCTCGTCTGCAATGATTGCCGCGAATCGCGAGGGACTTGTTCTCTTTTTTCCTCCGCCCGTGTGTTGCTGCAATTCCATTTCAATTATATTCCGCCCGCCTTTTATTGCTGGAAACTGATTTTCCTCGCGCGCACATAAAATAATAGATGCTGCTCCGGCGGAGAGAAAAGCTGGCCCCGGCTTCTTCATGCAAATGCACCATGTTTATTGTTCCGACCGCTTCTTCATTCATTCAGGACTGCACCTATGCCATAATAATAACCATACAGCGCTCGTAAAAAACGACGGCAGAGATTTTACGGGGCGGAAAAAACCCTGCTCACGCAAAAGACGGGAGAAAAAGGAAATAAAAGAAGTTTCACGGGGAGCCGGAATGCATTTTATTTGATGCATTTTTCTACAAGAAAAATTCAAAAAGTGTAATCGCTATGCAAGAGAGGCTGCTGAAAGGTATGTGATTTCCCAGTTCTCAATTTAATTTGCTCTTTTGCCGATTTTTCTCATTCCAGTACGCACTGGCAACAATGAGCAAAGTCCCTCCTCCACGCTGCTCTTTCCTCTCTAAATGTTCCAATTCAAATCTGCGTAGGCGTGTGTGTGTCCCATGAGCAGATTTTCTCTTTCTTCCACCCTCGCATGTGCTGCAGTAGTAAAAAGGAATTTTCTAGCTGTGCCTCGGTGCGTATTGCGTTTCATGTGTGGCATACACAGCAGAGGCAGCAGGCTCGGCATGCGGGCTTTATTTTTTATGTTGATGGAACTGATCAAAATCCTGAGCTGCCTTTGTGCTGCACGCTATTTACTGCCACTTAGTATACATGAGCTCGGATGAACACCGATTTTATGGCCTCCTTCCTCAGCTGCTTGTAGCTCGGATGAGAAATGAGAAAAGGCCGTAGCTGAATGCAGCACAGGAAACGAGAGTGCATAGTGTGTTACTCCCTTTCTTATCGACTCACGTAATAAAACGGGGCTAATCTCGCGCGCCGAATGAGCAGACAACTTTATGAAAATTGCATTCTAAGCTTTGTACACTGCATTCCAACTTTTCTCGGTGCAACTGCCCAATAAACATTTATCATTTAAATTCATTGCAATGAGAAATGAAATTCTTTCATTTTAATATGTAATAATAAAATCCCTTACAATCTCCTTTTATTTCAGTTTGTTTAAATATTTATTAAAATTTTAATTCAATTCATTTATCAAGCGTTTCTTCGTTTTAAAAGTTTGCTTATTTGCGTGCTAAAAAGGTCAGAGTGTACCTAAATAAAATGTATTGATCGTCCTTGTGTGCTTATTAGTCATTCAAGCGCGTCCTTCCAAATGACGACCTTTCCCTTTCGAACGCCGATGCTGGACACTCGACCGATTTCAAACGAAATTGACACATCCACATTACGCGCCGCGTTTCAATCATCCTAACACAGCTAGAGTTGCAAATTCGGTCCAGGCAGCAAGCACCAAAAAGAGAGTTCGCCAATCAAACCGAGCGGCTGGCAAGCAAAAACGATCGGTCGGGCCTCCTCTCTGCTTTGTTTGGTCCTGCCAAAAGAGGGCTTGATTTGAATGACCCTGCTGATGCTGTGCCGCGCGACACACAAAGAGAAAGGCAGGCAGGTGTACTCTGCAGTGATGAATGAACGGTCGGTGCGACATTTGAGCTTTTGCCTGCGATTTCAGGCCAGCCGAGTAACCAAGGGGGGCGCCCGCCTCTCATTTATACGTCTCTACTCGCCGCCGAACAAACAAAACAAACGCACACGGGCCCGCCTTGGTTGGTACACATAAAAAGATTATGTTTCTACTGTTGCTTCGTAAAAGAAGCAGTGCATCTCGGTGAATCGCCATTGTGTTGCAAAGGAGAAATGTTTGCAGCAGCAACCTACTTTTATGACCGCCCCACCATGTCATTTATGTTTCCGGTGTGTAATTATTTTAGTAAATATATGGGGGTTTCTGCACGGGGGGAAGTGTAATTGAAAATATTATAGCTCTAGGGTGCAGACACATCGGGAAATAAAACGAAAGCCACGTTTTTGTGGGAGTAGTAAATTATTTCTTAAAAAATTGCATTACGAGAAATATTCATTTATCCTAATTTGCAACTTGGACGGTCGAAGCAAGAGATAAAAATGGGAACGTTCCGCGACGCTGAGAGAAAAAGGATTAGAAACTCTACCCTGCAAAGAAGTAATGCGGCTATAGCTGTAAAATTTTACAGCACTCCTCAAGTTCAGCAATTTCACGGTATAGATTCGAGCCCGTCGTTTTCTGATAAGAAAATTCGCGAAATTTCAGGCCAGCCAGCCTTATCGGTCGGGCATCACTTTCCAAAGAGAAATTAAATTTTATTGCGGGGTGTGATATGTGCTGTTTTATTGCCCAGGGCGGCGAGTTCCCAGAAATTGTTATTAATAAAACTGGCGGGGCAATAGTTCTTGAATTCCAAATGCAGCTCTCTCTCTCTCTCTCTCTCTCTCTCTCTCTCTCTCTCTCTCTCTCTCTCTCTCTCTCTCTCTCTCTCTCTCTCTCTCTCTCTCTCTCTCTCTCTCTCTCTCTCTCTCTCTCTCTCTCTGAGCGTTTTAATCTGCCGTGTTCGTGCGGGGGCAATAAAATTGTGATTACAACCACCCTAGAACATTATACACCATACCCTGCTAAAGCATGCACCTTTCTCCTAGCTAATGACAACGCGAGAGAGGTCGGTTAGTGCATATAGTTGCTGAAAGCACACGGTCATTATTGATTGAGCACACACCGCGCGTACGAGGAGAAATTTTCGCCAGCCAAACAGGCAAAAGCGCCGCTGTTCTCTCTCTCACTGGCGTGCGCAAATATTTGCCTTGGAAATTGCTAACTGGCTGATCTCGCACACTCTCGAATTCGTGTTTTGTTTGTTTCACCTGTCCACCGGATCCGCACTCACTCACACACTCGCCCCTATGCCAGCTGCACTTGCAGCACTTCAAGTGCCAATCAATCGAAAACAGCCACATTCCGCGCCTGCAATTCCAGCAGCTGGGCGTGTGCATTTTCAAATCAAAGGAGTGAAACGCGAGAGTATGCTACTGCTGCTCTAAATCGGCATGAGGGTCAGGTGCGTGTTGGTAATCAGAATATAATTCGTTCTGAACACGGCGAATGCGAATTTCAAGTAGATTTATAATATGTGCGTGGTTAGCATGTGACAAGTGATATATTTATTGCGTGTTTTTCATTATCAAGTGTGTTTTGTTTGAAATATACCCTCTATTCAATTATATCAAGAGCTGCGAAAATGAGCCTTTTAATTTCAAGCCGTGCTAGCTATAATATTCTCCATCAAATATCAAAAGAAGAGAAGACCTAGCAGAAAAACAATTTATAGCAATTAACAGGTGTTTTTATAACAAGGAGGGAAAACAGGTCACAGATTAGATCAAGTCATGAGTGCGTTCATGTAGTACACGTCAAGTCAGGAAGTTGACTGACTGTTATTAAAGCGGGAAAATTGTGTTGGCTAATGAAATTTCATAGTTTACCACTCAAGACTGTCTGGCTCACGTAATATATAGTGCATGAAAATATTGCAAGTTAACTGCAAATCAAAGTGCAATTAGCGTTAGGAGGAAGCAGAGCGTCTTGCGCGAGTGACAGCAGACGGAAGAGATAAGACGGCGTCAAGTCGACAAAACAACATCATCTCTGCTGATTTAATTAAACAGCGAGAGGGAACGGAGCAAATAAGCGAGCTTACGTCTACCTGTGCCGTGCTCACTTCTAGCTGAGTGACTGACTCGCTCGGTGAGAGAAAGATATACACCAACTTGCTACTTACGGCTCCTTCAAAGGGAATTTCTGACTTTGCAACCGTGGGCCAAAGGAGGGGTACATATATATTTTGTTTGAGGATTCAAACAGCGAGTTGAAAGTGAAACTTTTTTTATTACTTTGGGTGAAAGAGGGCTGTTGAGTCGAGAATTTAATCAATTACTGTTTTTATGAAATTTTTCAATTTCAGTGGCGGAGATTAAGCTCACCTGATTGCAGTTTAAACGAATCAGTGAGTTAGTTAACTCTAAAATAGAAAAGCAGCAGAGAGCTGTGTTGAAGTTCAAACTACTAATGAACCTTACGGCGGTGGAGCTCTGTGGCATGGGGTCAGCGGGTCAGCCTGAATTCCAGCGTGCGGCTTTTCTCACCGAGGAGTGATATTTATTTATAAACAAACAAGCAAAAGATAAATGATGCCTCGGAAATAGAACAAAAGCGCGGCGTTTCCCTGCTTTTATCGTCCAAATGAAAGGCTGGCGGCGGAGCACGTCAAGGGGCTCTCGTGTCTCGAATGGACTTCTTTCTTTCTCTCGTTCTTTCTCCTCTCTTTCGGCAGCGTTGTGCCGAATTAAAATTGATTTATTACGCCTGGCGAGTCGCTCTCTAAATGAGTTTTCCTCCGGCGGCTGGCTCTCTTTTGATTTAGTGCTTTCCTGCGTGGGCGAATTCTGCTCAATGTGACATTGTGGCTTTCGGCGCGGCGAGCTTTTAAGCACACATACATCCAAATTGCCGCACTCTCATCTCCACAGCTGGAATCATCTGCATTCTGAATGTGTGTGTCTGTGGACTCGCCGACCCTTTTATGCACTCGACGCTCGCTCTCTGCAATCATGAATTTTAATTCTGGGCCTCCCCAATAGCGCTTTTAAAAGCGTTTTGGCGCACGAGAAAACCATGTTTGGGCTGCAAGTTGCCAACAGGCTCTGTTTTGACATTTGCATGCTTTGCAAAAGACTTTAGAAGGAAAAACCACCAAAGAGATGAAATTAAATTGCTGCAAAACATCATTTTTAAAATCGATTTTAATATAAATTTATGCTGATTTCAGATTTTAAGCAATTTAGAAATTTTGTTGTTTGGAATTCAACAAGCATATTCCGTCAAGTATCTCAATATGTAAAAATCGGCACCAAATTCATGATTTCAAATCTAGTTCAGCAAGAAATCTATTCACGAGCTGACGAAATCTGGAGTCTAAGGAGCAGGTTGTTGGAAACACGAAAATTTCCCTTTCCGCGAAATGTTCTGAAAGGCCCTCGAGTGATTTCGGCTCATTATCTGCGCTCATCAGGCGAGGGACGACATATTCAAATTACGCACCTGCAGCGGGGCGACGATCGCCACCCCAACGCGCGCCCCAAAGATAAAAATCTCATCGAGCGCGGCAGATGCAAAATAAAAAGGTAATCAGAGAGAGAATTCCAAATGGAAGGAAGCGAGCAAGGCAAGTGGCCCAGACTCGTTTCGCGTGCGCTCTCTTTCTCTTAAGAGCGAGGCCCCAAGGCGAACATTCATTTGCATAAAAAGTTTTAAAATTAAACAGATTTCATATATTATGCAGGCTGGCTCACGAGAGAACGTGTGTGTTAAAAGAAAGAAAGAAAAGAAGAGCTTTTTGTGCTGACAGTCTTTTTATTTCCAGGCTAATGGCTAATGAGCCGCCTTGATTGCAGGAGCGAGAGAGCGACACACGGCGATGATCTCGTAATTTCTGCTGCGCTCCTCAGACACTTCAGCTCCACGTGACGCAACTTTTCCTCCTTGCCTACTCAGAAGACGCGCACTTAAAAGTTTCTGCGCAATTTTTCTTCCCATTTACGCCACCTTTGTCAAGGGGAAAAGCGTGGCAACGTAGGCTTTATTCTAATGACGATTGCATTTCCATGCTTCTACTCTTACATCTCCGTTAAAAATTAGGTTTGTCCGCGCAGGGTGAACGGTGTGATAATTTGGGCACCGTTTTGGGCGTGAAATTTTCTTGGCCCGCTCGCCGCTAGGCGACTGCATTATTACGTGATTATCGCAGAGTGGCCGGTTTGATATGCGTGCCTGAAGCCCATAGCGGCTAACGACACCACAAAGCAATAGCCATGCACCACTTGATCAACCCTTGACCGCGCACGCGGGGCGGCCATCCCCCACCGAGAGAGAAATGTTTCGCGTTTGACCACTCGGGGACACGGTCTGCTTTAATGCACTCTCTCCGGCCCTTCGTTACACAATGCTCTCTCGGCTGGCGAGCTGGTGCAAATGATTTGACGCGCCTGCATCGACTTGCTGAGCCCCCGCGCGATCAAACAGAATGCATATCTCAGGCATGATGCATACGCACCCCATCTAATCCGCTTGCTTTGTTCACCTAATGCATTGTAGATGACAAAATAACATTATCAGCTTCAATATTTGAAAAATATGTGTGTGCAAGTTTTGATTTTAAAATAATTTTTAACAGCGCGTCAAATTCAGAGTCAACAAATTATTTTAAAAATTCATCTGATTGATTATTAGCTCTTTTTGTTTATATGTGATTTTGAAAGTCTGCTAACCTCTGAAGGTCCCAAATCGATGCTCCCTCTAAATTGAATCACGTTTGATGAAAGGTATTCGTGTAATACCATTGTTGAGCCTACCGTTCCCTTTCGATTCCCCCAATTTCGGATGGAGTATACAACAGCAGAATGAGCAGTAGATTTTCACGCGTCACTCGTGTTACAATATAGGGGACTTTAGGTTGGTTGGTTGGTTATTAGTGAATATAATATTCACACCACACGAAATTGAGAGGAAAGTATGGCTCCATTCCAAAGATGAGTGGGAACCGGGCTCGCACTTTTAATCACGGGAAAGCATTAGTTTCCGCTCGGGCGAAATGAATTCAGTGCCACCTTGCATTTCCGCAGAGACAGCCCGTGGCTTAATTCGGCTCCAGCGTGCGGCGTGCGTGTGCGGTGCGAGCTAGCGGCCATCTTTCATTCCATCCCGCTCAATGCAGCTCTCGCTTTCAAATAATGTTGGTTTTGCTCTCGGTATGAATGTAAATTGTATAACGGCCCCTGAGAGATGAGAGACAGGCCGGGGATAAAAGCCACTGCAGCAGTAGCATAGCGGCGGTGGCAACGGTGTCTCCACCTTGGCAGTAATCAAATCATCTCTCGTGTCGCTCGCTCGCTCACTCGGTGCCATTCCTTTATGCATACGGATTAAGTCCCAGTAGATATTTATGCAGCACCGTGCATCCCTCGCTCATCCCGAATTCTACATGAAAGAGAGCCCAAAAAGGAGCCAGCGTGCGTATCTCTCTATTTTCTTTGCAGAGCCAAAGAGGAGATTTGACATGTGTTTCTCTTTCCAAAGGAAAAAGACAGCAGGGCTGCTGGAGTGGTTGCTGCTGCTGCTGCTGCATGCTGCGAGCAAGCGGTGCTCACAAGAAGAGATGGACCGGCATGTTTATCTCCCCTGGGGGTCACGAGCGGCGGCCAAGATAAGAATAAGAGAAGACCTAGACTCTTAAATCCTTAGTGGATAGAATATACAAAAAAATAGCAGCATCCGGATATTTTGATAACTACAGGGGAAAATTCGAGACCCTCTGGACCAAGGAAGCGATGGCGATTACTAAAAATATCCTGTACTATTCCCTGCGTTAAAAAGTTCCGACCTTTTGTGATTTATATCGTGACTTTTTTAAATTCTACTTACAAACAGTTTCATAATAGACTCGTGTTATAAAAAGTCCAGAAGGCGCAATTTTTCGATTTGTCGGCACTTTTAAAAAATGGCAATACATTTTTAAATTGATTAAAAACAGTTTTAGGTGTTTTAAGATAAATTTTGATGAGAATGAATCAATCAATAGACAATTTTTTTACATTCTGAAAAGTCTCACATTTATTGTAAGAACTGATCTTATGTCATGGGCTCCACAATTAAAAAAAAATATTCCAGAGCAAAAACGGCTTATATTTTGCAAGCTGAAGTAGTTACCAATTTTTTCCAGGTTGATTAAAATTTTCTTAAATATTACCGTCATCAAAATTTGTGTAAATTTAAATACAAATGAGAAAACTTCTAGTTAGTTTAAAAATTAAGAAATTTTCCAACGTGGATAATGGAGCTTATAGAACTTGGAACGATCATCTTGAAACTTTAAAGAGCTATATTATCCATGATTTTCTCAGACAAAAACAAAAAAAATCTAGGGAATTACCAGATATTTGATGATCACTGAATTTATCTCATGAATAAATCATATCAAACATCGTCATTGCCGAATAAAAACTGACTTTAATTCATATTGAAAATCTCTTTGTTGAGTGAGAATTTTTCCTCTTCGAAGCTTCCCTGAATCCTTATATTATGTTTCTAGTTAGAATTCGGAATTGGAATTCATTGAAATTTATTTGCGTAAATATTCGGTACATCGTCGTCATATCTCCTGTGCCGTTTGAACAGTTTGCAAACATGTCAAAAGACTACATATGTATTAGATACATCATTACAACTTAAATTGAGGAATTTATACATGTTGTAAAAACCTTTTGGAGTACACAAATCATTGAGCTTTCTCTCAAACTCCTCTACATCTCGAATTGAGACATGATTTGGAATATCTGAAATAATTAATGTTGTCCCATAATGATTTTTTTGTATTGTTTTACCTTATTGTAGACATTTGGAAATTAACCGTGAAACAAATATCCAAGGGTAAATCGGCGAGTGGAAGTCAAGTACATACCTGCAACAAAAGGGTGGAGGCAATTAGAAGCGAAAATAGGCGCGCAATACACAGAAATTCCCTCTCGGCCAGCGGCCATGCCCTAAATCATATCCCGGCGGGGCAGACAGACAAGCAATAATTTAGCACCACACAGGGTCGTGTCCGTCGCCTTTCGTTTTATTAAATTTCACCCGCCCGGGGCAGAGAGACACTTTTCTCCGCCAAAATAAGGGCGTTTCCCGCTAGGTCTTTTTTCCTAGGCTAGACACCTCGATTTCGGTCGAGAGAGCCAGCGAGCGAGCGAGCGTGCAACTAATTATTTTATTGCCCGCGCACTCGCGGGGACAAGGCAGTAAATATCCGGCCGTGCCTCGGAGCTAGCTAGCTCTCCCCAAACAAACGGCAACAAAGGGAATTACGCGCGGCTTAGTGGCTTGCGCGTTATGTATTAATGAATTATATTTCGCATCTAGCAGGGAAATTAATAATTTCGGCGCAATTAGGGCGCGCGCGCACTCGCCCGGCGCCGTACTTTATCCGGCCGGCGAATAAATTTCGATTATCTCGGCAAAGGGCCCCTTGGCGGGGCAGGGTCGCGCAACCCGCTGGACAGAGGTGACGCGCCGGTTGCCTAATCTGGTAAATTGCCCGTTCTAGCAGCAAGAGGTCTGGCTAGGGAAACAGCCGATAAACGCGGCTTATGCGCCGAAATCGAGAGGAAGCTCGACTTTTCGATTTTAAAATGCAGATCAAAGCGTCGGCTCTGTGCTTGCTGATAAAACCTTCAGCCCGGGATGATATTTTGGGGGACCTTGTTATTTTGGATGCTAAAAAAGGCAATTTATTTATTGCTCGTGGAAAAAGTGGCGATAAATAATGATAAAAATGTGGATATTTCCAAATGAGTTTCATCTCAACTTCGTCAATCAAATTTAATATATTTTCACTCCAGTGACTTGATCCTTCAGGCAAATCTTTTTTTCCTTTGAACATATCAATAAATTAGACTCATATCATCTTGAATGCTTTCTTTAAAATCTTAAATTTGAATTATTTTTCATGCTCTAAATCACACGTTCTTCTCTCAGTGCTTTGTAAACATTTTAAAATTAAAATTAGAGCATCTGTCTCATTTTAAAAATTGTAATATTTTTGGAAACAAATCCTTGCACCTCTGTTGAATATTCCTACGGAGCGTAAAGCCGCAGCATAATCCACCAAACGGGGATATTATGAGTATGCACGCTCAAAGGGTTAATTACGCATTCACTTTGCTCCCGCGGCCGCAGAGCGCGCGTCTCTCGCGTGTTCCTGGCGTCGCGACGATAAAAATGTCGCAGTGTGAGTGTTTTATTATCTGCATATCATGCCGGAGTCGCGTCGTCGTGAGAGATAATCTTGTGACGAGCAAATAAATTCGGCGTGCGGTTCGTTTTTAGAGTCGCTCTCTGATGGTGAGACAAGCCCATAAACACTCCTTACCTGCCTCATAAAACACTTGGCTGGCCTCGTTTAACACCACATCAAGGAATTGTGCATGCTAAATGAGCCAACCACCCCGCTTATGGGGCCGTGTTGGACGAGTCGTAAAATTAACTTGCTGCCACTTGAGCAGAGATAAGTCAAAACTAATTTCATGTGAGCACCGAAGAAGCGTTGATCAAACTACTTCCTTCATGGTACCGCAAGCCTTTACTTGCAATAATATTATAAAAGGGAAGAAAAAGGTAAAATAATCACAGGAAAACTCTCCAAATTATTTTCAAGTGGGAAGGAAAACACTGAAATCGTGATTAATATATGGCTGTCCCTCATGAGCAACACACTATTGGAAATATTGATACAATAATTGTAAGTTGAAGGAATGTCAAAATTGGCTTACACGTAATTGTTTAAAATAATTAATTTGTTTTTGTGTAAAGTCGGTAGCTTGACTCTTCCCACGGTAGTCAGCTTTCCACGATTTTATACAAAAACAAAAATAAATTAATTATTCTACAACATTTTCGTGATAGCCAATTTTGCCATTTCTTCAACTTGCAATTGATTGTAACAATAGCTTGACTAAATGGATTGAGAAAACTGTCCAATTTCGGGTTTGATACTCAAATCCAACATTGTAAGAGCAGTTCTTTATCGTTCTGCAAATTGAAATGCGTGCAATTTCTGCGTTTGTATTTTCATGGAATGGATATCCGTGTCCGTTAGCTGGTGTTTAATCAAAATTTAATTGTTTTGTGTCGTCAGAGAGCAATGGCCCGTATTAGATAAACAGTCAGGTCCCAGGCTAGTAATAATAATTGAAACTTTTGGCGAGTACCGAGCACATAGCGTGTGCGCGCACTCTCTCTCTCTCACACACAGAGCACAAGCAGCTGGATCTCTCCCTAAAGCCTCGGCATCAGAGTAAAAGTGACTGCAGGCAGGCTTTGGCCGTGTACATTTTGGGCTTTAATCTCAAGTGCACGCGTGTTTGCCTATGGAAATATGCTGGCAGCTCGCTCACTCGCTCGGCGGCAATTATTATTTTAGGTGGGGAGTGAGAGAGAATAATAGAGCTGATGAAGTTTTACGGGCGAGCCATAATTTGAACGGCCACTTGGGAGATTCTCCCTCTGCCTCTCCGACTCGGTGTGCCGTCCGTGTTGGTGCGATGCAAACGACGCCCCCGAAATAAACACAAAGTGCAAACCTGACTTTAAGGATAATCTCACGGATTAAACCGGCGAGTCAGACGGGGCTGGCTGCCTGACTCGGTGCGGATAAACTTTGGGAGAATATTAAAACGGCTCGCCGTTTTATTCACTCGCCCACTTCTTTTCCTGGCAATTAAGCCGCTACGCCTCTTGCCCCGGAATTAATTATTCAAACTTTTCTTCTCTCATTGTCTTTACAAAAACCAGCTACGTTTCATTTGCTCGTTGGCAAGAATAGCAAATTTGAAAGATTAGAATTGAATTTGATTAAAAAAATTGTTTATGCAGGATACTTCTAAAATTATTCATGAGGATTTATGTTGAATTCTTGGAAAATTCTTACTGCCAATAAATAAACTTATCCCTAAGGATCCAATTGGAGTTAAAATTGATATATTTTTATTTTTATATTGTTACCCTGGTTATTGTTATACTGTTTCCCTACTTTAAATCTGGTTTTATTTTACACCATAGAGTGTCCCCAAAATTTTGGGTAGACCTTGACGAGAGGAATCGAAATCTGCCAAGTAAATATGCTAAAGGGGTGTAAATTTTGTAGAAAATTAGCAAAATTTGGAATTTAACTGTAAGAAGTTCTTCTTTTTATTATTTTTGCAGCCGAAAATTATAAAATTTTCAATTGATTCTCTCTATCAATTTACTTTATTTACGGCTTAAAAAATTTAAAAAAATATTTAAGAAGCGGAAAATTTTGTTAATTGTTCCCATAACCTGAACAATTTGAATTATCTGTTCACCTGAAAACCCATCTGTCTGATTGCTTTTGGAACCGTTCAGTCACATCTCGCACATTACCGAGAGTGTAAATCTCATCCATCTTCATTTTTTGCCCGTCACATCATATTTCTCTCAATCACTAAAATTAGGAGCCGCAAGCCTCACAAGCAATTAATGGCGGAAAGTGCCAGGAAAAGGGCCGTTTAGGTCTGAGCGCAACTTTCAGGGCTAATTCATTTATATGATTGCTGCGCGAAGATGTGGCGGCGGCGGCGGTGGTTCGTCTTGAGAGAGAGAGAGAGAGAGAGAGAGAGAGAGAGAGAGAGAGAGAGAGAGAGAGAGAGAGAGAAAAAGGAGAAAAGTAAAGAAGAGCAGGCAGGCGGCAGCCACACGTCACTCACTTTCGCCGACTGCAAAGATCGATCTGCTTTTTTCGAGCGTGCACTGCGTCTCACTGCTCTTTTGAGAGGCAACTTACTTGTGCCTGGCTGCTGTTTGAGTTTCAGCCGGTCTTGTTTGACTTGGCCCGAAAACTCGTGAATGAATCGTCTCCGCTTCAACGGAGGTTGTGTTATGCCGCCGACCTTTCTAACGAGAAAGGTAGCGAGAGCGACGCCGAGAAAGAGCAGCAGCTCGGGGCAGAAATGGTGCGGATTATATATATGAAAATATTAAATTTGCCTCTTTTGTTCTTCCCCCATAAAAGAAATAACACAGCCGCTCCTAGCACGATATTGAGCAGAAGCGCAGGAATATGCAAATCGATTTTGTTTTGTGATGAACATTCATTTTTTTATGCCGTTAAAAAGCTATTTTGCAAGTAAATTCTTCCGCATAACGCAGGGTTATAAATAAATTCCAGTTTCAATCGATCAAGCTCCCTTTTCATTTCACATCAAACGAGCGCCTGCATGTCAAACAAAATCAGTTCCCCCCGCTGCATGCAAATCTATGGGTGCACATAGTTGCATAGGCAGAATAATGCTGTCTGGACATCGGTCAGTGCATATGCGCGGGAGTGCATTTCGGGCAGCTATAGGGAGATGATTAACGAGGGGCCGAGACAAACACGGCCAAAGGTCCGAATGGATGCTGCGCGAGTGAGTGATGAGGAATTAATGATGTTTGCTTCTTGATAGGGTCGGGGCCAAAATAAAAAAAAGCAGGCAGCGTTGACGGTAAGAAAGAAGCAAATCCGCGTAATTTGTCATGGCCTCGCTGGAAGACGGCAAAGGCAACGGCGGTGGCAGCGCAAATTCAATACATATTAAATCACTTGCTCTCGCGAGGGCCGCATATTTTGCGTTTGCAGGCTGGAAATGTCGCCTGTCAAGCGGCAGTTTCCTCGAGTGTTTTGAATTATAAATCGGGGCGGGCGCTAATTACGCCACCCAGCCGACGTTGGCGCGTCGACTCTTACAAGAGAGAGAGAGGGGTTGCAGTTGATGTGTATTTAGGCATGCACGTCAAGCGAACGAGTAAAACTCATGGTAGGGCAGAGTATCAAGTAACTGCGCGCGCGTTGCGGCTTTGGCACGAGAGAAAAGTTTGCGTTGTAATCTCATTAACGTGACAGTTTGTGCTGCTTGTTTTCCCTCAAGTGAGCGAGCGTTTGTAACTCGCGAAGGAATGTGTGTGCTGACTGTGCGGAAAAAGTCGAGGCGTTTGCACAGAACAAGCGCAACTTGCTCCTTCTCGAACACAACAAAGGCAAACAAACAACGCGCAAAAACTAGTTCCGTGATTGGCGGACTGCGCGAGTGCGAAATCTCTCTTCTCAAGTTGTTCGAGTGCAAAATTTGACAATTATTGCAACTCTGCTCCGTCTCGCCGAGAGCCACAAGTGGACGTAATGAGCCAAAACTTGCCGGTGGAACGAATTTGGTCTATGCCAATTCATCGTTTTCTCGAAGAGCAAATCTGACTCGCGCGTCGCATTGGAGATGGCACGAGCGCAGAAATGATGTGCACATTGTACGAGAGCGGCGAGCGGCTCCTTTTTATTTTCAGCTCCCCCGTCCCGTCGGAGAAAATACATATTTTCCGATCGGGAAAAGTTGCGGCTGGCGGAAAAGTACCGAGGGATGGTTTTTCATCATGCATCATCCCATCAGAGAGGAAGAAATAAAAGGAATAAAATCCGGGAGGCGGTGGCGGCACACAATTCTGCTGCGCGTGTTCATAACAAACATCTGCGACTTGTCCAGGCGAATTTCAATTGAACAATGCAGCGAGCGTCCATCCGAATAATAACAGACACACATCGCCTCGCCTCAGCAAGCAATATTATGAAAGAAGATTTACGACCCATAAACCAGAGCAAATAAAGACGAGAGGGCCGCGCGCGCGGACCGTCTTTTTACAAGTGCGATGACCTTTTCGGATGCAAATCGTCCGGAAACTTTTGCCGATTTCCGATTCCGACTCGAGCAAATTGATTGCGATTTTGGCGAGGTCATTCGCAGAAGAAAGGACGACGCTGCCGGGGATTTTAAGCGACTGTATTACACTCCTCGCTCGGCCCTCACACACAATAGCATGCTCAAGTGGAGCATGAAAATCGACTCCTCCGCCGCCGCCGCCGCCGAAAAAGGAGGCAGCTCCAAAATTGATATCAATGATAGGAGCTCATTCCAGTCACGTGGTCCTATCTCATGAATAAGTTTAACGTCTTTCAAAGACGAATGATATTCGGAAGGTCCAACGAAGAGAGAAAGAATGCCATTACGTTTTTCCAGGGAGAAGACGCCTTTGCCGAGCAGGGAAAAGCGAAAGGGGAAATGAGCGTGGCCAGATTTAAAATAAAAAAAAGGACGCAGCACTCTAGACATTGGATTCTCCTCAAACAATGGCATTTTCGAGGAGCTAAATTGTGTTTCCACTCGTGGACATTGCTGTGCGATGCCAAGGAAGGACAATTTGCATTTATTGATTCTCCAGCCGGCAAATTCTAAAGCAGCAAAAAGGTAATTATATGTATAGTTACCTCCCTCAATAAACCTTATCTTGAATGCAGCAATTAAATTTCTTTTCCGCACTGTTAGTTTGCATGCTCTCAAACAAGCTACACGTTTCGCGCCCATCTCTTTTGTCTGCTCGACGAGATTATAACGCGCAGAAATCTGTTTTTAACTCGACGGAAACCCTTTTTGCGTTTTGAATTCATTAATCTCGGCGGCTGCAGCGTGGAAGCGTTAAACGTATAAATAGGTCGGCTGGCTGCGCGCGCGGTGTATTCTGTTGGGCTTCCTCGTTTGCCATTTCCATTTCGGCATGTAAATATATTCAGCAGCGGCTGAGATTATAAGGTCATAAAACGATACTTTATCATTCTCCACTTACTTACTATTCATAAGCTGGAGATGATGCAGAATAAGAGGAGAGCAACACTCATGGGAACCCAGCAAGGAGCTGCTTGCTGCTCGACGACGCGGGCAAAATTTTCTCTCTTCCTCCTGCTTGCCTGCCTCCTTTCTTAAACATTTTTTGAGCTCATCTGGCGCGCACCGATGTCACATACACACGAGAGTGAGAGAGAGAGAGAGAGAGAGAGAGAGAGAGAGAGAGAGAGAGAGAGAGAGAGAGAGAGAGAGAGAGAGAGAGAGAGAGAGAGAATAAGTGGAGAGAAAGAAAAGAAAGCTTTAAAGAGGCAGCGCACAAGAATCTTTTGGCATATCTCTCTTTTAGCGAAGCGGCTGCAAAGTGGCGGCTCTTCTCAATTTCGCCCTTGACAAAAGCACGGAGGAATGCTAGATATTGATAGAATCTGATTCCTTTCAGGTCCGAGCAGATCTTTTCGCCAGATAAAAACGGAGCAGTAGATTTGGGAATAATCGAAAACTGGCAGCTCTGCGCGAAAATATGCAAATTTCCTTTGGGGCTGTCAGTCTATGCAAAATTCGAATTCCTGCAGGGCATGCGCACAAATGCAATCAGTGAAATTGAGGATTTCGGCAGTCAAATATATTCCACCGTCAATTTGATCTTCAGCGCGTGCGGAAAGTGCGAGTGAGAGAAAAGCTGGCGATGGATAGCAAGTATGAATGAATTGGCTGCTGCCGGCCGGGGAGGCACCCTCTCATTTTTAACACTCTCTTTCTCGCGCGCGCAGATGACGATGATTTATTCGAATATTGACATTGGGGCACTTAAAGAAGGAGAAGAAGGGATTGGAAGGAGACGACTTAAGTGCGCAAACCCAGTTTTCTCGCTCCCGCTCATCATCATCCATTACTTAAACCCAACGATTCAATTTTGATTGTGTGGCTCTCGTCACCCCAGCCAATAAAAATTCCGATGAGCAATATTTTTGAATAAAAAAAGCCAAAGACGAAGATGGATTTCGATAAAATGACTTAATAGTTCCTGTCATTCCGTATTCTAAAAGATCTTGAAAGCTCGCCCGCCTCATTTACAAGTCAAAAATGCTGCTTGGTAGAGACTAATTACCGACAGCAAAGGGATGAGAGAGAGTAGAAAGTTTACAACAACTTTGTGTGGCATGCGCTGGCTTTAAAAATCAGTACAATACGGCTCTTTAAAAGCGACAAAAGAGGCGTGTGCGTGCGCGCGTCTGAAAATTTAAAGCCCCTTATCCGATGCTCCGGCAGTAATTTTCCAAAAGCAGCTCAGCTTTGCCAATGGAGTGTGTTGAATAATGAATCACCTGCCCGGCCTTGAGTTTTCACTTTCGCAGCGTGCCTTTCTTTGGCTCGCGGGCGCAGTCAGGCAAAAGTCACTCGGCTCTTTCTTTTCGGGCCGCGCCGCGCGCGGGGATGAGAGCGGGAGAGAAAAGAAGGGGTTGGAGTTATAATTATTGCATGTGGAAAAGGATGAGCCAAGCAAACCAGCCGACACACAGGCGCTGCCGCCGCTGCTGCAGCGGCGAAACAAAAGCAGCAGCCTCGCACTTGCTCTAATGCAGATGAGTCTGTTAATTAAAACGGCCCAGGTTCGAGGCCCATGGGAGAACGCGGGCGCGCGCGTTTTGGCGCACAACCGGAAAAATGAGTTGGCGAGTGCACTAACGCAATTTCGCCGCCGCGTTATTTATTCAGCACCGCGCCAAATTGTACGCGCGCCGCCTTTTCCGAAGTATACCTTTTTTCTCTCCGCTTTCATTCTGTTGCGTCCTGATTTTTGGAAAATTTATATCTCTATGTGAGATTGCTCCTGGGTGTGATGGAGAACTGGTGCTCCATTGCTAAACAATATTTTTTGCCTCTGCTTACCTGCGAGACAGGAAGAGTCTGTTTTTTGTACTTTTATCCAATTTCTACTCAAATGAATTTTAAGGTTTGGTTCGAAATGAAATAGAATAAGCATGAGACCTGGACGGTGTGGGAAATCACAATTTCATTGAGAGGATGCATTACTCCTGTGTTCTAATGCTGAATATGTTTTCAGATCAATGTAAAAAGAATCACTTAATCATGATTATTGTTATCATGGTGACAAATCTAAAGGAAGAGCAATGGAGAATATTTTATTTCATATTGAATTAAACGTGAGCGTGCATAATCTATAAAAAATTAAAAAAAACTGGTTATTGTAATGTTATTTATTTGTATTTGAGATAGAAATAAAATTTATTATTATACAATATTACCACATAAAATTGACTTTTTATTATTAATTAATAATTAATATTTCTACTATAAAAATTAATAACAAGTACAATATAATTAAGAAAAAAATAATAAATTTAAATATAAAATTTTATTTCTTATATAAAAACTAAAAATGTTCTAATGATATTACAATAACAACTCGATTCGAGATCTACTCTATAAATGATCTCCCTGCTCAATAATGTTTAAATTCGTTCTCATTACTGACGTTAAATCAAATAAAACAATTCAAGCTCCCCCCAAAGTTTTACCTTTTCAACGACAGTTTAAACAAACTGTTAAATTTGTTTTAATTTCAAACGAACATTTATTTGACAACTCTATCATGCAGCTAGTTATTCAATTCACGGAATGCGAGGAACGCCGCTCATTATCCGTAAAAACATGTACAACAATGCGCTGGAGGAATCGGCCAGGAATGCTTTTTATGCAAATGGCGCTTATCTGGGAACACGGATTTTAATTCGGCCGTCCGCATGCGTCGTTTCCAGTCACGCTAGCCTACAAATATTGTTTTAAAAAAGTGGGGTGCCTGCTCTGCGAGTCATTGTATTTATACCGAGGAATAATATAATACCATCGGTGGCGCTATCGAATAGCGTGCACCGCTATTTACCGCGTGTGCTGTGCGCTGTGCACTCCATCGCTTTCCATTTAGGCAGGTGTCCCCTTATGAATAGTCGTTTTGATAACGCCTCTGCACTTCCGTAATTGCCCCGAAAACTGCCCCCGCGGAGGCGGCGAAATCGCTCACGGATCAGGGAATTAAGCAGTATTTACCTTTGCAGCGCGAGGGGTTCGGATTATTTACGACCGATCCGCTCTCTGTGCTCCATAATTAAATTATGCAACCCTTTTTCGAGACGATTAATTTTTCCAGTGTGCTTTCGTTGGAAAATGCAATGGAAACCGAAGCCTCTCGAGTGTTTGGCAGCTACTGGCAGAGTTCAAAGAGCCAAAAATTTCTTTCTCGAGATCATTTATTTCAACGACGGCGCGCGCGGTGTGCGCTTGATTGAAGTTGCGGGTGCGTTTTAAAAGGCGTCCAGCAGGCCTCAGAGCACAAAAGTTCAAGTGATAATTCCCCTCGCGGCGATGGAAACTGCTTTAAAAAGATTGCCGAGAGAGAGCAAACTCCTGCGAGAGGGCCAAAAGTTTGCGGCGCGCGCGGTGGCAACGAGGGAGTTCTCCATCCACTTGAGCATCCATCATTTTTTTCGGGGGGCGAATAAAACGCGCGCGCACAGATGGATTCTTGCTAGGCCGTGAATATCATTTCCGTGTACACGGCACCGGCTCCCACTTTGCTTTTTTTCGCACCTTGCTGCTGTTGCCTCCTCGGCTGGCGGAGCGCGCGGTTTCATTGATTGTGAGTAATGGAACTTGTCTGGATGGCTCTCGGAGGAAAAATGTATTTCAGCGTCTGTCGGCACTTGTGCTTTGCTACAATCGCTACACAACATGTTACTCGCCGCATGTTAGAAAATATTACAATTTGAATGTTTTTCTTCCTCAAAAATTAAAGTAATTAAAATTAAGTAGACCATTTATCTACATGAAAAAGCTTTTAATTAATAGATGGAAAATCGAGATTGGGATTTTTTAAGAAGGAGTGTTGTGGGGATTAACAAAGTTCCGTCACTGTTTTATTGAAGTTTTGAAAGTAAGCAAGGTTTGATAGCAACGTGAGATATTATTTTTTTTCTTAACAATTTTTCGTTTTTTTAGTAGCTAAATGATTTTAATTGTTTATTATGAAAACCGCGATTATATACGCCAATTTGTAAACTCTTTTCTTAACTGAGTTCAGCTGTAGTAAATAAATCGAACAATTTACACGAGTCAAGGCTTAGCTTCTTGGTTATGAAACTCTAAATTAAAAGCCCAAGACCGCCTCAAAATGTGCTGCCATTAAGAGAGGATATGCAGAAACGCCGCTTAACCTCAATTCGAGTTCATCAAGCTGCAGCGTTTCTCTCATTAGATGTAGTTTACATTAGCAATAGGCGTGCATTTATTTCTGCAAGGGTGGCAGGAAAAATTTAATCCCCATTTCTGGTGGCGGGCGGGCGAGCGCGAGTGCGGCTTGGCCCGTTCATAAAGTCCATTTGCGGTCTGAATTGATCGCAATGGGTGTAAACGGAACGCCCTGATGGCGGTCATAATCAGAATAGAGCGACGTTATTTTTTACTACCGGCTCGTTCGAGGCTCTCTCTTTTAATAAAGCGGCCGGGCAGGGAGACATTAAAATTCATTGATGTGCCGACTCGGCGCAAAATTCTAGTTCATTAGGCGCTCTCTGCGAGAGGAAGGAAGCAAGGACGGCGGACGGAACGTGGAAGGGCCTGCTTTTTCTTTGGAGCAGCAGTAGTTTCGAGTTTGCGACTCGCGTTTGTTTGCTCACCAGCAGAGAAGAGAAGAAAGAGACGTTGAACAAGAAGGAAAGCTTGACCGAGATGGCTTGATTTATACGCGCCCAGATTGGGCAAGACAGTTGACAAAGACTTTGATTTGATATGTACGAGAGCGAGTGGGCAAAGAAATCACAGAGAGGCTGATGGCAAAAGTAGTGCCTGCTGCCACTGAATTGCATCATCTCGCCGGCTCTTGTGTTCGCTCTCTCCTCTTTGTGTGTTTGTTTGAAACAAAGTTCACTTTGAATATTTCAAGAGACACAAGCAGATAAAACTTTTATCTCGCTCCTTTCCACTTTTGTATTTACTCTCTTTCTCTGACTTGCCGGTTAAAGAGCTCGTTAAAGGTGCTAGCGCGCTGATTGCCAGCGCGAGATGCAACTCCGGCGGCACGGCAGTCTCGTGGTCGTGAATCGCATGCACTAAATTTAGACACTCTCGCACGAGCCGTCGTGTTGCGATCGATTTCCCGGCCGCCGCGCCTATATCTGCATTTGTTCCCTCCGCCCACAGTTCGCGCAATCCAAACTTTTGTGCGCGCCACACAGATATATGGGGGTTAATAAATTCTATTAAAACGTCAAGCTAGAAATGTCATTTCTGCTGGCGAAACGTCTGCGTGCACACCGGCACACGCGTTGAAATTTATTCCAAACCACACAAAACAACGCCGCGGATTGCCCGCCGTTTCAAGAACTGGCTTAAAACGAATTTATCTTTACCGCAGTTTTATGAGAAACCTGTTTCGTGGAAAGTATGTTTAACAAATCGTTGACGTTCCCCTCATTAATATATATTATTATTATTAGTTGGCTTATGATTTACATTTTTATACATCACTTATTTAAGAGTTTTAAAGAAAAAATCGTCTTTGACACTTTGTTTTAATTTTTCATAAGATGTAGATAATAGAAAAATGTACATAAATTAACAGTTGGGCTAACCATTTAAGCACACACAATTAAAAGCACACACCGGTATGATATTAGCCCCTTTTGTAATCTAAAAGATAATAATTTTCCTCTCGTCTGTCACAATATTTCGTGTCACAAAGTGTCGTGCTTCTCCTTAATAGAGAAAATAGCAACCTACACTTCAAGGAATGTGCGCACAGCTCCCCTTTCGCGCCTGCTAATTATGAAGCAGAAATACCTGCTTACAAATTATTAAATTAACTGAGCGCAGAATTGTTTTTGGCGGCAGTTTGGAGCAAGAAGATGTTTCTCCTCCCTCGAGGCGTCGCTTCGTTAATCCAATGCAGGAAAGGGTTGCTTTGCGTTCGAAATATATCGTTTATGCACAGCACACAGGTACGTACAGTGTACACAACACTGCGCAAAATATTCAACACGTTCCCGTGTTTTATTTATTGCGGCTAATGAGTCGGCCTAATGACGCTACAGCTCCATGCTAATGATGATACGAGATAATATAATAATTATTACAGCACGTACAAACATGTGCGCGCACATACGCGCGCGCGGTGGTGGTATGGTGGCCGCATGATTCGGCGTGAACCGGCTGAATATTTTATCTGCCGGCCGTTTGCGTTAGTTTAACTGCTGCACTGGGACGGCCATTGATCACCAGAGATGCCGCGCGCCAGATAACAAACGATCATAATTAGATCAGTTTTGAGCCCGAAAGCCTGGTTGTTTTACCTACTCTGGGGCTGTCTGGAGCGACGTCCACGACCATTTGTGGCTGCGTAAAATACCGTTTATTTATGGCCCGCGGCGCACTATTATCGCTTTGGCCAAAGTGAGCACATACTTGAGTTCAGAGCTAGAGCACCGGCTAGACTGTGCAATGCTCGGAATATTAAATTTTGGACAAAATAGCTTGTTTCAACAGATATGCGTTATGTTTTATTTGGCCTCTCTTTATTTGGTCTTGTAATAGGGCAGACTGGATTCACCAAAACTGGTCAAGTTAAAAAAGGTAACCATGAACGTGATTATGATCATGTCAGTTTGTTTCCTGAGCGCCCTGATGGCTTCCAAAGAGTTGGATTGAAAAAATTATGAAAGCTCTCGACTCAGTCGTTGGGGTGGTGAGCAGATCTTGCAGATCAAACCAATAAAGGCATCGTTAAAGTGGCTATACACCTGTGAATTAATAATATCGATCGCTCAGGGGCTGCCCTGACGCCAGGGTACGAAGATTTTTTAGAGTTTAATATAATTAAAACATGAAATTAATGTACAAATCCTTTCAAATCTGAAGAGAATTTTTAAGGTAAACTGTGTCCTCCATCCCATTTTTGAATAAATTTACGTGTGCAGCATAGAACGAAAATCATTATTTAAAAATGAACAGCTTTTTGTTGATCTTCTTGAAAGCTTTTTAGCTGTCAGCATTTGGGTGCAGCGTTTGTCGTCTCAATCCGACGAGAGGCCCGAAAAGAAAATTAATATCCCCTGGAAGCGGCATGAGGAATTCGCGATGATGTTTTGCGACCCCGCATGGACCCCTGGTGGCGCGGGAAAGCTGCCGGTTGCGCCCCTGATTAATCGCGGAGTAATTTGGGCCGACACAAAGGAATTCGCGGGCCGGGGCAAAGATTAAAACGGCGTTTTAATCAATGTGCCACGCACGCGGCTCGTCTTTGAAGTGCGAAAAAGCACAAGGGTGTCATCTCATCTCTGTCGCTTTCACTCGCTGCCGATATCGATTCAGAAACGCACGTCTCCTGACGTTTGGAAGAAGTAATTTGCTAATTTTTCGCGATCATCAACGAGATCAAAGGGTCACGTGCCGATTTGCGAGTGTGTTTATTGATATCTGAGCACAGGCTAAATCACGCGGGAGACACTCTCACTCTCGGCCGTTGTTCTTCTGCACTTGAGCGTGCAGAGGAGGGCACACTTCTCTGAACACATCTGTCGTCAATGTCCCAAGCCATTTCTCTGTTTTATTCAAAGTTACGCAATATTTTTAAAGACATCTTTGCATGCTGTCAGATTTTGGAAGACTTGGTCGATTTATTTGTGAAATATCCAGCATGAATTGTTGTCTAGGGACTTGATATTTGATCGTTTTATGTGCTTATGAAATCATCATTTAGACAGACACAATTCCCACAATGAAAAGTCAGCACTCACTCATTCATTTGCGGAAACTCGTCAAATTGGAAAATGTAGATTTGAATAAATGTATCGCGTTTGCGGAGCGCAGTGGCGATTGCCGCTCGCTGCCGGGTTTGGTGGCGGCGGATTTGTGTGCCCTCGCACTCCCTTTTTGCACCATGAATTATGAAGTGAAAATCAATGTCATGTCGTGTATCACGGCTGGCGTCGATATTCTGTCAAATTGCCACTAGAGCCGAAAGCAACCACAGTGACAACTCCATAAATAAAATAATAAAGCAGACGCATGCATGGTCGACTCCTCTCGCAACTATAACTGTCCATCAAATCATTTGCCTTTCAATGAGCGATATCAAAGACAAATCTGTTTTCGAGAGGAATCTTTGGCCAACAAATCCTCTTTTATGTAAATTTAAATGTACACTTTTGTTTCTTAGCATTATTAACTATGAACTCAAACGCGGACTATTAATTATTCTGTGCAATTTTTAAGATCATTTAAGCTATTTTGTGATTTAGCTCAAATTTGATTGAGCTCATGTGCATAAATTGAAATTTAAGCTCTTATATAGCTCCTTTTGAATTTACTTGCAAGGCGTTAAAAATATTTGCAATCTCACGTCTGAATTTCAAAAACGTCATAACTTCTTTTGTCTGGCGTTTGGCGTGCAATTAAAAAAACTCGGATTTCAAGAGAAATTTTGCTTTTGTTGGAGAACAAAAGAGAAAATGAATATATTTCCATCAAATTCCCTTTTTAAAAATTCAGTTCTGCGTACTCAGCCTAAACGATTGACGCGAAATCTGCGAAGCCTGCGCCGCGTCTATCACTCGTCTGAAAGCGGGCGCGCGACATCAAACGAAAATCACGCGCATAAAACACTTTGATAGCATTGTTCGGCGAAATTCGAGCGGAAAGATGAACGCGCACATGCACGCGCAAATTCGCGCATTGTTTGCCGCGGCAATTCATCCGACGACGAAAACATTTTGTCAAAACGCGTGCTGCCGAGGAGGGAAAATTGTTTTCCCAGCGGTAAATCCCATTATCTTTTATTTGCATGTGCGCGCTGCGTGTGTGCTCGCAAAAAAAAAAACCGGCGCTCCGGCCGCAGGATATGATTATTTCACGCTTGCTTAGCTGCCGCGAAATATACTATATGCTGCCGCGAAATAAGAGAGCAGAAAATGCCGTTGAAATTTCAAAAAAGCCGCAGAGCCTCCGTTTTGCAACTCTCAAAGTGCACGCAGTTAAATTTAATAATACCAGCCGGCCAAATTAGCATTCTTTTGTGTATAATACTTCGCTCTAAAGGTTTTTTGCCCTCTTGGCAGCTGATTTATTTATGCGCATGATGCTAAAATTTTGACTTTTCGCCACGGACGGCTGGAAAACACCGTGCACGCGCCCCCAGAGAGCCGCTGCTAGTGTTAGGGAAGAATGCAGCTTGCACTGCCGCGCTAATTAGGCGACCTAATGAAGGAGAAAGGCGAGGGTTGCACCGCACCGGACAAATTACTGCAGGTGCATCCTCTGGACGTGCCACTCGCTAAACTGTGAAACAGCAGTGCCGTCCTTTTTCCTCTCTTCGTTGCTAATCAACTTGGAAGGCTTCATTTTTAATTGTTAAAATCACATTTTATCCTGACGTTATACACATAGGGAAGGAAAACTAAAATAAATGAGTTTAAAAAAAATTAATAATTAGTTCAGTATACCAAAATGAACGAATTTACATTTTTTATCCCGTTCGTTTTGTTGTATTTTTGTCTTTTGTATAAAAGAGTTTATGGTGTAAAGTTGCTGATCCTTTTGATAGTAGAATTTTGAGTTTAAAGTAAAGGATATTATTGCGCATCCGGAAAATTACCAAATTTCTTTACCAAAAAATTGCATTTAATCTTGTTTATTGCGCAAGAAGTTACAAAAAATTTAATATCTGCGTGAAAAAAACCTGCATCGCGCCTTTCTTTTAATTATTTTTATTGACCCAATATCAACAATCACCTGGCAACAAAGGCATACGCTTGAGGAGGGGGGGAGGAGGGCAGCGGCAAATACATAGAACGTGCGTCTCATTTTCATTCCACAAACCGAGCTGACCATAATCCTCGGGCTGGCCAGGATTACGCAACCGACTGACTGACTGGCTGGCTAGCTGGACAGTGGGTGACTGGCAGGGCAAGATTACCGCGCAGATCCAGCAGGGGGAGGCGTAATTTAATTAATAATTTTGATATCGCCGCGTCGCAGAATTATGATTATTTTTATTGCCGGGCCAGAGGGCAGTTGGATATTAAGCCGGCCGAAATGGAGGACAAATCTCGAGGGCGGGGATGCGAATGAAATTGCCGCCGACGCCACTTTATGGACTGCAAATTGCCGCCGAGGAAAATAATAATAATAGGGAGGCTGCAGCGAGCGTTTTATTTAATAATAGCTGTAGCCCAGTCTGTTGGGAGTTTTATTTTTTTTCGTGAGGAAAGCAGCAGCACTCAATTTGAGAGCCGGGAGAGGACTGATTGATTATTTGCCGTCGCCAGCGTCGTTCTTTCAAGTAGAGAGAGATAGATCGGCGGCCGGCCTGGTGACATCCTATGGTCGCTGCTGATTCCCTCTTGCTCTGATGCCGCGCGGTCGAGGCCAATGCACTTGCTTTCTTTCTTTATACAAGCCCGAGCTTTACAAACAACTACCAGCAGCTCTCCTCGCGTTTGCTTTGCTCAAGAAGACACAAGTTGATGGATGGATTGATCGGCTTTTTCAGCGCAACGAGCGGAAAACGTGGAGCAAAAAATTTAATTCCCTGCTCATCCTTTCCTGGTAGACAACTTGCTGATTCAACTCGAGTTTTACTACAGCCTCCAATAGCATCATCGCATAAAGTTTTATTTTTATAACCAAAATCAGGACTATTTATGGGAATATGTAGTTATTAAAGAATTAAAGTACAATAAACGCAACGATATACTTGCTACTGTCAATAATGCAAAATGCTCTAAATTCTTGGTCTGCAAAGCTCTACTTTAAGATCTCCAGCAATTATTTTAAAATATTCTTGAGCTTAACTCACGTCAGGAAGAAAATTTTAAATACATGACTGTTGATTTACTAATCGTACTAATCCAAAGGTTTCCATCTTTACCCACTGATTTTAGAAAAAATTAACACATTGAAATGCAAGAAAAATCTCGTCGTTGTTTCAATTAATAAAATTTGATTTCTTTGTATTTTCTCATTTTTTAAACATACAAGGATCTTCTAATTTAAAAAGAATTTCATATATGAAATTAAAAATTTACACTTATTTATCTCTTTCTATCTTGGCATTGAATTACAAATTGCGCTTGACATAAACACGATAATTTGGCAATTAAATCGAGATTTACAACAAGAGACAAGCCATCAAATCGCGTATCTCGCGCTCGAAACAAGAACAGGTGTAATTCCCGCGTACTGTCGTGTGTGTAATATAGGCGGAATCCAGTGTGCCGGTGGTGGCGGTGGCTTATTTTCATATTCGCGCCGGTGTGAGAGCGATCGTAAAATTTAACGATAATACCCGCTCCACTTTAAAGGTTGAAATGATAATAATCGTGTAAAAATGCGAGCACCGCCGCGCTCCCGCCTTTTTATTATCAGATGGGGGTTGGGGGGAGGGGTATAGGGGCTCGAGTGAGTGTGTGTGTGTGTGTGAGAGAGAGATTGCCCCAGGATTTTTGCACACAGCGCGGCACCAGCAGTCGGGTGCATTTTATTCGCATTGGTGGCGCCAATAAATTCCATCGGCTGCTCTCTTGCGCCACATAATGATCACGGCGAGAGCGAAACAGTGTGATAACCGCACACGCACGCTAACACACACACCCACACACGTCGGGAGATGAGCTTTTGCTCTTCCACCCTCTGGTGCCATGCAAGCGAGCGTGTTTTTCAATACGACGGGGGACTGCCACCCTTCCACTGGCTACTTTTTTGATGGCAAAAATTAATTTGGAAATTGCTGTCAGTATGATATCGAATGAAAAAATTCGATGCGGGTGGCTTTCGGCCAGCAACCAAAGGGGACGTTTCCACTTCACTTTCCAGTAATTATGATCTAAATTTCAGTCGAGTTAGACAAACAATTGGTCGGGTTTTTTTTTCGATAGACGTCTAATTGGGGCCAAAAGTTGTAAAAAGTCCAATTTGGCGCCCAGCACACTTGTGCGGTCGGCAACAGCGGGTTTTTCCGAAGTAGAAGCTGAAGCAGCACGCCTGCTCTCAATATCCAGAAGTGCTGTTTCATCTTGGTGTAATTTAAAAGTTTGCCGCTGGAGACGAAAATTGCGTTTACTCGCTAAAGTGTTGAAAGGGAAACAAGATCCGAACACACACGTGAGCTCAGCCAGCCAGCCAGGCCGATGGTGCGAATGGGGAAATGGCTTTTTTCACTCGTCGTACGTTATTTGTGATGGTGCAAATTCAAATTTGTCGCCCGCCCTTAATGCAATTGCCGCCCCGTCGTCACCCCAAGCTCGATTTCACCGTCAAAAGAGACTGGCTGCGTGCGTGTGCGTGCGGATAGCACCATAGAGTTATGTGTGCGGCGAGAGGGTGTGCAGTCGAGAGCGGGCCCACATATACATGTTCACCCCCGCGCGCGCGCGGCGGAATGCTGCTCCTCACTAATTGTATTAGCATGTTGTGTTGCTCAATGAATTGTTCCTCTGGCCAACACCGCACGCTATTTTTACACTCCATCATCAGATTTTCGCAGAGGCACACGACGCGCGCGGAGAGGATACGGATACGCCGGCCGCTATCTAATTAATCAATTAGGGGGCGAAAAACGAGGGAAAGCAAACATTCCCGTGGAATGCAAATTTCTGACGTCGGTGAAAACGATTTTGGCGCGCTTGGCATGGTTGTTGCCAATCAAGTAATGCCCATCCTTTCAGCTTTCGCCGAAATACAATTTTGTTTTTCACTCTGCACGCAATGGTGCGACATTAGCAGAATCGAATCGGACGCGCGTCCCCTCTCCCAGCGGAGCCCTTTTCACATCGGTGTGCGACAAAAGCGCAGACAAAAAAAGGACGGGCTAGTTCCACTAATGTGGACACAGATGGCCAATATCCTGCTTGACCTCATGAGGATTGAGCCGATTAAAGACGCCTGCGAAGGCCCTTTTCTAATCCCCGGCAATGCGTGGAGCAAACTTTTCCGTCCGAGAAGCTAGCTTAGGCGCCAGTTGTTGTGCGTGCTGTTGTTTTAATGCTTCCCTTGTTAGTTAGTTAGTTACATCGTGAGAGCGCCCAATTCGAAACCGATATTGCCAACTTTTCTCATTTTCCGCGCCAAATGATGCTGCTGCTCGAAAGAAGATTAAAAATTCATTAAAAGCGCGCAAGGCTTAATCCGTTTCCGCGCTTTTGTTCGCTCGCTCTCGTCGGAATCCGTAGCGTTTTCCCCCTGCTTATTTGTTTGTGTGTGTATTTTTCCCTCTCTGCAGAAACGGCACACGCGAGATTCGAGCTGAATTTTCGCACGCCATCGCCAAATCAAGGTGCTCGAAAGGGAGCGACCGAGCGTGAAATCATAATAAAACGAGTCGCTGCCTGCTGGCATGAGCCAGCGTATAATAATAATTTTATCAAACGGCGCGCGCGTGCCACGCTAAATATCGGATTTTGCAGCAAATAAATCGGTCGTGTGCATGAGTAAATTGCTGCCGCCGCTAAATGCTTTCAACGCGCTGCTTTTTTCCGAATGAGTTATTCCAGCCTTCCAAAGTAATTTGCACTCGTGGAAATTTTCATTTCCGAAATGCACATGCGAGACTGACCTCGATTCGGAAACAAAGCAACCTTTGAGCAAACTCATTAGCAGCCAGGGCATGATCAATGCTCACTCTTCTCTAACATCATTAGATGAAACCCCGCAGTCTGCAGACAAAATTCAGCGCAATCTGATCTTCATAATGACATATTTCATCCACAAGGGACAAATTTATTTATCCAGCACGAAAGGACGAGAGTGAGTCTGCCTCATGCGAGCGAGCCAGCGAGCGAGAGAGAAAGAGAGAGCTTTTATTTAATATTTTAACTCAGTTGTGCAAAAAAGCGGCTAGCGTTTTGTGTAAAAGGGGCAATTTTCCGCACTAACTGGAGGCTGTTTTGGCAGGCCGACCGAGAGAGAGAAGAAAAAAGCCGCTGCTGCGTTTTGTTCGCCGGCACACACACAATGTTTGTTTGCCCCTTTTTTTCGGCCGGGCAAAAAGACGTCAGTCAGTCACTCGGGTTGCCACATTTTTTTTTGCGCATGCAGAAGAGTATTAAATTTGCAGTGATGGAATTTATGTGCGCAACGGCAAACATCAAAAAGAATTTTACTGCAAAAGGGTTATTTTTATGACTGAAAAGAGCTATTTGGATGCAAAGTCCCCGGCCGCCGTGTGAAACCGCTTGTAAAGGGGGTTTTCAATTTTAAACGATTTGTTTTTTTCCTCAGAGAAGCATGAAATTTCCCCCACTTTCTGAATCAAACAAACCCGAGTATTTTGGGAAATAAATTATTAAAATTGAATTTATAGTAGCTTCAGTTCACTTGTTTATTGAGACGCTCATTTAAATGTGAATACAAGTGCTCAAATATATTGGTACCGAGGCAGTAAAATTTGCATTTCATAACGACAGCAGTATAAAATAATTCCGCCATAACGCTAAATGAAGAGTCTAAAATTCACAACCCCCGCAATGTGTGACGCCGTTTTCCGGGGGCAGACAAGAAACCGCGCTGGAATAATAAAAGTTGAGTCCGGTTGGCCACACACACCATAATGAAGTATGATTAAAACATCTCTTGCGAGTTATTAAAGCCACTTTTAACAGCCGGCACGCCGACTCGCCGCCGCTCGCTCGGCTCGCGAGCATTTTCGTATTATAATACCTGCAGGCTTTTATTTGCATGGCGCGCGCACTCACTCAGTGACGCCATAAAAAGCATAGTTTGTGTGACACTTTTTACGGCCGCTTTGAGGATATAAAACACGCGGCCGGTCGCATAAAGCTCGCTGAAAAAACGAATGAAAAGCATTGCTGTGCGAATGCACCAGCAATTGACACCAGCCAGCCAACCAACCAGCATCACGCATTTGCATTCGAATGGTACACAACATGCTTTATTTTTGTCCCTTTTAACTTCCCCAGTATGCATGCAGCTCGAATGTGTTGTTGGAATCAGCGCAACGTCGACGATTGCATCAGAAAGCGACTGCGGCGCCGGCGAATGCAAAGGTTTTCTACTTAATTGAGACGCAAAGCGACTTGTTCTTTGATCTCCAAGTCTAAGAGGAACAGAAATTCCAACATTGACTGAAAAACCAACAAATGGCTGTGAAGTCAATCTTTTATGAACATTTATTTGTTTGGATGTTTCCACGAAAGATTTGATAAAAATGAGAAGCTGCTTTCCCGGTATATCAGGGTAAAAAGTGAAAATCAGCCTCTCGATCAGAAATTAAAAAAAATTGAGAATATCTCGGGTTCAAATGATGCTAGAATATCGAACTTATGCAAGAAGATGCCTAATTAGACGATCAATAACGTTATATTCGCATTTTCATGGAATTTGCTTAGGAAAACTAACATAATTTTATTTTAGCTAAAAAAATACGTTTAGAATCAAGTTATGGAGAAAACAGCGCTTGGAGACAATCATAAATTCAATTCCATTTTCGAAATTACGGCATGCGGAACGGCGTGTGTTTATGACAGCAGTGCGGGCGGCGAAATGAATAAGAATGAGAGTTGCGAGACGTCGTCTTCTTGTCATCCATCCACCCGCCCGCCCACCCGCCTCGTGGCGCAAACTTTTGAAAACGTAATCAGATTATCTTTTGGCGTAGCGGTGCTTTGTTTACTTTACGTGAGCGCCTCGTGCAAATTTATTCCGAAGATGCATGTGTACGAACGAGAAATTCCTACCTTGCCAACCGTCGACACTTCACGCACGCCGATGCGACGCAGCAGCGCCGGCGGCACCGACGGCGGCGATCGCTGCAAGGCGCCGCTGAAGTCGGTGCGGAAATACGCTTCATCTTCGCCTGACGAGTGTCGCTTGCGCCGGTGTGGTGACGACAAATTCAGCTTTTGGGCCGCTCTGAAACAAATTCAACAAATTCGATAAATTTCTGTTGATAAAATTTGTGTTTAAATTCATTTGATTGTACAAATTCCATACGAAATGATGATGATAAAAAAATGACACCTTCAGGGATTGATGATACTAGTTGAAAAGCTTTACTTAAATTGTAAATACTGTAGTATATTAAAAAAAGATTTTGATGTAAAACCACAACACCCAACCTAGATTTAATTTCAATTTCAAGTTTTCAATTATTTGAAAATAAATTTTAAGAGTATGTTTAAACTTATCTTTTAAATATGTAGGGAATTTCACTCAGCGTTGTCTGTATTACAAATAATACGCTTAGAACCATAGCTTTGAAATCATGTATTACAATTAAAGGAAAGCCGACGCGACGCATAACTCACTGCGAAGGTGATTTATCGGCGGTTCGGCGGCCCTCTTTACGGCCGACAGCAGCTTAAAAATAGTTTAAAAGCACTTTAAAGCCATCCAAACGAGCTGCCGTAATGCGGAGATTGCGTGCTCGATTCAATTACGGCGCGGCCCACGCAAGCAGGTATGCAACGTGCACGGCAGACGGCACCGGCGAATTGCATAGCTCCACGACTCGCCAGGCGTTGGGGAAATAAAGATTGAAACGGCTTTTTTGTTGGCTCACTCTGCAGTCGTTTTACGTAAAATTACCTCTTCATTAAACGCGAGTAACCCGATAGGCCAAATACTTTCCCCGTTTTAATAATTATCGGAGCGGATCAAATCCCTTGTTTTCATTATTTTTGTTACAAAATAAACCATTTCAAATTGTTTTCCCGGTCGAATTCTGCAGGTAGCCAACTTTTAATAGGTGATTTTTCATTCTGTGCGAGTCGCCGGCCTAGTTCTTAATCTAGCGGGGTAGAATTCGTGTCTGTTACATTCCTGGCCGCAGCGAAAGAAAAGGAATGTAAGGGTTACTATGGAAACCGCAAGTTTGGCGGCGCACGTGTTGGACGGGAAGCTGCTGGAAAACTACCCGACATACTTTTCCTCTACTTCATCTTCTGTTCCTTAACTGGAGTGCATTTCTCCAGCATTACGGCCACACAAAAGAAGCTAGGAGGGAAGGAAGGCGGCCGTCGGGAAAAGCCACCACATTCTTAAGTAATAATGGCGGACGCCAATTTGTAACCAATTTGGGCGGCTCTCCGGCCTAAGGTAATTAACTTTATTCACCCATTTCCGAGCAACGGCCGTCCGAATCGTAGGGCGAACACCGCCTCTCGAAGATTGAGTCTTGCGGCCACTCGAGTGAAAATAATTTGGCTTTAATGAAAAAAGTGTTGATTTTGAGCTTGCATGTTGTGTGCAACCCGAGAGCTTTCAGCAATACAAACAATGAATATTATTAACGAAGACTTTAAAAATTGGTGCAATTTTCGAAACACCAGATTTTGGAGTGTCTTTTTTTCAAATTACTTTCAACACCGGCTTTGCTATACTAATTTTAGAGGGTATTTGCAGTAAAATTTTAGTAACATAATACCTCGGAATGCCCGGAAATATCCATTTTAAATCATATACCGCACAGGTGAACATTTTACGTATTTAATAACTGGTGCACAAAAGGACCTCGAGTGTATACTCGAAATTGAGGGCTTCCTCTGCGACCCAAATCGAATCAACAGAGAGAGCCGTCGTCGTACGTACGGCTGGTGGTTTGCTTATGGGGTTGCATAGCTGCACACGGCTCTGCTCACTCACTCGCTCTCCCCATCCGGCAGTTCCTCGGCATGCCATCATCTCTTTTGGAAAAGGCCCGCGGCGCTAGAACGCAATCTACCTAGCGAGCCAAGCCATCCATCCATCCCACCAGCTTCCGAAAGCAGCTCTCGTTTGTTATTATCAGACTGGTGGAATTTTAAAATTGTCCTCCGCAGTGGAACGGGAATTTCCGGCACCAATAATATGCTAAAATGGTGCAACTTTGATCTAGGATGCACCTGCTTGACGCCGCGCACCAGCATCGCAAATTTATTCCCTCTCTTCCCCAAAATAATCGATATCTTTATCGAGAAATTACTCAACACAGTGCAATTGCCGTTTTTATCCGCGAAAATCCCGCAGCTCACTTTTTAGGGCGGTATATACCATAATTCCTCGCCTGCACTCAAACGAAAGTGCATTCAGATCGACGGCTATTGCCTTTATTTTCGGTATTTTTGTCGTCTTCTGCTTTGAAATTCATCGAGTGGAGCAGGCAGGCAGGCAAGGTCCGCCAAGGCGGGCGTAGTGGGGCGCATAAAATCAAAGCACCGCAACTCTATTTTCTGATAAACCCTGGCGTCTCTGTTTATCGATGCGCTTTTAATGTCGCGGAAAAGGCATCGGATCCGAAAATGGGGGAAATCGGGCGGTGAATCCGTGTTGGAAATAAAAATTTACATATTATACACGTCGCGCGGCGCGCGGCAGATAGTGCGAGCGGCGGAAGATTTTGATGCAGTAAAATTGCCTCCCCTTTCTCTCGCCGCGCGGGCGTATATCGCCAAACAGCCGTGAAAGTACACCGAAAACCCTCCCTTTCCGTGTCGTCGCCTCCGGGGGTGGCAATAACAGCCGCGCACCAAGCGAATCCAGCCCCTAGCTGCCAAGGTATGCGTCTGTTTCGTGTGTGCACCGAGCGTACACACAGTAGTGACGCCCGAATTACGCACCAAGTCATGCATTATGCATCAATTGTCTCTTGCAGCGGGTCATCTCTCGGCTCCGCCGGCCGGAGACCTCTGGAATTTGCATTCCTTATGTACGGCTTTGTTTCTCGGCCTCATTGTCGAGAGAGAGAGAGAGAGAGAGAGAGAGAGAGAGAGAGGCCCGCATGTCTTTGAAAGAGGACTCCTTGCGGAATTAATATCCTAGCCATGTGTTTGATGTGGCTTTCCACCGCGACGTAATTGTATAGGATGTTAATATTTTGCGCGTGTGATAAGGTGTGTGTGTGTGTATTAAATTTTGGTTCCTAGCCTGCTAGGATCTCGCACAATGAGCAGAGCTAGAAAACGGATATGAAACATTATTTGCAGCTCTCGAGATGAAATTAATTTCAAATTCAGAATCCTCTGCTGGTTATGAATTTTGTTTTGGAGGTAAAGCACTCAGCTGATCCGAGGCATGCGGGGCCGAAAGAGCACAGGAGCGTGTGATTTTATTTATCTTTTTACAATTTTTCGCCTTTTTGAACTTCTATTCCCTCTCAATTGACTATGGGAGTAGCCATTTTGAAATCAATTTAATGACTAATTTCCTCCTAATGAAATATTCATTTTTTTAAATTTAAAGTCAAAAGTTTCTGGAATTTAAAATTGGCTAATCTCATTGATGTTAATATTTGGATTTTTTATTCTATATGGATCTATTTTAAAAATTTAATATAGCATAACACAGTATTATACTCCGTGCAATAAAATACAACATATTTTACCATTTCCTAATCTAATGAAATACGAGTGGTTGCTTCCATGACTATAATTAACCTTATCAGTGATCCAGTTTCTAAAAGACTTTGTGCAATCAAACACCAGCTTAGAAAGAAAAAGATAAACAAAATAAAAACAGATTTTGACTTGCATTAAGGATAGATTAATAAAAGAAAATCGATAATGCATCTTGTCTCTGAAGGATAGAACAGTAGTTTAATACTTATTGGATAACATAGAATTTTATTCTTCGTCTCGTCCAGAACAAAGAACATACAAAATCTGAAGCAGATAAATCTCAACTGCGTAGTCAACAGTTGCTGCTAAGCTCCTCACCAGCAGTGGCTTTCAAACCAACCACCGCGCCGACTGCCTTTCCAATATCAATTTTGTACATTTGCGCTCTCTTTTTCTGCGGCAAATTGGACGAGCTGCTTTTTCCAAGTGTATCAAGTGTCACTTTAAATAGCGAGGATTGGCGGTGGCGGCGGCGGAATTGAGTCGGCACGCGCGTTTTCCCAACGAGCCTGCTTTTTTATTTTCCGGCAGCTAGCAGTCTGTATTTGCATATTTGATGGCGCCTCTCGCCGGCGTTGCCGTCGCGTTAATAGTGCCGGCTGCGTTGTAGTTATGCTTTCCAATTTCACGGGTGAGTGCCTTAAGTGACGCACTCTGCCGGGAAAGCTAGGTGATGACGGAAAAATGCGACGACTAGCGGCGTGTGCATGTGTCAATGCGCTGGACGTGTGTACAACCCTTTCTGCGGCCGGTTTATAAATATTTCAACCGGTTAAAATGGAGAAATCGTGTACCCACGTTTTCACACTCGACTGCCAAACAGTCGAATGTGCGACATGGCAGAATTTACCACTACTTGTCAATACGTCCGCAGCGTCGAGATTTGTATTTCGATGGTGGTGCAATTTTTTTAGGACTTGTAGCAATCCTGTAAAGTATTGCACGTGCAAACAATTCAGTCTGAGCCGGACAAGTATTAAACACCACTGGAAATCCTCGGTTGGCGCAATCCGTGCTTCAGTCTCCATTAATTTCGCACAAAGTTGTTTGCTTTCGCGATTAAAACTCGTTCTGTGCTCAGGAAAGTTGAATCGGATGCACAAATGCGTCGAGAGCTGAGCAGATTTGCAGCAGCTGCCGATTCCGAGGGTAAATAAATTGCAAATCCGCACCCTTTTAATTGTATCGATTGGCAAACTTCGATTTTCCGCCGAGTCGGCCGGAATTCGAGGGCGGCCGTGCCGCTGCTTTTTCACTCGACGCGAGCGTGTGTATGTGTATTCGGAGCGCTCGGCGCTCCCCGTTTGTGTGCTGCAAGGCTTAGCGGTGAGAGAGAGGTGATAATATCATTACCGAGTGATGGATTGCACCGAGGGTTGCATGCCGAGAAAGGGGCTCGGCGGCTGAGATATTGTCACGTGATTCCACCTGGGGTTCGCTCGCTCTCGGCTGTTGTGTGCCATTGCCGAGCACATAGGGCTAAATAAATATTTCCAAGACATAAATACCGCCGGTCAGAACACGCTCCCCCTCAATGGGGGAGCCGAAATCGGAGACATGCCACGATTGACAGTGACATCCGCAGAGAATAATAGTTAATTGTCGGATGCAGATGTATGATATATTCTTTTATGCAGCTTTAAAATTGCTTATTCAAATAAGTTCACCAGCTCGTTGGCTCGCATTGTTAAGGCACTCTCAGGAGTGTCGAAGCAATGGGAGTATGGTGTTTAGGCACTACAGGAGGTATTTGAGCAGTTCGGAGATCTAATACTGACTACCCAATGTCAGAGATGGCAAAAAGTGGTTAGTTTAGTGACTCGAAATGCTCAAATTGCTCAACGGGCTAGGAGGCGCACCGGCGCCGACTCGCTACTTGCTGGTTTGCACCTTTCCAGCATGCGTGATTTGACTTCACGGGACAAATGTCTAGCGTTTCAATGCAGTCCTCGGTGCGGAGGCAAGTGGCCCTTCGGTGGGCTGGGTCCCTGAAATGTGCTGCCTGGTGCGCCCATGTTATCCGTTCGCGGTGTTATTGGGACCCGGGTTTCAGCATTCGTGCTAGTGCAGTGCGCGGCTTTCCCGGTCCGAGAAGACAGGGATAAAAAGAGCAAAAAAATTTAAATGAAATAAAATAATTGAGCAAATTAATGTTAATGTAGATGACTTAGTTGATAGATTTGCTCTTCCTCACACCACAAATTATAGTAAATTCATTCAAAACCAGTGGTTTAAGATTTTCCAGATTTAGCCGGGGTTTTTCGACACGCCCGCGATGGTTGACCAGAGTTGGAAAGCCGTGTGCTACACACACAGGCACACGCTAACACGGCATGCTTGTCACGGCTTTCACTATCTTCTGTGTAAAATTAAAGAATTTCATAGTGAAGCTCTTCCAGGCTGTGTTTGTAAACTTTGTGATAAGAGCATGGATTTCTATCACTTTTTAAGCTGTGACAAAAACCAGATGAGTCTGACCCAGGCTGCAAAATTACCAGCCAAATGACTGACCTGACATTTTTGTTATATAATAGAATCTGTTGTACACAAATAGGTGTTTAATAAACAAATTGATTGAAATTAATGTTAAATGCTAAATCTATCGTGTCTGTCAGCCCTTTCCTCTGTGTAATTTTTTCACAAAATTTGATTTATATATTATGTTTAAGTGCTTTGTAGAGAGAGAATAAACAAAAATATTGGTTAAATAATTGTCATATATCTGCAACATGTATGCAACCATGCTCTTCTTTAACACCTACAAAACTATGAGTTAAATAGCATTTGAATAACTAGTACTAAATAACACAATTCAGATCTACTCTCACGTAATTAAATTTGTTGATTCGTGATATAGTTTAATTTAAATGAGCATAAATGTGCTTCAATAATGTCACACCGCTCCATGAACTGAATCTTGCCACAGCGAAAAATTGGCTTCTGCCGAAATTACGCTGCAGTGATGTAGTGGCGCCGGCGACACGGGAAATAAAAACACGTTGCTTTTGCCTGTATACGTGTATATATTTTTTATTTTTGTTTCCTCGGGGAGCAGCCATCAATATATAAAAGGCGTAAAAAATTCATGGCCCATAAGTAAGCTATTATACGAGTTTAAAGTGAACGCATTTTCGGTCAGAATGTGTCGGCCGCGCGCCGCATAAGCTATCACCGACGAGGGAGCCTCCACTGCGACTTTATGGCGTGCCGACAGCTCAGGACCCATATTCCCTATGTATGAGCAGCAGACTTTCTCGTGTGACGACAGGACCAGGTATCTCGCCGAGACGACGGAGAAGGCTTACGACGGGCACCTATAATCCCAGCGCCATATGCGCGGAATATCAACATTCTGCACCTTGCGTGTCCGCCTCAGCAAGACTTTCCGCAGCCACGAGTGAATTTCGGGCAAGAAAGATGAGGAATTTTTGCCAAAATTCCTGCCGTGGCCTACATACCCTCGTCTCGGAATTTTTATTTGCATTGGTGCCTGCATTTTTCATATATGGAGACGTTTTTGCTCGCTGCTCCGCTCTGCAAATATTTGTATTTTGTACGATGCTTGCCCAGGCGCTTGTTGTTGTTTAGTGGAATTTGTGTTTGTCGTTGCAGCTGAATAAACAGTTTTTGTTTGCATATCATTTCTTCAGTATGCGAGCAAGAGCCCCCACCGGTTTAAAGATTAATAAAATTACAATAGCCCGCTGGAAATATTGAAGTAATTCAAAGAATTCGATTTTCCCTCCTCACAAAAGGAGCGTAGAGCTCCGTCTCTCCGTAGCAGGCTTAAAATGTCAAAATTCAAATGAAATCGTACGTAAGAAGATTGAGCCACCGAAATTGGAAGAATATATGTCACTCGCACGTCGCAAAAGCAGCTTACATACGTGCAGGGAAGAAAGCAAGTTGCTGCGGGGAGATTTTCCTCTCAATTTCCAGCGTTCGTCGAATTACAATGCTCTCTAATTACTGCATGCAAGGCAATCCGGCGCGTTTGTTGTTACTTGACGAGGCAAATTGGAGCTTTGTCTTTCGCAGAGAACAAAGCGCTGTTTGTTTCGCAAACTCCTTCGCTCGCTCGCTCACTCGCAAGCTCAGTGTGCCATGTTCCACCTGCTGGAGTAGGATGCTAATAATCATTTTCAAAGCAACGATGACGTCTCTCTGACAGCTACTTACGGAAAATGGGCTTTGCACTTTGCAACCAGAGAAAGATTGCGATCACAGTTAAATATCAGTGCATCCAGTAAACTTCATCATTAAATGCAATTCAAAGAACAGAATAATAAAAAGTACAAGTTTTATCTTATCATTAAAGGCATTCATCACGGTGCCAATGCAATGGATGATTTTTCAGCTTATCAGGAATATATTTCTGGCTGCCCAATATCAGAGATTGCTAAAGGTGAAAGGTTAAATGACTCTAAATTATAAAATAGCTCAACGGCCTGGTAGGAGAGGCGCCACTAGCTGGTTTTCGCAGCTTTCCAGCGGCTTTAGGGACAAATGTCTGGCATTTAAATCAAAGACCACGGTGTGGGGATGCGAAAAGATGACCACATTGGGCCCAAGCTCCTCTTCGGACACTCATGTTCCATGTTATCCGCTCTAAATATCTTTAGGATTTAAAAATCTTAACTTATACAGCATTTTTTAACTGTCTGAATTTCGAAAAAAATTAAATTGAAAATTCAGTTCTTCCAAACGCAAATAATAAATTTTACAAACAATACAGCTCTCTCCCCTTTAATTCAAGTGCTCCTCTAGCTTGGTTTGCCCTTGGAATACCTTCAAGAGGATATCAATAGATCAAGCAAATTTTCCCCATAAACATCCAGCGGCTAAACTTCATTTTCATGCGACGGGACAAGTCCTCTAAGCCCCCCAAACGAACCTCTTCTCAAAAGTTATCGCCGCAAACTTTTTCCATCAAACGACAGAGCGGTGGCTGCGAATAATAATGTAGCGGATAAATTAGATCGAGCGACAGAGTGAGAATAAAGGCGAAGATGATCCGGGAAAAAATGCGAAAAATATTCAATCGCGCAAGAGGTGTGCCGGCTGCTGCTCTTAATCTGACATTTGCTGAATGAGGAAATCTGCTGGTTTACGGCGGCCAAATTATTCATGCTCCACTCTAGGTTATGATTTGCACCCTGCTTCCTTCTTTTTTATGCGCTCGCCTCCCCCATAAAGAAGAGTGTCGCATTCGCCATTATGCAAAGACGGGCCGGATATAAGCCAGCGCCGCCTGGGCATATTGGATCCGCAATTTATGGAAACAATAAAAGGGAGCGATGTGATGGATGCCCAGACACGGTTCAAAAGCTAAACCCACTCCATTAACCTTATTAAAATTCATCCACCAGTGTTTTTCGACTCATTTTCGAAGCAAGAAAAAATGTTACCCTTGTCCCGGCCGTCGGAGTCGTGCCCAGCCAGCAATCCTGTTTTTCGCGTCATGCAGCGGAATGATCGCGACCCTAAAGGGTTGCCATGGAGAGGCCGCCCCCGCACACCCCTCGCCGCCGCCCCCAACAGGTGGAATTAGTCGGTTGCCGCGTGCGTGGACGACGTTGCGAATCACATGCTCTCGCGAATCCGCTTCCCTGCCTTCGTGACACATTTCGGGGCGGCAAATTCATTTGAGGCACATTTGGTTGTAAAATAAAGCTGAAATGGCGAGAGCGGAGGGCTCTTCAAACAGGCTGTCTTTTGCTCGGCTCCAAATAAAATCCATTTTCATAATTGCAAAAAGCTGCTCTGCTCCCCCCGTGCCACAAAAGGCTCTTTGTGCCGGCAAATTTTATCGGAAAATCGCGTTTTCGCAATAATTATCACCACATAATTTCCATTATGCGCTGTCGATGCGTGCAGAGTTTGCTCTTTTCACTCCTTGGAGCCGCGGCGTCTCCCCACATAAATCTCTCAATTACGGGCGGATCTGCCACGCGTGCGAAAATAATAACGTGTGTGAGTGTGGGTATTTCTCATTGTTCGCGTGAGTGTGTGCGAGTGAAGAGACTTATTATTTTTCTTGCTCACTTCCTATTGTTTACACCTTTCGGCAGGAGGAGTGAAAAAAACGGGCGGAAGCGAACAATGAGGTGATATTGATTTTATTATCCGTTCCTCCAGCCTCCGCAGGCCGTACAAAAACAATCTGCGGAAAAGGGAGACGCTGCATGGAAGGACTGAAATAATGATCATAACTGAAGTGCTATTAAAATCAGATAAAATTAAAATGACTATTTAATCGTCACGATCGAGGTTCAACACAATCATGATAATGACGAATCAGATATTTTATCTAGTTAATTTAAAAAATTTCATGTATCAATTGAAATGGGTAGTGAAATTTTGTAAAATAGCTGTCAATAATATTAGTTGATTTTTCCTGGAAGCGTCATGGAGAGTACGTCGTTGAAAAGCTGCACTCAGCGACGTTTATGGTGACTTCGCTTTTAAAAATTGTTGATTTCAAACAAGTGCTTAATGTGTACTATGCTTTCGCGTACTCCCATCTCCAGTATGCTGTGATTTTTTGGGGTTCATGCCCCAAAGTACGTCAGGAAGTGTTTGTTGCGCAGAAGCGTCTCATTCGGGCGATGGCTGGAGTTCGTTATTGGCGCTCTCCTGTGCCGCTTGAGTCAGCGAAACCATGGTTCGAGAAGTTTGATTTGTTGCCTGTCTTTTCCATATTTCTATTGCAATGTTGCAAATTTGTGCGTCGTCATCATCACTATTTTCAGCTAGTTAGGGAGGTGCACGGATACAACACTCGCTCAAGAGATAATTATTTTGTGCCCTCCCAGGTGTCAGCGGCGGCTTCTCGAAATCCAAAAATTTACATGCTAAATTTGTATAATAAACTTCCTGAGCAGATTCGGGGCGAGCAGCAGTTAGACGAATACGAAAAGCAGTTAAAGAATTTTGTTTATGCTAACAAATTTTATACTTATGATGAATATCTCAATTTCAGAGCATCAAATTTAGCAAAACACACACACTCGCTTGTTACACAAACATAACGAAATGTTAACACTATGTTTCTTCTTTATTGTTATTAATTATTTTGTTGTTTAAGACTCATTTGTAAATGCGCGGACAGAAATGGAGAAGCTTCGATTTTTGTACCGCTGTGTAATGCAAATAAAGGAAATTAAATTAGAAGTTGTTGCAATTTAGTTACATATAAAAAGTTCCTTTGTTCGAAATATGCATGGAATTTTTGAGTGTAAACTAAAACATCCCATTTTAACTCGTACCTTTTAGTCGCGAGAGTAAATAAATATTTTTTAAATACCCAGGGTTAAATTATACTCCCAAATGTCAATATGGGATAGGCTTCAAAAGGGGAATTTGAACTTGTTACATTTAAAAAAACCGAATTGAAACTAAATAAAATCAAAATCGTCCAGTTTATGATTCAAAGCCAAAAAATCGACAAATTGATGAAATTGAATATCATATATGCTTAAAAAATGAAAGAATTTTTGCAAAATCTATATCTTAACAAAGGTAAAAGAATCATAAACTCCACATGAATGCAATTTTACTACAGGATCATTCTTGAAAATTCACATGTAAATTGGGACTGTTTTGCAAAACCGTCTTTAAGTGCAGTTGAACGAGTATGGCATTGCTTGATCGCATTATATTCGTTGACGACAGTGGAGGCTGAAAAGCAGTTTCAGAGACAGAGAGTGAAAGAGGTAGGGCGAGAGAGTGCTCTCCAAAAAATAATCCATCAAAGCAACGAAAGCCTCTCTTCACTTTCACCTTTTGCGAGAGAGCGTTTAACAACTTCGGCTCGCATTCGCTGAAAGAGCGAGCGGACATCATTATTTTAAAGTTGCAACTATAGAGAATAGCGAACATACGCACTTGTGCTTTGAAGTCTTGAGTGCGCACAACGACCCGCGATCCCGTCGGTGCCGACAGCCGGCGCAAAGAGAATAATTACACGCGCTGCGCGTATGTGCGCCATCGCCGGCCAATTAGCGCCGCATAAAGCCCTCGCCGGCAAGCAGCCTTTGCCGCCAAAATGTGGGTGTTTGCTTTGCGAGCCGTGTCCGCTTCGATTTTCCGTCAAAACGCGTGCCGAGAGCCGCGGCCGGCAGCATTTTTCCGCTTTTTTTCATGCGCCAGCAGCCAGGGCAAGCAGACACGACGATTGCGCGCGCCTTGTTTGTTGTTTGCGACTTGGTGATTTATAATGTGTAGCTGTTGGGTGCAAAGTATTAATACTGTCAGACAGGTGACTTCATCGCCTCCAGATGTTGCCACTGACTGTAAGCGCGCAGGGAGCAAAGCAAAAAAGCAGCCCACTCTGGAGGCACGCGTCATTTTTAAACGTCAGATCGACTCCTTGCCCAGCACGAGTGATTTGTGTGCTACAAACGCGGCAGCCTGTTTCCTATTAGTAATTCAAGGAAGAAGTCGCATCGAGATGCAACTTTGGATGAGACTTGTTTATATCTTCACACAAATTTGCAGTTGTTATGTCTTGACGGTTCAAACGATGTATTCATTATTAATAAAATTTTATTTTCTTTGTGGTGGGTTAGTCCACTTTAAAATTATTTGTATACCTGTTGAGATGCCAAAGAGAGGGAATGTAATGCAGCCGAAATCGGAGCGATCTATTTTTATTGTGTTTTTGTTTTTATTGCTATTTAAGTTGAAAAGCAGAGGTTTTCTTTTATTAATGGCAAAAAAATAGTTGATTGATACAAATCAATTCACAGCCTTCACCTATGGCACCGAGAGTGCAGAAGTATGGAATTCACTTATGCTGCGATTTAGGACCCAATCCTGCTGCTATGCAATCAGCCTTTAAAATGATTTCTTTTGAAGTGCTAAAAACCAAAATCGGTTCAGCCTATTGCCGTAGAAACGTGAATAGCAATATTTTAAATTAAAAAATCGTTCCCGACGTTTTTACGGTGACTGGCTGGACTGTTTTTTTTTATTTTCAGCACATCAAAAGCAATCATTTAAAGAGCAGAATTTAATCTTGAATGGCAGTGGAAGTGCATTAAAATCGAAAGTAACCGCTGGTGCCATCTATTTGCGGTTTCAAGCATTAAAAGGCTTTCGCAACTGTTGAATTACAATAGAGTAATCTTTATTTCGAGTTTCCGGTTCTTAAAATTTTTCTGGTTCATTTGTGACTTCCAAAAAAGGAGCAACTTTTGCCAAAAAGTCAGACGAAATAAGTTCCGGTAAAATGGGTCCAGGAAAACGCAGCTTGCGTGCAAAGCCTCTTACCCGCTTTTTCATTTTTCGGGCGCAATCCCGTCGAAACCGCCTTTTAATCTTTTCATCTGGCAGTTCCAAAAGTCTCATTACGCACACAGTATATTTCGTATAAAATAGGCGGCGAGCGCCGGTCGGCGGCCATTTTCACTTTGGGGGGCTGCGAATCGGGCCCCGTGGTTTACAACTCGGGCGATGATAAAACGGCTCGTTTTATATTACAACCGCCGAGTAATAACAGCCATGGCTCGGGCTTAATTAGTGGACAGTTTACGAGCATTCAGCTCCTTTTTCTTGCAGCGCCCGCTGCATCCATCGATTACCGGCTGTAAAAATTTCACGAGCTAAACCAGCATCCACCCCTGTTCCGCCCGGCCGAGCCGACAAGCCACTCGCCAACATTAATGAGGCATGAGATTGATATAAAGTTAAAAAATTTATGACACTTTTTATGCGTGACAGAGCTCTCAGTTCTTTTTCGCCATCTCATTCTTATCTCTCATGTTGCACGTAAAATTTCGCCCAGGGTCTTATCTATACTTTTGCGTAATTCCCAACAAGGGAGCAAAAAATGAGAACTTCTGCCCATCGTAAAAAAGAGCAAAATTCTTTGCAGCTTGATTAAATTTCCTGGAAACCTTTTTGTGAAACTGTAGAAATTCTTCTTTTTTTGCCGAAATTCATTGATAAAAAAATATATTTATTTTAACCCGTCGTCACATTACTAACTCTCAAAATTAGAGCTTGCACTCCATTCGCAAGTACCGCAAGAAATGCCTCCTCTTTGCATAAAGTCCATTTAGGTCCACTGTTTTAGCGCACGAACTCTTCATGTACACACGTCTTGGGTGCAGTTTGGCTAAATTAACATTAATCTTACTCACAACATTTGCAGACGGAACGACTCTCGTGCTTAAGAACTTTAAACACAAGGATACAAGCCTCTTACAAAAGCACGAGATTCGTTTCTCGTGTTTTGGCGGCAAAAAAGTTGCAGTGAAAGGTGTCGCGTGCGCCAAGAAATGAGAAGGAAGGAGTGCCGGCAAGCGGCAAGGGTTTTTCTCCTCCGCGCGACCAAAGATTTATGAAGTAAACAGCGAGGTGCGGTTTCAGGGGTGCATTCACCGACGGAATCTCTGGCAAAAAGGGTGCAGCAATAGCAGCGGCTGCCGCTCCGGGAAACACCTCGACGAGAAATTAGAAGGGCAAAGAGTTAGTTTTTCTGTCTGTTGGCCATTCGTGAAATTGCCAACTTCTGCGCCACGCTGTCAAGGAGAATGCCGGCAAAGGGTTGAGAAGGAGGGGGGGGGGAGTAGTGTAGCGGTGTCTGTTAATTCGTTTCTTCAAGCGCTTGCTGAGAACTTGTACACTGTCGGTTTCATCCCTAAAGTAAGTGAAGAATTTTTTTTAAATATATTAACAATTATTTTATTAAATCCACCAATTGTGAAAGCCGCCAAAAGATGGCAACACCGTACACATCAGATTTTAAGGCACTTTCCGGTGCAATTTAACACCCAATCCTGCTGCTGTGCATTCAGCCCTTTAAATGATATCTTTTGATGTTCTGAAAATCAAAATTAGTTCCGCCAATCGCCGTAGAAACATACAAAACAATATTTAGAAATAAAAAATACTGATATTTCTACGGGTCTTGGCTAGACTAATTTTTGTTTTCAGCGAGTCAAAATAAATAATAATTTTAAGTGTGTGGAATGCGTAGAAGCATGATTGAGTCTTAAATCGCAGCAGAATTAAGTGAATTAAATCCAAATTAACCGCTGGCACCATCTATTGGCGGCTTCAAACACTATTTTTCTATGCTCAGTCAAAATTTCTGATGGTTACAAACAATTTCCCATTGGGAAAAACAGATATAAATGTTTTTAAAATTAAAGAAGTAATTAAAATAATCGTTTTTTAACACAGGATTTAAAAATATTTCGACGGTAAGTCCATTAAATTGAGTATTTAAATTTGCATTGATTTGGATTTATCTTTTTTGCCTGATAGATTTTGCTGCATTTTATTTATTTTTTATTTGCAACCATTAAAATTTACTTCTTTTGTGATCTAGTTTGAAGTTAATAAAATAAGCCGTTCGTTAACCACTAAGAGTCAGATTCATTAATGTTCATTCCCTCGACGGAACAAATTGCAAAACGAACGATTCGGCGAAGCAGTGTGCAAAATAAATAGCCAGGCGCGGCGGAACCCTTTGTATCCGCGCCGTCGAGCGCGGTGACGGCGGCACAACTTAATTAAGACGCCAGAGTCACGAATGGCGGCGTATTTTAGCTTGCAGGCCACGTACTCACTTGTAAATCAGCGCGCTCGTCAAATTGTTTTTGCCGCTAATTCAATTTAGTTCCGTCTTTGCCGGGCGAGCTGCTGCGCGCAGAGATTTCGACAATCATTTGTCATTATTAGGGTATCTTCTGCTACTCTGTCTTTCTCTCTCGCGCGCTCAATTCCGGCCTGAAATGTCGAGGGAGTTGGCGCGTACAGCTGCTGGCCGGGAAATACGCCATCCGAATAGTAGCATTAAGCACACGGCAACGGATAGATAATTACTGCAGGCATGCCTCGGTCGGAGCTTTTGAACGTTCATTGGAAATTAAAGCGAGAGTTGTCTTCTTTCCCTTGTGGATCAGGGCCCAAGAGCTCAAGAGAGTTGCCAAATTAAGTTTGTTTTGAATTTTTATTTTTGATAATTTTTAGGCACTGATATTGATGATGTAGAAACTGTGATTTCCATAAATGCTGGTGTAGCGGTTCCCGCACATGCTGGCGTAAACTAGTTTGTATCAATCTCAAACCTAGAGATGCCGCTATCACTGTATGATAAGCGCTTCTCAACCTGCCACCTTTTACTGACCGATCAACCTCCGAACGCAATGGTCATGTCGCTTACTCGCTCTCCAGCCGGGAAATTATGTCATGCGTATAACAGAAGCTATATACTGCGATGTATTTTTAATAACTTTCGACCCGGATACACACGGGTCCAAATTATTCTAATTTCTACACTCAAAAATAAATGACAGACGAAAGGAATTAAGACGCATTATATCTCCATTTCAATAAAACCCCCCTCACATTGGTGACAAGCTAGGTAACTATTCTGATATTATTAGTGTCTGCGGTGTGATTTTATGTATTTTTTTAAAACAAAATTAAGTTCTGTACTGGTATTATAAAAAGCGACTCTTTTCTTTAAAATGAAATTTTTGAATTAAATTAAAAAAATCATTGATTGTAGAGTTAAAATGATTAATATCTTTATAAAAGATTAAAACTTTATAAATTGCAAAAACAAATTTTTAACATTTATATTTTAAATAATTTGCAAATCTACAAACCTGTAAATGTGAGAATAGACCATCTTTTACACACTTTCCAACCAATGTCACAGCGCATTTCGCCCGTTCAGTCGTGTCCACTTTGCAAACTTGCCTCAAATTTATGCAGATCGAGTGGGTGCAGACACCTTTCGCGCACTCGCCGATTGCGGGAAAGAGAGGAAGGAAAACGCTTTGCGGCGACTGAAGGCTGAAGAGTGCATTTCCCGCGGCGGCCGCTTTTCAGCTTCAAATCGGAAACCGATACAAAACACTTTTTGCACGCTCATACATGTGTTTTCAGCGAAAGCTTCTGCAAGGCGCGAGTGCTTTTTGCAACGTCTTTGATGTTATCGCGCGAGTGAGTGAATTACGGCGCGCGTGTGACTGCTGAGAGAGTGATCTGTGCCGGACGAAGAGGGCTTGAAATTTTAATACCAACTCACCACTCGGCGATGCATTATTCAGAATAATACGCACACAGAGCCGCCGGTTGAGTGAGTCGTGGTGTGCGCTCCTTTTGTTACAAAATTATTGATTTTCCCCTTTTGTGTGTTGTTGGCACACAATGAAACCGAGTGCGGAGCGAGCGAGCAGGGAGAAAACGGCCGTTGCGGTATTACATTGATGGGATATTGACATGTAATTGGGTGGAAAATTTATAAGATATGAAAAGACACGAGCCTAAGCAGGGATGCCGCCAGATGGAAACATCAAAAGGATGCCTTTTTTCGGCCAAGGCGGAGGGATAGAGAGAAAAAAGTGTCTGTTTGTTCTGGTGGCGCTGGCTCATCTATCTGTCTGTCTATTGTGTGTGTGTGTGTGTGTGCTGCTGCTGCTGCCTTCTCGACAAATGTTGGAGAACGAAATGAAATTTATATCAAAAAGCTGACGTGCGGCCAGTGTGTGCCCGCCCGTCGGAACAAAAAGAAGACGGGACTTAGGGTAGCGGCCGGGTAAATAGGATTTTGCTCATTATAACGTCCTTCATGAGGAAATTGGGGACTGCAATGGGAAATTGAAGCATTTTAATATAGGATTTTCGCATTGCATTTCTTCCGCTTTAATATTTTTTTCATACCCTTTTTTTAAATAATTTTCATGAATTTCTCAAGCGTAAATCATGATTGCTGGAGGGAAAATTAAAAATAATTGTTTGTCCACATTCAAGCGATAGAGTATTGTATTTGTCAATAAAATCGATTTAGTTTTGGAAAATAAAATTTCAGGACGCTTTTTTAATTTTCAAAGTTTATAATAAATTTAATTACGTCATCAGTTGCCTTCTACAGAGTATGGGATTGAAATTAATCGACTAAATTTCCCGAGTCTATCCATCGTCCGCATTTACCAACTGAATATTAAAATTTCCAATAAAATATTGGGCAAAATCTCAGTGAAGCTAAGCATAAAATTTGTGAAAAATCCTCGCTTTACCTTTACTTGAAATAATACATATATAAAATTAATTTAATCAAATTTATCATTTGCACATCTCAAAAACTTAATCAACTATGCAAAACATTCTTAATTGTTGGCCTTTAATGCTCTTTTTTAATCAAATGTAGAAACAAAATATTTTTAAAAAGTCGTGATTTTTAATCGCATAAAATAACACCTGCATTGTCAAGGAGTCTCTCACCCCCAGAAATTCCTTCTCATTGTTATTCTAGGCCAACAGGCCCTTCTTAATCCTGTTTACCAGAACGACTGAATTCCACACATTTCATCAAATTCCTGCGTGTCCACAACAAAACACAAACTAGCCAAACTGGCTGGTCGTGTGGCACGTGCGTCTCGCACGCAATGTAGACGCCCGCGAATAATAATTAACACCCCGATCAGCCCGTGATAGCTGCTCTCTCTTGCTCTTTGCGCTGCTCATATGCACGCGCAGGGATTAGTGCGATTGCCGGCGGGGCGCCGATGTCTCGGCCTGATAACAGACGGCATGGCATACACGTTCGGGAAGAAACAGCGGCGGCGGTGCGTGAATCTTTAATTGGCCTGCCTAACTTTAGAAATTTATTCAGCGCGTCTGCTCGTTAGCTGCTGCTAACTCAAACAATGACATTATTCCGGCGGCGAACGGGAAAAAAGACGCGTATCAGCCCCCTTAATGAAGGTGATTTGGAGCCGCTGCAGCTTTCCCGGATTGTTTGAATTTCAGCCAGGCAGCGTGTACGTGGCGCGGAGAAGAATAAGGCGGTGGCACGGCCTAATCACGGACACCGGCTGGAACTTTGCCTTCTTCTTTCTTTTCTCGATTTGTTCTACCATGATTAATGGATAGACGAATTAAAAGACCCGACCGACTCCTTTTGCCTTATTCACGCTGGCCTGTGAAAGCCCCTTTGAGATTAGGCACCGCGCCTTACACGTGTTCGGCAAATTGCATAACTAGTAGGAAATTATCAATTTGTTTCATCGATTTATAAAGCAACACTTCATTTGGTTTGAAATCGTTGTCTATTGTAGCTTTTACAACTTTGTTTCCGCATATTGCGTGAAAAGCAACAGCCTGCTTGCGCCGTAACGTTTAATAAACGCGAAAGAGTTAGATGCAAAGTTTGTTTTGCAGCAAAAATGAGAGTGGAAAGCACATAGCTTTCTAACTTATGGCACATCTGCTTCTCTGTTGCAATAAATACGCAAGAAAAAGCCGAGCCCGCAATGCACTCGAATGAGAAAGAGAGAGAAGTGAAATTAAAGCAGCCAGCGCGTATGTGCGTGTGTATACATTTTTAGCCGCGAGCGGAGAATTAATTTAAAACGGGGCCGCAAGCCGTTTCCAGGCAGCCAGGATATTATTAAAGGCGCATAACGCGATCCTAATTACGGCACTTTGCTTAATATCGCCGCCTTATTGCTGAGATGAGTTAGAGAGCTTCCTCTTCTTCTTCTTGCTCCTCCTCTGGGGAGTCTTCAAAGATTGCACCACCGCTTAATAAGCAGTTTAGCGCGCGGCAGAATGAGCAGCCTTATAACTCGATCACGCTAAGCAGGTGCTATCGCTGCGAACGAACGAACGAACGATCCGCTTGATTGATTGTGGCGCAAATGTGGGCTAACCAACGCTGGTATTTGATTAAATACGCACCCGATTTCACTCTATGCGCGCCGGGCTTTATCATCAGCGGCGCCGCTTTTTGATCCCGGCCTGCCAGCTCTCACTTTTGAGCCCGCATTTTTTCAAGCCAGTACCGACGGACTGCTTTGTTTGGCGCATCAAGCCACTGCCAATCAAGGGCCCTGTCCGATACAACGGACGCTAAAAAGGGGTATCTACATGATTGATTTAAAAAAAAAATGCGAAAAAGCCCATGAACTACATGAAACAAATTTGGAGGCGTGTGCATGCCTCCCTTGAAAGGAAATACCTGAAAGTTACCCATTTAGGTGACCTACAGGTGTCTAAAACTATGTGAAATATTTTTTCAAGCGGCTTAATCTTTTAACCGTGACTTTAAAAATCGAAAAAATTTAAAATACATGTCATATAATATGGAGTATTTCGAAAGGAATACAATAGTTAATTCTAGCTGCTTTTAGTTAAAAGCTGTAGTTGTACGGAAATACAAATAATCTAGGCTAAAATCCAGCCGTTGAATGGTCAAAACGGGAAAGCCCAAACTGTCCTAATCGCGAGGATTATGAGCTCAACGTCAAGCGGCTCAATCAAACAGCATTATTTCCCGCATTTCAAATAAAATAAAGTCATTAGCGTTCATTTCCCAACGGAAACCGCTAAAAATCGCCACAATCTGATTGCCTACGCGGTGGCACCTCATTTTTCCCACCCATCTGAAAATTTTGCCACACAATAAAACTCGCTCACCGCCACAAAACGCGCGTGCAATAAAAGCGCTCTTTATTCGCTTTATTCGATGCCAAAAAAACAGAACAAAACAAACTCCCTCACTACCGCACATGTATGAACGACGGTCCTGGTGTTGGCCGTACGCGGCGGAACAGGAAAAATCGCTCGTACACTCACTTTGCACTGCCCAACTAAATAAAACTGCATGTGCTCGACTCTCCCCTATATTGATCCATCAACCGGTGGAGATTATATAAATAAACTCGCTCACTCTTCCGCAGCGGTAGCAGAGGCGCAAAATGCTCTCATCGCACAATGACCATTGTTGTTTTTGTTACACACCACGATTAACAATAGATTACAATCGACAAACTAGCTCTTCGATAAAATGGCAAATGCAGGCAATTCCGACCTTTCAGCAGGTATTGAAAGACTGCTAAGGATTTAAAATACTTAATTTGTCTCCTAAACATTGCTGTAAGTAAAATTTAGTGAGTCGCTTTTAAAATCTAATATTTTTTCCACAATTAAAAAATAAACTAGTTTAAATTGCAGGGAATGTCGAGAAAAGTCGAATAGTGTGTGAGATTTGCATTAATAAAGCTGCTGAAATTTGCTCTTCAGAATACAAGGAATTATTTTTATTTTTACCAAAATTTGAAGTCGAATTTCTTGAAAACAAAACAAGCACAGGTCTGAAATTATTACACTAACAAATCTCTTTTCTGAGACTACTTTTTATGATATTTTAATAACTGAGTTAAGCAATGTTCAGAAAATAAAGATTTACTCATTTACCTGGTGAAAAAACTCCTTTTTCAGTATTCACAAGCCTAAAAAGAGAACATAAATATTTACTTCAATTATTTTCTCTTTAAATTTTCACTTAGTTAGCAATGGGATTGAACAAATTTCATTAATATATTTTTACACTTTTCTCAAAGATTTAAATTGTGTCAAGATGGAACAACATATCGTGGGTGCTTGGAGTGCTCAGGTCAAATGATCCAGAGTTATCCACACGAACTGTTCCTGCAGTTGGGGCCATAAGTTTGGTGCCGGTCACAAGCACCTTTCGCCGCAGTCGTGATGGTGCAATGGCAAGAAAGAAAGAAAGCTGAGCCGTAAGGGTGCACCGCAGCATCCGCACCAACGACCTGCGTACATACAAAGCAGCGCGAGCAAGAAATTCTGCGGCTGCAGCTCCGGCCGCCGCTCGCTTCCCCCTATTGCAATATTATACATCACAAAACGCGTGCGGAGCCGCTTTTGTATTCCCAAGTCACGTCGGCCAGATGGGCCACATCCTGAATCTCAAGATAACGTAAAATTGGATGCGAACATCCATGAAATATATTGGCAATCAATCGATTGCGGCCAGAGCGAGCGACGACCCGTTTTTCACGCCAAAAATCCTTTACCCCCGTGTTCCCGGCGAGGGGGCGGACGGCGGACGCGCGCGGGAGTAGTTGGTAATCAACTTTCGCACGCCCACCTACCGACGCACAAAAAGTGACGAGAGGCATAATTAAGGAGGTGCTCGTAAACTGAATTACCACCGAGCTGCGCGCTAAAAATAATAGAATAAACTTGCTCCCTTATCTCATCTCGGCCCTCTCCAGATTTTTTTGCACGCACACGCACTAATTAAAAGTTCTCCTCGAAGACTTTCTCTCTTTTCATGAGTAATTATTCATCATTAATTTAGATTAAAATTTCACTAATCTAACATTTTATAAATTAAACGCGGCGAACTTAATATTTAACCACCAAAATGAGTGAGCAATTTGTTTTCCTCCTCGGCATCACTTCTAACAAAAATCTGCCTGAAAATACGAGGGGTGCAGGCAGGTGATTAATTTTTTTACTCATTTTGGCGCAGGCATCATGTGCAGGAGTGACTCTGCAAGCCCGCGTAGAAAGGATTTTTCGGTGGGAAATCGAGCGGAAAATTTCATATTGATCGTGGAAAAACTGCAAGCTCAACTCTTGACTTCTAAAATGCCACGCTAATCTGCGTCTGCTATAAAAGGAAGAAAAAATAATAAATATTTCTAAAAGAATAACTTTGAAAAAAAAAACTGAAAACAATATTTTTCGTCAAATCGCGTCAAATTTAAACAAAACGTTGCAATAGCCTTGATGGCGCCAGCGGTTTGCTTCCGATTTTAATGTACTTCCGCTGTGATTTAAGACTCAATTCTGCGCTCATCCTTTGCTTGAAATAATTTATTTCGTTGGACTGGAAACAAAAATTAGTTCAGCTAATCGCGATGGGAACGTCAGCTAAAACATTTTATTTAAAAAAATTCCGTTTCTATGGCGATTGGCTGAACCAATTTTTGTTTCCAGAGTTTCAAAATAAATAATATTAAAGGCTGCATGCACAGCAGCAGGACTGAGTCCTAAATCTCAACGGAGGTGCTTTAAAATCGTAAGTACATAATTAACATAATATATTGGTAGCTTCAAACACTAAGGGGCTTTCAAAAGCGATTTCATCGTTTTTGCTACTTAGCTATTCAAGTAAATTTGAAAACTATGGGATTTTAAATACATTCCGTGATTACAACAAAAGAAAACTAATAATTTTTATCATTAATATTATGTACAAATTAAATTAATTGTTAACTAAAAAACTATTATATTACATAGTTTTTATTTAAAAATTTTAAATATCTTAAATTCAAAAATTTTGTAATTATTATCTTTTAACAGGTATTTCTTTCTGTCCAAGATGGAACCAATTTCACGAAAAAACAGAACGCAAGGTGGTCTGGAGGCGGCGTTGGCGGCGCAGGGGTAATAACAATAATTCATCATCCCAAACAGAATGACCAAAACAGTTTTCCAAGTAACGGCCTTTTTCTGGTCGGCCGTTTTGATCGAATCATCTCTAGATGGATGTTCACCGGGCATAAATAATAAATGTCCTTATCGAGGAGGAAAATATGAGAGCGTTTGCCGGCAGGTGACCTGAGAAGGATCAGGGTTGCCCGTAGCAACCGGAAGGAAAACGAGCCGCACGGCGCAAAAACCGAAACACGGCACGCATCGCGGATTAAACATTCGCCGGCTCTTACGAACTCGGGGCTAATCCAGGCCCGCCTCGCTTGCTGCGTTTAAGTCTTTTGCACAACAACACACACAAACAGAGACGAGATTCGCTTGCAGCTTGAGGACGAGAACTGATCTCGTTTCGAGCACAGCTTTTCGTTCGCCGAGAGCGTCCAAAGCCACCACACCCCGAATTAAAAATAAATTAATGCACCGACCGTCTGAAAAAACAAAACAAAACATCGTGCTAGTCGCTCGCCTCTCACGCGCTAATTACCGTCTTTAAATTTTTCCCTGAAAGCTCTCTATGTGTTTGACGTGTGTGCTTTCTATCCTGCTGTGCATTTCGAGCGTATAGTAGTATTTCTTAAGATAAAAATGCCTAGATTGTGCCTGGAGGCGCCATTAGGAAAATTAATGAATTCATTCTTGCTCTTTCCTGTTTGACTCTCGTATACTGCGTCTGTAAAATACCATTAATTCTGTTTCGAGTAAATTTCTTTGAAAACAAATTAATTGTTTATGGAGTAGGCAGCTTTAAGTATCGAACAGCAATAATTGATTTGAAAATTAAACGTTTCTATTTTGTGTACAAATATTTGCAGTGCGTGCCTTGAAAACAGGTTAACAGCCGTAAAAATTAATCAATAAATTTTAAATTAATCTTAATCAATTAATCTTTAAATAAATATTGAACTTATGTATCACTTATTGTCCTTAAGGACTATGCTCCTATTTGAATTTTATTGTCTGGATGTAATGGCAAAATAGCCCTGTAGAACCATTATAAAGATCATTTGAAACTAAATCTGAAAATTATCCCTGTTGATAATTCATCTGTAAATAAACGAAAACAATATTTTCTCTGCATCACTTTTCATTAACGCTATTTTAAGGTAAATTTTAGATCTAAACATAAAATACGTCCATTTTTAAAATAACACCAAACGTGCGTGTTTTTTTAATATTTTTACTGTACTGTATACTCAAATTTTTGATTAAATAAACAATCAAAAAGGAATTATCAAATGTAATTCGTCTGAATCATGATAAAGAGCAATTTTCAAGGAGAAAAAGTCTCGAACAACTCTAGTATGAGAGTCAAACAATTTTTGTTGAAGTTGACTCTTGTAAAAACCCAAAAAGCTGAAAGTTTGCAATAAAAATTAACGACACGAAACTGGATTTACTTGAATTTTTAAAAATCTGTCACTGCAATCATGCCGCAATGCTTTGCAGAGGGGAATTCCCCAAACTTACCCAGTTGATAGTAATGCAATTAAAAAGTTTTTATCCCGTTTTTTCCCAAAAAATCGCAACAGCCGCAGGGCAAAAAAATTAAAATTCGGGACGCATCGGCCGGACAGCGAGATTAAAAAGGGCCAATTGCAGCCGCGGGAAGTGCGAGCGAGTTTTGATTGAATTAAAACTTGGCGTTGGCTGCGTGCAGCGCTCGGGCACGCTGCTGACGTTTGTTTGGCGGTCGGGGTGCCGCAGGTCGCGTCCCGTCCTGCCAGGACGTGACCCTGCTGCCAATGCGCCAAAAACTGGCTGCTCCCGTATGCTAATTACCGCCGACACCGCACGCGCCCAACCCCGCCCCGGCTCTCGCATTTCCAGCGCCGCAACCGCGAAATAACAACTTGCCACCGACCGGCACAGACAATCGCCAATTTGACCTCGTAAAACTCTTTTCTCTCACAGTGCGGAAAATCGCTCGTTTCCGGATCGCTTATCGCCACTCTGACTGGATAATAGAGAGCACCATACGGCTCGTTATTATTTCAATGGGTGGGCAATCATTTTTTTTTTAAATTAAAAAAAGACAGGAAAGGAAGGAAAAAGTTATTACAACAGCCCTATTCCTATTTTTTTTGACGCCGCGCTATTCCAAACATCTTTTACAATATTTTTGTTAAATAGTGTTTTTAAATAAAGTCATGAACTATTATCTAAATTCGTATTTCCAGCGCGAGTAGGTTTTTGATTAATTTCGAATTGGGTTGATTATTTAATCTGTTATATTAACCCTACATATGAGAGCCGGCCTTCCAATTTCATTATAATAATAATAATAATAATATTTACTATAATCTTAACGTCAAAAATTTACACATTTATAAAACATACAATATATATAGGGTTTAGAAAAAAATAATAGAAATAATAAATATTCAGTATAAGTTATTAAAATTTAAATTAAAATGTTTTTAATTATGCATTTGGATTTTTCACAATATTTTTAACACCACTTTCCAATACCAAATGAACATGATGTACATATTTAATATTTAATTTAAATTTACATATTAAAAAATGATAATGGCAAAAAATACCGAGACATAACTACGAATCTTGATAATTAAGGTAGCCCGCATCCTACCTGGTGGGCGTGTCCGGGGGTTCCCTGATGTCCATAATCAGACGGCACGTGGTGCGTTCATGTCGGAGGGAGCACTGAGAGGGTGTCCGCACCGGCGGCCTGACTGAGGAATACTGAACCCAACGGAGGGATCGGCCGGCGAGCCGCGCGCCCGCCAACCCGCCCGCTCCATCATCGATCAGAGCGGAGCACGCGCCCCGTTATGGTGAACTTTATGAGTTAGTTTTCTCGCTCGCTCTCTCCACACATTCACCGACTGCAGTGCACCTTGCGAATTGTAGCATGTATAATGGCACCGCATGCACTCTGCCAAAGACGATTATTAATCGGCTCTTTGATTGGTTTCCCCAGCCTTCCCGCGTGCATTGAATTGTCGTGTGCATTGCTCGCCAATACACTCGGCCTGCTCGGGCGTGATCAATTATTTAAAGGTTTATTTGCAGTATACGTGCGCTCCGACGAAGCAGAGTTTCAGTTTACGTATTCATTAAGCAATTATTCACAGCTTATTTTCACTTCAAAGGATGCGGAGTTTTTATTCAACCCTACCTTGGTTGAATTTTTTCCCCAGACACAAAAGGTTGCCATGCGGTCTTACCTGCAACACAAGAATAGAAAATATTTTAGCAATTCAAAAAACCTATGACTATCAGTGTTATTTCGAGTTAGATGGGAGATGCGGTTAATGTGGCAAATCCGTAGAAACAGATGTTTCATCTGAAGACAAGATTTCACTTGATCTTGACAAAGTTAAGTGAACAGTTATGGCTCATTTACAACATGTGCTTGTATAATTAAAATCAAAGAGTTCATCTCTCAAATTACACGCTGTCAAAGGAGCTGCGCAGTAATTATACAGCAAAACAATCCAGCTCCTGGGTTAATTATTCAAGATGTGCAGCCATGGGTACTGGAATATAATCATCTCCATCTATCTTGTGAAGAATTAAAGCCAGGCAAAAACACCGCATTTCGTCTAGAAAAAATACTTTCTGCAGTTGTTGTGTTAGCATTGGCATTTTTAAATATATTCACAGCATTTCTTTGAAAATGCCACGACACATTCGTTATCAACTGATCTTAAATGCACTCACACTCACTTCTTGCCCATTTTGATGCTCGTACTTCTTGAGCATTGCTGATTTAAAGAGGATTGTTTCTGCAAAATCGTTGTTGCCAATACATGAACCCCTTAGGATTCAGTTGAAGCCAAAATTGACATAAGCAGTACCGTAATTTTTTTAAAAAAAAAAGGTGGCTGCAAAGTTATTATGCTCTTTAAATGGTGAGAACTGTCTCCCAACTTGAAATTTTATTTTATTTCACAACAAAGATTTTCCTTTAAAGGTTTCATACGCTGTTGGACAGATCTCGACGAGAGGAATCGAAATTTGCCAAGAAAATGTGTTCAAGCGCTGTAAATTTTGGAGAAAATTTTAATTTTAACAGTTAGGAAGGTCCTTTTTTAATTATTGTAAATTGTAGAACAAATTGTTAATCCACCAACTGCTATTGCATTCAACAAAATAATTTTTAATTTTCACCCTGTATCGATCCATTTCATTATGTTAGTGTAACATTGTATTGTAGAATTAGCGGAGACATGTAAATTATGAAAATGATTGATTTACATATTATTCATTATTTTTTTTTTAAATCCAACGTTAGTAGTACCGAAATTTGAGCAGCTGTTAGTGGATGCACGTTGAGCAATTTTGTCGTTTCCCGCCGGAGTTTTAAAAGTGAATAAATCAATCATTTTCATAATTTACATTTCTCTGCTAATTCTCCATTGCAAATCTACAAATACATAGCAACCTATTTTCTTTTATAAAATTTCCATCAATTATTTCAGTGGCATCAATTATTCATACGTTCAATAATACTACAATTTGATTATATGTATTATTTCCTAAAATGTAAAAATCAGGCCATAATAAACTAAACACTAAAATATTAATTAAAACTTACGTATATTTAAGAATAAAAAAGTAAATTTTGACAAGATAAATAAATTATGTTGCTTTGTGGTAAAATATATATTATAAAATTATTTTAAAACAATTTTATTTTGTCAATAAAAATTTAAATATTAGCTGCCAGGCTCATATCCACAACCCAAAACTTAAGGGCCCGCAGACAACGACTGCAGCCGTGAGTGACGGTCGAAAATCCGGCGCGCAATATTAGACAAGTATGATGATGAGGGCCGCAGCCGTCCGAGAGATAAAACTCTGTTTGGCCGCTGCCTCGTTCGCATGGCCCTCGGCGGCAGCGACGGCGGCGGGCTGCACGCATTTGGCTAATGCGCCCACCCCGATATGGCTGTCACACACACATATTCGCCGGGCCGACTTTGCAATTTCAACGTTGAATGCGCCGCAAGAATCCTTTGAAGGGCGGCTTTCGCAAAAAGGACACTCTCAAGGAGGGCGGGGGCTATCAGCGGCTTTGTTTGTCTTGGCCCACAAATTAGTCAGAAGCCGAAACCACCACTTTGATGTCCCCACCAAACGTGAAATGTCGGTTTCACAGGGCAAATGGTGCAAATATCTGGGCTTGATTTTTTTTTCTTCATCTCCTAGCGCAACTCACTTTTGGCGGGCGATAATATGCAAATAAGGCGAATTCCGTCTTTCGGCAAACCTGTAGATCGCATGCTTTTGATGAGAGGATTTTATCAGGGCGCTTCGTTGGTGGCGGCTTTTGGCTTAAATAATTCCAACATCTTGATTGCGGGTCTCAATTGGAGGCGAGCAGTTGGAAGCTGTTTTCGAGGAGGACGGCAGCGCTTTTCAAATCCTTCAGCTATGCCACCCCTGCAGGGTGGTCGACATTTGACTTATTCAAAAGTGCCGCTCGCCACGCAGCTCCAGAGGCCGTGAATTCGATTTGCATTTCAGGAATTTCCATACTAATGAGATAACTTTTCCAATAGATTTCAATGACAATTGAACTGTTTTGGCAAAAACGCGAGTGGTTGACTACAAGGGCGGCACTCACTCTTCCGAGGGTGCAATAATAATGACCCTACAGGAATTTCTGATCTCTCTCAGCCCTCACACCCTGTCGGCCACGACAGACAAAAAGGGGTGAGCCGATTTCTGAGAGCGCAATCAGAGCAAGCGCAAATACCTAGGCAGCGATTCTTGCCGGAGAAAAAGCACTTGACTCTGGCAAGGCGTTTAATTAAGACGCCCTCATTCTGCTCTAAGCTTGTTTTCTTTTTTAATTAATTCCGCATTACGGACAAACCGGGAAAAATGCGAAGAGGGTGCTTTTGTCCTCAGCTCACCAAGACTGTTTGCTTTCTTACAGAGGTACTTGGTATTTCCTCTTTTGACGCGAGCAGTCGAGAGTTGCGAATCACGTTTTGAATGAATGCGCGTGTCGCAATATTTTTAGGTTAATGAGGAGCGTATTGCAAAAGTTTAACTAGGCCAAGGAGCAGAGAAACATATTTCTAAATCACACCAGATGTCTCAATTCAATGTGGATAATGAATCTTCAGACAGTTAAAATAAAAAAAAAAAATTTCAAAATTTTGATTCCAATTTTAAAAGTGCATCGAGAATTAAAATTTTAAAATTTTGCTCTTTCAGATTACTTTCATGCTCTTGTTAGATATTTTATTAATATAATTAATAAATCATCACGCCCTGTATTTGCATCATCCCATAATATACAATTATGCTTTAATTTTGCTTGCTGAACTATAATGTTTAAGTTAAATTATTGTTTGAATTTAAATATTTTTAATTTCAAAGATGAGGATTTTTGAATGGTGAGAGAACTGCTGAATATTCCTCCAATAAGGTAAAAAGATATTTACGCTGAGCAACTCCTCTAAATTTTTAAAACAGTTAATTTGGGAAAAGGCCATCAAAGAAAGGCGCAAACAAAGTTTCCGACGCGACGATCTGGTCCACAGCACGGCCGGAGAACGTTTTTGACTAATTACGCCGGCTGCTCACCACTAAACGCAGCGCCGCTTTAGAAGAAACGTTGTTTGCTCGAATTTCCGCGATTAGACTGGCGGGGGTAATAAATTCAATTTGTCGTCGGCCATAAATTCAATCCGCCCCATTGCCTGATTGCATGAAAAAAGTGCGGCTAACTAACTGTGACCAACCAACAAGGCGCGGAGGCGAGGGGCGAATAAAAAATCCGGCCACTTTCTACTCTCTTTTCCGCACTTAATTCTCGATCCCTGTATGAGGGACGCTCGCAAATAAAATGTATTGCGATAAGTGCTTCCTCCCATTTGGCCGGCCGGCCGGTCGGTCGGCGAAAGCCACCCTCTCTGCCCGCTCCGGCTCGTTTCTTTTTCTTACGCGCGCCCCAAGTGCAGCACAAAACTTCCCCTCGCAGTAGTTCTTTTATTAATTCTTCCCGAGGAGAAATTCATCAACCAAAATGCGCTCTCGAATGCAAATTGCACCAGCTTCGTGCTGTTCTCGCTTTAATCTCTTTTTGATTGGCAAGCTTGGAAGCTGGATAAATGTAATTAATATTTTTCGGTCCATCTCTTTTCAAAGGATCAATGTTATATGTATGGCTTTGTGAGTAAATGTATTATTATGCTATACTCCCCATGAATCACTATTGTGATTTTGACTACATGATTTAAATAAATCTGAAATATTTTAACTCAACTTAAACTTATATTTGTTACGTCTTATTAATTTTGTGTAAATCAGATAGATTTGAAATTTTGCATTGAGTCACAAAAATTTAAAGTGCAGAAAATATTTTGAATTTCAACTTATTTCTTAGGAAACACAATTTTGTGAAATATTTGTTAATAAAAATTAATCGTAGGAAACGTATAAAACTATAAAAATGGTGTGTATTATATCGTTTTTAATGAATTTATGAGAGTTTTAAGCTTTTTGCAGAAGTTGTTGAAAACTTGAATTATTTTTATTTTGTTACAATAGCAAATTAAAAACAAAAGCATATTCAAAATGATTTTGAATGAATGAATTTATTATTAAACGCATATATGCGTGCGACGCTAATCCTATACAATCAATTCTTACAAGTCTTCGCTGCTGTTCTTAAACTAATTCTTTTTACTACACATTTCAAAATATGGTATTTTTCACACTGTTCTCCACAAAATCTACATTTACAAATCTCCTGAGGTTCATAATGGTACATCTGAGTTGCACAGAACAAATAGTGAATTCCATGGCATGCAAATCGAGTAAATACATGTCTATCTTCAAAATGATTTTATGAACCATTTTTAATTTGAATGGGTGAGTCCGAAAAATTGGCCTTCAATTCTGATATTAATTGTAGTTTTTATTCTGATATGATACGTTCCGCCTCTATTTTACATTGAAATAAAACACATAACCGTATACAGCATGTAAGGCCTAAGTCCAAGTTAGTCCCTGTTTCAGCCCCCGCAGCGGCTATATGGATTTAATAACAACGTCACAGGGCATTTGCTGCGGATTTTCAGCTTGATGAAGATTGAGCCGTCTCGTGGATCATGACAAAAATTGATAATTTCCATTAATGCGTCCATAAAAATGCTCTCAGCGTCCGGCCGGTCGGCCTCGGCAGACAATTGTTTCAGCAAAGTGGGAGAAATATTGCCGGCTGGCTGGCTGGCCAGGGGTTGGGGCCAGACGTGAAGCAGGGGCTAGGTCAAATATATCACTCGGCATGGTCACCACTCTTGGGCCAAAACCAAGGGGCGGAAAACTAAGCAGCGGCAGCACGCCCTTTGTGTTCGAGCGGCGGAAAACAGCCGCGGGGTCAAGCCGCGCTGCTCCGCTTTGTCTGCGCTGTTTCTCGGCCGATTCTTTCCGCCTTTAATTGTTAGAGTGTAACTTCGTTTTGCAAACTTGACCTTTGACTCTGAATGACGAAATGCGAAATGCCCGAGGGCAACTTCTGCTCCCTGGCTTGTTTAATGGAGGAATTGTGTGCAAGCACTGCTTGCTCGCTCGCTCGAGAGCTGGAGAATTTCCTCCGACGAAAAAAGAGCAACTTAATTTGAAGTTAATGAGGCCATTCCTAGGCGCTTGGTAATTAAAACGAGTGGCCTCCGGGGGCGGTGCATGAGATCCTCTCATAAAAAAGCTTGATTTTTAAGTCGCTCAGATATAAAGCTCCCTGTCTCCATAACGAGCAGGCTTGTTATTAAATTTCCACCTACCACTTAAGTTAACTTCATTATTATCAAGAGGCGTTTCTTTTTACCGAGTTTTTTCAAAGAATAGAAATTTCATAAAAAATTAATTAATGTAGCACGTGCCGAAAGAAAATTTTATACTTTATTTATTCTTGGGAGAAAAAAGGAAAACAAATTTTTATCTTCTTAAAATAAGAGGCCATACTAAGTATTGTAGCCTCAAGCAATGATTTTATCAGCTAGTTTGAACGTTATTTTTGGAAGCACGCACAAAATGTAGTTGTTTTTGGGCAAAACAATTCAATAAAACGCAGGAGAATTTCTTCCGGGACAAAATCACTGCAAAATGCCATTGTAAGCTTGTATAAGAGCCAATATCGGCCGGCTTGAGGCAGCCCATTAGGGTTGGAGGTGGGGCGGGGGTGGGAAGCGGAGGCAGACGGAGGCAGTTGGCACCAGATGTTGCCCGCGAGAAGTGCTGTTTGCGAAGACGAAAGTGCGATCCTCCAGCCAGCCTCTTAAACACGCGGCAGCTCAGCTAAGGTTCTGCCTCGCCATCCTTTCCGCGGTCGGAAAAACCGGTAAATCCGACGGAAAATTCCGATAAATCTCACCACATATATCAAATTTCACCACTGCCACTGCGGAATCTGCAGGAGCAAAATTTTCCAAGGCATTTTTCATGACGACACTAAATGTAAATCTCAAAGTAAAGATATGACTTTTTAGGGGTGGCGTCTAGTCATTGCTACGAACTCAAAATTTGAATTGAGCTGGCAAGAGAAAAGTAAAATATTTTTTTTAAATTAGATTTTTCTAACTTTGCTTTTTAAAAACAGCAAAGAGTTAATTAAAAATTGTTCCGTGTGGCGTGATCGTTTGAAGCTAAAAAAGCAGCGTACAAATTTTGAGGCGCCTCTAGCTTTAATTTATTATTTTCGCAATTATGAACTCGCAAAGCTTTCATTAATGCCAACTCCAAAAAGAGGAAAATAATTCAACATATATATGAAAAATAGCAGCTCTTGGTAATTCTCGGCATGCTCTTTTGATCACAGCCGCGGCGCAGGCCTCTCGTTCTTTTTGTTTTCTTTGTACACGCCTCAGCCGAAATAATTAAGCACGAATATGTGGCTTAATCAAAATATATCCTTTGATACGGCAGCAGAGAGCAGCAACTCATTCTCCCGAGGACTAAAACACGCGGAGAACGCTCTCTCTACAACGCTAATCTCCGGCGGCTGTGCCGGTTGCATAAGCTGCTTACTTTCAGGCGCCTGGATCTTTTGTAATTCAATTTCGCCAATTCATTTCATTTTTCTGGAACGGCCGCTCCTTCGGGACCTCTTGCCCATTTTTCTCATCTCCAAACTTCCAATTGCTGTAAGTCTGCTCTTTAATTAGGAAATTTGCATTTAGAGAGGTGTCTGAGGAGTCACTGACTTAAAACCTCCATTCCACCTCTCACGAATTTTCCATAAAGAAGCGGCGCTGATTGCTGCAAGTCCGTATAGGTACTTGGTTTATGTACTATCTCCAAATTTCCAGATTTCAAAACCAGGCTTATCCCATGGTTGGTTACTATCGCACGGCCCAAGTGAAGACATCTGGAAAATGAAAAATTACCCTGGTGGAATTGGAGTTGCCATAGAAACAAAAACAGAGGAGCCGTCGCTCTCAATGCGTCCACGTTTTTTCTCGCTTAAAAACAAGAAATGCACCCGTCAAACTTGATGCCTGCCCATTATTTATACCCGGCGACTTTATTTCTCTCTCCCCATCCAGCCGTGTAATATTGAGTGCGTACACTCACGCGTGTTGCATACGTGACAGGGGCCCAGTCGCTCAAATAAAGCTGCGCGCTGTATTATGCGAAGGGTGCGAAATTATAAAATATAATAACTTTCGAACAGTTTCCATTTGGTCATCTCATAAATTATTGATATTTTTTAATATTAAACAAAAATACAGTGGATTGAAATGTCCACCAAATGAAATTACAAAATTTAATGCTTGAAACGCAAGAATTTTTTGATTTTTAATTTGTGGTAGGATACTTAAGACTTTGATACTTGTAAATTATTCGAATAACAATTTTTACTACAAATTTGACAAAATTGAACATATTATGATGCAAAACAGTGCTTTTCCTTCTCATCCCTCAATTAAACGGTCTCAAAAACAGTAAATAATGTATTTTATAGTTTCTCTATTCTCCTAGCTTTAATAGTTTCCCTGTATCCCTTTTGAAGAGGGATTAAATATATTTTGACGATTAATTTAATTTGATTTTTATGTTTACAACTTCTACATACTGAAGGGACCTTTTCTCCTTTTTAGGTACAGGAGAAACATATAAATAAATCTTGCTATTACATTGAGAAAGGTCATCCCAGTCTTTTTACACCCAAGAAACATCACGTGTGGAAAGAAGATTGGATGAAATTTGTGAGGTTACACAGCGTTAAGTTTTCATACGCTGACCCTTTTAGCCCACATTTATCAATTTCCAAGACCTCTGGTGTCCGAAAAATTGCCGAAACATGGCACAGAGGAGGAGAGGGCAATCAATTATCGCTGCCCGGGCGCGATAAATTGGCGACGCGGCTGACTTTTAGCTCGCAAAACACACAACCTGCTCGGCCGAACAGCTTTTCCGGCTGCTGCAAAGCCCGACGCCACGCGCGCCGCGTATAATAGCTGCAGTGCTTGCTGCTATATTACCGGTTGGCCCCTCCCTATTTTTCTCCCAGGAGTGTCATCATTCATCGTGTAAGGGCCCAAAATGTAACTACCACACCACCGGCGCTCGTGCACTGCAGCACTGTGTGTTTTCAAATTACGGCACACACGCGCACCTTTTGTCTCCGAGGTGTTGACTGTTAACGGCCATCGCTTAAAAAATCAAATCCCACAGCAGGTCATAAACACTCGAAATAAACGGCCAACCTAGAGTTGAAATTTTCGTGACTCTTAACCCCAGTCTGTTGAGGACATTAAATAAATGCTGTCAATTCATTAATACTTAATTGACAAACGGATGGATGATTTTTATTGCTTAAATTAAATTTCAATTTTACTGTCTAATAAATGTTCCTTAAAAGAACCGCCTATATTTTTAATATGCTTATTTTGAGAAATATTTTTCAAACGCACATCAATTTACGTGAAAACCATTTTCCCCTCTAGGCTCTCAAAGCAAATTGCAGACCTCATTGTTGAGCACAGTGGAGAGCAATCGGTGAGTGGTAAATAAGAACGTCACAATGGCGGCAGTAACTCTGAGCCAAATGAAATAATTGATTTTGTGCGCTTGATAATCCCGGCAGCCTTTTGTTTGCAGACGGGGGAGATAAATTAGAGGCAATTAAGAAGTGCAATTTCATCAGAAAAGAGGCCAGGTCCTCTGCAGATGGCTCAATTGCAGCCAAGAATTACGACACACTCGGGCCAGACTGCTGCTGGTGGGGCGCGATGGGGTGGCTCACAGCAAATAAAATGCACCCTCTGGAGCTCTGCTCAAAATAAAGCACGTTGCATGTTCTTGTAGAAAACATTTTTTTTCTCCGACGAATCACGAGTGCGAAAGTTTTGATTAGTCACTCTCGTTCTTTCGAGAGGCAAACCTACATTTTTTAGGACTTTTAAAAATAGTCCAAAGCACTCATTGAGCCCGTGGAGAGAATGGAGCACCCGTTGGCCAAGAAAAAACATACTCAACTCCATCCTCTATCCATCAAATTTGATCGGTGTTGTGCGCGCGGCTGATTAATGTCACTCGCTCATCAAGACAAGTCAAAACAAACCGTAAAATCCTGACCCACATGCATCGTTTTCCTCCATTTTTTATACATGAAAACGCGGAGATAATTAAATCGATTCTTCGGCTTGTGAGACTATTTTTAGAGGAATGAGAGAAGTCTGTTGTGACAAATGGATAATTGATGATTTATCACCTCCATATTCGCTCCTCTACAGTGGATTTTTGGAGGGCGCAGGGATATTTAGCGTTATTTCTGGATTTTGGGCCGAATGAACCTTATGGAATCAACTCTGGACCGGATGTATTATTTATAGGAATATTTAAATCAAATATAAGGAAAATAAATTTTATTAATTATTTTTTCTAAACGTGGAGTTTTATTTTTCTTTCCTATTTAATTCACACAACGAATTAAACTGAAATAACAGAGCAGTTTTATTTTCTGTGTTGAGTGATTTGAATAAAAAATGGCCTAACTGTGACACATTCCGTGCCGCGTGCACTAAATCTTGCCAACTGTGATTCTGAAGGAAAACGGAACGGTGTAGAGTGTCACAAAAACGGTGTGTGTTTGCGCACGGCGACCGATTATCTGCGTGGAAGAGTGGCAGAGCCAGGTGATCAATCATGTTCGCGTGACGGCAGGTCAGGGTTCTGAAACCCGCTTCGGTGCTGCCTTTTTTCGACACTTGCCAGGGACCAAGTCGGTCGGCTCGGCGGAGAGCAACAAAACAGCAATGAAAAAAGTGGTACAATGTAAGTGAACTGGCGGTGAAAAATCGAGCTTTTGTTTTTGCTAGAGCGACGGCCGGGCGTGTGCGCTGGCCCATAAATAAGAGAGACAAATTGATTGGCCTCGAATCATTGACAGGTGGCCGCGGCGTGAGGTGGCGAAACAGCTGTTGACCCGAGCGCTGACACAGAAATCATCACGCCGTGATTGATCGGCGCAGACGGATTTGAAATATGAGAATTTGGCGAAAGCGCTTTGTCAATAGATTCAATTGCGAGTTTTACAAAAGAAAACACACAGTTTTCTGACCCAAAAATTAGTTTCACCTCGTTAAATTTTGCCAACACTTCGAAATGCTGGATTCATCAAGTTAGCACCACAGCTTTTCTAATTTGCAGTTAACCGCATTTGTCTGAAAGCGTCATCCAATTAGTTTCAATAAAAACTAATGAACTCTAGGCCAGCGTGGGTGTGGGTGTGGGGGGCGCACATTCATGCAAATTAACGGCCGGAACGCCACCAGAATTTGAAGAGGTTGCTCATTTCGGCCGGCAGCATCCGTCTTTCTAAATGTGTTTGCGCGCACTTTCGCAATAAAGGGAGTGCGCGTTGTGGGGTGGCACTTGAAGCGGCGGAGACCAACTCATCCCATCCACCCCCGCGCCGTGCCAAGAGACGTTTAAAAGCAACACTATAACAACTATTAACGGCGCGCACCGTGTCTGCTCCCCTTGACGAAAGAATCCATCTTGCAGCCGCCGAAATATGCACAACGAGAGCTGCGCACGGGGGAGTAAAAGTGAAACTAATGAAGCAGGTACTCCTTTCAAGTAGTGGTCTTAACTCGCTTAAAGCCAACAACACAAATAGTTTTGCTCATCGTCCCGCATTCTCAGACAATGTCTTAACAATAAATGTCAAAACTACTATAGTTTGGCACAAAATTTTCAAATTTAAATTATTCGTGATTATAATTAAATTTAAAAAGTAATTAATCTGCTTGAAAATCTCGATTTCTATAGAGGGAAATCTTAAAATATCCTATTTTCGATTCAATGGAATGCATTTGATTTGTAGATTAAAAACTACTTGTTCAATTGTATGGAGAAGCATCGTTTCATTATCTTGAGTGTCGCAATATTGCCATAACCATCATGAATAGAAACATAAAAGTTATGGGATTGCGCATTCCAGTGAATACTGCACATGTTCAGGCGCTCAATATCCTGGATCTCGTTGAAGTGGCAATAAAAACGAATTACAATTAGCTGCCTCTCTCACTTACCCATTACACAACATCTACAGAAGCACACGCGGTTTCTTATATCGAGGCAAGACCAGAGAAGAGAAACTCACCTGCAACAAAACAATGAAAAATGTTATTAGCATAAAACGATTCATTGACATTGTTCAGGAAAACATGTGAAGGGCAAGAAGAAAATGAAAAAATCATATATCGATAGATATTTGCAAAGACCTTCAAGGGCAACAAGTGATCATTGATTATGATTTGTAATTTTACAGCATCCCGTGGGATCTTTGATTTAAGTGAACTATTATGAACGCATCTAACTCACGCACTATACACTTGCCCAATTTTGTAAGAAAGAGTCATACGGTTGGTAGATCATGTTTTAAAATACAGTTATTACTAGCATGTGGTTGTCACGCTGACAAATTGACTATTTTACTGTGTTGGACGCAATATAATATAATGTTGCTGCATTCGCCAGCAACTCAGCTCGCTCGTCATAAATATAAAGAGTGGAAATATTGTCTTGTGTGGAGGTGATGCATTTTAATGAGCGTGCCGTGCATTTATTCAAGTTGTCATTCAATACGCGCATATCATTATTTGATGACTCTCGTTTTGTAATCCGCGCGCGCGAGAGTAAATAATGGAGGAGTCGCAACTGCCGCATATATATTTTATCGCAGGCACCAATCATCTGTCGTCTGCTGCTCGCGGATGAAACCTTTCCTTCGTGCGTTTGCTTACTGCTATAATCTGGTCAGGAATTTTAAATCCCGTGCGTTTCTAATTGAAAACCCGCTTAGCGAGATATGCCACTTCAGACATCTCATCTCGTGAATTCGACGTTAATTGGGTTTTAGCGCTGCGGATCTTATCGAAATGAGCGGATTTCACGCTCTTAAACGGTTTCAGGCCTGCTTGCCGCCTTAAAAGGTCAAGCCCCCGACAGGAATATGGCTTGAATTGGACGTATTTATTGATCTGCGTGTTTCCTCACATACCAGTTTGCGGTTGGAAATATGAGGTTGTCAGATGAATCGGTGAGTAACATGGACAAAAGCTTTCAAGACGTTTGCTCGGCAAAAAAAATTAGCAACATGATGGATCATGTAGAATTTATGAATGTATGAAACTTGATTTGAACAATATATTCACTCTGATGCAACTCATCCTATTTTTAATCCCACCCTTAAAATATTAAAGCCTATTTCGATTCAGCTCGACTTTCAAGGAAATTATCCTTTTAAATTGCGCGTCATTTGAGCTAATTTGGCCTGACAATATTTCAGTCAACAATGAAGTCTTGTTATTTAGCAATTGGCCTCTTAGCGAGTGCCATCCGCCGTAAAAGGCGCGAGAAGCAATGTTGCGTCTCTTTCCCTTTATTTCCGAGTCATTTGTCGCGAGAGGACGGGGGAGGAGGCCACGAGTCATTTGCTCGCCAAGAGAGTCACGGCAGGCAAAAACAAAAAAATGGAATTTTTCGGTCCTCCATTCGTTGGTGCAATGAAGCGAATCGCCGGCAATGCGGTTTTGTGCCACGCGCCCTTTGCCTGCTGGCATTAGAGTGAAATGCGCGCACAAAACGCACGACACGTGAGAAGAAAGACTCCAATTTGTGCCTCCGCCGCACACGCTGTGCAGAGAGAAAAATAACGCAGCAAAAGCTGACGCTGATTAATGCACGCGATAATAGGATAATCCATTATGTGACGCGGATGCAAATTACCGCCGCTCATAGCGACAGCAATTAAAGTTCAAAACCCACAGCTGCTCGGTTTGTCCTACCGCACAGGCAAAAAATTTACCCAATTGAAAAATTCAAAATGGCAAGTTAATATGAATATGCCTAAAATACTTTAATTTTATTAATTTTTATTTTGAGGCCAAAAAATGTACTATCATTTCAAGGAAAAAATCTAAAAAAACGTGAATATAGGAAAGGGAAAGATAAAACAAAATTTTTGTTCAATTAATACAAATTATCCTCATAATTCTGCCTCTGAGGACAGGCCCCATTAATCTCCATGAGACTGGCAAGAGCTAGATTTTTCCAGAATTTCGCTTTTGAAGATTCCAAATCAAGCGCTCTTTATTCCTCCAAATTAAGTGTGTACGATATAGGAGGCCCCAAATTTGCCGAGTTTAAACAATTGCGTGAGCGAAACTTAAGTCAGCCCTTTCACTAAGATAATGAAGTTAGCAGCGCATTTGAGCCTAAGGAGGCAGCAAAACTAACTTGTTTAAGCTCCTCTTCTCAGAAGAAAATCTCTTCTTCTTTACTTTGCAACCCCCAAGCCGGCCGACTTCTTTCTCTTTTCGCCCACACGAGAGGTGGAGGCGGCGGATGGAGAGAAAGAGCGTGTTTCCTCCTACATAATTTATCTCTCGGGCCATTTGTTACTCTGGCGGCACAGATGCAGCACGCGCATTATCAAATAGAAGTGTCACGACGGCCAGATAATTTGCCATGTACCTGATGAATTATTATGTTTCGCCTAAAATATGCACGTGGCGTGGCAAACACTTTGTAATAGGCCGCCAATGCCCAATGGTAACTCTCCATGGGCGTAATTTTACTGCATTTTTACAATAAATGTAAGAGGGGAATAAAAATTTACTGATTCTCAGGCAAAAGAATTTAAATTAACTATAGATTTAAAATGACTCTTCTGAATGTGTTTTGGAATCAAATACCAAATTGTTTTTTCAAGGAGAATGCATATTTTTTTAATTTTGTGAGAAGATGTTGAGTCGCACAGTAAATTTCTGTTTGCTTTATTCTTGAATAAATATATTTTACTCAAAAATATCTGGTTACGTGGAAATCAGATCAATAACAATCAAGTATGTTTTCTCAGGTAGTAAAAAAGTGGCAAAACCTAGTTTAATATTGTAGTTTCGCGTTTTGAATACTGAATAGATAGCACTCACTGAATAAATCACGAAATATGTTTGCATCCAGCCGTTATTTGCAACGCCGCAGTCCTTCCGAGGCTTAAGAATGATATAAAATGCGCGTAGAGGATCAGATTGTCCACCGCATCATAACAATGGCTGTTGGGAAACGACCCGCCGTCGGTCATATTTCCAAATAAAAGGACCATTTGCGCTCGCTGGCAGTCTTATTTTCTCGCAAAGCACCTCTAGAAATGATGGGCGCAGACAGACAATCCTTTTCTGCTGACGTGTTTCTGTATCATTCCGAGTGTATGCGTGTGCTGGTCTATTTTCCCGGGGATAGAAAAAGTAAGGGAAAAAGGCGGGTTTTCGCACCGGCTCATCGGCGCTGCGCTAGATAATCTGGCTTTTGATGTTTCTTCTCGCAGCGTGCGAATGGATGAAGCGTATCACTCGAGCAGGATGTATTAACCTGCTTTTGGTCAGTGCGAGCGAAGCAGCCTTTGTCAAAGGGGCTAAAAGTAGCTGGCCTCAGCTCCGATATTTTGCTACTCAGAAGCCTCTTTCTTTCATCTCGCCTCTGGCGGGATAAAAGCTATAGCTGCGAAAATACGACTCGCGGCTTAGGAGCCATTATGTGCAATAAATATCATACATTGTACCATTCACGCTAGTGCAATACATACAAAAGGTTTATAGCTGTATAACGTTGCTTGTAGAGACTGCGAATATATTGTAAGTCAAAATTTTGGCAATATTGATATATAATTTGTTAATTGATTTACATGCAATATTTAATTGTCTTAATTCAATATGTGGTGGTCCTTTAGAGTGAGTTTTAGGTAAATTTTAAATATATTTAAATCGACGCATGCTTAGTGGGACATTTTCGCTATTAAAAAGATAGTACGGGTTTGAAAGGGTGGAGGGTAAACACCCTATAAATGCTTTGGCTGGTCAGGAGATATCAAGACGAGTCAAATGGTGTTCAGTTTTTCCAATTCGGATGGCTAGAACCCGAGATTTAAAGTTGGCAACATTTTCAAAACACGACAAAAATCGAAAAACTAAATATAATACCTGGAATTTTTGCAGAAGTCCACACATGTGTTGGAACAACTTTTAAGCACATTTTCAAAATTCCAAAAATTAAATTAGAAACCAAAATTACCAGTTGTGACCTTTGACCTTGAGCTAGGACATAAAATTTGGTTCCAGTTCGATCGTGCTCAGCGAGAGGAATCCAATGCACAACTTTTTAATTTTAAGATAATGCGGTCTCAAAGTTTTCTCTAATTGTCCTGCAACCCCGTAAAAATGAATTTTTTGTCTAAAACATTTTTTGACTCAATCTACTAGCAATTTCGTTGAGTTTGCTTGACCCCATGCCAATCGCATAGTCGTCGCAGAGATTGAAAATATATTTATTTATCAAGGAATAATCTAAAAACAGGTATTTATATCAATATGATGTTATTATACGTGTGCTTTAAATACCTTAAATACACATTGAAATAATTATAAGGATATGTGATTTTTTTTAAAAAATATCTGCAATGGCAATACATTCGAAATTTTTGAAAGTTTTGTAACTTTGAAAATTCTAGTCTAAAAATTTCACGCGGTTATTTAATTTATTACGGTTAAAACGTGATTGCTAACAAATAGCCGCATCATTAATGGTTTCAGTAAAAACGTGGCTTTCCACGGAAAAAAGACACACAGCAGCAGCGTTCACCACTCTTTCCGCTCGGGAAAGTTGACGAGCACAAGCAGAGAAAGGGCTGCTTGTGTCTCGGACCCGGCATTTCTTGCTCCTCCCGGCTGCACGCTCCTTATTTCGCCGCTCGGGCGACATCTTCGCTCATTTTATTCCTCCGGGTGCGGTGCCGGTGCTCGTCAGTATGTGTGTGCCATTCTCGCAGCCACCGACCAACATCTAATCTGCACAATGCTCACGTTCCTTTGCATCGATCACTCTTTTTCGCTCTCGTGGCGGCTGCCTCGGCTGCTGATGAGTAGATAAGGAAAAAGCTAGCCCGAGAGAAAGAGACGAATTTCCCAAAGAGATGACCTGACAGTCGGAAAACGAACCATCCAACTGGACGGTAGTTTTCTTTTTCCAAATTGCCCCTTTTGTCTTTCTCTTTGATGACCTTTCAAACGGCACGCTCCTTTTTTTCGCTATTATTGCAACCCTTTTGCCTTGCTTGCTTAGCAGAGGAAAAAATTTAAACAAAAAAAAGGAGAGAGCCGCTTGATGCTGGAAAATAATTAATGTATACTCTAATAACAATCTTTTAGAATATTGATTTGTGGTGCTCCGCAACGCCATCCTTGATGCTCAGCACATGCGACAGATATATATTCATTTAATGAATAAATCTCGTTTCGTTTTGTTTGCGGGATAAAAGTCAGCATTTCATGGCAATGCGGGAGAGAGAAGATTTAAAAATACATACGCGCCGCCAGCAGTGGTGCTCATTTGCCTGATCTCGCCGAGAGCTGCGACACTTACGGGCAGATCGCATCGTTGCTTGGCAACCGCATATGATAATACGCACATCAAAATCTGCGACTTTTCCCCAATAAGACGCGCAACAGTGGCTGCGAGACATTTTGTGCACGTAAAATGACAAGCGAGACGCGCAGAACCGCCTAGAGACACGACTTTTCACCAAATCGAGCGCATTTCAATGCCAAATTAAAATAACATATACAATATGCTCTATATACTCTTTTGTGCTGCATATCAAACAGGTTGCTTTGAGTTTTACTTCCCAAAAATAAATCATACGTTCTCAATCGGCTAAAAAGCTTTGTTACAAATTGCTAGAAAAATCGATAAAAATAATAAACCTCAAAGTTTGTCATGTCTCTGTTCAAGTCAATCCTTCACAATGATGCTCAAATTAAGTAACAAAAATTTCCTTATCAAACATTCTTTCTCTTTTTCAGTCAGATATATTATGCAACTCAGATTTGCCTGTATATATTTCAGAAGAGTTGATCCATAAAATATTATCTTTATGCGTTAATATTATTATGACAAAGTGTGTCGGTAGCAAATAGGATAAGAACTTGTTGTCGCGCACGCTCATTACCGCATGACGCGCTGCTGCGGGAAAAGGGTCCCGGCCTTCCTCCTTGGTATTGAGTTTCATAATTAATTAACAGCTCTTACATTTCTGTCGAGATGTTTATTTTTCAATGCAGGTCGTTTGCATGCGTAATTACACCTGAAAAGGAGTGTGTATTATATCGCTCTCGTGTGTGGCAAATCTCTCCTGCGCTCTCTGTGCTGCTATTTCAAAAGAGACGCCTTTGATTCACGTCTCTGCATCCTGCCCGTTATTAATATATGTGCGGTGAATATTTATTGCTCGCATAAATCACTTGGCGGAGCAATAAGAGTTTTCTGTCTCATTACAAATTATCTCGCTTCAAAATCATGGGAGCATTAAAAAAAACTTCATAAGCAGAATAGTCGTTCTCGATTAGCTAGTCGATAAAAAATTATTTCTTTTTTATTGGACGTGCGGTAATTAGGTTTTTGCTTTACTCTTTCCCCGTAGAGAAAATGTAAATGCTGCAGCGCGAGATGATGCGGGAGAAGTCTCTGATGCTGCGTTACTGTTGGTTTTATCTCTTCTTGCTTGTATCGCTTTCAGTGCTGCGATCTGCGAGAACTCCCACGAACTATGCAGCTCCGTGCGTGCGCCACGCACATTATGAATTTTCAGCTCTTAAATTTAAACAGTAAATCGTGAATTTATAAAGACTATCAATTTCAGATCTAATTTTGGAAAAAAAAAATAAAAAATACTTTATGAAATATTACAAACACTTAAAAGCGTCTTATGAGATCTCGGGAGTTTAAATTGATCTTTTATTTAATTTAAAGTTTATTTTTGATCAGGATAATTGTATATCAGCGTTGAAATTTGTTTTCAAGCCCGAGGAAATCATTGTACAAACATTTTGATTTCCAACTTGCCATTAGTGCAGACTGCAATTCCAGTTGGCCAAGTCCAACTCTTGTGCGCTTCCCACTCGCATTTGCATAAACATTTCATCCGACATGTATTGACCACAAGGGAGTAAGTCTGTCTATCTCCCTTTGGAGACTGAACATCAAATATAATATGCATCGGTTTGCAATTGAACATGCACACACGTGCAACCGAGCATCTCAACGATAACAAAGCTCGCTTGGTGCATTCCTGTGTTCGAGAATACGAGGGACTCCTCGATCAAAGTGCCCATTTTGCACTGAAACAGCTAATCTGCATGCTGCATAAATTACCGGTTTTGAAAATAATGATCTTCCTTGCTTCGTGCAGTATTATGGAGTAGACAAGAGACCTTTTCAAACAAATGATTGGTTTGTTTCTGATTCGGATCGATGAAATTTCATTTTCACTCAGCTTTTGTTGGACCTGTTCCTGTTCATTTTACGGAAGACGGCGTTCACCTTTTCTGCGGCATGAGCACCCACAATCAGCATAAAATGCAAATATAAACCTGACGTGAAGTTTCTATTAAGAGTGGCTCGTGTTTTCCACTCACAGAATTTATTTTCCTCGACACACAAGACTCATTTTGCAAGCGGAGAGACGCCGAGGCGAAACAAGTGCGAGCGCGATTATAATTTCATTTGCATATTCTATTTACGCGCGCGCACACACACACCTTTTTTATGCCAATTTATTCAGCAGTTATTCCCAATGACTGCATGCGCACTCAAATTGAAAAACAATCATGCATAAAAATGCAAAAGATGGATAGTGTTTGTCGAGTGCATTTTCATTCAAAACAAATCTGTGGAAATTCTGAGAAGCAAATTCGTATTTTAAGTATTCCACGAGCATTTTGCGCCGCTTATATGCGTTTGGTATTCCTGCGGGACGAGCCCAGTGTGTGTGTGTGCCATGCATTTATTGCACTTTTCTTTTCTCTTGTGCGGCGTCCTGCGATAATATGCATTTGGCAGGAGAAGAGGCTGCACCTGCTCTGCAACCGAGCCAGGGAGATGTATAGCCTCACTTGACAGTGCGCGAGATGACTCTCTCGTGTGCGACGCCGAGAGACCCAGCAGCGGCAAATATGTATTGTTTGCGCAACGCTTTTCACTATGTGCATATGTGAGAAAAGAAATCCGAGTTGGGAATAAGAAGCACAGGCCGCTCGCGCTTCTTGTGCGAGATCCCCTGAGAGGCGGAATGCATGCGCCACTGAAATGAGGCGTGCAGCACACCAGCACGAGGGGTTCAGGGCTAAAATTGGCTCTTCGATACATTGTATTTTGTGCTGTGAAATCGTTGCATCGGTGAAATTCATGAAATGGTAATTTATGTGCAGCAATGAACTTGCTGGTTTCACTAACAAGCCTTGACTTCATGAAAGGAGCTTGAGCCTTTCAGCAAAACACACAGACACAAAGAGTGGAGATGATCGTGACAGTACACATTTACTTTGAACAAACGTTCATAATAAAATATGTGCGTAATTAGTTTAAATAAATTTGAATCTTGGCGAATCTGAAATTTTAACGATCAAGATGGGACCATGTTCCAAAACCACGAGTCTCGTAATTTTTAGCCAATTTTTCAATACTTAGAGCACATGAAAATAGTCTAAATCAACGAGAGTCTCGCGTGTTACTTGTTTTTAGAGTCTCTTTTGTCTAAGGTTGACTCTTTTAATTTGATTATTTATCTTTTTATTTAATCACAATTGCAAAACAAATTGTCAAAATGGTTAAGAAATTTTATCGATTATTTTAAACAGAGTTAGAATTTAAATCAAATGAGAAAGAAAACCATAGTTTGTTTATCTAGAATTGCAATCTGCAATTAAGCAGAGAAAAATTCGGATTCACTGTCGAAATTCAGTTTTGGGTGTTGCATTTTAAACAATATGTGCCTCTCTGGTGCAATGAAGCTCCTTAAAGTAAAGCTTAACAGAAAGACTGAATAATCTTTTTTACCTTTACTTGAAATTCTTTCTAAAAATTAGGAAAGAGCTAAAAACTATACTAACTATAGTCAAAAATTCAAAATGTTATTAATTTTTGGCCTGTTAAGCTCTATTTTAAAACAATGACAAAACTAAAGAGTTTTTACGTAAGAGGTTCCAAGCAAAAAAACGCATAGAATTTGGCTTCAAAACGATACAAATAAACAGTCTAAGACCACCCAGATGCCAACAATCTGAAATCGACCAAAAATGGCCTGGAAATATTATCCTGGTTTCATTTCCACGCTCATTATTCGTTATTACTCTATATTTTTTAGTAAAAAATATTCGATAAATTTCCGTTGAAACAAGCGTCTTGCAAAAATGTATACCTCGGTCTGTAAATTGCTTAATTTCTGTGTTCAACCATATATCTTTGTCTATATCAAATTTAAAGTCTGCATTTGAGCTTAATTGTCTTGACTTGTATATCAAAGCACTCTGCCAGCAAGAATAAACGGGAAAATAATTTCCTCGGAGGCGAGGGGCCAATAAAATTTACGCCTGCATGAAGTACTTGCGCACAAACATGATTTATGACCGGCGTCTGAACATCTGGGGTCACACGAACGGTGCAAGAAAAAGTAGAGTAGCGTGGCCGGGGGGCCATGAAGAATGGCACACAGGTTCACCAATCTGGCGATCGCTGCATGCGTGACCACGCTCCAAGTGCAATTAATAAACTGAGAAAAATTAGATGCGATGCTATCTGGACTCGGAGAGCGGCGGCAGCCATTCAATTTGGTAGCAGACCGATCAAAAATTTTACGAGCCAAATTTTCTCAGCGAGCTAATTTTGACTGCGAGCACGCGTGTTCTCTCCTGCTTTGTTTACCCGCGGCACACGGTGTAATGAATAATATTTTTATGGGTGCTAAAACAGAGACAATATGCCATAAATACCCTCGCCTTGCTTATTTTCTCGGCGGCAGCCTCTATTATTATTTATTACACCCCCTGCTCCCGTTGCTCAAGGGGAACGGAGACGAGAGGGAGCTAGGTTTTCATACTTTCAGTTTTATGATCATCGCGCAAGCCTGGCTGAGCTCTTTATTCGGCCGTTTAATCAAGCGCAACTCGTTACTTAGGCGCTGCTGATTCGTCACGTATGCTTTATGCAAAACTTTACGACTCGTGTACACCTATTAGTTCGCGCGTGCGGCGATTGTAATTACGATAACGCGTCCGTTGCATCGATTTCGAGCATACCTCGCTTCGGGCCCGTTTCCAATATTCCCAGCAGATAATAGGTTCAAAAATCAAAACGAGAGGAAGGATAACATCTTTAATCCTCACTGCGAGGAAGTATTAGAACGAAAAAAAAATAAAAACGAAAAAGGTGGAAGAAACAGATATAGAAATGAAATTGAAAGAAAAATAGCATATTTTTAACCTCTGCTCAGCACCCGTGTGCTATGAGGAGTTTAGGCCCAATTTTGCAATCTTTTCGCCTCCATGCACCTAGGTTTTTTATTCAAATGCCCGGAATTTGTCCTTAAAGCCGCTGGAAAGGTGCGAAAACCAGCTAGTGGCGCCTCCTACCAGCCCCTTGAGCTATTTGAGCATTTCGAGTCACTTAACTAACCATCTTTTGCCATCTCTGACATTGGCTACCAGTATTAGATCATATAAATGCTCAAATATATTTCATTGCATTGTGAAGAATGTCTGTAGCAATTCAAGCCAACAAATATATTCAATTTCAAAATAGTTTCTTTGAGCAGGCGGAAGCAGGATTTTGTCATCTGCAAAATAGATGAATATTTAATCTTCTTCTTAATCATCTTGTACTCGATCATTATTTGGGGCGGGTCACCATCTCTCAAAAATGTCTTTGTGGCGCAAAAAAGGGTTGTGCAAGCCATGGCTGGCATGAGATACTGGCGGAAAAACACCGCACTGGACTCATGCCGTCCACTTTTTACAAAATATGAAATTCTTACTGTTTATTCATTGTATATTCTGGAGTGCATGAAATATTTGGTCAAATATAGGAACAAATTCACCCTGGCGCGAGACCAACCCCCCATTGGCCCACGTACCAGGCGTGCGGCTACTAATCTCTCTCCCAGTGACTTACATGTAGAAGCGTGCTCCCTAAACATTTCAAACCAGAGTCCATCAATTATGATCCCTAGAATTTTTAACAATTTACCGGTAGAGATAAAACTGATTGAGGAAGACCAAACATTTCTTAAAGCCATAAAAGCCATTGTATGGAAATACCAATTCTACGATATGTCTGAATATTTTGCCTGTGATTTTATAATATAGTTAATATTAGTATGTTAGTATGTAATGTAGGTTAGGATAAAATTGACGTATTTTAATAAGTCACCCCTGTAAATATTGACTTAATCAAAATAAAAAGCTAAAACTAAAAAAAACTAAAAATATGTAAATTTTGTGAGGAGGAGTTGTGCCACAGCTAGGCAGGATGATTGGCGACATTCCATTGCCTTCCTATACATATTCTGGTACCCAGGCAGAGAGTGCAATCAATTGTTCTCAATGGCTGATGAATCCAAATTCCACTGCATTGTTTTGTTTTGCTGATGCGGTGGAGCAACTCTTCGGTGTCGACACCGATACTCTCCACTCTGAGCACGAGGTAGATAATAAATCCTCTTCAATTTTGCACTTTGTGAAATGAACGTCATTTTTTGTTTAATTTACATATAATTTTGTAAGTGGTCGTGATGAAGAAGCGAGCAACAGTAGCAATTTTATGATTTAGGTTTGCAGGTCAGAAGTTCAGTCTGCTCAATGAAGCATTGCAGGTGAAAAAGCCAGTTTTCGCTTTCCAACAACAGCATGCTGCACGTTCGTTCATGAAATTAATTAGTCTCTCGCGGAGATGGCCAGCCGAAGTTTTTGCAACGCGAACAAGTGCCTTATTTTCTTCCTCGGTGAGGCTGCAGAGACCGTGATTCCCGGCAGCAAGGCAGCATACACACAACCAGCACTGCCTCCATTAATTAGCATCAAACTGGTTTGTGTTGCGGGCATACATTTTTTAATTCGCAATTTTACGGCGGAATCCGGTGTCTGCGCCGCCGAGTACAACGTATAACATGACAAGCCCGCGCTGTGGCATTTTAAACGAGCGTAATTTTATATTTATTAATAATTGAAGAGCAAGACGCAAAACGTAATTACAAGTCACGCAGGCCGCGGCGGCGGAAAAAAGCTGCGTGGAAAGCGGCCGCAAACTTTGAGCGGGAGAGAGAGTGAGAGAGTTGTTAGAGTTGTTCCTCTCAAATTTTAATTCCGGGCCCACCGAGCGATGAATTATGGGTGTCTTGCTCGGACTCATTATTCCGCAGCATAAATCTCGGCACCAGGCGCGAGTGTCATCAAGGCATGCGTAAATTTTTAATTAAGCAATCTGCCAGTTGTTGCATTTGTGCGATTTTATCTGGCATGCCATCAGCCTCAGCCGTTGTGCAGCCGCCGCGCGCGCGTCTCTCTTGTGGCGCATAAATCTGCCCGCCGCACGACGAAAAAGCTCCACTTGCGCCTGGGGTTGGTCGACTGAGAGCAAGTGCATCAAATTAATTACCACGTTTAACTTGCGCGCAAACACACGCACGCATACGTCACTCGCAACTCGCATTTCGGACAGAGATACGACTGCTGAATCCGTGCACTGTCTGCTGCAATCAGCATGAAAGACAAATGCTGAAACTTGCGTCGACGCCAGGCTGCTTCACGACAGCTCCCCAGCTGGTTCAAAACTTTGGAAATTAGGACGAAATTTTAAATTCATCTCATCAAAAAATTATATATAGTTTTATTGTTGAGAGATATGTGCATTTTTTATATATTAAGTTAATACTCGTCAAATCCTCAAAAAAATTTAGTAATGACAGCAAAAGTCCCTGGCAGATGTCTTGGGATCTTAAAATGTTAGTAAGTAGTTTTTTTTTACTTGACAACAGAGTTGAAAAAACACCAAATTACCCAAGTTATCTCAGATCAATCAGTCCAGATTGGTCGTAGAACAAATAATACGACAACGTTCAAAATGTAAACGATTAGACGAGGCAAACAGTGTGTGCAATATATGAAATTCAAGCTTGATTTGGTTAACCCACACGCTACTGCTTCGACTGCTGAATAAATAAAGAGAAATAAGAACCACCAAAACCAGATTCAATTTGTTAATAGTTGCAAAAACTACATGCTTTTCGACTCCCCATGATGCTATACAGTGATTTTTAGGAGCGTCTTCTTTATTTTCTTATTCGAAAAACCCTTTTTAATGGCATAAAATTTATTTAATTAAAATCATGAAGTCTTTGCAACTAGTATTCTTCTAAAAACTGATCACGAATGTCCAAACTGATTCAGCTGTCCCTAAAAATCAGCAAATTCCTACTAAAACACAAATAGCCTGGCTTTTTGGTTAATTTTATTTAAATTTCAGCATAAAACGGCGGTATAAAAGGTCCACGCGAAGACGAGTTTTTTCTGCACCACGCGCTTTTATTGGCGTGCATCAGTGCGTGTGCTGTTTTATTGAATGGCACTTTTATTTCATTATTTAAGGCGGCCCGCGTGGCGGCTCAAGCAGCAATAAAACTGCCTCAGCCGGCGAAAGTACATTTTACTATCAAAACGCTTAGCCGAGAGCTCAGAGGCTCGTTTGGCGTCGTCTTTTCTCTCTCGGCTGATGATTTAATTAAATTAGAGCCGCTCGTCGGTCTCTCTCTCTTTCTCTCTCGCTGACGATCAGATAACCGCCGTGTGTGCGATGGAATGCATAAATCAATTCTCTAGCTGCTGCTCGCTGCGGCTCTGGCTCTCGATGCTCTACACTTGCACATATATAGGCGCACGATAAAAGGTCGCGTCTCGTTTATTATTTCTCCGTCTGTTTGATTTATTGAAAAGTGTCGGCCACCGAGACGTGCATTTCATCATACGGCGGCAGGGCGAGCTGCATTCACTGGACCCGAATCGGAAAATTTACGACTGCCTGACTTATTGGGAACCTCTCCCGTCAGCTGCTTTGCTACAATAAAACTTATTTATTGCTCGACCAGCTCCCGTGTTGAGTTTCAAAATTTATTTTCGTTCTAGAATAAAATTAACATTTACCACGAAAAGCACGGCTGAGTGGTACAGATTTTTCCACTTGCGGCAACAAAGAGTCTTCATTGCGCCTAATTTTTCTCTTCAACGCGTGACATTTGAATTTATATACGCGGCTGAGCTTTTTTGCCTCTTTGCGCAAAGAGCGTCCCACGCATAAACGCGTTTTAACGAGAGGGCAACCAATATACTGACCAGTGATTTGATGAGAGACTTTTTGTGGAAACTCGGTCTATTATCCGTGGAATTAATCGCTGTCTCTCAAGAGATTTCCTTTCCAGTGGCCGTTCAACGCTGGCAATAAAAATAAATCTCAAAAGCAACCACAACTCGTCAGCAGCACTCTGTATTTCTGATTTAATGGCCAGCTCGGGCTAATTGTTTCGGCTGGCCGCAGCCCGAGCAGCAGGAAAGAGAGAAACAAAACGCAGCGCCTGAGAGTAAATCAAGTACGAAAGCGGGGGACGTATTCCGGGGCCGTGAAAAAGGTTCATCAGGCGTTGAGCTTGGAGTCCACAGCCGAAAAAACACTGAATTTTGTACATAACAATAAAATTCTTCAATGGGGGCTAAAAAACATATGGTAGTTAAATTCATTGAGGTGTGTTTTTCATGCTCTTTTAATTGAGTCAACCGCCAATAATCAAATCTGGACATCAGCCAGATATTCTCACACTTTTTAATGTTTATCTTACTAACCTAAAAAATCAATTTATTATTTGACAATTCAAATCATTCAAACAAAAATGGGCCAAATGATAGTAATCCGATTATCTTTATCTTTCACATCCCCGCAGCGAGCGCTCATTTACTCGCGTGTGTATTGTAAGTAAATAAGGAGGAAAGAGAGATAGCTTTCGTTTCGACTGCGGGTAGGTGTGATTTATAAAACAAAATATCTCAGTTAATGCGTTTATTTTGGCGTGGCTCGCCCTTTGTGATGGCACTTAATCCGAATATTGAATGAAACCGATCGCCCGCGTCTCTTCGTGTTCACGTGGGCTTTTCCGCTGGTGGTACTTGTCGATTTATGGCTTTTGCCACACACTCGCTGCCTGCCTCGCTCTCCCCGCAGCTTATTGATTTAGCCTTTCTGCTTTTGTTCACTGTCGTCTAAGCTTTTAGTGCGAATAAATTCCGCGCATTGATATGATTTTAAGTCTGCGCTTTTGCGAGCCCATAAATCAACCATTTATTGGACACGCGCGCGTCTTGTTTGCATTGATAGAAAGCGGTTTGAAAGGATAAAATTCTTTGCAAAGCCTTTTTAGAAAGCAATATCGATAGAGACGCTTACTTTGAAAATAGGTTTGCATAATTTTCTGGAATGAGGGCAAAAGCTAATGTAACTGGTCCAAATTGCGGGCAAGGCACTTATTGAAATTTCCACAGGTATTAAATCATAAGGGAGGCGTGCAAAATTCGCAAATTCTTATATTTCGTCACTGTACCGCAGACATGGTTAACTTTAATTCAAATAAAGTTGGCATTGTTTTGTAAACACTATAACAACAGTTTTAATTAATTAGAAACTATAATGTTTTTAATATTACTGATGGACCAAAAAAAATAGAACGCAGCACAATGCCTGTTACCGATGGCAATTCATTCAATCAATTTATTTCTCTTTACTCTCTAGCTATGAATTATTTATCGAATGTTTATTACCCAATAAATTGAACTTGCGATCAAAACTGTTACTTTCCATCTTGGCCCGAGGCACCAATTCGATTCAAATCATTCCTACCATCATGAGCAGCAAACGTCAGCACAATGGGAAATTTGAGAAATCGAAATTTCACCGGCCGGCTCTCATTGTTTGCTTGGTACCAAATTGCATCATTACAATTACATTATGCAAATCTCCTCTGGGCCGTCTTATCGAGGGCCGCAGATCAGGATGTGTAATGTGTGTATGCAGCAGCGTTGTGTGCGAGCCAGCGTCAGCGCGCGGCCTTCGTCTTTTTGTTATTTTTAATTCAACGGGCACGCAGATTTTCTTTTCGCCGAGCTTTATCTACGCGGTGATCCGCCCTCGCCGAGCTGTGCCAAGACAATGCTCCAGAGTTTCATAATATATAAATGGTGTTAACCTAAATAATTGTGCACCAGCTGCTTCGAGAGCCTTTCACACATAATTCATTTCGAGCGTAAAGATAATGTCACTTGCATTGTAAAAATTTTACCATTCAGACCAGCTTCGCAACGAGCCAGGTAAAAACCTAGTCTTTTATTTGCTATATAAGCGCTTATTGCCTTTTTATAACTGGCAGCTGGTTGACTGTAAAAAAGCTGCAACGCACACATACACGCTACACTCGACCTGACCCAAGTTAAACAACACTTCTTCTTTTTGTGTACTTTCTCTCGCCGGCGCTCAGCTGTGTGCTTGCTTCTCTGTAATCCTCGAGACGCACTTGGTCACGACCCGCTAAATCAAAAGCAAATATTTTAATGAAGTCATTCGGCAACAAACATTCCGGGCCACATCTAGCCTTAATTGAGCGCTTCGTTCGTGGCGAAATTTTGTGCCAAGGCATCCACTTAGCGAGCAAGTTGATCTCTCAATTACGAGAAGCACTTGCTGCGATATTTTAATTCAATTTCTCGGTTCAAAATATATCGCAATACATATTGTGCATAACCTGCTGACTGTTATTTGATCATATGTATCTTCTTCATTCATAACTCATACCGATTGGCTGGAAAATGCGATTTTAATCTAATTTATCTGCTGCCATGAACGAATTTTGTTTAACTAAAGAGTGTTGACAAGTTCATTTGCAAAAATGACTGTCAGTTGGTTTATGTTGGCTAAAAATATGTATCTCAGAGCTAAAATCGGATCTGCTCACAGTCGACAAGAGAACGAGTTGCAGAGGCTCGTGTATAAAAAACCAAACTCCCCGCCGAGCGAATCTCATCTTGCATAATTCAGAGCATAAAGCAGTGTGCTGCGCCCACTTTTTTTTATCACGCCATCTGAATTGGCATTTAAGTATGCTCTTTGAGGTATTTTATTACAACTGTCCTCTTCGATAATAACTTCTGAATATGAGAAGCAGCCGGGGAACGGGTGTTCCGAAATAATTAGAATCGTGTGAGATTTTTATATAATGCCTCACTCAGCAGCTGCACTTTGACTACAATGATAAAATCATTTAATTTTCCAAGGTATGCGGAACTTCTTACAAAGTATGAAAAACAACAAATCAAAGCTGCCATCCATCTTTCACGCTTAAGGTAATTACTTCTAAAACCGCGGCTTTGCACTCAAGTTCTTCGCAACTTCGCGTGAATAATGACTGCCGTCTGCAAAGAGAGAGTCGGGTTTCTTCGCGTCCGTAAATAATTCCGGATTTGAAGGCAGGTGTCTATGAAGAAGCGACAGCCGCTAATTAATTTAGCATAATATGGCAATTAGCATGCTAATGTCGACGCGAGAAGAGCGAGCGTCGAAATTGCTTTCCGTCGGCGCATGAATAATAAAAAGCAGAGACGTACTATTGTAATTACATCTTCTGGTGCAGCCCCATAAAAATTACATTCCCCTCCCGAAATAGACGCGCACAATAAATATTTTACTGCGCTTGCAAATTAATTCGGCACGCGGTCGTTAGGCAACAAATTTCAGGGAGCAGCTCCAGTTCTCTTTTTTTCTTTTTACGAGTGCGTGGCGCAGATTTAGCTGCCAGATGTAAAAATGTAATAATGTCGTTCGTTTTCCAGCGGGAGATGAAATCTTTGCGAGACACAGCACACACACACGTGAATGAATTGGATTGCCGCGGGCCGACGAAGATTTTTGTTTTATTCACCTGCTGCCGAGTGCGGGGAACAAAGGGCAAGGGGCTGGGTGACCCATTTTCTTCGGCAAGAACAAAAAACGTGAGAGTGCAGGCAGGGGCGAGGCTTAATTAATTTTCGACTCTCTTTAAGAAAAACAAAAAGGTGGTGCGTCGGCACACGTTGCAAAAAGCCAATTTGGTTTTTTGCTTTGCCGGCGGCGTAATTATTGTCGGGTTTGGTATTTTAAATCTAATTCAAAGCAGATTTGCACAAAATCATTAAGTTTAAATTGGGAACGAGCTAATATTTTCCCTGGTTGCCGCTTAAATTTTTGAGAAAATCGGCTCAAATGTTAGCATGCTAATCAGCATTGTCTCCCTACTGTAAAATCACGATTTATTTCGCAATTTAGCGAATTTTTCCTTGAAATTCGCAGACCATTGGATAGATCGCGACTAGAGGGATCGAAGTTAAGCGAAATATTCATTGGCAAACCGTTTAATGTTGGCAAAATCTGATAATTAACTGATACACTCAGTCACAAATTGGGGTTTCGGAAAATTTTAACTGACATTTCGTCTCCCGGAAAACTACTTAAATGTTATTTCCAAAATTTTCCAATGTTTTTACTTTAAAAGGACCCCCCTTTAATAAAAAGGTTTTCAAGAGGACAGGATGTTTGGCGTTGCAAAATTGTTCGCACTTGAATTTCTCGACGGTAATGTAAATACGAGAAAAACAAATTGCCTAGCAGCTTGTGAGTCACTTGAGCCGGGTACTGTTGCAAAAATGCGTGCTTAATGGAGCATTTTTTCTTTCTTTATTTCTCTGCCACTCATATTGTGAGGTCTGCAGAGAAGGTCAGCCCACCTGAACAATAATAACGTTGGGCCAACTGCAAAGCCTGCTCACTTACACCCACAAGCGTGGTGTGTGAGCGTGTATTGTCCGCGTTACAACGTTCAGTAGCGCCATTCAGTGAAATAAAAGTGGCAGCTGAATCGGTCCATTTTTCAATTAGAAAGTGAGCCGGCCTAATAAATAGTGCAACATTCGTTCTGACAAAGCCGATCAAAACACACAGCTGCCACAAAGGTCGGCCGGTAAAAAATGAAGACAGACTTCTTAATGTCAGCCGCTGACTTCATTGTGTTAGCCTTTTCATTCTCCCAGTCCCAATAGACTCACGAATTCGCTTCTAGGAATTCAAAGCGCGCATTCACTCGAAACAAAGTCGTTCCCCGCCAGTGACTAACAGGATTTTTCGCCTTTGATATTTCCCATTTGTTTGCACCGAGTGTTTACAAAACGGTCCTGAACGCCGCTAATTAATCATGAAAAGATCTATTGATGAAAATTTTAAATAGTGACAAATTGCTTGAGAGGATATTTAATTCAGGTTTAAAATTAATCCTCTCTCAAAATTGCTAGGGTGCCTTCGTTACAAGCATACATGTTTTCATAAATTTAAATAGTTTACAGGAAAAGGAAAAATATGACTTTTCCCACTTATTTTAAAGCTTTATTTGATTTTTCTTGGCTTTGAATTTTTTATTTATTATAATATATTATCATTTTGATCCATTTTACTAGTGATATATTATCTGAAGAAATGATTTGCTCGTGAAATAGGGTGCACTTTTGTGACACAGTAACTTGCCGCTCAATTCAAAATTCTTTGAACTTATAAGGATTATTAGAATGCAAGAAAACTCTTTTTAATATTAAATTATTTAATATGTGAGGATTTTTATCATCATGTTACGTCAATTCAAGCGAGGACTCGTGTTTTTTGCAATTACCGTGATTAACCAGCTAATTTCTTTTACAGTAATAGGAAGAAAAAAATTATATTTCATATCCAGCTAACTTTTTTATAAAACATATTTACTATCAAACTTTTCTTAAATTAAAGCATCCAAAATGACGGCTCTTGTTCTCATCCCTATAGTCTTGGAGCAACGTATGCTATTTGCTAGACTGGAGCGACGCGCGGGTTGCCTACCCCTCTCCCACGCAGTCGGCTCTCTCTCCCCTCAAGTTAGTAACTTCCTAAGCTCTCTGCTCTGCGCGCTTTTGAGAGAAACGACTCGGAAATTTTCATCATTTGCCTGCGTCACGTTCTCACTTGACGTGGCGTCGGCGTCGGCGGCGGTCCCGCACAAATCGGAAAACGTCGCGCAATTAAAAGGTTCAATTAATCAACAACAAAAAGCAACGAGCGGCCGCAGACCGATAAGACGACGAACCGCTCGTTTTTCTTGAAAAGCGAGCTGGATGGCTGCGATTTATGCGAACCAGTCGCGGACGCTACCGCGTTTGAGAATTTATGCGAGCGCTCAATTGATGTGCTGCTTTTATCCATACATATATACATTTATTCAATAACACACACACCATAATAAAAGTGGTTGTGGCGGCGAAATAATTGCGCCTGAGTGCTCTCTCTCGCTGAAAAAGCGGTCTGATTTTATTTACTTTTGCGGTGCAGTACTTTGGTTTCCTATACTACTTGAAGTAGCAAGTAGTGAGTGTGTGTGTGTGTGTGTGCCATGCTGCTTGATAGCGCACGGCTCGGTGGCTGCCCGACTGGATTTTAAATTACGATCGCACTGACAGTTAAGAAGCGCACTTTACCGTCTCATGATGCACGGCCTGCGCACCTTTATTTCTGCGTATTCCTTGCTACTGATTGCACGCCACCAGCGCAGTTCCTCTCTTCTACCCAATCAGGCACGTCTCTTGCCAAATTAACACCGGAAAGATGCATCAAAACAAGAATAATAACTATTTTTCATATGTGAAAAAGCGTTTCATTGATATTCAAATCATTAGTTACTTAACATTTTAATTTAAAAAAATTTAAAAAATAATAATATTGAAAGTATTTTTACGGGCAGATTACTGGCAGATATTCATTTATGATTTGGTTTCTCTTGTATTAAACAATCATATATGACATTAAAAATGCTTTCCGAAATACTTCTGCTATTTGCCAGTTGTCTATCCAATAAACTCATATTATTTTCAAATTATTTTTATGCTGGTTTACATTGCAGGGTTGATTAGATAATGCTCACTTTCTGATGAAGCTTGATAGCCTTATAACAAGAAATTTTTTACGGTATTTAACATTCAATTAAGTGCGATTTATTTGAGCCAGCATAAAGCATAATCGAATGATATGCTTATCAGTTTAAATTGATTTATGAAATTCAAGGATGAAGGATTCATATACTTTTTCAAAGTTAATTAAAAGGAGTGAAATTGAGCACAGTATTTATAATATAAATCTATTAGGCGCAAAAAAAGGAAACACAAATTTAATATTTTTTAAATTTAATAAAAACTACGTCTTTGATTACAAAATTATTAATTAAATAATTAAGTAAATAAAATTAATTTAATATTTAAAGCTTGTTATGCTTCTAAAGTTTTAAATAGTTTGCTAATTTTTTATTAAAATAAAAATGGTTTAAACAGCGCAAGTGGAAGATTAAAATACTTTAATTAATTGGAATACGCATTGCTTTTTGTCTTGTTGCATAATACATAATGCAGTGGGAACCAGCGTTCACTTCGTCAGGATCTCATCTGATACGTCTTCCTCATTACCTCTCGCGAAAACCAGCCATTACGATTGTTTGATTTCACACGGCGGAAGCAGAGAAAGCCTACCGCAAAAATCACACAACTGGCGGCTGCGCTCCCTGCCAGAAGTCAAACACAGCGCCCGGCGAGAACAACGGCCATTAAATCACCGGCAAAAAAGACAACGTCCTCCGGTTGGGCTGCATGGGGGCAAAACAAAATCCACAGGTAGTCCATCGCACTGCACGTGTGCGGCTCTCGTTTCCGCCGAAAATTCAAATAGACACGGGCATGCGTTTTTTGTGGCGTGCACCTACCTTGCGAAAAAAGCGGCGGCGGCCGAGGCCTGCATGACGGCCCCCTGCGGCCCGTTGCTGCACATCGGCGGCACATAGGCGAGGTGGTGGTGCTCCGGGTAGCGGCCCAGCTTGTACGACGAGGCGTGCATGCCTGCGAGCAGCGAGGCCGGGTCCAACACGACTGAGCCGGAGTCTCCTCGGCCGCTGTTGAGACTCGAGCCGCTCCTCATGGCCGATGCCAGCGCCGCGGCACGCGGGCCGCCCTTCGGGTGCTGCATCAGCGACAGCTCAGGGCCCAGGCTCACCTGAAATTTCGTTACTTATTAGACAAATGTTGGTTCCTTGAATGCAGAACTATAACACACTAACCATCATCGGAAGGAAACATTTTTAACATATAAATTATTTTCATTTAGCAATTTTCTATCAGTACAAGAATAAACAAAGTCACTTAATAAAGGTAAACAGAAAATTCGTAAAAAATATTTGTGACAAATATCATGTTCTTTCTTCTACATAGTTGAAAATAATTCAGTTTGTTTGGACAGTAAATATTTATTAATAATAATTGTTGACAAATTGGACTGAAATGGATTCGGCTGCAGTTTTACTCTCCTTATAGGCTGCAGTATTTGTTTTTAGGTAAAAAATATGAGTTGGTATATTTATGATGTATTGAAAACAAAAATGCAGCAAACTATATGAATAGAGCTGTGATTTTTATTATAATATACTATTTTTCTTATTTTTAAACCATCTAAATCTGCACAAACCATATATAACTCGAAAAAACAGTCTAGAAATAGTCGACTGTTTATAATAAATTAAACTGTCTAAAATTATCAGCCCTAAATATGAACGTGCATTTTTTCTTTTTAATATATTCGACTCAATATAAATTGTTTTGTATGTGAAGCTTCTCAGGAGCCAGAAATAATTATTAAAGGTGAGAAAAAATTTGATTATAATTATTGTATTTTAGACACCAACGGTGCACAACACATAGAGTATAACAAAATTATTTTGAAAACACTTTCTTATATTTAGCAGCTTGAAATAAGGTAAAGGTACTATTTTTACACTTGAGCAAATGGTACATATCTATACAGACTTCATTGCAAAATTGGCATACGCAATTGATAGAAATGTCAAGATGGAATCGTTTGTCTTTACATAAAAGGAAATGACAACCATGGGAGGAGAAAAAACTTAAATTTACATACTCATATTCTCTTATAGCAAAAATATTGAAAGCTTCAGGTTAAAATTAATACTTTGAAAGCGACTTAAAGCAATTTTTGCGTCTTTATACATTGAAAAACAATCGCTCTAGTCGATGACGGAGGCAAATAATCGTATTTTTATTTAATTGAAATTCAAATTTGTTTAGAAGAAATAAAACAAAACGAAAATTTCTCTTTATGTATTAGAAAACATAGTTGAACAAGGTTGAAGGTAGTCGTGAATTCAAGGATTTTAAAACTGGCGGCAGGGCAGGGCTAAAAAGGCCGTGGTCGACTTAAAAATCTAAACGCCAGTCTAAATTACGACTTAGCGCGAGAGCTGTTTAAGGAGGAAAGTGCTGTGTCTACTCGCACAAATTAGCACGAGACAAGCCCAAGTGAAGAAGATGTGTCAACGCGCGAAGGTGAACTGGGGCATAAATGAAACAAAAAGCAAACGCGTATATTAAAGAGAGGTGCTGTCTGCGCTGCGACGTCTTAATTGACTCGAGAACAGGTGAAAGAAAAGGGCTGCTCGAGTGACGTTTACGGGCCCTATTTCATCTTGCACACCTCCTTTTGATTGTGCATTAAATAATAAAAAGTGTGTTTGTATCGGCGCGAAAACCGGCTGTGGTGAATCCATTAACACTGCACGCCGAATTCCGAGAAATAACCGATGTGGTGCGCCGACGACGGTCGCGAACACACTCTTGATTCATAAAATCAAGTGAGTGTGTGTACGCGCGTTATCTCTTCCCGGATTGTTTTTTCAGCGCTCTCTCTTCACTATATACTCCAAGGCTGCGTGGGCTTGTTTAATTTCGCCTGCCTCTCGTCGTTTTAATTAGCGCCGCAAATTGCCGGGCAATGAGCTAAGGAGCGAGAGGAAGATTCTGCGCGCGTTCTCTCAAAAGGATGAGAAACGTTTCATGCGTGCATCTGCTGCCTTTTGCTTTGATAATTCCTGCGCTGCTCTCTGCGTCTTCGTGCGCTGCTCAACATTTTATATGCGAGGCGTATAAGGAGCTGATGAAATAACTCTCAAATTAGAAAAGAAAATCGTGAACACTTGTGTTTTCATCTCCGCCTGATGAAACGCCTTTTTCAGCAGATTCGCAGAAGGAGAAGAGGCATTAAAAGAGCTTTATTCGAGTCTAAGCGGCTGGAAATGAACACAATTAAGAGAATTTTCAGCCATAATTAATTGAAGTATTTTTCCGGCGAAATTCTCCATTTTGACATTCCTTAATTTCGACAAGAAAATTTGTCAAGGCTAAGCTGTCTTAATTGGTAACGAGAAAAATACGCAGCAAAATATAGCTTCTGATACGCAATGCTAAAAGAATTTCGCAAATTCCGCATCTCTTTGGCTATATAATAAACAAAATGTGAAAATTTTACGGATTGCTCATAACAAATTTACAACATTTTATCGTTAAATATCTTACTGCTCCACTGTTGACTATGAGCACCTAAAAAATATGTAATAAAACACCTTTTTAAATTGCGGCAAGTGTTTATATGTGTCACCTAAGACTAATTTTCATTTTTAGAAGAGCTTGTGGTCCACATCTGTAATAATAAGTGTCTAAAAGCCACAGAGAGGAGCAGAGTGACATTTGCCGCCAAAGTCGAGTTTTTGCCGCGCGACTGTTGCAAATCGAAACCGGAGAAGCCAATAAAGCAGTCGTGGGCTGCTGACTTATTTGCTTGTTTTGCTGCGCGCAAACACAGGCACACACTCGAAAAGAATCAAGTGTGCGGCGTATAATTTAATTGTGAGGACGACGACGACGAAGGTAAAAAGCACGTGCATCCGAGCGTGGGATTGAACGAACCCGAAATAGCGTGTGCGGTGCATCTCATTTTCGATTATCTCCATCGACGAGCGAAAGCAGCCGCGAGCTAGCGTCGTCTCGTCGTTTACGATCGACATCAACAGACTGTTTACCTCTTATTGGAGACACACACACCTCTTCTCTCAGTTCATATTTATTCTGCTCGCAATAACACCAAGCAGGTTAATTGTTTTCCGCTCTGCCAATCGTTCCGAACATCGGAATAAATCTTGGCGTTATGCATGTGAGGGAACTCCACCAATACGTCATTTTGTTCCAGGCTTGAATTTCTTAATTTATGTAAATTATTTTTAAAGTCTTATTTCAGCTTTTGCTTGGGTGCAAATTGGATGAGATGCCTGTCATGTTAAACTAGTAGCCAATAATTTCAATAAAAGATTATGTATTTAAATTTTTTTTAATATTAGATCCATTTGAGTGGCTTTCAACTTGATCTTGAACGCTGCAAGTGATGTGTTGGTGTTCCCTTCACATACAGCGATGCAGCGAATCAACGGGTCGAGTAAATTTCAGTTCACAAAAACAAAAAAGACTTAACAAGAGCAAAAGGAAGTAGGCTACGCCAGCTTTATTGCACCGCAAGCTGTGTGCTGTGTGTGTTGAGCACAAACGTGGTTCTCTCACTAAGCGAGTTACGATTTTTACTCTTGCACACTTCACCGGGGCAAAAAGACGTATTATTTTCCAGCAGAGAGAATGTCTCGAGCTGGAATGGCAGTGCTGTGTTCTGTTTGTTTATGGTATATTTGTGTATATATTTATATATAAAATCAGCGGCGAGTTGTTAATTTCAATTGAATCATTAATCGCGCTTGCTGCACAAACTGCAGATCTGCAGGCGTATTTCAATCAGCCAACACGACGTATTTATTTATCCTCCACTCTCGGCAAACTTGTATAATTAGTTTGGAAAATTGACTCTATTTGCATACTGTTTTATAATTCAGATCAGATTCGAGATAATTTCCGCGCAGTGGGATTGTGTATGAAAATGAGAAGCTGCTCTCCTTCTTTGGCTCGGATTATTTTTCTTGCGCTAATTGGAGACGATGGCTAAAGGAGCATTCATTGTATTAAGAGCGAGCAACTAATGAGGCCATTGATCATATCGTTTTCCTATTATTGATACTGAGTAAATCGCAAAGATCGCTCGCCACTCGAGCTCATTTGTGAACTGAAACAAAGGCAAGGATAGAACTCTATAATAAAAATAATGCTCTGTTTTAACTGCCATCGAATTTTAAGCATGCTTTTAGCCTTGCTTTTTTAATTAAAGATTTATTAAACATTAAAAATGTACAACAGATAAGATAAATTTAAGGATATCAATGTTTTTTTATTTTATAGCAGCTTGAAACAGGGTCACAATGATACATCAGCCTGGATTTCATTAAATTTTATGTATAAAAATCTCTTTTTTTAAGTTTCCGTGATATATTTTGCATTTCTTATCCCCGGAGAGCGAAAGTGTGGTGCGAACACGCATTTACGCTGCAATGAGATAAATCAGAGCGAGAGCAGCGTAGCAGTGCATGCGTGGATATATCCTGGCTGTTAGTGCAAATAATGCATCTTTTGCTTTTCTTTCTCGCAGCGGCAGATAAATAATCATAATCCGCGCACGCAGCTATGCGTGGCTGTAGCGGCGGCAGATGAAAGCGCGCGGTGCAAGAGAAAGGGAGGCGACGCTGCCTTTGATCAAATTGAAAAGGCGTCGAGAGAGCACCTTTTCAATCACCATCATCCCAGTTCTCTCCCATCTTAACAGCGCGTAATCCGCCAAATGTGTTTTCGAAACAACGAAGCAAAGTAGGCGCGACACTTCGCGCGCGCATCCACTCAGCCAGAAGCGCCGGCTGGCTGGCTGGCACGACGGATCGGCGCGTTTTAATGATTTTTGTCTCGCAGGCAGCGCGCAGAGGAGAGTGTAACACTAATTCTGCTCGATCCGATGATTACTGCACTCGGGTCGAATGAAAGACTCCGATCCTGTTGATCAGCAGCCAGGGGTGCCTCTGGGGTGTCGTACGTTCTATTGTGCCGCCAAAAGTTCAGATCATTTCGATTTCTCCTACGGCCCTGCTGGATTCTTTCATTAAAATCACCTCGAAACGCAGTTGGAGCAGAAAATATTGCGTTTTCAACGATGACACGGGCAAATATCCAAAAGTCTTTTTAGGTTTGAAATAATTTTTCCCAGAGATTTCTTGCCAATATATTCGCATTTTCTGGGATTGCAATATTTCAGGCTAAAAATGAAACATTAATTTCAAATTCAGATGGTACCATTGAAGAGCTTCGATCAATTTAAAAAAGAATTCTTTATTTAACTTGAATATTAGCCTAAAACATTTTTTCAAGCTCTGTTTAGGTTGAAAACCAACTGCGTAAGTCAAAAAGATCATTGGAATTTTCTTAAAAAAAAATATTCATGCGTGTCTCTACCATATTTTTCTGATAAAAAAATCCATCGAAATTAACGTAGTGATTTCCTGACCAAATTTTCGCATTGGAAACTAAACTTCGTTCTTACTTGATGCCAAAAAGTATATCGGATGCTGAGTAAAATAAATTTCATCTAAATAACATAAATTTCTCATGAGTTAGGACGACAATGAAGATTTGGTCGAAGGGATTTAAATTTATGCGCTGTTACAGTGAAGTCAAATAATATTTCATGACGATTTTTCAAACATTTGTTGTTAAAAAATCTCCAAAACATGGCCGACATTTCACTTTTACTATTCGTTTGTGAACTTGTGCAGGTGTAACAATAATTAAATTACCAATTCAAATCTGTCGGCTACGCGCAATAAAAAAAGGAAATCTGGCCACATTACAATCTTTGATGCTATCTTTTAATTGCTGCGGGAATGTTCGTTATGCAACATTTCATTTCCTCCAGCTGATACGGTGTGTGTGCCTCTTAAACTGTTGTAATTGCAGCTTGAGTGTGTTACACGCTCTTGTGTTCCAGAGAGTTGTAGGTGCAACTTTTCATCGCGATCGATCGGAATTAGCTAAAGGGCGTAACTGAAACAAATACAAGCAGAGATCGGCGCCGTCTGCAGATAATAATTCCCTTTGCTCATGTCGGCCGGCTTATCAGATAAAAGTGCGAAACACCCGCGCTGCCTCGATCCCGTGCAAGTCAAATAATCGATCTCTCTCGCATTACAACAAAAGCCATTTGCCCGTTGACAGGATCAGCTGGTACAATCCATTTATTGTTGTCATTACAACCGCAGGAAATTCGATTCCGAATGTCCTGATGGCGAGATTGCGAATTAAATTTGTTTCTTGCGAAGTAGATCGTGTTGAGTAAAAAAGTGTAATCGTGATTGCTGTCTTATAATCCGTTGACAATGCTTCACATTTAAGAAATAAAATCCTCTTAAAAATTATGAATGAGCAATTTATCTCTGTCAAAAACAGAATTTTAGTAACCTTAACTTTCGATTGAGTTTCTTGACGCGCTCTTAACTTTCCTCGCACTGTTAATATTTTCACAATGCACAACTCGTCGGTTGGTTTAGTGAGTCTGCTTATCCGCGGGGGACACAAAGCACCCAGACGACACGCAGACAATAAAAATCTTGGGTTCCAGAGGGGGCTAATGATAATCAATTAATCTTCATTTGATCTGGCGAAATGCAGAGCTCTCCCCCGTTGCATCGTGCACGTCGACTAATAATAATAATGGCCACAATCAAGTTAAGCTTGCGCACAATTTTTCCCGCTGTGGTGCAGAAGAAGAAGGACGAGCAAATGACCAGCGCATGCAGACAATATAATGCGGGATTAAAGTGAATTTATGTCCACGCACGGCATTGTGAGCCAATCAAGAGGTCTGACGAGCGGCGCGCGCGTATATACTTTCATGACCGGGGAAAATTGCACTTTTGTTGTGGAGTAAACGAAGACAGTAAAGAAGGATATCACATAAACGAGTTCGCCGTTATTCCCTTCTAATTGTCACTTTTGACACGTGATTGGCATCCCGTGGACTTTTGATACGCCTCCGCAAGCCTCCATTATGGCATAAACTATAACCGACTCGTATATTTTCAAGAAAAGTTATAGTACTAGCTTGAATGGAAATCTTCCAAAAGGGCAAAGTAATAATTATTATTATTACAATCATGATGCCGGTGTCGATAATCAACAGTTTCCTCGAAACGATTTCTTTATTTTATTACAGAGTCCACTACGCAGAGCAATTAAAAAGCGAATAAATTATCAGAGTGCATCAGATAAAAGAAGATAAGCGCCGTTCTTGCTTGGCTGCGCGGCTCGGCTTATTTTCGGCTTTGCCCTCTCAAAAGCCGGTTTTGTCGCACACTGCCTCACACATATACATGCATGAATGTTAAAGCCAATCCACGACGTTTTCTCATTGTTCTGCTCTCTGCGTTCAGTCTGTATATGTACTCTTAAGTTATCGATGCAGATGCAAATCATTGCGGACCCAAAGTGGAGGCAGGTACAAAGAAAATCTCCAATAAGACAAAAAAGAGATGAGAGATGGGACTAGCTTTTTTAATTATTATTTCGACTTTCAATTAAAAAAATGTTTCTATTTGTTACTTGCTGACAATAATGTTTAACAGATATCAGAAAAGAGTCTGTGGTTGACTTTAAACACATGAGATGGTTTAAAAATAAATTGATTTTTATTTCATCCGGACTTTAATTTTACCACCTGTATCAATTTCTTCTATTTTTCAGCAAATCTACCCTGTCATTTGATGTGCTGAAAGTTTGATCTTTAAATTTATTTTCCAGAAATTAAATTCAGATGCATTTATAAACTCGGCAAAGAAACCTATTACAAGAGAGCGAAGTGGCGGTTATTTTATTCCAAGTAGAAGCTGTAGGAAGTAAGAAACGACTCCAAATTACCATGTTTTCATTGGAAACGGAATTAATCACATGTCACGAAATGTCACGGTCAATTAACTTATTAACATCACTTCTAGGTACTGTGGCAATTCAACATCTCTTGTGTGCTCTCTTTGCGTACGCTGGCAATGCTGCAAAAGGCAGCCGCCAATAAACACAAGTCGACGCATTGCACATTTTACGACTTTGAAGTATAAATAAAATTTCCATTGCAAAACGCACGCAGTCTCGCTTAATGAGCCTCTTGACGAGTATGAAATTACAACCCACATATCGCATTGCCGACTCACGCATACACACACGCGGCTCTCAGTCAGCAAATTAATTTACGAACGGATACGAAATAAAGAAGCACGAGTGACACACGCGAGAGTGACGATGCTTTCCTCGCGTCGAAATTAATATCCAGGTATACACGAAAGCTAATTTAACGACCGATAAAATATTATTACAAACCGCTCATCATTTTTGAAACAGCAAGCACGTGTTGGAGCGATTCGATTTCAGCCAAGGGGTATCGCGTTCACCGCTCGCTTTGTCAACACGCGTGACTGTGTTAAAGGAAATTGAGTTTTCACTCCTCATATGGACAACTAACTGTGTTTATAACCACCAAACAGATGTAAATAGGGGCAATTGAGATCTTAACACGAGTGGAAATTACTATCGTAAGGTGCCGTATTTTCAATGCTTGTATGCACACAAAAACAAAACAATTTGCTTTTGTTCATCTCGTATTGTACAATATAGGTGCTATGTAATAAAACAATTAAATTTAAAGTGTGCAGCTTTGCGGGTCTAAAATTTAGAAAATTTTGCATTGCTGACAATTACAAGTAGTTTATTGAGTTTATTGTTTGTGAAATTCAGCAATATTTTTATCTGCTACTACTAAGTAAAATGTAAGGTAAAAAGGATTTTGCACCAATTTTCTCTAAAGCTTTACTCTAATGTCATCCATCCTGACAATAAAAGGGTTTTTGTTTATTCCCGCGTTTAACATTTTACTTATATATGCATATTATATTTGCAGAGTAATTAATCACGCAGGGTGGGCCAACCAACCCCGCAGAGATCGCGTCTGCGTCTGCAAATTTAATCCGATTCGCGACAATCACAGCGCTTTATCACGTTAACCTTACCCCAGATGTTTTGGTTATACTTTCATCAATGCACCCCAGAGCGAGATTGGACATCATTACTCGCACCCTCGGTATGCGTACGCCGTGCACTTGGGTGCGGGCGGGGGAGGGTGATGATGCAAAGATGAAAACAGCCAGGGGTGACTTTGACGCGGCCCGAAAGAGTTTTCTCCTTGCGCGCACTGCGCCGTTTGTTTTCAAACAGCTCCTCCGCTGAAATTATGCACGGAGACATTCGTGCGCGTCTCTCTCACCAAATTAATTGAAAAACGTACCAACGCTCGGCAATCCTCGCGCCAATTAATCAGCATGCTCAGCCCTCCTCCCCTTTTGCGTTTCGGCGAAATTGGCGCAACTGATTAATTCTGATAGCATCTCTATTGTCTTTGTTCACTGCGTAAACAAGCAAATGATACGGACCATCGCTTTATTTGTGTTTTTATTCTATGCAGATTGCACTTAATTATTTGAAATTAATACATGCACTGCAAGAAACCCTTTGATGTTCAATGTGAGGATGAAGGGTTTTATTTAATTTTTGAATGTTTAACTTAAGTTGTAGAGATAAACTATTGCTGAAATCCACAAAAATGGTCTCCATGAACCACTTTCTATAGTAAACTATGCAAAAAAATCTTAACTTTAGTCATGTAAAGCTCTAATTTAAAAAAAAAAAATATATTTTCATCCCTATTTTAGCCTAGTAAAGAAATTAAGAGATAGCCAATAAGCTGACTAAAAATCCAAGTCTATCCATAAAGAATTAAAGTTAAGTTTCGATATAAAAGTTTCATTGTTACAGAGAGAAAATCATTTATCCGTGAAGTCTGAGTAGGAAACAATTATGTAAATTACTTATGAGTCGACAATTTTGTGGCCGCACCACTACAATACGATAGGATAAGCAGACTTGCACGCCATGGACCGTTGGTCAAAGAACTCTCGTGGCACAGTATGAGTAATTTGAAAGCGAGATAGAGAGACAGATCCTCGTTCAATTTTCTATGCATTTATCCACCTGCTGAAGTGACTAATCACCGTGCGATAAAAACTGTTTTGATTTTCCGAGCCGCGCAGCCAGCGTCAATAAACACATAGGCCCACAACCATGTATATAAATGTATATTATGTACTTGGGAGGGACATGTATTCAGTCATTCAATTTTCATAAGTGAATAAACCGGGAGGAAAGCTGCGCTGAGCGTTTGGCCGCGCGGATGCATCTTTCTCTTAGGCCGGAATAAATCGCCTCATCCTCGCCATCGATCAAAAATAAAGTAGCCATTGTACAGTTTTATTGGGCCCTCGACTGCGTGACCACAATAAAAATCGCTGCCGTCATGAATTACTCATTTTCTATTGCAGTCGCAGCATTTCAACTTTGAAAAATAATGCCGTGTACGCACTCGTCGGATAAAATCAATTACTTCTTTCTCGCGTCATTAGCATTTTCGCCCCAGGAAGAATGGGCGCGAACTATAATGGGATGCCCCTCGTAATTCCTATTGTTCTCCACGCACATCAAGGCTAATCGAATGTGCGTGTACGATTCTTCGGCTGATAGAGGCGGCTTCGAAAGCATTTCTTGCACTGCACAGGCGCTTTTTTAATATTTTAATGGGAGAGAACGTGATCGGCACGTTAAATGTCATGTTTAAATTTATCCATTGGAAATTTTTCTCTGATTGTAAGGCACAGTTTCAAAAGTTTGATATTTGAAGAAAATTCTTGTAACGTAAAATGTCAAATCTCAATTTAAAAGAAAATATTCATGTTATTTTCATTTCCTCACGATTTTAAATTCAAACTGCACTGGAAAGTTTAAGCGTGAAGTAAAAAGGAAGAAAAGAGAGTGAAGGGAGGGTTATGAAAAAGCCGTTCGACTGCATATTCGCTTTAGCTTCACGTGAGAAATGAAAAGCTGCGCCGAAAGTGGCTGCGCCTGTATTACGGATACCCTGTCTGGCGCGTTTTAAAGAAATGAGGGTGGAATAATTTAGACACAAGCAGCGAGTGTGCCAGCAAGATTAATGTAGTGTCAACTGCGAAAAGTAGACTGGCTTCTTTTCGCTGCTTTTTGCACTTTGCATGCGGCGCGTTGTGATTTTCGCGGCAGCCCCTCTCGCTTTTCCTTTTCTCTCTCTCTCTCTCTTTCGGTGAGCTGCTCTGTAATCACATTATACTCCTTTTGTTGGCGGGGGCGAGCGGCCCGAGATGAAATGGTGATGCTTAATGACGTATAAGAAGTGGCGTTTTCGGAATAGCAGCTGCATAAATACGTAATTTCCGCGATAAAACACACGCAGGGCCGGTTTATCTCAAATTGGGAAGCTTCTCTCCGCATCGACCCGAGCAGGGAAATTAAGCTAAGCAGCCAAGTGTGCAAATTGAGACGGTCTGGTGAAAAAGTTGCCATCTCCACCATGTTTGTGAGGGGGCTACGCGGAAATTGAGTTTGGGGAAAGGGTTGTCTACAGAAAAAACATCCCTACCAAGATTAATTGTGTACCGATTAGATATCTTTCTAGAAAATTGGTTTTTATAAATAACCAGAAAGAGGACAGATGAGAAATCCAGTAAACTATAGAAATGACGGGAATTAATTGTATGTTCTTATTTTTTGTCATGGAAAAAATACTTTTTAGAGCCTCTGCTCATTGTCAGCCCATCCCGTGGGCTATGAGCTCACACGCACCAGGGTCCTATCTTGAAACGCCAGATATTTGTCCCATAATCCGCGGGAAAGGTGCAAAAACCAGCAAGTGGCGCCTCCAACCAGCCCGTTGAGCTCGTTGAGCATTTCAAATCATTAAACTAACCACTTTTTGCCACCTCTGACATTCGGAAGCCATTATTAGATCCCAGAAATGCTCAACAAAGTATTTAATATCTCCCATTATTGCTGTGATACTCCGAAGAATGCCTTAACAATACGAGCCAACAGGCTATTTTTTACTTCAGAGGAGTTTTTGCCTGATTGTGACTGCCATTCTAACGAAAAGAAACAGTGCACTCTCTACTCTGGCAAAACAATCGTCATCTGCAGCGCAGACAAACTGTAAGTAATCCATTTTCCCATTGTCTTCGCCTGACGCTCACATCAGAGGAACCGGCGCGGCTTTCGGAGAAGGAACCAGGAAATCAGAGAGACGCACCGACACTCCCACTTCCACCCGTGGCAGCGCAGAGAAAACTCTTTTATATTTTCCCCCTGCACACGCTAATGTGCAAAAGAGCGGCTGCTGAATCTCAGAGCTCGCCGGGCAAAGCAATAAGCGCGCGCGCGGAGAGTAACACATCGGAATTGAAAGAGTGGGTGGGTGGAAGGCGAGGGCTGCGTCGGTTGGTTTGCTGATGGTTTGTTTCCGCGTGCGGGAAGTCGAGTGTCATTTTTGTTTGATCGTCCCTGCGACTTCCGAGACAAGTTGCGAACTCATGCCGGCAAAATGCACTCCCTTTTGGTCAAATTGCTGACATAAATCACAAATAAGTCGGAGAAATAAATTGGGAGGCAGCGAGGAAGCTTGCTCCTAAATCAATGATATTTCGTATGAAATTTCTTTGTACGTTGTTTTACAAAGCGTCTTTGGATTTTTATTGCAGTCAGCAATGTCCAATTGGTATGTATCGAAAAGGCAAAAAGTGATTCACGATGACAGTTTTGACTGTCGTGTGCCCACGTGCATCATCCTTCCAGCGGTTTTGCGATATTAATAGGCAGTTGGTTTGCGATGCCTCGTCCGCGTGCGAAGTCATAAAACACACTGCCGAATGGCATTATTCAGTTAGGCGGAGCCGTGTATGACCCATAGCAGCTGATTATAAATTCGCATTTCACAGTGCTGCGTCGATGGAATACTGATCGTATGCGCGAAATTTATTGACCAATTCAATGTAAATTAATTATGCGGATGTGCCAAATGTGCCTTTTCTAAGCTGATTTTATTTAAGATGGAATAATTTAATATCTTGTCCTGCAAGGTGACTATTGCAACAATTGAAACAAAGATTGAACGTTGCAATCCCAGTGAGAGCGGAAAGAATGTTATTCACACCGTCAAATAATGTCTTTTTGTACAGGACGTCGTAAAAATTATCAAACCCACTCGATCTCGCTTTGTACTTCCCCCTGGACGTATTTCGCGGCTGGACTTGCGGGCCTGATGATTAAAAACAAAGAATCTGGATGACGTGGCCAGATGTGCCTCTTCAACTAAATTATTCGAATCGGGAGCCAAAAGTCCCATCTGCACGTGCCAGGGTGTAAGATACGAGCTTCCTGTTGGTTGCTGTCCGTACGTCACACCATTACTCACAATTTGACAGTAAGAAAATTCATTGTCAATCAAATATCTACATGAAAACATGCGGTGAAAAATAATTAAACATTTGTTTGGACAGAAGCAATCCTGCAAAATACACGGAAAATGTTGGACAAATTCGAAAGAAAAAATGCCATTAAAATTAAATTAAACCGTGAGCTGCGGAGCCAGAGGAATTCAATGTTTGCTATAAATTTCTTTGTTTAAATCAGCTTAAATATCAGGGATATTTACCGACAAATAATAAAATCTTGAACTTGGCAGCCGAAAGCAGCAGTGTTTCTCCTCCGCGTCTCTCGAAAAGCAGTTAAAGGGTGTAAGCGAAGGGGGGCGAGGGTTAGACTGCCACGGGGTGAGTTCGGTCCTGCGCCCGCACGTAAATTCACTCGGTATGATCATCCTTTTCTTCTTTCTTTTCCGAGGTAAACTACAAATTTTATCTGTGCGCGAGAGCAGTATTACAAGACCGTAGGCGCTGCTGATGCAAAATTGAGCGAAGGGGACACTCCGCTCGCTCGCTCATTGTCATAAGGGGCAGGGCGCGCGCCAGAGATAAAATTTTCCATTCCCGGCCGATCGCTCGGGGGTGATTTGTCGCAGTTTGCGAGACGTATGGCTCGCTTGCCTGCTTGCTGCTTGCATACCTTCAGTCATCAGCGCGGTTTCCTCAGCCAAGGGAGTGCGTCGGCGTGCACTTGAACTCATTTGCCAGCGACATATTTTATGGCCAGACACACAGAGCCGTGCTCAGTTTATCAGCTCGTTGTCGGTACAGAGAGCACTGCTTGCTTACCAACAGGAAATTTGCGAGCACCCCTTTCTCGGGGCGGAATGGGGCGCAATCGTGTCTGCTTGATAAAAACACAAAAACACGCCGCTTAAATTTCTGCGGTTCGTTGTCTGCGTGAAATAAAGCTGTGTGGAGCTTCCCGTAGAGGCTTGCGGAAAATTCTAAATCTGCTTTGTCGTCCAGATAGTGGAATGCAACCACGGAGCCCCTGATAAAAAAGCTCTATTTGGCCACAACATTTAAGAAAAACATATTTTGCAGCTAAAAATTGTTACTTTTACGGTTCAAATTAAATTTAAATTGTTAACCCTCATTTTTCCAGTCTTTTCTAGTTTAAATCTGTAAATTAATTTTTAAAGTAGTAAGAATTTCTTTTAAATTCTCTTTTAAAATATATTTTCCTATAAAATCTAAGTAGGCTGTGAAATTTAGACTTTTCTGAGCTGCAAATTGTCGCTGGACCAGCAAATAAACACGAATCTTGCAATTTAATCCACACAATTATTTAAAACTATCAAAACTATAAATTGGCTAAAAGCCAAGAAAAGGTGCTTATTAATCGCTTGGAAATTTTGCTCGCATAATTTAGGTTTTTTATCAGTTTTTCAGACAAACATAAAGGGTTCCATTCATTCTCAAAATAGAAAATCACCATTCGTTTTATTTGACACTGTTTATCAGGTTAGACGGTAAATACAAAAAACTCGCAATTTTTCTACAAAAAGGTTTTTTGTAATTTTTGAAATGATGTCTCAAAATACCGTCTAATTTGCACGGACAGAAGTCTAAAAAAAAGTTTACAATTTCCTGCAAAAACCCTCTAAAATTCACGTTCCTTTTCATAACCATCACATTCAATGATATTTATTAATCAATATCTATTCCATTCCATTTGTGGTATCCTTCCATCTTCTTTCTTTTTTCACGGAAACTTCAACGCCGTTTTGGCAAATGATACCGGACGCCTTCTTTTTCAGGGGGGTTTTCCACGAATTTCCCAACGCCGCATGAGTCAGAAGATTTAGTGCAGCACTTTTTCTGCAATTTGGCGCAACACACGCGGACCGCCCGACCCACCCGAACATCTCTATGTAATCTGCAGCCCTGTCGAGTGTGGCGGTATTCTCGGTAATTGTGTGAGTCACGCCGGAGTGGTCCCAAAAATCGTAAATAATCCTGCGCGCGCGATTCAATTATATCGGGTCCACACACGCCCTTTCCGTCCAAAAGCCAAAGAGGCCGCGTGTTGACAATGGCCCGTCATCAGGGCCGGCTCCTAATTACCATGCTCTTTTGGCTGCAGCTTAATCAACTAATGCACGCGAGACAATAGGAGGAACTGCTCTGGGATAATAACTCACGCTTGTAGGAGGATACAAAGACGAGCACAATGATGGTTTAATGATCCTCAGAGACAAATAACACACACGAATTGTTTTTTCCGAGCGGCTACCTGAACTGGCTCATCGCATCAGCGGAGGCGAAAATCACGCCAAAGGTGCTTGCGCGGGCGGGCAATTTGTTTTAATTGTGTGTTCATTATTTCTTGGGATGGGAACCTCAGCTAATCAAATTTTTAGCTATGCGGCAATAAAGATTGTGGGAGTACAGTAAAATAAACACGTTAGATAAGGAAAACAATTCAAGAGTCAGAGGATGCTGTATGAGAATGAATAATTCATATTTTTTCTTATCATCTTCGCACTTGCTGGATGTGTTTTTTTATTAAGGTTGTTTTAAGGTTGATGCTAATTATTTGTGCTTGTTCTCTGGCAAATGCGTGAAATTTAAATTATACTTTTATATAAATAATTTACCTATTGTAATCATTAATAAACCGACGTTTTTGGACTTTTTGGACAAATTCAAAAGTTCGATTAAAAATTCTTTTTATTCTATAATCAGAAAAATTTATTATCTTGGTTTTGGAATAAGTCGAAACATAAAATTTTGCTAGCTGAATTTCAAAATTAAAAATAAATACTCTTGCATACCAATTGGCTACAATTAGTTTGTTAAGATTTGCACTTAATCTGCTGTTTTGAAATTGCTAGATACACATATTAAATTATCAATTCCTTTCAGTTTAAAAAGTGACAGCAACCGAAGTATTCCCTGACTCTGAATGCATACTTCACGGACGCGTCTAAAGGTTAATAATCCAATTAATTATTCAATTAGAGCTCGCCTCCGACATGCAATATCGCACACGAGTGCTCCACCTCGAAGTAATTACACTCGCATGGAAACTGTGTTCAAAGTGCGCGTCGTGAGCACGGATCAGTCCGGCCAGGTGTGTTTCAGGTGGAAATGCACATAGAGCCGGGTGCATTGCGAGGTGCACACAACATGCTCTCCGGGGCTCCGGCTGGCTGGCGGATAAAAAGCGGAATGCAGCCGCTCGTCGCTACTTCCAGCTCCGTGTTCGCCTCTCCATCAATTACAGGAACAATGGACGCACTAATTAGCCGAGAGATGTTGCGAAACATGCTCCCGACTTACTGACTGACATGCATCCACCGACCAGACCAGCAGGGAACTAATGCCAACTTCGTGGCGCCTGTTTCCAATGTGCACTGCTGATGTCGAGACTGAATTAGACGGATTGTGTGCAACCGGCTCATCAACCCATTACTGGAGTGAACCGACTGATCTAGTTTATATTCGTAAATCTGCAAGACCGAAGTTTTTAATTAAATTTTATCACTTAACTTTTGTAATTTAAAGTTTTATTTGATACTCGCTGGAATAGATTTTATTAATTATTTTTAAGTGATTTTTCGATGCACAAAGTGCTAAATTTATTTTATTTTGAAAGTTTTGTAAAATATTTTAGACTAATAATAATTTATCAAAAGGGCTTGTTCAAAAATCTATTCAGAAAAGATATAAATATTTGTGGCTGCTGCACTGCAGAAATGAAACAGAGCCCACAGGACTTTTTGAAAGGTGACTTCGTTTAAAGAAATAATACTATGTGGAAATTTAAAAGAAACAAAATTTAAATTTGAAAAACGCTAATTTGCTTTCAAAATATTGTTTAATTAATTATTTTTAGTTAAAATCGATACTCACTCCATAGATGCGTGGGTTTATCCAAGACACCCCATTCTCGTCCATGTGGCATTTCTGGTGTTGGTCTTTCCTGTGATGGTGGTTCTCTTGGTTCTTCACGTTGAGTTGGCTGGAACATACAAGGAAAGGTAAACGTCAAAAGCGATGCGATTAGAAAAATGTCAAATGAAAAGACCAAATCGAGTGAATTAACATAGATTTGTCACTCGGTCGACTGTAACACCGCCATCAATCAAACTAGGTCTCATTAAAATGATGCACGCGTTTAGAAAAGAGAGACGTGTGTATGTGCGCGAGCGAATAGCTCAGCGATCCAATCATGCGTTAAAACACTCTCGGGTGAGTTCAATTAGAGGCAGCTCCTGTGTGGATAGAGTAATTATAACATGTACATATTTCCACCTCCCACGCGGAATATAATTTTCACACGAAATCAGAGAGCCGAGAAAAGCAGACAGACCTGACGCTCGTTACCTCTTTCGCGTGGTCGTTGGCCTATCAGCGAGAAATCAATTAGTTTTTTCTCTCATCGCTCGTTGGAGGGGAACTCGGACGAGCGATGATACAAACTTTAATTAATTATAATTGAACGGTGGATGGATAGCAAATTGATGATTGTGTCGCGGCCGATTCAATAGGACATGAATACATAGTTTCTTGATTGGTGGCTCCTGTCTGGCTGGGGCAAAAAATTCATTAGGGCTATGACTGTTCCTTATTTTAAAATAATTTTTCGAAAAGCAGAGAAAACGGTGCACACGCAACCCGCGAGTGTAAAAAGTTCAGAATAAAGTAGGATGATGGGGTTAGGTCAGTAAGAGTGGCAGAGTTCGCGGCCACTTTACGGCGTCGAAAGAGCCGGTTCGCAATTAGCCGACCTCAAGGTGAACCGAGAGAAACAAAGTGTATCTTTATGATCGCCAGCTGCTACTGAGACGACGCGAGATAAATTCACCCGGTCGACCGCCACTCCCGTCCCGGGACGCTGAGAACTAAAGAGCTCGTCGGACGCTGGCTGGCTGGCTGGCAGTACGTGTAAAGCAGTAAACGAAAGATTCTATCGTCGCGGCGGTGCTAAATTAATTGGGGATTAAGAGGTTGGAAACCTCCTCGACGCAGCTACCCACAAAGAGATGCTTTTATCGACGCCACAATGGCAACTCGTTGATTGGAATATTGAAAGCAGACTCATCTCGGCAGCCCGCCTTTTGAATGGCGTGTGCAAATTTATGACGCGCCTATCGACACATCAAAACACGCACGCCGATCGCAGATTTCGAAAACAGCTACTCCTGAAGCTAAATTGGCCTGTTTTCAAATGGTGCTTTTCTAATTTAGTTTTTGGCTCAGGCTATAGAATGATGTTTTGTCTCAAACCTTTTAGCTTCAAAAATGAGAAGAAAATATATTATCTAATTTTACTGCATCATCATCTACACTTCCAATCATTTTTTAATTTTGTTCCTTTCTGTTCGGAACTGAGCAAACTTGCCCTGCTGATTAGCATTGGATGTGATTTTTTATGAGAATGTCCAACCAGGAAAAAAATTGTTTAGATTGTAGGATTTAAAGAACAACTTTACAGAAAACTTGTGAAATATCTTTTTTATCTTCACTCTAAACACTATCTAAAAATTAGGAAAAAGCTAAAAATTTCCAAGTTTGCCGTTTGATTTGTGGAAAAATTAGCTCAAACGTTTTAGCATGCTAAACAAGCATTTTATTCCTACTGAAAGATCACGTTTTATTTCACAATTTCCTCAAAATTCGCACGCCAATGGATCGCGACGATAGGGAACAAAATCAAGCAAAAAATCATTGAAAACCCGTTTAATTCATCGAGAAATTTGACAAAATTAGGAATTCAAATGTTCATTGGTCCTTATTTCATTAGTGCACAATTTAGTGATAGACCGTTGCTAAATCTCACAAACGATAAACTCAATGAATGCAAAATATGTTCTTAAATGTTGGCCTGTAAAGCTTTAACAATCCTCCTGAAACAGCTTGTTATGACTTCTGTTAATGCATGGAAATATACTGAATGACGTACGTGAATTTCTTGAATAGAGTAAACCAAATTTCATCGCTTTCGGAAATTATTTCACATTACTAGTAACGATTTGAACGTGACTCGGAAAGCAGGTGCTCTTCGTTCAGAATGATTTTAGGGCTATTCAGGCGGTAATAAATAATTTATACGTCTGCGGCTCCAAATATTGATTCCGTATATAAAGCGCGTAGCATGGAGAACACACACGTGTTCGTTGTATGGTAATCCGGCATTCGCGTGGACAGAGGCAATTTGAAGGTATAAACTATAAGTCGCACTGAGCCTAGGGGAATATATACTTTTTTATGGTGACAATAAATTAAGAGTGCTTATACAAACACATAAAATTCGTGCACCGACAGACACACACACGCGGACACTTGAGAGTAATACCCGCGGCATTAACGGGCGGCTAAAAGCTTTGTCAAATATTGCTTTTAGAATCGGAGATAAGTTGATTTTTCAAAGAGTTGCTTGCTATATTACGGCTCCCTCCCTCTGCGAGCACAAAGAGCACAATACAATCTGCTTTTGTAATCGGTTTTTCTCGTTCGGAAAGCAGGATTTTCCCTTCATTGCGTTCATTCGCGCCAAGCAGGCGCGTAAAGCAAGCCGAATTTCGTCTTTTTAATAAACACTTTTGGCGCGGCTCCATTTCCCTTGTGAGCACTCCATTTAATCAAGATTTAATTTACATCTGCACGAAATTCCCCGCGTGTATGCATATACGCGCGAATTTCCCTCTTTTTTTCTCCTCGGCTGAGACGCTCGTCGCATGCAAAATAAAATTATTGCGCGGCGGCACTTCTTTTCCTCTAATATTGGCATTCCTCTCTCCTGTGTGAAATAAAGTGTAACGTTTGTGTGTATGAAAATCTTCCACTCGCTCCGCGCGGTGCCGCAACTCACTCATCCGAGTTCAAGCAGGGGGACGGGGACAAGTGCGCGGTGAATTACGTGTATTCCGCGAGGTGCACTTCTTACCGTCTGAAAAATTGCCGTCTGCTGCTGGCAAGAAGTCGGTGTCATTATACTCTCTAGGTGGCTTTGGAACACTTTCCGCATGATAAATGGAGCATTATCCGCGGCTCTGTCTCGCCACTTGCAATGGGCCAAAATGCAAATCACCGGCGCCGATCAATAAATAGATGTGCCGCCGCTGAACATTTATGAAGAATGTCTGCGCGGTATTCCGCTCACGTCGCCCGGTATAAAACGGAATGTCGCCTCAACTACAACTATACACTTTTCCATATTGGGAAATATTGCGGGCCCTGACGCGAGGCGCGCGCGTGTGTGATGTCTGTGTTCACCCGCACTATGGAAAAATTTCGAGGCTCGCGTCTGCATGCGAAAAGTTGAGGGGTAGTTTGATCTCTTTACCGAGCGAAACCAAACGTGCAGGGTGTCCGAGGTGCACGGTGCGTGCAAAGCGTTTTACTTCAAATATCTACTAAAGGAACACGCCTGAATGATACGAGATACATGAAAAAATATTTATTTCTCTGCAAAAGAGAAGTTTCCGCTAAATTTTACCAAAACTGAGATAATTTTCATGAAACAGAAAAATGTAATGCGCAAAACAAAATCTACAACTACAGGAATATCTGATTCTTGAATAACGAAAGGAAAATAAGCCATTTTTTATGTATGTGTAATTTCTCCATTTCCTGTTTTCAAATATCAAAAACCGAAGAAAAGTTTATCAAATATGGTTGTCCAATCTGGAAATTTGGCAATGTTTGTGAAAGAACCTAAATTTCTAACGAGCACTCTTTCCCTAAATAAAGCCTCTGAAACAAGGTCAATTCCAACACGGGAGTCAATTTTGGTTTATCTTCGATTATCACCGAATTGTTTGTTTCCAGACTGTCATTCTGGTCCAGTGTGGCAATTGCTACCGCGCGCGCGGGATCAATTTAAAAATTCCAACCGCTCTGTGGCAAAATTGGCTCCTAAATTAGCGTTAGATTATCTCCACGGTCGCGCATGTAGTGGCGCTTTCTTTATATTCCAGCTCTCAGCGGCGCGATTCGCAGCCAAAGGAGCGAGCAAAAGCGACTCTTTCTTATTATCCCCTCTTGCAAGGAGCGCCGCCGTCTTTAACAAGATTTCCCGAATCCTCATAAATCAGTCAGCGCGAATATTGAGAGGGGATCAGGCGTGCGTGTAAAAAGTTAAATTGAGAACTTCTCAGTAATGTATTCATCCAAACAGATCGAAAAAGCGACGCTGCACACACACACAATATGCACTTTGTCCGTACGTGTGCGCGAATGGAGAGGAGGGAAAAGAAACGAGCGGAAAATCTGATTTCGCAACAATAATCGGATTTAGAACTCTCAAGCAAGAGAATCAGACATTTAGGGCAAGGAGTGCAACAAAATCAAAATAGAATTGATTACCTAATACATGAAAGATAGGCAACTCGCTTCACTTTGGGCAACTGCACATTGCCTAATGAGCATAACGAACAACCCCTTTTTGTAGGAGATGTCCTCTTTTCTGGATATTTCTCTACTGTAACACATTTTTGGCTGCCTAAGTTGATTGACAGATAATTATTTTCATGACATAACATGAATGTTAAAAATTAAAAGTTCCAAATAGTTTTTTCTAATATACCGTATAAACCAACGATAAATCTATTAAAGGCTAAAATTCAAAAGAATGGAGACCCTTGTGCATCACACGCGCAATCAGCGATGATCTTTGCAGTCGATCGAACTGGCGAAGCTGCAGCCCATCAGACGTGGAACATATGTGTCCGCGTCAGAGTTTGGCGGTGCCGATTTTTCTGGCAGAGAAAGTTCCCAAAGCGAGATGGAAGATAAATCGGCACTGCTCATCTTCCTCGTATGTGTCGTTTCGAAATCTGGCGATCGCAAATTTTATCGAGGGCGGAAATCGCGTCAGGAGGATTTGCAGGCGCAACAATCAGCGGACGATCAGCAACGAGAGCGGCCGATGACCCTAATAAATTCACAAAGGGTATTTCGCTTTGGACGCGGCTCCAGATTTTCGGCCCGACGCGTATAAATCACGCTGGCTGCAGATCGAGCTGCTCTCTGCGGGTAATTAGTTAAAATAATGAGCATGACGGGTATTGTGACGAAGACTTTGCAGGTGTTGCGCCTGACTCGTAACGAACTTCGTGATCTCGTGAAATTTATTTTCAAAAGAGAACGATGAGCACGAATATTTCATTTTGTGCTGACAACTGCGATGTGTGCAATCGGTTTGCTAGTTCCCTCTAGTGATGAATGTAACTCAGATACTGCGAAAAAATTATAATTTATTGATTTTTTTTAATTCTGATTATAAATCGCCACATCAAAATTAACTTTTTTATATATTTTATTAAAATTCTAAACTGAATAACAATAAACAAATTTTACAGTCATTTTAATTACTTTAAAAATTTAAAAATACGTAAAATTATTTCAGAATCTTTATTGCAATTTCTTATTAAACTTTTATCTGTTATACTTTTTATTGATATAACGCTTAAAGATTATTTTCTCGTTAGATTTTTTTCACGATCCTTTTCTAAATTGAATTGAAAAACAATTTCAAATCGATCGATGCATACAATCAGGCCAATCATCAAGAACCTTGTCAATCTCTTTTAGATTATTTTCAACGATCTAAAATTTTTTTAAAAATTTATATTTAATTTTTAGACATCAATCCACTATCAATTAAGGTTATCACGTTTTCATTCTGTTTCCTCATTTTCAAATCGTTTCTAATGAGGCAATTTACATCAATTTGCACAAATCTGTGGAAAATATAGGCAATAATAGAAGCACACAATTTCGAACACGTCTTAATAGAAGATAATGACCGAGTGCGGCCGTTTCTCACACGCTTTGCATGTAATTGGTGCACACACATCAATCACCGAGAGCGAGCGAATAATTCGGTTCGGCCTTGAGGCTGCAGGAGAACCCACCGTGCCATTATGCCAGGCGCCTGCTGCTCGCTTATCTTATTAGCGCGCTGACCGCGGCCTCTCTTTGCCGATTTCGAAAAGAAATTAAGAAGACGGCCGCAAATTACGCCCCTTGCGATGTAATTGAACCTGTTAAACAACAATTTATAAGGATCGCAGAGAGAAGAAAGCAACATAATCGTCGCTTAACACCGTTGCACTTAATTTTTTCGTGAGCAATATTTTTCACCTCGGAAGAGAGAGGATTCCAAACCGGGAACTCACGATTTGCTTGTAACTGAACACATTCGACGTTGACGGGTCTGTTATGGAAAACACGAATTTTTAATTATTCGCCAAAGGTGTGAACTGCTGTTATCTGTGTCGAAGTCTTGCCAGTGAAATGAAAAACAATGGTGGTAGGAATGGATTCTTCTAGAGCCCTGCTCTGGATTTATTCTGAACCTGTTTCGTGCAAAAAATATTTAAATGGACTTTAAAATTCAATGGAACCAGCGTTTTACTATTATTTTAATTTGCTCCTTTAATGCTATGGTCGAGTTAAGCACGAGTTGAGACACGACCAATTATTAGATATAATAATTTGCATAATTACGTCAAGTGTTGTGAAAGCTCAGTAATTTTCATTTCATAAAATTTGAATACTTTCGAAAATTGACCAATTTAGAGTTGAAAAATGCTCCTTTCAAATTTGTTTGTGCAATAATATTATTTCGCATCCCCCATGATGCAAAAACGTAGCAGGAAGCCCATCAAATTCGTTTTGCTTTTGCCCGCATCTCATTTCGCCACTCGCCTCTCTCAGGTGTTTATTTATTTAATCGAGCGCGCCGCGGGGTCAAAGGTGCAGCGAATTTATCTGAAAAAGAGCACAACTGGAGGGCTGGCTGGCTGGCGAAACAAACAAATGGGCGGCATTTATTTGCATCATCAGTCGCCACATTTGGCCTGAGCAGTGTGTGTATTATGTGGTGTGGGTGCTGAGGTGTTAAATAATTTCGCGCCTGCCCGCTCGCTGGCCTGTCCCGGCGACCGTAATATAACTTGATGGGTGTACTGTTCCAACACGCGGTGACCCCGATGTCCGCGGTTGTTGAGTTATTCGAGCGGTTAAAAGATTTGAAAGTGAAATATCGCACACTCGCCGAAAACGGAGATGAAACTTCGATATGTACGCGAGACGAACAGAACTATCTTGGCCTAAAATGTGTGCACGCCTTTTTAGCTGTTTTAGATTTCCCAAAATATTATTTTAGGATATTAATCGGTACAAATTCTTGTTTCAAAGCGTTTTATTCACGGCACGAATTTTCTAAAGTCATAAAAATTATTTAGAAAAGACAAGCTATTATTTTCTATCCCTTAAAACGAGTCAATAAATTTTGTCAAATTATTTTCTGTTCGTGCAAAGAAAAAATTCGCCCCTTTATTCCCAATTATAATTTCATGTACAGGCTACTAGTAAGAGGCTTGCTGCCGTGATGGAAATTGAGACTTCTTCTCTTTAATCAGGATCGGCTTGCACTTCTCTTCGCTTTGAATACAAGCGCGACTCTGCAATTTGCGCCACGTTTCCCACTTATTTGCATGATGATTTTGATGATAATCCCGCAGACGCACTTACAATTTGTATGAAATCCGTGCGTCGTCGTGAAATTTCCTTTCATAGTAACTCTCACAGAGGATAACGAGTCACGATCGCAAATAACGCACTAATGCTCGTTTCTCAAGTTATTAAGTTTCATTATAATTAAATTGCACACTCTATTGAGAGCAAACTAGAAGAATAGGTATTCGGTTAAGATAAAATGATCAATTTGTTTTGAAAACAGGGGCATTGTGTATTCATAAACACAGGGAATTCAATTATACTGGTTAAATTGATATAATTTACGAATTATAGTTACTCTATTTTATCAAATTTATTTTATGTTACATGGTGTATGTTCTAAATTCGTTTATTCCAATTTACTGTATAATAAAGTAGATGTTTATGTGAATAATTCTGTAATCTGTACTTTCATGTATTGTATAGACAATACAATTGAAACTTAAAAGATTCAAACGATTCCAATTTTATTATAAAGTAGATGTGAGCATACGTCCAGGAACCGAACATAGATCTGCGGCAGCGGTTTGAGGATATTTAAAATTATTTTAATGAAAATTATTTGATCGAAAACGCAATTAAGAAATATTTCCATTCCCACTAAAAAATCCGAACTAGTTTTCAAATTTTTACTAACCACTCAGATTTAAAAAAAAAGCAATTTACTTTATATCAAATTAAAAAAGAAAATAACTTTACATATGAATTCGCCATCAACATCAGGAGAGATGACAAGACGTGTACATATTCCAATTCATCAATAAACAAACCTCGCTAAAAACATCTCCTTTCGTGCATAAATAATTTTATCAGTCGGAACGAATCAATCTCGGCCAGACGTGAGTACCATCGTCATGACAATATAATTGCCGCGTTGCCGCCGATTCATTTTTCTCTCCAGCGGGCATTTCTCATTCCAACCGTGGTCGGCATTGAACTCGAGACGAAAACACACTCACACTCACACCAAGCACTTGAAGCCCAAGATGCAATCTCGACTGCATCTCGAGCGCAAAACAATCATTCCGCTCGTTTTCCCATGCACGTCTGTCTCGAGCGTTGGCAAGCGCGAAAGCTTCCAAACTGATAAAACGGCCTTAAATATTGGCGGTGTGCGTTATTTAATCGCTCGTCCGAAATCAGCAGACAATTCAATTCCCAGGCAGCTTTTATTGTTTTCCGAGCACAGGAGGAATTTCACGAGTATTATTTTTATATCAGATTGGAAGGCGTGATTTTAAATTTTATGTATTTTCCAGCGGCCTGTCAGCCGTTGCCGTGCGAGATTGCGATCAATCAATTTGCAGCAACACACACGCACTCGTTTGTATTTTTACAACGCTCCTCGTGCGTCTGACGAGAATTTGCATTTTGTTTTTGTTTGGGTCCGTCTCTTTATTTGGTAAAAGGTGCCTGACGGCGGCTGGCCTTTTGAATAATTAATCAGCGCGAGAGACTACCAGGCTCCTTTGCTTTCGTCTCTTCGCCCCACAGCAGCCGCATTTAAATTGGGTGCATTTGTTTGCCGCCAGCCCAAGTGTAAGCCGGGCCTGCTTATGATGCTGTTTGTTTTTGTCTTCTCTTGCTTAGCCCATTCGTACAAAGAGCAAAACTCCGAGTGGAGAAAAAATACAAAATTAGATCCAAATGTAAGAGGAATAATGCAGCTTCGGTGCAACTAATTTTTAATCTGTTTTCTGAAGCCATTCGTGAAATAGTTAAAATGAGTTTAAAATTTTAGTTCGTTGCGTATTATTTTTAATTGATTAATAATTTATTTTTCCGTGCAATAAAGGCGCTAATTTGACGCAGAAATAATATGGCATTTTCTTTTAGTATAGAGGAACAAACCTCAAGCGCAGACGCATTTGATCTACAATTAAAAAAGAACGAACCTTACAAATTGAAATCCAAACAATACATATTCATTGGAATAATCGAGTGCAATAATTTATAGTTAATTCGAACCGGCGCATCGCGATGACTACGGTCTGTTTTATCGGTTTTCCGCTAGCGTTGTAGCCTTTTTTCATCTGTAATTATTGACCTGTACATTGTATATGTATTTTTGACTTAGATGAAAATAAACAAGTATAATAATATCAATATCCTTTTCGGGAACTGTATTTTGAAGGTTGCCGAGCTGCGCAGGAGGGAGTAACTTTGTTGTTTTAATCTGCCGGACTATAAATACCGTTCGGCCCATGATTTATGAAGCCCGAACTGAAATTCAACTTTCTAAAATCAATGTGCGCACATTATGCACGGCACTTATCTCGAATCTGATCTCCGGATCTCTCGCCTGCATGCCGATCGACCAGAGAATTACGTGTATTTTGTAAGTTATGCAACTACTGACTTTAATATCTCGGCCTTTAAAAGTAAATTTATGTTAAGCCACTGCGATACAAAATTGACAACGGAAGTCTAGAATGGCTACATTAATTTTCTTCTTAAGACACCATGATATTTACTGTTAAATTAGACCTGAGTTTTGGACATTCTGCTCGTACCTTTGGAACGTCATCCTTGGCGCTTATTCTCCCAAGCCTTATTTTTTTATCAGCATAATGGAATGGGGATCGTCTACCGCCGCGCACTGATGAATGCTCCAAAAGAGATTGACTCTTAGATATACTGTTATGCGAAAGTCACCTCTCGCTATCTTTTCATTCCGGCAACCTGCCTTTGCTGCTCTTTTAAAGCGATTTTATCGTGAAATTGAAAGCAAGGGAGAATGCTGAGAAAGAATTTCGTTTACTATTCGAGTTGTTCTCAACAAAAACTGGTATTTCTGCCCAAATCACATTATTGCTTTTTGCTCCAAGAACAAGTTTTTGTCTCCTTTCGGCTAGTGTGTGAGTTTCAATTATTCATCTATGATCTTGAGTTTACGTGAAAATTATCGCTCCCGTCCTTGGCAGACGACCGCAAAATTTGCATTCACGGCTTGCTTTTCCCCTGGTGAATTTTCCGCTCAAGCAGAGTCTTTAAACTTCTTTTTCGCCACACATTTCACACTGTTCTCTCTGCTCTTTCTCCATTCAGTTGTGCTAACAAAATAAATTAGCGCTCCAATTACTCAGGCACAACTTCGCCCACGCCTTCCGAGCGCAAAATCCACCTCGGGGCCGAATATTTTACATTTTATTATTCGCGACGTGACGCGGGTTAATAAATCTCCTCTAGATTTAGCAATCCGCTCCCGCTCCTCTCATCTCTTTATTACCCTTTCCTGCTGTAGAGCAGCGAATAAAAAAGGATCGTTCGTGTCGTGCAATGTCAGCACTTTTCAAAACTTTTGCGGCAAATTTATGCACGCGGCAGAGTTGATTGTGTATCGCACGCGCTTCAATCCATCTGCTCGGCGCCGGCTGGAGTCGTCATTCGCAGCCATGTGCACACTTTAATCCGACACTCTCGCCGGCGTGGCACTTTTCGAGACCTTGACATGCTTAATCGGCAAGACTTCGCATTATATTTATGCGTGTGTTGCACAGTGAGAGGCGAGATCGATGCCAAATATGGAAAATTGTCCTCACCAGGTGCGCCGGGTTAGTGCATTTTTCGAGAAAACTCCGATGGTGCAATATTGCGGCAAATAAATCCTGTTTTGATCGGTTTTTAATAGGCAGTGTATCATTGAGTAAGCAGCCAAATGGTCGCGCCACACGGGAACTCTTGCACTTTCAACTTGATTTATAATCCATCAACGTTCATGGTCCAGCTGCTAAAACGTTTAATTAATTAAGTGGATTCGTTTTATTGCGTGTCAAATACACGAACTACAAAAAGGGAATGAATATAAAAAAATTCAAAAGTGGAACAGATAAAAGACTTATACTGTACAGTTCAACATGACTTCTCTTAAAATAGAAATGAATTTTTGTACAAGTCGTAGCTCAGTTGTAATCTATTTTTAAAAGTTGTATATATTTCCAAATGTGCAGGAGCAAGGCTATGGACTTAACCGCACAATCACTAAATTTGAATAATATTGCTCGTTAAAATTTTTTCTGCTTTCTTTACCACATTCTTTTTTAAACGTAAATCCTTGTTTTTTTTTTGCAGAAAATATTTGATATTTTTAACCAACCTTTTTGAATAATGTTGAATTCTTTTCCATACCTATAGAGAAAACGAGGGGTTATATACTAACCCCACCAACCACAATGCCGTTTTTTGCATTTAAAAATGAATGGATGGATTAAAATGTTCTAAATCGTCTATCTCACTCGTTCAATTTCGTACGCCCAGAGTATTATTCACGAAAACTTCCGGTTCAAATTTGTCCAGCCATTCCGTAAATATTACCTAGGGGTCATTTTGTGAGCCCAAATTGTGTGCTTCATCTTGAACCACTATTTTTCTTATGGCAGAATGCTAATTTTGACTTAAAAAAAGAGTATACTAAATTTGATACATGAAACATTTTGATTTTTTTAATATTTAAATTGCTTATTACTTACAACAATTTTTCTCAGAGACAATGAATTCGACACCTTAAATACATAACGCAAATATTTCAAAACGGCCATAAAAAATAAATCACCATTGAGATATCTATCTACTTGCAGGAATGCGATCTGCCCATGCAGGCAAAATTATTAATGAGCACATGGAGTCACGCGTAAATCTCGTGCCGCGCGTTTCTCTCGCGCGCGGAATTCAGTGCCGCACGGCATGTCCAATAAGCGGCACATTAGCCATCATTTGCAATGCGAGAGCAGAAAATTCCTATACAGGGTCGAATATGAAAAAAGGTCAAGCCATGAATTTCCCGCTGATAAAATCGGCGCCGCGACGATCAGCTGAGAGGGCAATAAAAGAAGCGGGCAGGAAATCTTAGATGCGGAGCTGCGGATCATTTTTCAGCGCGCGTCTGTTATTTATGCCGTGGAATGGTCACGTCTCGCAGGGAAGAAGAAAGAAAGGTGTTGAGAGTGTAAACAAAAAATGCCGTACTACACGCTTTATGGGCTTGTTGCTTAGATGAAGTCTTTATAGCGTGCGGCACATATCTCTCAGAGCAGAGCGCCAGGGCGTTCAACCCTTTGTGTCAACAAACTCTCGTTCCGTGCGATTAATTTACAATCTGGCGAGAGCAGTTTAGTTTATCAGAAACCTTGTCAGGAAATTGGGACAGCAGATGTATTTTTCGGGGATGCAATCTATTTCGGTCGCCCTTCCCACACTAAATAGGAAGCAAAGAGTACATTTTAAATCTAGACCAAACTATTTAGCATGCATCGTCATCGTGTTGAGCTTTACAGAAAATTTGTGAAAAATCTTTATCAGCTTTACTTGATAAACTATCTAAAAATTAGGAAAAAGCTAAGACCTTCTCAGGTTGCTGTTTAAAATTTTCGAGAAAATCGGCGCCAAAGTTGTCATGCTAATCAAGGGGCGGGCATCAACTGTCTCCACGATTTATTTCAAAATTTCAGAAATTTTTCAACCAAATTCGCTCACCATTGGATAGATTGCATTGAGAGGGATCGAAATCAAACGAAATAATAATTTAACTTTCAGAAATTAGGCAAAAGCTGAATTGTTCCTCAGTCCTGATTTCATTATTGCACATTTTACAGATAAACTGTTGCTAAATTTCACAAAATTGTTAGCTCTCCTTTAATCCTTGGAGAGAAATAATTTTTTCTGTTGCTGTAAAAGGCGTTTAAATTAATAAAATATTTTGTTCTCATTATTTTTTAAAAGAAAAAAATATAAAAGAACATGCGGTGATCTAATTTATAAAATTGATTTTACTATGTGGCTCTTTGTTCACCAATGGGATTAGCTATTGTAAAACCAATATTATAAATAAAGTATTTTCTAGCGCCAGCAATCCTAACTCATAAATCCGATTACGTTCATTATTCATTACACTCTCTATCCCTGAGCAGAAAAGATCCTACTATTGTTGATGTTTTAATTTATTTTCCCGATAAAACAGAATAAAAACTAACATATTTCGCAGCGGCTGGGCAATAGGATTCTATTCGCATGGCCCAGATAAATTTGGCAATAAAAATTTGCCAACTAGTGTTTGACAACTTCATATATATCAAGAAGTGAGCGTTTGGAAATCCCATTAGCAGATGCCGCGCACAATAATCGAATTGATACAAGCCAAGTGACGCCACCCAAACATGATCAAAGCTGACAGAAAGCGATCCTCGCCCATCATTCAACCTTATTGAATTAAAACACCTGGATATTTAAAAAGGTCAGAATCAAGTGGGACTCGTCTTTCTTGCAGCAGGCCAACTCGGTGTGTTGTATCATTTGCATGATGCAAATGAGGCGGTCTTGCGCACACTTTGATTTACACGAGCTGACTGAAACCCGGTGATTAACCGCCCCCGCAACGTTTTTCGTACGGGTGCCACCTCCGCTGCCCCTGGCTACTGGTTCTCCCAAATGGACCACGAATGTGTACGTGTTTGTTTCGGGTTTTGGTCTTTAACCTAAAAATTACGAAAATTATCATTCCAAGGATCGCAACCTTGTAATTATCCAATTAAAAACGGACCAAATTTGTTTCGCGATTGCGTTTTCAGATTTATGCAGATAGGTGTTGAAACCTTAATATTTAATTACTTTTTCGAAATTCATTTCCTATATATATGTAGCTATTAAAAGATATTAATTTTCTTTTAAAACCAATTTAAATTACACGGCTGCGGAGTTTCTCTATTGTATTGCTTCATTTTGTGCTGAGCTGCCTCCTGGTCGTGAAAATAAGCCCTGACATCAGTAAAAATATGGCTTATTTATTGCAGAGCACTCCGATATAATAATTCTTCTTTACGGCCTCATTGTGGTGCAAATTTAAATTGCTCAGGCCGTAAATACTTCCATTGCATGCTTCTTTTCTTATACAGCCATGCAAATTCTCGAGCAAAAAGCGAATGCGTGGTTTTAAGAAGCAGCAGACGGGAAATTATACAAACTCGGGAGGTAAAAATATTGAATAAGTCTCTTAATGCAAACAAACAAGAAGGAGAGAAGGCATTAAAATCAAGCCTTCGGTGCAAAAGGGATATTTCAAGAAGCAAATCTCATTACCATAAAAATGCAAACATTTCTCTCGTAATTAATTGTGAGCGCGAGGCAATAAATTTATCACTTTTTCGGCTGGTGGGGCCACCAAAAGTCTCGTAAAACAAACAAACGATGCGAGAGAGAAAGAGATATTACCTCTCACTTTAAAAGAATTTATATTTAATTGGTTAACGAATCGTCTGTGAAAAGAGGCAATAAATATGATTTCTTTTGCAAATATTATTTTCTCTTTTTAATTAATTTTAATTCACATCCATACAGAGGAATTTTTTGGGGATGTAATTGACCCTAACTACATCTAGGTAATATTTAAAACTGTTCTGTTACATCAAATATTCACCTGCTAAACGGCGGTGACAGCGTTAACTCAGCAGTTGCCGAGTTTCAAGATAAATCGAAAGCCATGCAGAAGAAGTTTTAACTCTCCGACACCATAATTCCAAAGATTAAGCTTGCGGTATGTTGTTTGCTTCCCACACAGCGAATCAAAACTAAATTAAAATAATCTCTCAAGGAAGGATGAGACTGACTCTGAATTGCTTAATAACGCGCTCTCGTATATCTGTCTCTCTTTCTGGTCTGCAGTGTATATCCACATGTAATTCTGCCTAATAACACGTTGCAATTAGCTTAATGACGTTGGCTGAGGATGAATAATTTATAATTCTGTAAAGCCGCGTGTGTCTCACGCGTATGTAAATACACCTCAGCCGCGCGTGAAAACAATGCTTTGGAAATTCTCATGCTCGTGTTTATATCAATCAGATTAGACAAAAAATAATTGGCCCCCGCCTGTTTTCAAATTTTCTCGGATCTGTCTCGCGGCTTGGGGATGATTACGCTCTCCTGAGTGCCATTATCTGCCACGTATTCCATTTTAATTGGAGTTTGATTTTAAATTCACCTAGGGAGACGCGCACACGAAGGGCGATTGACCTTTTTGAAGAGAGGAGAGAAAAAGACGTCACGCTGAGCGAAAGAATCCTCAGCGTTTTGGGCATACATTAGATATTATCTACAAATACATTCCCGCGGGAGACCCAATTATCAGAAAAAGTACTAAAATAGCGAGAAACGTTTAATTTAGTGTCAGGACCGCCTTGTAAAGTCCTTCATTTTAGCATTCAAAGAATTTTGTGCGAGAAGTTTCAAGTAGGATGCGAAATAACCGTTTGATAAAAAAATCGCTATCGCACAAATCGGAAATCTTGTTCAGAAGTTGTTATTAGGAACGGCTCTTGAGCGAGAAGACACGATGTAAGAGCATTCCTCTGTAACTGCGAGTGAATAAATATAAATTTATCCTCGTGCACGGCACTAATCCCCATATTAAACGTGTTTTACGGATGAAATGAAAGTTCAAATCGGGCTTAAATCATGCTCGGCGCTCGCCAGAATGTACACAATGTGTAATGCCACTATTATGAATTGGGGACCGTCGAAGGTGTGTCCACGCGGCTTTTTTTAATATTCAGACGCACTAATCTGTCATTCGAGGCAATTAATTTTCCTGCAGCCAACAAAAACAACTGAATAGGCGCCCAGATGCCTTTCTTTTTTGTTTGCGAAACTGACTCATGTGAACTTTGCTCATTTGTTCCGACGGTGCAAATTAAAATTTATTCCTCCAGCTCGCGCCGACTGACACAGTGCATAAATAAAAAAATTCCTTTTGTGACCAGGCCCATAAACTGCAATGACTTCAGCTGGCATCACATTACTTATTTTTCATCGAATTTGCGCAATGGTACATACACGCCAACCAGTTTTCAATTGAGACATCGGTCGCTCTTTCTCTTTTATATATCTTCACACAGATTGATAATTCGAATAAGAGATCAATCATTCGCTGCGGTCAAGCAATAAAGTCACCGTAAGAGTTAAGCAAACGTGATCGTAAAATCGCAAACACAACTATTGGCCCGATGGATCGCGGCTTCAAAGGAGCGAAAATTTCGGCGATAAAATCGTCATGTACCAATTAAAGGGCTGGGGATCGCGGTTTAGTGAAACTCACTTCTATAACTAAACGAAATTATCAGCAACGCGAATCAAAGCCCGCCCAATTAAAAGTGTCGGATTTCACGCTCTTCCTTCGCCCCTAACCAAAAAAGTACGCCGCTTTTCATGTTATTCAAGAGCCAAACAGCGAAGGTTGGTATAATTTACAGAGGGCTCTTCACTTTAACTTCATTGCCTTTAATAAATGGCAATAATAATAAACACACAAAATGAGCTTTGTTAATTTACTTAGCCAGTAAGGAGCTGCATTACGGTTCTCAAAAATTACATAAAAAATATAAAATGGCAAAAATTAAACTATTAAGAGCCGTCACACATTTGCGTATCACTGCACGCAAAAAAAGTGATGAGCCCCGTTCTGAAGCGATCAATTGCGCCATTGGTGCGTGAAATCAAAGTGTGAACGATGACACCTATTACGAAATCAAAAGTCTCACTTTCTGTGAGTGCGTTCACGCGCCGCACCTTTTCCCAGCAGCAGTGGCGGCGGCAGGTGGATGATGAACGCCATTGGGGCGTAAAGGAAAAATCCAAATACCCGGCAGCAAGCGAATGCGCGGCGCGCGAGCAAAAAATAATGATTCCGCTGGTCGGAAAGAGCATGCCTCGTTTGATGTTGAAAATTCATTCAGGTGTGTAATTCGATTAGAAAATTTTATACATGGCGAAATGCTAAAAGCCCGCGAGTTTCAAGCGCGTGGATTAATTATTAAAAAGAGTTGCCGTGCCGGGGATTTTGCTCTGGCGAATGCAAAGCAGTTTTTTTCAGCTCCGCAGCTTTCGAGAGTGATTCAACTATATAACTAACTGAAAGCCAAGAAGAGTTGACTTTCCGTTGAGCTTATAATCTGCGGGTCCCTTTTTGCTATTCATTAGAAACGCTAATGGAAGGTATAATTGGGAGATGACACGTAAAAAGCAGTGTCAGTCACGCAAAATTAATCTCGATGGAAAATTGATCATGTGGAGAGTGATAATAATAATAACTCTGATTTATTTTTAATCCTCCAGGAGTTTTTTCAAGCTAATGAGAATATTATCAAATTATGCCTGATGTGAGTTTCGGCTGATAAACGAAAATCCAATTTTCTAATTAAGAGAAAGGCCAGCAGAGCGTAGACCTAAAATAACAGGAGTTGAGATTTCAACTTCAAAACCGTGATGGACATGACAGTTTCCCCCGCGGCAGCAATTTCAAGAATGAAAGCAGACAAAATTGCCTTCTTAAACACACACATTAAGCTCAGCTTACAGCAGCAAAACTAGCCCTAATCACAAAGTGGCATTAATTTCATGCGTCAAATTGAATGAAGCGAAAAAAGTAAATAAGAACAAACGTAGCTGTGCTGGTATGTGGCCTAGATTCGAGCGGCAATAGTAGTTGGAAAATCCTTTGAGCTGTTAAAAGGGATATTTTGACGTTCATTAATAAAAATATTTACCTCATTATCGGCCTCGACCGATCTATTTAGTCTGGAGACGTGTCGGATTAGCGGGCCCGCGCCGGTTATTCCATATAATACAACTGCTGCGCCAGGAGCGGGATCTCGAAAAGTGACAGTGAAACCGCTGTCTAGAGAATAATGTCAAATCGCCTGACAGCGACTCGATGGCTTTTTGCTGTTTTTGTTTTCCACCAGAGAATTGAATCAGCTTTTGGTGAGCAAAAGATCTCGCCAACTGGCTGGTAAAACTTTTTCTCAGCACTCTTGCGCACATATATGAGTGGCACAGACTTGGCAATTGTGCTCTTGGAGAGGGCTACACTCCAAGAAGGCGTTAAACTTCTAGAGAGCAGTTTCCAAGCTTTTCCCCAGCAAGTTAAAACGCAAGCTTTGACAGTTAAAATACAGTAGTTATTATACACGTGTTATTCCATAATGTACATTTTAGAGAAAAAATGAGGAACCTGCCAAATTTTTTAATTGGTGCATGCTTTTTAAATTTCCACAGTTTTTCCTTAAATTAAAAGCCAGCAATTGATATTAAAAGTACAAGTTAAATAGAGATTCTTTAATGAATGATATTTTTGTATAAATTTAAACCATATTAAATCTGAAATAATTAGTATGCGATGCTCGTGTTGTTACACGTGTGTTTATACTGGTCCAAATTAAACTAGATGACACGAGCGTGTAATATTATTCAAATTTATTAAGTGCCAATCCACTTAAAAGTGGCATTCACCGTCGTGGTGAGGTGTATCAGCGCGAGCTGACGCAACGGGCGAGAGAGTGCTGGAAGCAAATTAAAGGTTAAGTGTCGAGCAGCAAATCTGCATTGCAAATTCGCGCGATTCCAATTAAAACGGCGTTGCTAATTACAAATCACAACTTTAATTTGGCTTTCACTGGCACGGCGGCGCGGATGCTTAATTAATTAGCCCAACGAGCTCTAGAGGCGGATAGGGTGTCCGCACCTGGCCACTCGGACAACCGACATCACACACACACACGCCACTTTCCCAAGCTGCCAAACCGACGCGACGACCGGCTCATGAATATTAATTGCACCTGTGAGCTGAACGACGTCAAGAGACAAAACGAACCTGCAACGAGCGCTGTTTGATTTATACGCCTCAAATATGACGCCGATGGACCAGCACAAATCTCCATCGTTGCGCTACCTCGACCAATATTCATATTGCTAAAATGCCTTGGTGAGAGAGAGAGAGAGAGAGAGAGGCTTAAGTCGCAAATACATATTGTATTTGCGTGCTGATCAGTGAACAATGCTTTTTGGTTAATGTTGTAATCAAGTCGTGATGATGATGACTCTTTAAAGCCTTCAATGATCAAGCCGTTGCCAAATCTTCAAATCGCCAGTTAACATTGGATTGGATTCTTGACACAAACTTACTTCTCGCCTCAACAAAACCAGATTATTTGCAAGACTGATTTAAATCATCAAGTAAATTAATTATGATAATAATGAAAGAGCTATTGAAATGGTGTGTGTATAATTTAATCAGGATGATGTATCTGATACACTCACGCGATTCCTGTCAAACAGGCAGTTTTGTAAGGCCACTCAGTAACAAGAGCGAGCAAAAGGCGACATTGATATAATTGAATATAAAATTATCAAGTTGTACAGGTAAATAGGGACGAATTGGGACAATTATCAACGTACACATCACCAACAGAACCAATGATAATTTAATAATATTTGTGTGAGCTAAATTATAGACCACATCATAACTGATTAATGGAGATAAGTTCGTTAAAATCGACGGCGATACCATCGAGCCACCACATCCAGTAGCGTAATTTCTTGTGAATTTATGTTTCGATCGAGCCCTCGTGTTGTGCAGCGTATGGAGAGATGATGTAACAGTGAGTTGCAGTTGTGAGCAGAAGATCTCGAATAAAATTTAATTTCTCGTGTGATTAATTCTTTCCTCACTTCCAGCACTTCTTGATTTGCATTTTGAAGAGTCCATTCGGATTTGGGAGGAGTGCTTTAGCAACTTGCTGCTCTGCACTTTTCCAGTATGCGTGGATTAATTTCACGGGACGAATGAGCGTTTCAATAAAAGACCCCAGGTGCTGCGGGGGCAGAAACATGAACTATGCTTCCTCCAATGAGGCCCGTGAGCCCATTAGATGTTACACTGGGACACGGAGTTTACGCAAGTTGTTCGCTATCTCAAATTAACGAAAAATAATAAAAAGCTTTTCTTTTTTAAAATTACAGAGCAGTAAAATTAAAACTGGTAAGACTAAATAAATCCAAATTATCCTCTCATAGTGGTGCTGTGTGGGTACAAAACTCATTACAGGACTGTTCCTGCTCATAAATTCGTTTCCCCACTGACGCACATTTCAAAAGGTCCTGCTGACGATATTTTTAGTAATTCAACATTTGCTATTTCTGCGTCCATCGCTGTAAAAACACACTGCGACCGCGTGGATCTCTACTTTCAACACTCCAGCGTTCCAAAAGGAAAATTAGAACCAAGCAGATTTTTCCCAGAGCGTAATCGGCGCATATAAAGTATCTGCGTCGCAATTCATCATAAAGAGCCGGCTTGGAGAGGGACACAGCCCACATAAATAAAATAAATGCACTTTTCTCCAATGGTTTATCTGCACGAAGAATCGTGTAAAACATGCGCCATGTAACGTACGCGGAGAGATACGCAGGCAGCACTCATGAGAGCGCGCGGCGATACAGACAGAGAAAAAGCAGCATAAGAGTACATAAAACATATTTTATTGCGCGAGTGCGCCAGCTGGGCGAAAATATTTACGCTCGGCCGAGTGGATTTTCTTTCTCATTGTGTACACATGTTTATTGTCATCGAGATGAGATAGAGAAAGAGGTGTCAGGTGCAAAGGAATAAATCTCGCCGCCTGGCGATTCGATCCGAGCGAGTGGCGCTTTTGTGCACGCACGCCGGATCGCGCGCGCAGGGGCCCAATCACACCGGGCATTGTTCCCCAAAGCCAAAGCCGGGCCCGCACTTTTGATACGGCCCGTCCCGTCACTCGGCGCAGATTTTTCATCCCGGCCGGCAGACGACACCTCGACTCACCTCACTCACAATATAATAAATGCGCACTTGCTTATCTGCTGCAGTTGCCCACGGCCAGTACCGGCCTGGGTCGCTTGGCCGCGCGCCAATCAGGAAATTTATCGCCGCCAATTTATGCAACTTTGTTGACTGACGCCGAGCAGCAAGATTGATTTTGCCATTGTGTGCGTGAGAGAGCTAGCTGCTGCCTGTCCTGCTGCCTCCGCACCGAACGTTTATCAACTTTTCATTCCGAGTTAGTGCTGTGCGAGTTCCGTGACATTGACACTGAGTTACCACCTGCTAAATTACAACCAAGTGAGAGTTCGCATTGAGAAAAATGTAAATTGCAGAGAAACAGTTCAATAGTTAAAAAAATTATTGATTGATTTTGCCCATATTACTTTCTTTCCTGCAAAGCATTGGCGATTTTATTTGAAAGTATTGTTTTTGCGTAACTATTATTTCACGTACGAAATTAACATAATTATTGCGATATAAAGTGCGGAATCCTTGATTTATTGATTGGTATACTGAATAAGAATTTCCAGGAAAATAGCAATGTGCTTTTACTGCTTGGCTGAAAAGAGGTGCAGAATAAAACAATCCAATACGAAGAAGCAGAAAAATGAAGTGAGATAGGAAAAGAGGTATTATTACAATAAAAAGAGCGCTGTGTCTGTCTGTCGTTGCTTTTTCGAGAGAGATAGACATCGCCTGGCTGGAGCTTTTTATATTGCCTTTTATGGACAAACAGCAATAAAACCTGCAGACAGCACCAGCAAGCGGCGGGATAAACCACCGAAGAGACACCAAATAAGGGAGGAAACAACATCGTCATCACCCAATATCAGCTCGCTCGTCGGCAAATATTATCAAACAATAACGATCGCAAGACTATGTTTCCCTAAGAAACGTCGGTTTCTTGCTCGTCATCCCAAGATCAAGTTGTCGAGTTAAATAAAGACACGAATTTCTGGTTAAAAATCTTATTGCACGCGACATATGATTGATAAAAGAAAAAATATAACGCATAGCTTTAAGGAGGACCTCTATTTAAATTTATATTATTTAATATTAATTTTCGCTGCATGTTTAATTTAACCCATCGGTTATCTTTGATTAATCGCTGAATATTTTGCTCTCAAACATATTATTCCACTCTACATACGTAAATTACATGTTGATGTCCAGATCGAGTTACTCTTCTGTATTCCGTGACTCTCAATCAAAGAAGCGTATGTGCTTGGGGAGTGAAGTGTTCCATTTTATATCCTGTCAAGAGTGCAAAAACGCAACAAGGAGCCTGTTTTAAATCGACACACAGAGCTGAAGGAGATTTATCGTGCGTATTCCCTGTCTCGATGAAAAGATATTTCGGCTTCTGCATTAATTGAGACTGTTCCTCGCTCTGCGCTGCTGCTGCTGCTGCTCGAGAGTTAGAAACCACCATCATCTCTCTTACCGTATCGCGTTTATTTTTTGCTCTCGCTCTAAAATTGAACCAGCACTTAGCTTCTTGGAATATAATAAATTGAAACGGCCTCAGAAAATTTATTGATCTGACAAGTTGAGGTTCATATTTTACTTTTTTTCCCTCTCTCTACTTGGCTGTCCCCAGAAGCATAAGCAGCTGCTTCCAACACTCTGTAACATGCTAATTTTTATGCCTCTTTGGCCTTAATGAGGTTTATTCTGCGTAAAAAATATAAATTAATTATTTTACCAGTAGTGTATTTTTTGCAAGATTAAGCGCGGGATAAAAAAAATGCAAAACAATAATGATTAAACCTTTTATGAAAAAATGCTTGATTGTAATTAACTGAATCAAAAAAATTGGCATTGTAACGTGTTCTCAACATGCCAGGGACACACAGGAAAGAGAAATAAAATCGAGGATTGCTTGGTGAAGAGAAATATGAGCGGAGAGACGAGATGGGAAAATATTGTCAGCGTGCTGCCACCTCGTCCCTGCGACTAAAAGCGGCGGAGAGCAACATCAGAGCAGAGGGCAGCATGCACGAAGGGTGGGAAACGTAAAGGGGTTGAGATTTTCGGCAGTGCCTGGATCCTTGTACAAAATCTGATTTTAACTATACTACAATTCACCACGTATTTTTTGCTCATTAGAAATTTCGGTTAGCTAATTAAGTTTTAATTTATAAATTAATAATAATTAATTGTCTACTTTCTCTAAAATTATAAAACACTCTTTGCTCTCTGTGTTTGCTTGAAAAAAAACTTTGTTTAAATGTTCAGTGGCTTATTTTATCCTCGTTAAAGAGCTTGGCAATTGAGGCCAACCGGCTCCACAATTAATGTGGTGTGTGCCGGGCCAACAGAATCAAAAGCGGTTAATCTCATTAGCGCTTAAGCGCTATCACAGAGTAGAAAGTGAATCAGACAAAAAAACCTGATAAGCCGGAGACACACAAAATGCCATTAACAAAATTATGTCACCCGCACAGCAAACCTGCTTGGGCAGTGATCGCTGCCGAGAGATAATAGAACAAATGTAAATTAAAAGCAGCGGCCGCCGTGGGCCACCAATAAATAGTGAGCTGCTCAATCAGTCGCTGCATAAATATCTCTCCCGACGCCCAGCGAATGCAAACGGGGCCCAAACTGTCCTCCGAAGGGCCTGAAACTTCTCCTGCTGCTTCTTTCAGGCCCTCAGAGTCCCGGATTTGAATCGCGGGCGCCGAGCGACTTCCGGGGCCCAGAACAGGCTCGTTTTCGGTCCAGGTGGTGACCGATTTGTCCCGGCTGGCTGTTACTTCATCTGCTCGGCGGCACCGGCCGGGTAATGTGTGTTTTTTATTACGAGGTGCCCGAGGCGGCCAATGCGGGTCAGAGAAGAAAGTGTTGAGCATTATCACTGCCGATCGTAATTTTTATTCCTTATACGGCGCAAATGAAAATGATTTGCAGCTCTCTAGTCGCGCACGTCTATCTTTCTCCGTCACTCGCAGGTAGTAGTGTGCGCGAGTGCAGACACTTCTCTCTGCACCAGCCATTCATTTTAATCGGACCCGTATTTGCACGGCAACGCCGGCTGCTCGACCAAACGACGCCGTGCCGCTCGTTACTATGATTCGAGATTTGAGCGGATGAGATGGACGCGCGGCGGCTTCTTTTTGTCATCTCGGAATGGTTTCTCAAGTGCCTGGAGCCCATTAATAATTGATGTGGGTTGCGTTATTCTTATTTTATTGCGCTGATTGAATTTAAATGTTCATGTTACACTGGTTGGATTTTAGATTAATTCCTTTCGTTACAAGTAAACTAAACGAGTTAATTTAAAAATAGATTATGAAATTGGCTCGCATTGTTAAGGCACTCTCAGGAGTGTCACAGCAATGAGAGGTATTTGAGCAGTTCGGAGATCTAATACTGGCTACCCAATGTCAGAAATGGCAAAAAGTGGTTAGTTTAGTGACTCGAATTGCTCAAATTGCTCAACGGGCTGGGAGGCGCACCGGCGCCAACTCGCCACTTGCTGGTTTGCACCTTTCCAGCATGCGTGATTTGGCTTCACGGGACGAATTTCTAGCGTTTCAATGCAGTCCTCGGTGCGGAGGCAAGTGGCCCTTGAGTGGGCTGGGTCCCTGTGCGGCCTGGTGCGCCCAGGTTATCCGTTCGCGGTGTTATTGGGACCCGGGTTTCAGCATTCGTGCTAGTGCAGTGCGCGCCCTTCCCGGTCCTCCGGTCCTCGGACAGGGATAAAAAGAGCAAAAAAAAATAGCCACCCCGATAAGAAAAGCAAATAAAATAAGGCATGAGTGGCTCGAAGTTAATGAACTGAAAAATGCATATTTTTATTAGTTTAAGAATTGGGAATAGATCAATTAACATCAGTAAGAACTGGTAATTATAATATTAATTGCAGTTTGAAACTATTTTAACAATCTTTACTAATTGGCGCATCTCCAAGAATAATTACCAAATATCATACATTTATTTTTTATTTGATACCTCTGATTGCTTGACCTAATTCGGAAATGCAATCGATAAAAAAGTCTTTATTTCTAGGCACCATGCTTTCGCCCACATTCAGCCTCTCAAGTATATTTGCATGTGGATATAGATTAGATAAAACGAACCGAATTCATTTTTAACGATGTGGAACTATAATTGTGTACTGCACATACCTGGCATAAACAGACAAAAAGTAATTGGTAATCATATAGAGTACTAGTTTTCTATTTCTAAATTTAAAAAAGAATGCAACATTTATTGGATACAATGGCTTTTTTGTTTTTGCTCTATAAAGAACATCAGTACTATTTACGACAATGCTCTGGGCAAGTTGTTATTAAGCCATAGTAGCAGCCAATCTCGTAAAAATACCTGCAAAAGAAAGGGCAATTTCCAACAAACTAGAAAAGAATGCTCTATAGAGACCAATTTGTATTAGCACAACTCCATTATTCCGGGAACAAATTTCTCTCTCTCATCATTGCAGTCATTTAGTCTGGGTTGAATATACACTGGCTGTGTAGTGTGCAGGCATGGAGTGGATCTCTAGATAATTCGGCCTTACAGGCGTGCATACAAAAGCAGAACACAAAGGCGCTTTTGCAGCAGCGGCAGCGGCATTTCTCGATAGTGACTCACTTGTTTGCTGTTGCTGCTCTCGCCAAATTGGCCAACTGCTCGTAAAATAACGCGAGCGCTCTGTGCGTTGCTTACTCTGAGCGCAGAAATAATGGCGCCGTTTATTTTCAGGCGCGGCATGCAAATTAAGGCCTTGGCAGAAATGCACGGAATTCGCGACTGCCCCGGCGCATGAGTGTCCGCGAGACAGCTAGAGCAGAGCACTTGGTAATTGGGCAACATTTCGATTGTAATCGTCACTGAGCTGCGATTCGGATCTGCCGCGCTCATTACACACGACTAAATTTGCTCATGAAACAAAAGGACGCGCAGACGGTCAACAGGATTTATGCTCATTGGCTGTGGAAATGTCAGGAAGACAACCATTGAAGTTTGGACCGTTAATTCATCTTTTTTTCTCAGCACGTCCCGTGGGCTATGAGGTCACCGGGTCCCAATAATAACACCACCTAGTCGATAACATGGGGCTCATGTGGCCGCAAAGGAGCTTGGGCCGAGTAAGACCATCTTTTCGCCTCACCTCACGGACGTCTTTTCTTGAAACGCCAGACATTTTTTCGTAAAACCGCTGGAAAGGCGCGAAAGCCAGCAAGTGGCGCCCGTTGAACCATTTGAGCATATCAAAGTTACTAAATTAACCATTGACATAGATCACCAATTTGCTCAAATTTCTCCCATTTGCCTTATTCATAATGCGAGAAAACGGCTGAATTATTAAAGGCGAACAGAAAATTGTGCTTATTTTCAAATTTAAATTCCCTAACAAGACAATATTTTCATAGGAACTATTTTGAGTCAACGAATCCTCTTGAGTGGGCTACAGCAGCCTTCAAGAAAGGCTCACGGAGTGGTGCTGTTTTACTCGTTCTCATTCAACAATGAGTACAATTAATCTTTTCCAGAGATTCAGAATTCTATAAAAAAGCACGGATTTTCTTTAGCCGAAGCAGCTATTTATAGCTATTTTTATTGTCCCCAATGTCCAGTTCAAGAACGTGCGAGATTATTTTTCTTTTTAATTGTGTACAAACAGATTTCAGCCATTCATTTCGATTATAAACATAAAAGCAAATATTTTTGACATTTTAATTAGCAGCCTCTACTTTTTACGAATGAGTGTCTCGTTCATTCTTTTGGTCGAAACGCTATTTAGAAATGTTGGTCTAATTGATTTCCAAATAGTTTCAACCTTGCAAGAAGAAGGTGTCATGTTGTGAATTTATGCATCCCCATGTTTAAAGGCTCGTTTAAGAAATATTTGCAAAGGAGAGACCGTAAAAATTGCTGAAGTAAAACCACCTTTCCAACATTTCAAAAGAAACCACTTCAAACTAAATAAATTATAAGCAAGCATATAAAATTCCAAACGTCCCTCTATCCACTTTTAATATATTATTTACCTTCGGCTTTTTTGACCCAAATTTCACTGCAGGTAAGAAGTCCTTAAGGTGAACGAATGGCCCATTCGACGCAGAGTTACAAATTCGCGAACGCCGGCTAGGATGTTGATGGAGTGCGATGCCAACACGCTGCGCGTTAGAACTGGCGCTTAATGGTTCTCCTCTAAATTATGCAACACGAGAGCGCAGAGTTGAACCGCAGATTGGAGAAATGCCTCTCTTACTTCACGGCCGGTGAGCCTGCTTCTACGCCTGCACAATAATTCATAATTCATTGGCGCTCAAAACCTCCCGCATGAGTACACTTTGTACGTCGTGTAATTGCACCGCACTCGCCGGACAGATTTCCAGATATTCAATTGCAGCGCCGAATTTAAAAGCTCCCGCGGGCTGTTAAATTTCAATAAATATTTTACGGCTGGGCAAACAAATTAAATTACGCGCGCAAACAACTTTTGCATAAAAATCGAATTCATTCCGCGACTCGCTAGCCGTTAAATTAATGTCGCCGGCAATAAAAATGCAATCAACATTTACATATAAATTTTCGTCACTCTCTCGAGTTGTAAACAAATTTCTGCTTGTTCCACGGTGGCATGATACACGACTGCTAGTTTCCGCGCTCTGCCACCAACTTGTTTTTTCCTGATTAACCACCGCACGTAATTTCGAGAGGTTGCTGCTGCTGTTTTATGTAAATCAGCGGCCGACCATATTTCAGCTTGCTCGCGTTGACCGTTGAATTATGTTAATTGCGAGAATTGGCTGCTCCGCACCAAAGGAAATTTTATTAATGGTTATAACTCTAAACTGGAGGAAAGCTTTCGAGAACTCTGGACTGCTGGAGAGGAAAGGGTGCTCCCTCGGGAGCGTGCTGCTGTAAATCTTGCAGGACGCTTGATTAGACACGCGTACAAATAATCACGGCCTGACACATATTGTTTAAACTCGCTCAGCAAATGGGGCAGATGAGTGAGAGCGGATTTACGGAGGACCAGCTAGCAATGTGCTCCGTGTTAAAAGGTTGAGAGAAATGAGTTTGAGGAATTAGATTTAGGTTTAACCGGTTTAACAAACAATAATGTGCTTAAATATCAAATCAAGTTGCAAAATTATAAAATTTCAAACCGAATTTACGCTGAAAAATTAAAACAATTTTTCGTTTAACTAGCATTGCATTAAAAAATTCAAATTAGGGTTCAAGCTCTCCGCTTAATTTTAATGTATAATGAACACAAATGAGTATTTTTTATATTTGCATCTGCAGATATGTTTTTAGTGGCTTTCTGTCCGTATTGATTTGACCGAACTCAATTTATTGAGACTTGCGAAAAGACTGCCGAAGAAGATGCGAAAAAATCACCCTTTTTGTGCAATTATGATAATGGAATATATGATAACCAATCCATTTCGCACGTCATTAAGTCTCATCAAATTTCTATTTTCCACTCGCTGAGTCGTTTAAAGACTCGCTGTGCATATTTCCTCCATTTTCGGGAAAAAAAGAACACGCATGCTCTCGCGCCTTCATTTTTCTGATCGATTTGACTAATTTTCCGCTCCCCGGGATAATAAGTGGTCTCGCAGTCACAGGCATGCAGAGAGCGTGTTATTATCACGGGGCTACCCTGCTTTTTCACTCTACTTATAAACAACCAGAGGGTTGATGAGTTTCCTCCCGCGGCAGCTCGTCATCTCCTCGGCTCGAAAAAAACGCCTTTTGTCTTTCAGAATATTCCAGCCAAGCAGCCGGATCGGAAAACAAAACACGCCCTCAACATCACACAGACAAAAAGGGCTCCTCTAAATTTATTCTTTAATAATCAGTCAGAGGCCGGCGAAGAAAAAAACGCCTTTCGCCGTGATTAGCAGCTAGTTCGCACGATTATTATATTCCTGTTAAGAACACATTTGCCGAGCAAATTGAAAACGACCGTTAAACAGAGTTTGTATTTTCGCCGGTGAGCGGCCTTGGCCCCTTTCGAATCGCGCCGCGCCAATAATTTCTCAAGTGTCTCGTCGTCGGCGGGTTAGGCAGATAAACGCGTGTCCAGACATCTGTCTCTTCGGACGAAAAATTATCACGTGTGCGCGAGTTTGAAACATGCTGCAGCACGCGGCGTAAAAACTTTACGAGCCCTCTCGAGAAGCCGCCGGCCGTGCCGGAAATTCGACTTGTGCGCGCGAGCTCTTCAAAAATCTGTGCTTTACATACGGAGCTCTAATAGGGGAGATGAAAAATTAATTTCTTAGTGTGCTAAAATTTTTATCCGCAATTCATGGCTCCGGCGTTTATAGCTCCCGGGGGTCAGTGCAATTTGTGCCGAGCAGCTTTTAATATTCTTGTTTGTGTAGTAAAATTGTTAAAAAGAGCAAAACTCCATGTAAATAAAATTCTTTTTACTCCAGGAACTTTGTTTACAATTGAATGTTGGAATTCCCTATAGGTTTGTTGTAGTTATACTTGCGTCGTTTCAAAAAAAAAAAAAAAAAAAAAAAAAAAAAATCAGCTTTGTTAAAACGCGTACCATGTATTATATCTCATTGTAAGCCAGGAGATCTATGATGTAACAGGTTCGTTTGGAATTTTTGGAATTTTGAGCACTTACCTGTTACATCACAAAAACGATGTTTTATCTTATATCTTTGTATGATTCAACAACAGAAGTTTAAGTACACACAATTCCTATTAAATCTTTGCCTTTTCCTGGATTATATTCTTACGATACCTTCTAAGAAAATGATGCAAAACGATATAAAAGGTTTTTTATATTGCCTCTTAAAACCACTTGAAAACTAAGAAACTAAACATTTGTTCTAACATTCCAATGAATTTTTGGCTGGTCACCCGGTCGATAAAAAATTATTCATCAAAAAGAATTTACTATTTGCGAAAGCCATCGACAGATGGCATCACCGAATACTTCCAATTTTAATGCACGTCCGTTGCAATATAAGACTGAATTCTTCTGCTGTGCATGCAGCCCTTTAAATGATTTCATTTGGTGAGCTGAAAATCAAAATCTGTCCAGTAAACATGAAAAACAATTTTTAAAAATAAAATAACTTACCCTACATTTGTGATTGGCTGGACTTATTTTGGTTTTCAGCACATCACAATAAAGCATTTAAAGAGAAAAATGCGTAGATTGAGTCTTAAATCGCAACGGAAGTGCCTTAAAATTGAAAGTAACCGCTGTCGCCATCTAACACTAAGGGAGTTTCGCAACTGGTGTGACTTTATTTTTTATCATGTTCCCATAAATATTCATAAATGCACAACCAAAATAATCAAACAGCAGAATACAGTCCAAACATACGTAAAAGATCTGGGGTTTTGGTGTAATTTTAGCAATCTGAAAAAACAGCTTTTTTATAGAACTCAAAGGATTTGATGTTTTTGTTTCAATCTTGCGAAAAACAAATGTGTTTACAATCGAGTGAATACAATCCCAAGCCATTAACAGCCCATAATTAGAATCCCAATGGCCCACTGCGAGTTGATAAACAACCGTAGCAGTTTATTTGCCAGCAGCCAATCACACAAATGGCTGAAAGTGTCAGTCAAACGGTGCCGAAGAAACCACCTAAGTAGCGCGCGGAGATCTGGTGCCGAATGGACCTCCCGCGCTTTCCGACTCTATCTGGCACAGGCTCAACAAGTTCCCGAGACAATTTAAATAATTAGCCGAGACTAAGTAGGGTGTGGCTGGCCGAATAAAAAAAAGAAAACAACGCGCGCGCTCACGGATAAATACATTTATTCTCTCGGCGCTGGTCAAACTCCATTACGCTTCGACCGCATGAAAAATGCGGCGCGCGGCGCGTGAGATGAATAACAGAAATGGGCTAACTCTCGTGTCGAATATAATTTATTCCGAGTCAGGTCGAAAATCAGGCAGGTCCGATTCGATGTTAAATGCGGACAGGGGCAAACACAAGCAGACGCACATGGGAAAACTACTGCTACACCACACTGCATAATATACACACAAACACGGGCAGCATCGCATCGTCTGCTATTTTTAACAAGCAAAGTCCAGTAGGAATAAATTAGAACAGACCGTCTCGTTGTGAGAGCAAAGCTGATGCTGGTGCTGTTGCTCTGTGATTCTCCAGCCTCGTTTTTGATGAGCTGCTGGACGATTTGAAAAGCCGCTTGCTTTGATCAAAAGGTCGAATAGAGCTTGATTTTTTTCAAGGGTTGCACTTTCAAACGACTACACGTACAAATGAGATCATAGAGCGTTTTCATAAAATGTCATATAAATAAATTTTACTGTCTATATTTTTTCGTCCATATATTATTTATTGTAAGCATATGTATTAAATTTAATAAATTATTAGGTTTAACAAAGTCCTGTTGTGTTGTTTATTCCACAATAAACTATGCACTCCTCACCACGCAACAAAACACAGTCCTTCAATTAATTTAATGAATTACCAATGGGAAGCTTTAATTAATTAGGATGAACTCACAGCTCTCAGATCAGTAATAATTAATTCTCATACATATTCACTATTTATGTTTGGACGGAGAGAATACACTGAGATGAGAGTTGCTAATAATTTTTGTTATTCTGGAAATATAAAATTCAATTCTCGAATGGTTTTTTCATTTTCATTTGTGATCGCTGAGTTGAAACTAACGAATCGTTTGCTCAACCCCTCGGAACCTCCCACAAATCTGCTCTAATTAGTCAAACTTGGAACAAACTCTCAATTTCTTCGCCCGCGCCTGCCCGGTTGCATTCAAGTGCTCGTGCAGACCAGCATGCCGGCGTATGTTCCACTGGGCACGAACAAACCGGCGATTTTAATTTGAAGTAATTGGAGTCAATTAATATTTATGGCAATATTCAATTTACAAACATGCGCGCATGCTGGATTCGATTTCAACTCGGCTACTGCCACTGGGGGACGCTAATAAAACGGAATATGCTTTGTCCGCGCGCGCACTTTTGACGTCGAGAGTGCACACGCGTTTAATTTGCGTTGACAGCTATATGAACGCTAATTATTGCTCGTATGTGCATGTTGCCAAATGCCAGTCATGCTACCGAGCACTTCACAATCTCGTTAGCCACGCAGGAACAAAAAAGGAGAAGAGGAAGGAAATGCAAAGTTTCTTTTCATTAATCACCAGCTAATCTGATATTTTAATTTGATCAGAGTCGTGAAAAGCGACCACTTACGTGTTAAGGAAAATAAATGAAAAACATTGAGATTGGATAGGGGTGAAATAAAATTCCGAGTTAGCACATGTTTCCATTTTGGCTGAGCCGAAAATACATATTTTCAAAAATCAATAGCCCACTCCTCTGCATTTCCGCTGTTGAGAGTCGAGAAATTATAAAACAGCCTGAGACGCATCAAGCAAACAAACACTCGATAAAAATGTCGGGTTTTATCCTCTTTTTATCTTGTTCCCTTTCATGTATTTATACCCGGAATAAAAGCAGCGAGAGCGTGGGTCTTGTGTGAGCGCAGAAAGTACGAGCCAAAGAGCAAGGAAGGGCACGTGTTTCAGCCTTTCCGATCTTGCTCTCGAGCAAATAAACACACGAGAGACGCACATGCACACCGCGCCGCATATTTTCTTCCTCCACAACCTCCACAAAAACGACGTCTCGCATACAGTTTTGAAAAAAAAATCCGTCTGTCTTGCATACAGTCTTGTTCATTATTCTACTATAAGGATTGAGACATGACGAAGTCAAAGGGCTGAGACTTTGCCCAGCTACAACTCGTAGTAAGAAGTTTCTCGAGACAAATTCAAAATTGTTTTTCACCAAAGAGGGAGATTTTAATTAAAATTATGCAACACTCGACCCTTTCCGAGCTTCTTCAACGCTGAGAGTAGCATTTTGGGATTGAATATATTGCGCGTGATCTGCGCCTTGAACATGCTTGGGTTTAAGGTAATCCTCGGCCATTGTGCGACGGATTTGGTGGAAATAAATAGTGCCGCATCCTCTTTTACTGACACGTATAATATGCCATTAGCATCACACAAAAATACTGACAGTACAGCAACTTCAAAATCTTGATCCTTTCGAAAATTCTCTTAAAAGTCAGGTATATAGAAAGCAAGCTGAATGGTGCGGTATCCCTGATGTCATCCATTCAATCTTGCATTATTTGCATTTTGTGCTAAATAATTCCACGAAACATGCCTCCTTCAAACGTTTCTCCGCTTAGGATTGAATGAATTACCCACACTGAGAATGTGAGTAGCCTCAAAAAGCCTAACCTAAATAATGTTTTTTGGATACAAAACTATCTGCATTTCTGGTTAAAAAGTAGACAAGTCCATTTTAAAAGCTTCCTCGTTGGAATATTTCCCTATTTTGGAAAGCTATAATGCGTCCACTTTACGTGGGAATGTGCAAAATGTGCCCGAAAGAGTAAAAACGTGATAAAATTCCGATGCAAATTAATCTGTACTGAATGTCCAAAATTGCCGAAACCAGATTTTCCAGGTCATAAAATCCGCGCGCTGATACATGATGCGCGGTAAAAATAATTTCAGCAAAAAATAAAGTGTCGCAAGCTCTTTTACCGTTTACGGCAGCTCTGGCAGAAATGCGCTACGAAGCAGTGGAAAAATGGGGTAAAACGAGAGGCGAGCGAGAGTTGCTTGCTGTTGCTGCCCCACATAAAAACCCTATTGAAAGGCCCTCTTGATGAGCTGGTAGGGTAGTAACCCTCGAGCGCGATGTCGTTGCTCCGCGTCAAGTGGGCACCGACACAAATTCCCGCTTATTTTTCCGAGTGAGAAGCAGCGACGCACTCTTAATTAAAATCCAGAAAAGTCGCTGGATATAAGAGACGCCGGCTGAAGGCTGAAAGACACATTTCCGCCTGAATGCTAATTGCTCGCTTACCTGTTCGGGTGGGGGTGTTTGTTGAACGAGCCCGGGGGCGGCATCGGAGACGGAATCCGCGGCGGCGGCACCGGGATGGGCGTGTGGCGGCGCCGCTGGGGCCCGGCCCGCGATCCCGGCGGTCCCAGCAGGCCCGCCTTGCGCCCGGCCGACGCCTGCGGCAGCACCCGCTGCCCCGGGGTGGCCACCACCAAGTCCATCTCGCCAACTTGGCCGTTGCCGCGATGTCTGCAAAAATATGGAGATCAGATTTAGTATATTATGGGTCACTGATCCAGTCTATTTTTTGTATCATATCACCAGTTGCGAAAGCATTAAGCTGTTGATAGATAGCACCAGCGGCTACCTTCGATTTTAAGCAATATTCCGCTCCGATTTCACAATCAATCATGTCACAGGGATTCTGAAATTAAAATTATTTCTGTACATGTCCTTAACAAAAAATCGGTCTGGCCAGCTGTCGTAAACGTGAAAAAATATTTTTCAAAATAGAACCTCTTTGCTGACGTTTCTACAGCGATCAGCTGGACTGATTTTTGTTTTCAGCACGTCTAAAGAAATAATTCTAGAAGTAGAATGCACAGCAGCAGGATCAAGGTTCACCAGTTTTGCAATGCGCAGAAATACATTACTGTTTTTTGCGCAAGAAAAACACAGCTGGAAAAAACAATAGTCTTTGTTTTTTCCGCATTTTGGTGAATTAAATTTCGTTTAATAATTTAATTTATCTTTATTGGGGTATTTGGCATGTATATATGTCAATATAGCAAAAAAACTGAGTCACACACATCCAATTGCAAAAAAAAAAACAGTGGGTTCCTGAATTTGTAAAAATTCCTATTTTTGGTAATCCATCAGAATTTTGGATCTTCAATAAAAATGCATGTGTTTCGGAAAAATTCGTAAAATTGCAGGAAAACACGCTAAAAAAGTGTTTTGTAATACAGTTGGGTTTTCCAGAAAAATGCGGGTTTTTGCATACTGAGCAGGATTGTGAATGGGAAATCGAAGCGAAATGTGCCTTAAAATAACATAAAAGACATCTACAAGTTCGCAATTTAAACCCATGTCGAAACATTAACTATTTAAAATAAAACGTTTTATTCATTAGCTCTCAAATTTTTATGTTTTATGCTTGCTCTAAGGTAAAAGTTTTGTGAAAAATTCACAAATGTCATTGTTTATAGCTTTTGAGAATATCATTGGAATGATGTATTTAAAAATTCGGATTAAATGTAATTTTCTTCTCAAATTACTTTTTTAAAAATATCCCACTGAAATTTGTTCAATCCCCCAGTTGCTTTTCTGTTCACAAACTGAGTCGAGCATCTCTGTTCCTCTTTAATAATATGGTGGTCGTAGGGCAAATGCTGTTGTCCAGCATAAGCCACGAACCCTCATGCTATGTGTCATGTTGTTTTGTCATTCTTGATTTAGAAGAGCGTGCGCCACTACGTCAAAAACTCCATGTGACATTTATTGTGACTTGCGCCACGACATTTTTGAAAGCAGAAGGGGAGAGCACGAGATTTGAAGAGCTTCAATTATGTGAAATGAACATTTTTTAAGCGGCTTGATTGGGTTCGATTGGAAGTGTCATTTTGCAAATCGATTCGGTGCTCAGCTGATCAAATCCGCCCTGATCGGATCACCCCTCAGTGCATTATTCAATTTCTCTCATTGTTACAGCGGATCACGTGGAATTGTTCAAAAAAAAAAAAAAGGAATATAGATAACGCGAGGGTGCGTACATCTTTGACTGAGCGAGAGAGAGAAAAAAACGCGAGGAAAAGCCAACGAAAGCAGTCGACTTATGTTGTATACGCGTTGATGGGTGCGTGCGTAAAAGTGTAAGATCATGTGCTGGGCGCAAAGACATTAAAAATCCATCACTGCTCTTTCGCACTCCTCTTGCTTTATGTTTCTCGCGCCATTTTCATGTACACTCCATTGTTAGCGGCGCTTTCTCGATCACTTTCTTTATACACACGCGCACGCACACATTTGATAAATCCTTTTTATATCATTCTTTCATCTACTCCATGCGCGTATTGTGCTCCGAGAGTTGGTATTGAAGAAGCATCGGCCTGAATCATACGCTAAAAGCAGCTGCGAGAATTTTCACAAAACTTTCAGCGTGCCCAAAATGATCAACAGCCGCGCTAGGCATTTTTTCTGCGCCGTCTCTTTTTGTGAAAAATTTAATGGATTTTCTCGAGCAACACCTTTCGCTTTGACATTTTTCTCGTGAGAAATTGTGACTCACAAACAGCAGTTTCAATATGTATAAAGCTAATAGATGTCTTTTGAGAGAAGTGTGCCATTCGAAGGAATTCTTAAGTTAGTTAAGAAGGATCCACAGGGGATGAAAATCTCAGATTATATTAGGATTTTTTAAAAAAGACTGAAAAATGACTTTGAATAACATGAAATGATTCTAAAATACAGTAAAGCAAACAAAGAAAGAAAAATTATTTAACCAGTTTTAAAGCGCACTGAAATTTTTGGTTTGAGTTTTTTAATCATTCTATCTAACAGTCTTAATATAGATGGTAAAGAGACGAAAAATGATTAAAATTGTAAAAGAAAAATTATTTAGATATAGCAGCCTGTTCAAAGAAGAAATAAAATTACAATCTTATCAAAATAGCAGCTTTTGTGTTCTGTTTTGCAGTAAAAACTTTCGTCTCTTGCAAATATCGCTCATGAAAACACTGTTCAAACCAGCGGTGGAAAGAACATACACTTTTTTAACATTCTAAATTAAATTTCTTTTGAAAGATACCGAATTAATGAAAATAGATTTCTTCTGAAATGCAATTATTCAAGCGGGACCAGTGTTGTTTGTCGCAACCAATGTTAATCTTGGCAAGGCAGGAGAGTGGTGACACGCGTTTTGGATGATAAATAGAATTTTACGATTCCACGCGCGACTCGGCAGCATTTTATTGTGTCGTAAAATGGGCGATAAAATGCACTTTCGTTTCAACGAGTGCGGATAAATAGTTGCGCGTACTCGGGGGTGCATCTAACGAAATATTCATGGCTTTCATCTTCATAGCATAAAACCAGGGAAAACACGCGTCGCTGCGCAAGCAGGCGAGATAGAAAGAGCGGGCAATTAGGGTTTATAGAAAAGTGTCGGCGGTCAAATTAAAAATTCACGCCTACTTATCTAATTTCTAGATCAAATGAAACCGAAATGACTTCTGCTTTTTTCAGCTGCTCGTTCGCTAGAGCTCGCTTTTTAGATAATTATCGCGCGCGGCTAAAAGCATTTTTTTTTTGCTTTCTTCCAACGCAGCTCTCCTCTCATCGCGCGTGTATCAGAGGGATGAAAATTTCCTACACCATAGCGTCTGCCTGCCGCCTCGTAAAACGCGGGCACCCCCGCGGTACAATTCCTCCCCCTGTCGAGAGGCTGCGTGCCTCGCGCCCCTCGCTGCGGCGGCAGCAGCCACGTGGTCGCTTTTGCGAAAATGAACAATGCTTTTGCGAAATCTGATTTTTATTTGCACGGTCGGGGGACACACACTAGTTGTTTCTATTCGGGATCGGCTAAAGGGGCAAAATTAGCTCGGGGGTGGCTGGCTGCGCGCGGGCGGCAGTTAAACGTGCCGCTCTGCCGTTTAATCCAATCAGATGTGTATCTGCAAACTTGATTTCCGCGTGCCTACGGGGGGCAACGACAAATAATGACTGAATGCTGCATAACACAAACGCCGATTACGTGTTTTTATCGCTCCGACTTAGAGTCATTGTTTAATTGACAAAAACGACGCCATCGAATACGAAATAAATGGCAGTTTTGTTGCTTTAATCTCTTGCAAAACTAAAACAATCGCAAAAATGACTCCGGCATTCAATGCTTGTAAACAAAAGAGCAGCCTGCGTCCAGATCATTTTTTGCCCGTCTAAATTTCTTAAGCAAATAAGTGCCCGCCGCTGATAATTGCTGAGCAAACGCGAGGACAAAGCCAAAATGTATTTAAAGATGGAGAGAGACACACACACACTCCGCTGTTTGCCCGCGCTTGAAATCTACTGCTTTATTGGCTCAACAAGCAACCCTTATGATATTGACTTAGGTCTTTTTTATATATATCGTCGCCGCCGAAACTCGACTAGCCTATTTCTGTTTTATTTGGTCATCCTTCTGTTATAGACTCGGATGAGCTAGAGGTCTCAAGAGGTGGTGCTTTTATTCGCTTAATTCTAGAGCCGATTGCCGGGCCTGCTGCTGGAGAGGAAGTTTTTACGTCATCGCTCTTGAAAATTTTTTCTTGCTGACTAACCTAATTGAGATTACGGACTGCTGAATGATTTTAAGCCGAAAACCCAGCCCGTATTATAGTGAAAATTGGTTATAATGGTTTAAGATATTGTTTGGAAGGTACTTGACCGCTGTTTTGGGTCAATAGGAGGATCGCTTCCCGCAATCCTGGGCTAATTTTCATATAATTTATTTTCTTTAAACCAAACTTTGATCATTTACAACGCAATCTTCGATTTCATTTGGTATAATTTGTAAAATCGGTGTACGCAATTACAGAGTAAATGGTTTAAAATCAACACAATTTTCTCACCCCAATTGAATCTGCATTTAACTTGCTTGCGGAGTCCTTAGCTGCTCTGATGATCAAAGGCTTCAACTACCCAAGATATGATATTGTTTGATGGAGCACGTAAAGTGCATTAACCAGTCGATTTGCGATTGAAAGGTGTCATGAACGGTGTGCCGTCCTTTAAAGGTAAATTCAGCAGCCCACGCAGACTTGAATTACATTCACTGCAGGATGAATACGCCCAAGGGCAGCACACACGCCAAAATTAGTTTTTAATAAGCCGATGAATTTGCAATGCAAAGTTTCCTCATTTCACACAAAAGGAGCTGCGGCAGTGATCAAATTTATTCAACAGCAGCATACACGCGCATTGTTTAGATAAAAACCAAGCCCTGCCGCTGGTCAACGCTGCGGAGCAGAAACATGCGCTCAAGAGCACCTCTCGCTTCTTTTCAGCAAATTCTTGCCTAATAGGCGCCGAGACCAAAGAACAGCAGGCACAGTATTTTCTATACAAGCTGCCTGCGAGTCTGCCTACAAAAACAAACTGCCGGTGAATGCGTAATATATTAGTTTGGAGCTGACACGCGGACGCGAATGAGGGACACCAGATCTCAAACGAACACACAGAATGGACCCTTTACAAAGAAACAAGCGAGTATGAGACAGACGCGCGGCTCTGCTGTAGGTAGGCAGAAAGAAGAGACTAAAGCTAGTTCGGCATGCAGAATGAGTTTTTTCTACAGCCGCGTCTCCGATAAAATGGGCTCCATTCAAGCGCTCGACGCAATGCACGTCCAGTGTGCAAAAGCAGCCTTTATATATTTATATACTTGGTCAAGGAGCGTTTGTTTGTACAAAAAACCAAACGAAACGCATCCGTGAACAGCTAGACGCTCTATAGACCAAACTATTTATTTAAATTTGCATGATGTTAAGTTTAAAATGTATTATTTAATCAAAAAAGCTACGTTTATTTGACATAATAAGAGGTGCAGTTATTTAAACGATTTTGAAAATTGAAAAAATTGCATACCTGAAATTACAGGCTTAATTTTTTTAGTGGTGATGAATGGAATGGAAGAATAATTGTTTATATTTTGATGGGAGGTTGCACAATTTTCTAAAAGAGCTGTTTAATTCAGGACTTTAAAATATTTAAAATGGCGTGATGTAGATTGGTTTTCATTTGTTTAATAACAATGGCTTAGACTTGAAATTGTAGGCGGGGGAAAAGTATTAATTTGACATGTCGCGGCACCAGCCGTCAATGAAGGCAAGCAAGCACTCGCGACGAGTGAGTCACATACTGAACACAAATTAGCTCAATACACTCAAACTGTTCATCGTGGCGCAAAATCGCTTGCAGCTGAGCCGGCACGCATTTCAATAAAAATCGGATGCTGCTGCTGCTGCTACTTACTCACAGTCATCTTCCCTTTTCGCGTGTATTTATACTTAGTCGAGCGTGCAACATGGATTATGAGCGTATTATATGAGGAACACGAGAGCTAGGAGTCGCGGCGCGGAAAGAGATTCCCTTTCTATTAAAAAGTCTCACGTGGTGCGGAGGAAGTTTTGAATTTGAACGCCACGTCTCTTGAAACGCCCGCTCTGTGGCGCGGAATTCAGACAAAGGACACGCCGGGACCCTTGTACCAACCGAGCCTCTTGAGGGACTCCCTTCGTAATAATACGCCACACAAGCAGCACGCCAGCAGCTAATCGCAAATTGCACATACCGCGATGTGTGCAGTTGATTGTACGCTCAATGCGTGTAGCGATTTCCGCACGAGGGTTAAACTTTGTTGCAAAAACTGCCTTTTTACCTTGCTCGACATTTTCAATTCCCATGTTCTCTGTCACATGAGCTGAAATATTTTTTTGTTTAAATTTGTTCGGTGAAATTCCAGGACAAAATGCATTAAAATTATTTTGCAACTCACAGAATTGTTTTGCAGCAAGATTTTTACTCCGCCACTATTATCCTCGACGTCTCAAGTAGTACTTAATTGATATCATCTGAACGTGGAAACCATGTTTTAAACGACGTCAAATTAGTCTTAATGCGTCTAGAAATCCATAAACCAGGAACAAACAACAGCAGAAACGTTTCAAGCTATTTATGTTGTCAGATTTAACAGGCACGCTATGATTAATATCCATCCAATTGGCGTCGTCGTCGTCGGGCCGTCTGAATGTGCACGGTAATGTGCTGTTCGAGTAATCGTAATCAGCCAGATGGTGCACTTAGTCTCTTGAGCGACTTTTGTGAGTGTGTGTACATACAATACACATACACTAGTGGGATGTAAATGTAGTGCAGCAGTGCCTGCCTCTCCGCTGTTTTGATCGCATCAATAATTCAGCGGCCCAAATATGCATATTACGCGCGCGTATTACGAATTTAAGCCTCTCACTCGCTTGCGCTCTCGACGATGCTTGTGCCCCGAACCGCCGTGCCGACTCGATTGATGGCTGGCTGGTTGCCTATATGAAGCCACTTTTATTTCAGTGTGTATTGAATGCTATTCAGAATGTCGGCCGGCTCTGAATCTCGAATCTCTCTCATATACTCTCTCGCTGCATTAATTTTGCAGCTGTGCCAGGCATGCCAAGTTGATTATTTTTCAATACATTTTGCTCATCCTCGCGTTTTAAAAGGCCTCAAGATGTTTGAAGAGAACATGAGCTGCATGTCAATTTTTGCTACATTTTAGCTTCCAGCAGCAATCGATCTGCAAAAAATGGAGCTCAGCAAAAATCAATTCAGCAAAAAGGTGTGAATTGTCGTGCATTGAAATACGGAAATGCTGCTCAAGGCACACTTAGTATCACTCCAGAAAGAGAGCAAGCACCCCCGACCCGGCTCTCAGGTGCAAAAAAATGTTCACGTCGCGCGATAAACATTCGTTGGCTGCTTGTTTCTTCGTTATGCATGCATGGGCAAATGAGGGGTGTGTACGGAATGGGACAACTCTTACAACGTAAGGGGGTCGCGGGTGGCGACAGGGAGTAATCGTAATTGTGATGCATGCGACCGGCAGATCCGTATCCAAAGAATGTGCAGCCCGAGGCTGGCGTTCAAGTACGTGTGCATTTTCATATTCGCCGCTGAGCTGACGTTGAGAGTCGGTGGTGCTCTTCATTATTTTCCAGCTGCTCTCTGCTGGCTGCTGATGAACACCCGCGTTGATGAAGAGCCGTGTTGCTGCTGCGTCGATGTATATGTGTTTGGAACGACGAGTTTGCACCTTTTTTAATTAATTAAAACACACGGAACGACTCTGTTTTCATGCGGAAAGTTATGAATCGCGTTGCACTGCATTCATTATCCGCTTGATGCATTCAGGTTAAGTTGTTTTATAATTGCATCCAGCTGTGTTTGAATTTACGGAGCAAAATTCTAAACTAGAGTGAATAAAAAAATATTAAAAGCCCGAGTGATGTTTGGGGATCGAATGAGGGTTGAATTTGTACCAATCAAATATACAAAAAGGTATTTTGAAGCATTCAAGGGATTTGAGAATTTTTAATTGATCTTTTATTTTACAACAACAATAATTTTGTTTCATCTCTAAATGTGGTTCGTATTTGTGATTTAAAATGGCTTCCCTGGCATAAGGCAACTCTCGGAAGCACTTTTTAAAACCTTCTTCTGCTGCTTCCATCCGCCATGAACAGGGCAATAAATTTTCTCCAAAAGCACACATATACACGATATTAACGAACAAGTGCTTACTTCCCCAAAACACTCACCCGCTCGTCTATTAACACCGAAAATCGCTTTTCATGCTCCATATAAGGTTCTTCCAAAAATACTCAAAACCATTCCTCCTAATATGCCAGACACCCCAAATTTTAAATTAAATCGGAGACTTGCCAGATTAGGTCTGTCAAGCTTCAAATCGAAAAATCAGCTGTAAATACGCATTAAACAGCAATTATTGCTTACAATTTTGTTTGCAACCATTGAAAATTAGATTTTAATATCGGTTTTTTTTATCCAAGAACAGTCTTAATCCTCATTTAATTTTTTTAACTATAGTACGTGTGCTTCTACGCTTCCCCTGCGACAGTGTATTGCACTTTTATTTAAACCTGTTTTTAAGACCTGTGCCTTTTTTTGTAATGCAAAAAGCAAAGCCGAAAACTATTTAGAATTATAAAGATTTACATTTTAATTACAAAATTTCCCAAGTCAAACATGTATAAAAATCTTTAAGACCAAGACACTCCTATTTTAATCATTTAAACTTCACTGGTAAAATGCAAACAACCTCGAGCAAACTGGATTTATTTTTTCTTAAAATAAGTCACTGCAGCAACCCACCTCCCAGTAAATAATCCATTTAGCTATAAGAGCTGCTAATCTTGCGTTATGTTACCAACCATTTTTTCCACTTGAGTCGTAATAGGATCACGGCTACTTTTTCAAGCCGACTCTGCTGTCTCGTTTTCGGGCGTCAAATTTCAACGTGCAATTACGAGTGAAGAAGGCGTGTGCTCGTCGCGCTAATTTTGAAGGACAGGTGCTGCGCTTTAGGCCTGCTGTAACGCACCCCTACCAACCAACAGCAGTCGGCGGTCCATTTAGGCTGCCGAACCAGATGGCTGCCACATAAATTTATTTCAGGCCGCAGTATTTTCATAGAGCTCGAATCAAGCATTTCCCGCGCCACCGGCAACTTTATTTTTATATATCGTGCACGCACCACGCGCTGTAAACGACTATGAATTTTCAAATGAATAATGAGAGGGGCATTTGCGAACGGGGTGGGTTTTATTACACGTCCGCACCATGCGATTATCGTGCGTAATTATTATGTAAAAGGTCACTCGAATCGCCTATTGTGCGCTCGAGTGAAATTAATTGCAGATAACAATCGGCATGAATTTTTAATTGCTTTATGAATCGTAAAAATGAAAAAGGAATAAATGCAATATTTTAATATGCAAATAAGGTAATAAACTACAATATTTTACGTGCAATTTAAAGAGTTAATAAAATAACAACATTAACATTAGCCATTTTCATTTTTATGTAACAATTTAAGTGAAATTTAATTTCCATGCTGGTTCATTGCAAAAGAGACGCAAATTTCAGCGAGAGTTACGACAAAGTCAGCGGTGTGCAATGAATGAGATTTGTTCGCATTGACTGAGTCACTGGGGCATCGAGCTCCTTCTATTCAGCGTGCATTTCTGCTGATACACATTTTCAACCAGCCATGCAGCAACACTCCAAGGGTTGAACGAGTTTCACCTATTGTGGTGTTCGACGCTCGACAAGCGTACAATGACTCGTGCCAGCGAAAAATGAATGAGCCTCTCTGTGTATTTATCTCGCTGCTTTTTATATGCACGCAGATCCCCGTGAGAGAGGCGATGCACAATGACTACTTTTCAATATTTGCCACACTTCTCTATGAAAACGCCCGCAGACGTGACTTTTGTTCCATCGCCACGGTTTTATTTGAATTTCCATTATGGACGGGCTGACTGTGCGATTCGGTTGATATGAAAATGCGGTTGAATGAAATGAACTAGAAAATAGTCTGAAATCTATTATTCCCACGTCATTTCATAGGTGCGTTGTCAGCTGCTTCAATTGTCAAGCTTTGGAGCTGTCTATTAAATGAGAGCTGTTCTATGCAATCAGGGAGACGGACACCATTAATAAATAAATAAATATTTATATTCACTGGAATATTGCACAGCTATACAATTTATTTGTTTATTTTCTAAGCTTCCAACCGTTATCGTGAACATTTAATGAATTGTCAAATGAATTCGAGCTTGAAAATCGTCTAAAACTGTCTCCGTGTCAACATTGTAAATTACTAGTTTTCTCTACTGAAATTATTTTAGAAACAAAATGAGAAATTTTTATCGAGTTTGCGTTTTATTATTTATTGGCCATTTGAATTCACCAGTCGCAAAAGCCCCTTAATGTTCGAAGCCACAAATAGATGGCACTAGCGGCTACTTTCGATTTTAAGGTACAATTTGCTGCGATTTAGGATTCAATCCTGCTGCTGAGCCTTCTGCTCTTAAAATGATTTATGTTGTGCTAAGCACATCAAAAGAGATCTATTTAGGGGTTAAATGCACGGCAGCAGGTTTGATTGAGTCTTAAATCGCAGCGGACGTGTCTAAAAATCGAAAGTATACGCTGGCGCCGTTTGTTTCGCAAATGTCGAATTAAAATGTTTTCGCGTTATTACAAAGCCAGCGCTATTATTTAAAAATATAAATTGTAGCTCATTTATAGCAAAGAAACAAATGTTTTGCAAAAAGAAACTACTAGGAATAAATTGGTATTGAGAGTTAGTCTGCACGTAGGACCGTCTAACATCAAAATACTGAGCGTAAAATTAAGACTAATAAAAACATCTCATTTTCACTGTTTTCACGGTACTAACTGCTTAACATCAAACATTTCTAAAATCAGGACAACCAGCGTGCGTAAATAATGTGCCGACAGTATGAAAACTCCATCCCGCATCCCACACACATCAGCCAGCGCGACATATGCGCGTAATTAATAAGGCGAAACGAGGCATCAAAAGTGAATGTCATCTAATTTTACGCCAAGTCACATAGGCAGGAATAATCGAGGTTGATCACATTTTTAGCAGGCATGAAATCAAGAAGCGCCCATGCTGGTGAAACCGAGCCATGTCTCATTTGTCCGTATGTTTAGTCACTCACTCAGCCTTTTTTGAATAGCAGCTGTCGCGCTCAAGCCAAAACACTGGTAATAGCGTGTATTAATTTTGTCGTGTATCCAATGTCAGTAAGAATAGCAGTGACCCTGCCTCCGTTGCCGCCGCCGCCGCCGCCACCCCTCGCCAGCGACCCCCCAGAGGGTGAGAAAGTGGTGCTTAAAGACAGAGGAGTTGCAATCTGATATCGCATGTAGGGCAAAAAAAAAACCAACTCTCGTCCGTGCGTCTTCTACTGTTCGTGTATGCGCAACGCACCCCTGCTTTTTTCCATATCTACTTTTGGATTATTGTGCACACAATAACGACGAGGTTGCTTGGGAAAAATTAATCTGACAATGAGTGAGCCGGATGATTCACTGCCTCTTCCTTTCTTTCTTGCTCGACAAGAGGGTGGCTGAGTTCTGGTGCGTGCATCTCTTTAAAAGCAGGCACTTGACTTTCATGATCTACGACTAGCTCAGACGGATAAACCATACATGCTTGAGTATTCGGACGTTTAAAGCAAGCGCGGCCGGACAAAGGAATTTGACTGAGCGTTAAGGGCATCTAGATGACAAACAGATGCTTTCAATGAGTGCCATAACTGCTCTTGAAATGGATCCACGCAATGTGATTGCATAGGTTCCTGAATGAGATCGAAGACTCTATGAAGGAAATTTTCGATTATTCTCGTTTATGTCGAACGTAACAACTTTGTATATTTTTATTTTTCGATAGCTTTGTTTCATTTTATATTTTTGTTACAACGTATATACTGCCAATTTTACTTTAACTTGGTTGAGATCTAACAACAGGAATGTATCTCATGTATTGATTTTTGGCAGGAAACATTTTTATTTTATTATTTCTGCCTCTTTTTAAAAGTAAATAAAATTTTATCTTTTTGTCAGGCAAAAACAGCATGTTTAAATTAATATGAGATGCGATATATGGCATCAGTCTGATATTATTAATTTTAATTTCTTCTTAATTTATTTTTTGTATTACATAACACAGTTCTTTGTTCTTGCCGTAAATCCATTTATATGTATCATTATGAACCTCAGGATATTTGTAAATGTAGATTTTGTGGTGAACAGTGTGAAAAGTATCATATTTTGAAATGTTTAGCAAAAAGAATTACATAGTTTAAGAGAAGCAGCAAAGAGTTGTAAGAATTGATTGTAGGATTAGTGTCACACGCATATGCGTTTAATAATAAATTCATTCATAAATCCATATATTTGCTATGAATTGAAATCGCACGCAAAACTAATATGATTTGACATCAGCTGTTTTTCAGACAGTTTGAAACATTTTATGCGACTTTATTATCTACCATATATGTATTTGAAGAATTTTAAAAATTAATTGGTTTGATACCTGCACAATAAATTTAAAAAAATAAAATAAAAGATTTATGTCAGTATACACACTACACACTCTTTGCATAGTAAAATCGCAATAAAATTTAATGCCAGCAATTAAAGCTCAACAACTTGATCATGTGTTTCTGATACATCATGATTTTTTATCTAATAACCCTTTAAAAGAGCGAACCCGATTTGTATAAATTTTTTCATCCGAAATCATCTTATCTGCTCGCACATCTGGCAAGCTGGACCAGCCTTCTGCTTCTTCTTTTTTTTTTCATTCCCAGGCTTACTCACAAATGAAAGCAGCCTGCGCTGCGAGTCCACCGTCAGCGTACCAATGTTAAGAAGGATTTTCATATCTCATTATTAGAATAAGATCTCTCCCTTCCCCAGGACACCCAATATTTGCTTGGGCACAAGCAAAAAAGGTCGGCCGCGAGTTAAAAATTCCCTTTGCCGGACTACACCTCTGGCCACACAAATGAAAAAGTTTCGTAACTCAATATTTTTCCTCGCCGGGCGTCCGTCCGCGTCCACTGCAGCAGACAGACAGGCGGCGGTCGTTTTTTTTCCCAGCCCCAACTTGACACCAAAGGTGCACAAACATTGAAAATTATACCGTGTGCTGCTGCTGTTTTATGCTCTTTGTCACGTTTATTCGCAGAAAATGCCATATTCACGCTATGCTGGCTGCTTTCTGGACTTCAAAGTGCTGTGTGCAGCCGGATTAAAATCGAGTAAAGGAACATGGGTGCCTCGCTCCTGCTCGTGGTTTTTCTTCCTCCAAAATTTGCGACACCGCTCTCACCATATTAGCATAAATTAAGCTCCTCGGATTATTTACAAAGCATTTTGCAGGCGCGCAACTCGGCTCTGCTGCACGCACTTTTAATTTGGCTTTAATTTGAACGCTTGGATGAATCGCACCATTAGGGCGACAGCAGTTTTATGAGTGAGTTTTGAACAGGTTGGCCATCGCTTTAAGCGAAAAATTTTTCCTAAAAAGCTGCAGAATGAGTATGGATGGGGAATTTCGATAAAAGCTCTGCACGTACAAAAAAACTTTTGGTAATTCATTATTTTAGAATTCTGTTTTAAGAGTGAAGGCTGTAAAATTGTTGTGAGTTAATTCATCTATATTTCAGACAAAAACGATTGCAGAATTGAAAAATATTGATTTTTCTCAATAAGAGGCAATTTTGCTCCAGCCAATCAGTATTTTTCATGCCCTTCATTATTAATTCTTGTCCCCATAACTAGAAGAAATTTTAAATCATCTTTAAGAGTGAGTAACGTTTATAAAATGAAGCAAAAATATACAATTATATACATAAATATAAATTCCTTTGCGGGTTTTTGTTATAATTTCTGCTTCTCTAAAAATATAAATAAAATTACTCTGAAATCAACGAGGATGAAAAAATAATAAGTTTATTATTTTAAACAATGTGTTAAAGTCTAATACATAATTTTTTTGCTCTTTTTATCCCTGTCCGAGGACCGGGAAGGGTGCGCACTGCACTAGCACGAATGCTGAAACCCAGCATTATAATTTATGTGAAAATAACAAATACAAACAGGTTGTTAATTATTTTCATATTATAGAGGCTAAAAATTTGGGCTCTAAAATTTACTTATAAGATACTAAGTCTTAATTTGACGACAAACACATCTTTCTTTAAATTGAAAATTATTATGATGGCTTGATTTAAACAAATTTTTACCCTCTAAAATATTAAATTAAAAAAATTTAGTTTTGGGCAGTGCCTTCTTTCCTTTACAAATAGAAATAAATCTAGGAAAAACAAAGAAGATATTTAAAAATGAAAACTTTACTCTTTTATGAGCCAATATAAAATCCTAATTTCCCAATGATGTTGATCAGATCAAAATCAAGTCAAACTCAGTCAACGGGAGCTGATTAGTAACATAACCACACAAAGGTTGCTAATTAAAAATTTTCTGGTTGGTTGACCGAAACTGTATCGCACTTGCTGACAATGAGTGAGACTGACGTGCCACGTGGCGACCGCCTGTCCGAACTGATTTGCCTCTGCAAACAAACCTGACGGCTGCAATTTGATTGAGCGGGCCAGATAAAATATCCACACAGAGCTTCCCGTCAGATAAATTTCATTATTCGGCAAACACCACGTGCGGCAAATACAATATTTTGTTGTTTTATTGGCCCGTTTATCGGCGGCTGCTGTCTGTTCGTGTGCATGTTTGCGCTTATTGTTTTGCTTGCACGCTTGTGGGAAAGGCAAACACACGCACGCACACACAGCGCGTTTGATCAGCTCTCCCGTCGGCCGAGCGAGAAACAAATTGAAATAAAGGGTTGAGGTTTGATTGGTAATTTATTATGCGCGAGTCGCAACATCATTAATCCTGTGGCGAGTTGTGATTTATTGAGGCTCAATTGCCGTCCGCCAGCTCCAATTGAGGCCACGATTTGAATTTTCAAAAAGCTAGCGCACGGATGTAAAAATATGCGTTATAAGAGAGTTAAATGTCGCTACATACAAGCTTTTGCTTTTAAAGAATGGCGCAACGACGGTGTCTGTAAATTTTACTTTTGCATATAAGCCGCCACGCCAGTAATTTGAAAGTGGAAGTTATTGCACGCGCGGTGTGAACGGTTATTTTGGCCAGACACCGTTTTCAATGGATTTCGCAACAGATTTGCCTTTTTAATTAGGCAATTAGTGCTAAACTGGACGTCTGGAGTAAAAACGCCTTCTGCGTGACGTCAGGCTCATTGATAATGAAAAATGTGTTGTGGCAAAGACAGATCTATGAGAGCAGAGTGGGCCAATTAACAGCGGAAACGGCAGAATTAGACCGCAATTTCATATCAGCCGACATCATCGAATCACAATTTACAACTCTAAGCCAGCAGCAAACAGTCAGTGTGTGGTTTAACCCAGACAGGGACGTGAAAAACGGTTTTTAGTTTTTAAACTTTATAAAAAGATTGCTTTTCATTTTGTTAATTAGGTTGCTTCCCAACTATCAATTAATCTCAAAGAAAAATATTTTCAAATATCCAATTATACGACGACCCTGATCGGAGGTGCTCTTCCATTTTATTTGTTAACTTCACGTCATGGTAAATTTTCTTAAATGTAATTAGCAAGTTTCGCATCATGAAATACATTTTTTCCTTATTTTAAGAAAAAACTAGCAATTATTTTATAAGTTCATATCTCTTGAAATAAAATTAGTTGTTGCAGTTGACCACTTGTCACAACCCCAGCCCACTGAGCGTGTCTTGTGTGCGGCCAAATTAACACAGATCGTGCCTTCGTCTCATTTGTCACTCGCACCTTTATACCTCCCCTTCTTGCCTCGAATGAAACAGTCCAGCTGCCCTAATGCGCGCAACAAAGGAATTAAAATTTAAATAGGCTTCAATGAAGACGAATTTGCTAACGAGTCGTAAAACAGCATGACCAGCGCGCTAATTTATTGCTTGGAAATGGTGATTTTTCGAACATATGCGCCTGGAAGCGATTAAATTTAATGCCTGTTTTGAGAAATTTCGCTTGTCATTCGACGATGAATTAATGCGAAACAATTAGCCGTCGCAATTAGGACAGACAAAAATGTGAAAAATGAACACACGAGAGCAAAGTTTCATTTCTCATCGCCCATATGCCGCGCGAAGCAATCCAGCAACTGCTGCTGAAGAGAGCATATTTTTGTCTGGAAAGCCAGACGATGCGAATAAAGTTCTTTCTTCTTTTAATCTCTGTCGTGCCAGTCGGACATTTTCGCAACTCGTAATCTCCCGAACTGGTTTCGATGAATTCGCAACAAAAAGTCTCGGATTAAATAAGGTCAAAAAGTTTGACTCCACTTCAAAGCAGCCGTACAGAAATTACTGCGTGAGCCGCGAATTTATAAGCACTTGGGCATGTATTGCAATTAATTTGACGAGCATAAACCTCGGTATTACAAGCACTTTATTGCATTTTCTGCGAAACTAAAGTTATGCAGCCGAGGAAATTTTCTCTCTTGTTAATATAAGAAAGGCATTTTCCTCAACACGGCATGAGTACAATAGGATAATTTGCCGTAAAAAACCACAATCGCGGCCAGCGCTGAAAAATTCTTTTTCATCGGCGCAGACAAAGTAACAAGCCGCTTTATTCGTTGGCCACTTCTCCGATCTGCTTCCTGATGCCAGCAAACTTTTTTTAACTGATTGGGTGTCGACGTCCACGCATCGAGAAATTATCGATTTTGGCAAGGCGAAATGTCCCAATGCGAAAGCTGGCAAAAAAATTATTCGCTCGTTGCTTTGTTTGGCAAGCGCGAATGCGAAAAAGCGATTTTTTGTGCAAGTGATATCACTTGCGGTTTTGTTTTGCCGAATCAACAGATTTTTTCCGCGCGGAGCGCAGAACATGATATTTTCAATATTCGATACATATCTGAGCCTGTGGTTTTGCACATCGACATCACACAACAGCCAGAGAAGCATTTTTTATCCGCAAGGATATTTTTCGCCTCTTTTGTGTGCTACTGCTCAGTCGTTGCTCTACTTTTTGTTACAAAGTTGAAGCGTAAGATCCTTTGGAAAAAGAAAGACGGTGGCGGTTGTCGATCGCAGAAAGACTACGACATAAGCTTTTAGATGAAAACAGCAGCGAAATGAGAGGCTGCTCAAAGCGCTTGACAAAATCCGTGCCATTTTGCAACTAAAGAGAGCTAGAATGTTTCGTCGAAAAGAAACCCTAAAAGCTCCGAACGATCTTCTCGGAAAATTAATTTGGAAAATGAATCTTTACCAAGAAAACATGTTCGGTATTGACTATCACAATAAATATCTCCGGTGAACATGATCAGAATTATAAACTTCAATATATGAAAAAGACAATGTGAGACATGTAATTGCAAAGCATTTAAGTGCTATCAACACGGTTGTGCAGTCGCAATTAACAAAAGCACTTAAAATTTTTCGACTCGGCATGCCTAGATAAAAAGCAGTGTTCTAGAAAACGTCTCCCAGTGCAATAACAATGATCACGTGGTGAAAAGCATGCTTAGTGAGATATGGAAAAGGAATGAATGAGCTGGAGTGCGGTGGACTTCAAAGCCGACTAAAAGCCTGTTTGTCCAATGGACACCACAAATCGAAATCTGGCGCCACGCTCGGAATGCATATAGCGCGGCATATCACCGAATTATTTACACAGCGCGCGTTGCGATGAGAATGTGCGTGTGTACTGTACAATTACTCGCTGTGCAAACACACACCCTTTATTGAGTTTTATCAAAATAAGACACTTTACACGATGAGATTCGTACTTGGGGGGCCGTGATTGACACTCGGATTTTTATGGATGAGACGGGAAAGACGGGGAGAGTCAGTTGTTGGCAAATCTCGCTTTTGGGAGGGCTATTCTTTCGGTTGAAACGGGAGCGTATAGAGTGGGAAATTTGATTGGTTTGTCTTGAAGTGGTTCTAAGAGTAATATTAAAATCTGGTTTCTCTATAGTTAGTCTCTTCAAGTCGCCTATGATAAACCTAAAATACTAGACGTACGCAGGCTGAATATCTCACAATTTGATCACTAAAATGATTTGCTTAGAATTAGAATTAATGCTATTTAATGAAGATTTAGAAACAAAATAAATTTTATTCCGCTCAATATTTAAATTTGTATGTTGAAATCGAGGAAATCCAAATTGGGGGAGCACAGACACAAAACAAAAAAAATGTTTTTAAATCAGAACGGGGAAAAAGAAACATTGAATCAATAAAAAAATGTTCTCTTATTTTGTCCCCTTAAGCCTCTTCAGCTGTATTTTATTCCCCAGCGCGCATAACAAAACAGAATTAACAGCTATCTCGATTCTGAACAACAGCCGTTGAAAACGATTTACTGCTGAGCTAGAATCAAAAAGAGAAATCCTGTGTGAAACACCACCACTCACCCTCCTTGCGATCCAACCTTTCATTTGAAAAATTTAAAAGCCTAAAAGGAACTGACCCTGAGGGGAGGATCGTGCTCTTCAAAGTGCGTGGAGGAGAAAGGTGCACCAGACTGGTAAGACAATCTGCTTCTTCTCCTAGTGCAAAAATCAATTGTGCGTGGGCTGCAGAAAGCAGTGGCTTGTCAGGGTGTAAGACATGGAAATTAACTCTAAAGAATTTCAAAAAATTTTGTCAGTTTGATTATGGTTCGGATCATGTTTATACTGAGTCACTTGGATTGCACCCTATATAGAGAATTGAGTAAAATGTTCAACAGTAAAAATTATTCGTCCTGTAATCATAAATCCAGTCTATTTGGCTCCTAAAGTTGAAGCACCTGCAAATAATAATCACTTCTTCTCTTCCGACTTCCGACACAAAAGTTTCTTGTGCATATTCTTCGATTTCGAAAGAAAATCCAATTGAAAAGAGTGCTTACTTGTGGGCAAACAGCTTTCCAAAGTACTGTGCCAATTCGGCGGCGTGCTAAGTCCGAATTCGTGCAGAACAGGGGTCGTAGGGGCTTGGGGTGTAAAAAGTTCGCGGAAAATCGGCTCGAAATTCGAGAGTCGCAGTCTTAGGTGGCGGGTTCGTGCACTGACGCACAGAACGATCAGAGACACTGGGAACACAACACGGCGCGCGCGGAGCGGGATCGGAGAACGACGCGAACGACCTCGCCACTCGGCAGTGCGCGAGAGACTGATTCTCTCCTCTCACAAATCAACGCCAGTGAAAAAGCAGCTGGCCCAGGGCGCTCTCGCAGCAGCCGCCGACGTGCCTCTGCTTGCTCCCTATATATATGCATGCATACATAATGCTACATTAAAACACAACACTTTGGCACTCCACGCACCACGCACCACGCACGCAGAATCACCGCGAGTAATGATCAACGGCGGGTTACACGCGTAATAATCGCCGGGCCATGCTTTAATCATCACTTGAATGTAAGCGGCTGCCACGACAAATTCTCGGGCCGTTCATTAATTCCGTCTGGACAGACAATGAACCTCGTGTGTCTGTAGAGCCAAGCAAATTTTACGCCGCTGCCTCCAGGGAAATTTGCGAGGGAGATCGATTTTTTCATCCCGCAAAAATATTCGGCAACCTGTGCAGCAACTTTTTACAACTTTCGAATGTTGAATTAGAATTGATTATTGGAGGTTTTCAGCCTGCTGTCCGGCAACCACTGTTAGTAATGAATAAGCTCAGTATCTGATCAGGCAGCATCCAATTTGATCATCCCATTGAGTCTGCGTTCATTGATAATTACGAGGAGATACGACAACCTCAGAATATGATGTTTGTCAGGTTATTTTGGAACCCAAAATTCTTTATTAAAATTTAAACAATCCAACATCTTTCTCATAAGTTAAATTTCATATTTATATATGGGTTTTTTTCAAACAAAAATCTCTCTCGAAATTATAATAGTGTAACAAGGTATTGTTAATTTGAGTAATAAATATTTACCTACATATACTCGTAAAATTGGTGATATTTTCTCATTTTACGTGTACGCAAATATTTACTATTTAAATTTACAACATATACCCTCTAAAGACTGTAGAAAATAATCAATTATTCATATTTTATAAATTATTTTGCTTCTGTTAAGGAAAATTGAGCTTTTAAATTGATATATCTATGCAAAAAAAATTGTTTTTTCTCTCATTTATGACCAAAATCTGTGGAAAAATCGTTAGGGTTCACAAGCCTCATTGGAGGAAGCCCAGTCCAGAAATGGGTCACCTCATGTTACTGCCCCCGCGCCAGGGTCTTTCAATAAAACACTATAGATATTCGTTTTGTGAACTTTATTCACGCATGTTGGAAGGGTACAAACCAGCAAGTGGCGAGCCGTATTACTATTATGATTCTGCTCTTCGTACAAATTGGTGATTGAATGGGCTTTGTATGCAAAATATTCTTACTTGTTGGCCTACCCCCTAAATAATTTACTCGGAAAACTCGCATTTTATTGCGCACATTACGAAAAACACACAAATTCACGAAATTCACCTATGGGTCGTTTCTAATTGTAAAGTCATGATTTGTCCCATACACTTAACCACACCACTTTACCTGCGCAAAGTGCTGCTGTTCGCGCATTGAGCCGGCATAAATTTATTTTGGTGCTTGTCACGAAGTGGAGCAAAATCAGATCCATCACTCGAAGCAGCGTTTGCAGACAGACGTCCTGCTGACAGCGACTCCGCGCGGTCTTATGTATATTCTGCGCTCGTCGTCCAATCACCTCTCGGCTCATGCGAGCGAATCTTTCCCATAGAAATCCATTTGGCGGGTGATTGGACACTTACCGTCAGACAATCGCTTTGCGGCCATTCATCATGATATTGCTTCTGCGAGCTATATTTTCTTTTCAGGTTGCTTTTTTATTATAACTCTTCTTTCACCTGTCATCTCGGCCAGCATGTCAACAAGTTGCTTGTGCTTGGACACGAGCTATACATTCACCTTTATGCTTCTGAAACGGCATTATCTCATCTTCTGCTATTCATTGCAGCCAGCTACGCGTTTGTTGTTACTTCGTGCTGGGTTTCGGATTTTATCTGCCTGGACAGCATTTACATACTTTGTTTGGATAACACCATTAACTCTTGCCAGCACGGTTTTTTTCTTATTTTCATTTTGCTTTTCAATGGCCGCCTGAGTACACGAGTGGAAAAACCGACGCAGCGGCAGTTCCGGGCCTCGTCTCTTGACTCTTGATTAAAAAATCTCTTTGTTAAAGTTTTGCAATCTCTATTTTTATATGTTCATCGATTTCCACTCTTTCAGCTTATTTTTCGTTGGAAGTTGGCAAAATTCGCGCCACTCCTGTGTCAGTACGTTGAAGTTAATCAGCCAAGAATTCGAGTTAATTAATCTCTGCATTAATTGGCCATTCAAAAGTTCCAACGACGTCTCTTCTGCTTCATGCATTAATCTGTGCTGTCTCCTCCACTTCGGGCTCGCTACCTTTCCTGTGCCTTTTTCTTTTGGTCCAAAAAGGAGCGTCGCTGGCGCAGCGAAGAATCGTGAGCCTGGCAATTATGCGACTTTCAAAACGTCCCGGCTCATAATAAAAAAGCAATTACCATTCGAGCTTCTTCTGCCCATTCCTTTCCTTCTACACTTCAGAGTCAAAAGCCAAGAAATCATTTACGAAATTCTAATACATTAATTAATTGTTTAATTAGATCTGGCAAATTGCAAAATATTCAAATACTGAAAGTTTATCAACATGAATATATATATTCAGTTTTTTTCAGCATAAATGTGTAAGATAATGTCAAATTCAATTCAGAATACTTCAATTCTTTAATTTATCTTAGTGTTAGTGTTAGAGCAACTTAAAAGTTACATTGGAGACGGAGTAACATCTAGTGTTATTAAAATATATTAAATGCTGACTAGGGTTTTTTAATAAAAATAAAAATTAATTATTCAAAAACACTCAAAATGCATTAATTGATTTTGCTTTAAAATATGTAAGTTTTTATTATCAAATAAGCAACTGATATTAAAAAAAAAAATTTATTTGCAAAAATATATGAATTAAAATTTATTTTTAGTTGAATTAGAAAATTTTATCGAAATTAAATTGATAAAATTCTGTACAAGACATATATTTTAAAAGCAAAATGTCATTTCTTTTCTGTTTGTTTTATTTCTCTCTATATATAGTATTAAATTTAATTTGAAATCTCGCTACAAATCTTAACAAGATCTTTAAACGTTTTTTTTAAATGGCTCGTCTATTTTGTTGAAATGATTTAGTCTTCGACCATGTTTAACCAAAAAGTCTACCGTTAAACGTACTTTCGAATTTTTGAAATCTGCCGTTATCCCCAATATTTGCACACGCGAGAGGAGAAAAACAAACAGAAAATGTATGGAAAATCAATACGAAATCTCATTAATCCGCGAGCAGTGCGAGAGAAGAAAGAAAGATATCCCGTCGGCACGCTGAGCAGCTTTTCAGCGACAGTCGCCGAGCGCGAAAAAATGCGTACTCCAAGTGACAAAAACAACAGCATGCGTGCGGGGAAAATGAGCAAGAAGTAAAATTAATATCGACCTGCGCGTGGATTTATATTACATTTCAGGGGGCGCGGCGCACTCGCGGCGAGTATGTTTCGCGAGAGAGCTCGCAAAAATGCCGCGCGCTCGCGTGAACGGCAAGCAGCTGCATTCACGCAGTCACACAAGGCCCGGAATTATTGTCAACGCGCGCAGAGTCAGCCAGAGTGCTATTCATTCTCATTTTATTTATCATACGCCGCCGCGTGTCAGATTGAATTATAATGAGGTGTGTTTTATACTGAATACCAGGCACATGCAGAATTTCCACCAGCAGCCTTCGTGCTTTTTCCATTCTGTATATATAACTGCTTTTGTCATTGTAATTATAAAAAATTGTTCTGTGAAAACAATGTATTCTCTATGTGTTAACATTTTGTGCTTGGCTTTAACGAATAAAAAGGTGGAAATTCCACGTCCTGCATAACATTTCTGACGTTGCTATTTTAATTTGAAATTTTTTTAGATTAAAAAACGCAAAAAGCATTCAAGAATTATGCTAGCAGATCAAAAATAAAACAATTTTAAAAATACTATATATTTGTACGGCTGATAGTGAAAATTTGGAAAGGGAGGCACGCTCTCTAATATTGAACCGCCTTCATCTCGGCCCCTTAACCCGTTTAACAAAATTAACGCTGCAGCATTGCCTGCAAAAAGTTTAGAATGACTTTGTCTTATAAGACTTCATCACTTTCTTTTCTCTCTTTGGTCGTGATATAAGAGCCATCGATCCTTAGAACTCCACAGAGAATAGCATTATGTAAGATCCTTTTTGCATTAGTAAAATAAATAATGGATCAAAAATATATTTTGTGTTGGAATTGTTGGAAAGTAAAAATTAAATTCCATGAACGATACAGGGGTCATGAAGCTTTTTTTTTAATTTGACTGAAAAAGCCACTGCGAAAACCCCGAAATTTCTCCCATTAATGTGTTTTAGGGGAAGCAACATGAACCAAAATCTAGAATGGCGTTTTGACTCAGATCTTCATTTAAATATACAAAAATAAAAATGTGGTGTTCTGTTTGGTTTTTTTAAATGTTTGCAAACCCTAATATCAACTTCTTATTGACAGATTACCAAAAACCGCTAAGATTATTCCCAACCTACCCTAGATAGCCGAGGTAATCTAGAGTTACCAACCCTTCAACCCCCTAATTGTACTTGAAAATCATAAAATTTGACAATTTTCTATTGGTTTCACCTCACCGCGAAACGGAGGAGACATTTCCGTCACTGATACTTTAATTTAAGTTCATTTTACAGTTTTAACATGTTTAAAAATGTGTACAAATTGGTTTAACATGTTCAGAGCTGTGGTCACTATCTATCTTGTTTTGATTGCAAGAAAAAAATTCACTTAATCACTGCCAGTTAATAGTTTCAAGTCCAAATTTTGTATTTTAAACAGGCCACAGAAATTTTTGAAAGGCGAGAGCTTTTAAACCATTTGGAGCTGCAATAATACGGTCTGAAAATTCGCCGTATCCCGCAAAGGAGTGCACTTTCGGGGAGCGCACGCCCGAGGATTGATGTTGTCCATCAAGGCGGAAAATGCATTTGGTGGCGCGCGTTGTGCATAATAAACAAAACTGGCGGCTCAAAGGGGCGGTTCTTGCGCGCTCGTGTAATGTGCACTTTCTGATCTGCTCTTCTTTATGAGGCACATGTGCACGTTGGCCTAATATTTAAAAGGGGATATTCCAACGCGAGATCATCGTGCGCTCTCCACGTACAAATGCCTCCGTGTAATATTGCCCAGAATAAGCAGCATCAATGTCTACATCAACGGGGCTGTTAACTTTATTCAATAATGCTTTTCTAAATTCGATAAAGAATGCGTGCGTGGGTCTGTCAAAATAAAGACCGGAAAAAAGATTAAGTTCTTCATTAATTAGTAATAAAATTCTCATTCTCAGTCAAAGTATGTTTTCCATTTTTGTCCAATTAGAAAAATTCCCCTAGGTGTTGCCAAATTTATATAAATTTAAAGGTCACAAAATATTATGTATAAATTTTGTAGTTTGCAGAAATATATTTTTTTTTTAATTCCACGTTTAGTTTCGTCTGCCCTGCGTGTATTATTGAACGTATCTGTGACTCGAGTTTCCCACCCGAAAATAGAAATTATGCACCGGCATCGTCGCCGCAGCAGCACTCTTTCTGGCGCGGGATGCATCCAACTGAAAGCAGTGGGCCTGATGGTTAATATTTACTCCGCCGACCAACACACACGCACTCGTAAAGTACACACAGACAGACAGCACGAAGGAAAGGGAAGCTGCTGGACCACAAACACGAAATTTACCGCTTTTTCAGCAACAGCCCCGGAATTTTGGGAGAATATTATTTTACGACGGCGACAAGCGCGGGCGGCGCTGAGCATATACCAAGAAAAGTGTCATCTTCACCAGCAAAGTTCTCAGGGTTAAAGAGGGTCGTCCCTGTATTTCTCGAATAACCGAGGGAAACACCAAAGTTGTCCGTACATGTGCAACACAAAACTCTTGAGCATGCGGTGTGATTACAGCGAGCAAAAAATTATCGAAACCGGCGGCTGGGCAGCCTTGAAGCTAATTGGAATTGCCTTTTAAGTAGAAACGGAAATCGAGTATTGAGCAGTGACCACAAACCTTTCTGCTTTCATGTCGCCCGTGGCCGTGGCGGCTAGGAGCTAGGCCTTTCTTGTTACGAAAAGAAGCTCGGGTTTAATCAATCACAGAAAATCTCGGAGAAGAAAGGCGTGCGTAATCTGCTTTTTTTAATCACGTCGTTCGTCAAAAGCCAAGAGGGACAAAACAATAATGCGGTCACAAATAATTGATGCTACGGTCCGACGTTGAAGTCTAATTGAGTTCCTCGGTCTCATCACGAGAACAAAACATTTCAGCGGCTTGTTAATGTTTTCCCGCCGCTTCCCCAGGAGGAAGAAAACTTTTCGGAACTTTGCTTCTTCGCTGCCTCACGAAATGCGAAAAAAACATATAATTTAAGAGTTAAGACGTTAAAAGTTCAAAGTACGCCCCATTTATCCGGACGCGGGACTTTTAATGTGTGGGAGCTTCTTCGTTTCCTCGCGCATCTGGCTCATTTGTCGCTCTGCTAGCTCAGATTTGTCCCCATTTGTCTTCGTCACTTTGTCTTTCCAATGGGCGCGCGGCACCGCGCAGGGGAAAACGGTGTCTTGGCGGAGAGGCGAGGGTAGCGCATTCATAATTCCCGGCAACAAATCATAAGCTCTCATCACTCGTTCCGACTGTAAGATTTTAATTTTAGCCATGCTTGTTTTTCATTAGGGCTAAAAGCGTGATTTCAGCTGAGAAACATATTATATAATTATGCTTAGTTGGAACCTTTATCAGTAACAAATTAAAAAAGCTGCTATTGGTTAAGTGGATTTGTGCACGACAGTTTTCAAGAAAAATTCTTTTACTAATACACAAGAATATTAAAATATAGTTTTATTCAATTTATTCGATGCACCTCTCTATTTCTTTCTCTTCACAGACTATGCCGTATTAAAGCAAGATATTACTTACTGCTTATGTGTTGCATATTAGAGAAACACAGCTTTAGTTTGTACGCTAATCAAGCAGCGAGCGCTACTGAAAATCATGATTTTATTTTCTTGGATGAATAAACTGGGTTTCATTTGTAACTCGTTCCTAATTTGTTATTATGTATGTCAGAGTTGGGGGTAATACCCTGACAATTTTACTATTTATTGCTCTTTTTTATTGCATAAATTATTGAAATTAATGAACAATGGCAAAAAATGACAAGCAGTATCTGCATAAACGCCCGAAGCAAAAAATTGATTCGTCGTCGTCACGTGCCGTATTTTTTTTTAATTTTTAAATTCCACAAACAATCGATTAAAACGGACAACTTGCTAGAGCCAAAAATAAAAAGTATTGTTCATTTTTGTCCTGTATTGTTTAATTAATTAAACACATAAAGGTTGCTCCATCCCAAGGAACATTACAAATTATAGCTTCCTCAATATTTAGTTTCTAAACGTAAAAGGCTGATTTCATCTTTTTATAGAATAGTTCATTAAAACCAGTAAAACACGAAATAGAGCCAAGTTTCAGTATGCCATCCTTTTGATCATTTCTAATCCTTTGAAGGCGCGAAAAACGTGTTTTCGGCGAGTGTTTGAGAACGCACTACTACTTGTTCCTTTCGTCTCGGCATCGCGTGCATTGTCATAATCTTTCTTGAGGGCATCCTCAAACGCGTTTTCGCAGGCGTGCCAAAGTGTGTGTGCACAGAGCGAAAAAGCGCGTGTGCCGATGCTTAAAAAATGTATAAATCCTGGCCGTGGAAACATCACGTTCGGCATCTGATGATGATGGTGCTGATGAAAAGCGAGCGCGTTTAATTTCGGAAAGTACCCGCCGCGAGAGATAGCGAGAGCCCGAGCGCGCGCAGGAGACAAATATAATGCCCGATGATGCAAAATGCTCGTGAACCGCACAAAAAGAAGCGTGTCAAGGTGCAAAATCTTCATCAGCAGGAAAGCAAGCAAGCAAGTTCAAAAGCGGGGGCGCCCATATAATATTGAGCAGGAGAAAAAGATGCCTGGGCAGAGAGAGCGAAAGAGAGACACAAAAGAGAGCGAGAGGCGGCCACACAGCGTGTATGTGTGAGTGTGTTTGTGCGAGTGTCACGGCCCAGCCAGCGCACGCAACTGCAGATTTTGCATAACGATGTGTACTGGGTGCCGGAGCAGCCAACCGCACACACGGCCAGAAAAAATCTCCGTCACCCTTTTTCTTGAAATGAAAAGGTTCAAATTTGAGAAGGGAACCTCTTGACTAGTTTTGCAATTATTTCTCGAGTGCCCACTCGTCAGGTCAGACGAGGTTTTCAAGCAGATTCTATGCATTCATTCTGACAATGAGATTGAGAAAGAGGTGCACAGATTGATTGAGAAAAGTAGTCTTTGGTTTCAGAATAGTGACGCTCGTGAAGAAACTTTCTGGTGTCCAATTTGATTTTTAGCAGGAACAAGCTTCATGAAATTCAGCTGCTAATTCATTTTATAAGAGTAAAACTGTTACTTATGTCCAATTTTTGTATAAACAAAAGGACCAGTTTTTCCAGTTGCTGATTTTTTTATTTCACTTTTTTGCTCTTTTTATGCTTGTCCGAGGACCGGGAAGGGCGCGCACTGCACTGGCACGAATGCTGAAACCCCGGGTCCCAATAACACCGCGAACGGATAACATGGGCGCACCAGACCGCACAGGGACCCAGCCCACTCAAGGGCCACTTGCCTCCGCACCGAGGACTGCATTGAAACGCAAGACATTCGTCCCGTCAAGCCAAATCACGCATACTGGAAAGGTGCAAAGCAGCAAGTAGCGAGTCGCCTCCCAGCCCGTTGAGCAATTTGAACATTTCGAGTCACTAAACTAACCACTTTTTGCCATCTCTGACATTGGGTAGCCAGTATTAGATCTCTGAACTGCTCAAATACCTCCCATTGCTTTGACACGCCTGAAAAATGCCTTAACAATGCGAGCCAACGTTTTGGTTGAAACTATTTTAATAAATAATACAAAAATCAAAAACTCCAAAAGGTCAAAATACTTTGAAGTTACACCAAACTCAATGTTGTAGGATCCTCATGGTCACCTTAGAGTTGGACCATGGCGATTGTACTTGACCTCAAATGGTTCAATTTAGTGTTCCTGAGAAAATTGGTCGTGAAAACTTTGATTTCATTTTCAATGGGTCATGCACAACAGAGTCGCTTTGAGCAGGTTTTCAAAGTTCAAACAAAGATTTTTGTTTTTTTCCTTCAAAATACTAAAGAGAGAAGTGTTTCTCCCATTTCAAATTTATTCATTTGTATATTGTTGAATTCTATTGAATGTGAGGATGTATATGGGATTGAAAATCCACAATAAATACAATTTCATTTTGAGATTTTCGTTTTAAGTAAATTGCAGATCATCTAACGCTCATGAATATTAATTAAGAAAAATCTTGGATTTCGTGAACAAAAATTAAACCTCTCAATTTAAACCCATTTATTTGATGCTCCATTACTCATTATAGATTCACCAAGCAATTAAAATTCAAGCAATCCGTGATGGGATTTGATATTAAAACGGTGGGGACGTATTATGGATTTTCAAATCTAATTCAACTTGGGGTGAGGGGGAGTTGAACCCGTCAAATTAAAATTTTGTCTTTTGATGGCAATGAAGACCTTTCTTCCCTTTTATTTTCAAAATTGAGCGAATTTCACAATTCGCAATTCGCACTCGTCGCAGTAATTGCGTAAACACTTGAACTGCATTTCTTACTTAATCTCTCGTTAGTGCGGGCGTTGAAACTTTTGATTAATCAAAGATTTAATGAACCTCACTCCGAATTTGCGCGCCAAATAATTAATCTGGCGGCGGCCCCCTCCTCATTTCGAGAGATGATCAAAGCCGCGCGCAAACATAATAAAAAGGCGACTCGTCGAAATAAATTAATTTTAATTACGCACCGTATGTGTATCTCTCGATTTGAAAGATGCAAATGAATTCGGCATATTATCCGCGTGCATTATTTTTGTGTTCGGTGGGCGCAGCAGAAAATGAAAATTTTGCTTGTGCCTGCCGGCTCATTTGGCTTCCCCGGCACCCTCTCGAGCCACCCCCTCTCGCCGGGGTTGAAAAGAGTAAAAAGAGTAGTATTTGCCACTTAAGCAACCCTTCCTCGCTGCACGACTCGCCCTCGCGACAACGCGCCAGCCAGCCAGCGACTCGGCTCGCTTTTCGCCATCTCGCGAGCTCAGAAACAGTATTTACGGTATATGGAAAGCACAAAACCCGTCGTCCGAGCACCTTTTTTCTGCTTACGTAGCGCCGGGTTGTTCGGGCAGGCCTCCCTCTTGTTCCCGCGTGTGTCTCACCTTGCGCCACCCCTAAAACAAAACCGTCGCATGCATGCGTACGCACCAGTGTTACTCTGCTCTCTGCGCTAATTGCACTTGCATATTACGCGCCGACCAATTAATTTATTTGTCTACACGGGCTGCAGGCTTAGTTTCTAATTAAAACACCCTGTTTTGTATATTTTTGCATGCAGAATTTCGTATCACTTATTGTTTGTCTGAAGTTAAGCATCCATAGAGTCTATATATTTAAAAAAACTTAAAGTATAAATAGAGATTCAAATTTCTCTCTTACCAACTCATCGTCAGAATCGGGCAGTTCCATATGTTTTTTCATATTCATTTTTAGGGTTTTAAGGGATTTTGGAAAACTTTGAGACCTCACCGCAGTGTAATATTAATAAATAAGGTTTACTTTGGATTCCTCTCGCCGAGCCCGATGGAACTAACACCAAAATTGATGTCCTAGGTCAAGTTCAAATATCATTTTATTAATTTTGGTTTCTAATTAAATTTTTGGAAATGAGTTCAAGATTTTTTAACTTTAAAAGCTTTCCCTCGACATATGTAAACTTTTTATATTGTGAAATTTTTTAGAGTGGTTGGTATTTTTGTTTTCTAAAATTCCATTTCAAAACTTGAAAAACAAGGTTTTTCGATTTTTTCGTGTTTTGCTAATATATTGCCAACTCTAAATCTCAAGTTCGAGCAACCAAAATTGCAAAATCTATCCACCGTTAGACTCATTTTGACCTCCCCTGACAAGCTGAAGGGTTTAGGGGAGTGCTTACCCCACCCCTTTCAACCCCCTGTTACAATTTTAATAGATTTAAGTTCCAAGTGGCATTTAGATAATTAAAAAGCGTGAATCATGCAATTCTAAAACAGTATAAAATCAGTTTTTCTTCAACAAACCCTTTTAATTATTAATGATGCCAAAATTAATTTTTCCTAAAATGAAACCAAGGGTAAAAACATATTTATCCTGCAGATTGTGTTATAAGACCGTCTTAAACCATCAGAAACCACTAAAACACGTCTTTAATTTTGCTCCAAATAAATAGTTAAAAAACAATCACGTTCTCACAAAAGGGTATTTTTACATTCTCATTTTTTAATCGTGACTATTCGAGGTGCCAAATAAATGTGATCAAGTGTCAAACGCTTCCCTTACGTTTAGGGTAGAGCACATAACATGCACACGCTGCAATTTACACAATGTAAACATTCGTTTCGCTTCCTGTCGGGCCTCGAGAGTGAGGGTTCTCTTTAAGAGTATTGTGTTTCGCAAATTAGCTACTAAATCGACGGGGCTCTTTAAAAGAACGTAATGCTTTTCGTTATGTGCCGCAAGAAAGGGTTCGTCAGTCATGTCGGCGGGCGAGCCGAAAAGCCAAACAGCCACCCTATCTGGTTTCTCAGCCGAAATTAGGAGTGACAAGTCAGCAAGGAGGAAAAAAATGGGGGGCTGCGTGCAGGCTCACTATATTCTCTGTCTAATGAGCGTCTGCTTTCCGTGCCAAATCCCTTGCTTTTGTGTAACGCGGTTTTCGTGATTTACAACGAGATAACATACTTGTCAGGCTTCCAAGTGTCCGAGAACCTGACGAGGGAGATTAATTTTCACTTAGGACTACGTAAATTAAATTTTAAAATTTATTTTCTGAACAATTTAAAAAAAATCTTAATTTAAAGTCGTGAGAGTCTCTGGAACAGGTTTTTTAAAGTTCGCGAATGAGTTGTTTATTCTGGAAACGATCCCACTTCTAGCAAGGTTGTTGAACTAACCAAAAATGTGCTATTTATTTTCCATGCCGAAACGGAGAAAAAACTTAGCTCTGAACATGTGTCAATCAGCGAGCGCGGGCGCGAAATTGAAATTCAGCGTGCGAAAGAAAATAAATCACCCGGACGCTGTTTGTGGCGGCCGAAAAGAAAGTCGTCGGAGCCATGGTCGGAGTTGTTAAAATGAAATACCAACACAGCAGTCGGTGGTTTCATTTCGCACGCCAAAAGCAAAGTCTCCGGCGGTCGACGAAAGAATTGGAAGCAAGATTTGGAGCAGAGCCAAAGCGGCGCGAACAAACGGATCTTGCACACAGGGTGGTTGTGGCCATTTTTTGCTGCCCGCCGCCGCCTCTAAGTGATTCAATAATTTCGCAGACGCTTTTCTTGCCCTGCAAAGGGAAATGGGGTAGAAAAAGAAATGGTTTGCTTGATATCCCCTGTTTTGCTTCGCTTTTCTCTTCCTGTGAACATCGCTTCGTGTTCCGTGGGAGAAATTCACTTTTTTATTGCTTTTGGGGTGGAATTCCGAGAACGAGTTTGTCAGTTTCGGTGAGCAGATTTATTCTGTGAAGGGGCGAGAGATGTTTGTAGTTTTGATTACCTTATAGTCATGGGCTTTCCCCGCGATAGAGCAGCTTATCGTTATTAACGTGATTTCCCGTCATCCCTTAATATTTCATAGTGAACATGAGTTACGTAAACAGATAAGAATTTATCGATGGATCGTATTCTTGTCCCTATAAAAATCTACAAAAATACATTTGAATGACAAAAATTAATTTTACATCAAGCTATAGCATGTATAATTTGAATATTTAAGTTAAAATAATAATTTCAAGGGAATAATGCCTTCCCTAGTAAATACGAACCATAATTTGAGAGTAAATACCGATGGAATCGTTAAAACATTGAATTAAAATATTAAAACTCTAGGTAATTTCACCAGAGAATATTTTGGCATCTAAAATTAAATAGGTTTTTTTCTATTTTCAGACTCATGATTTTGTAAACATATTTTTTTCGTTAATTGTAATATTCAAACCGAGGTTTGCATTGGCTTCGAGTGGCACTAGAATTGTTTTTTTTAATATTATTTATTTGTTGGACATGGACACCTTCAGCGTACGACTTAATTACGAGTTTTGATTCTTATAACAGGTAGTATGGAAAATGGTTTTAAAAAAATATGGTCATCTACCAGTAAATTTGTATAATTCAAATAATGTGCACGTGAGTTTCGGAAAAATGTGCAAAATTGCGGAAAACCCTGCAAAAATGTTTTTGACGATGTAATGGTTTTTCCGGGAGAATGCGAGTTTTTGGGAACCCTGATATTACACGTCAGCACAGATTTTGCCAAAGATGCACAATTCTCAGCTTTTAAATGGTGTAATAAAACCATGGAAAATTAACATCAATTACAGAAAAATGACTACACATAATGCAATTCCTTAATTACTCATGCAAAAAGCTCACCATCGAGTTTTTACTCGAGACAAATGTAATATTAATGGCTTCATTAAAATATAATTGCCGTAATTGCAGGGGACGAGGCATAAATATGGAATTGCTTCGCGCCGTCAGAAATTGCTCGTCGCACAGGAAAAACCCCTTTCACTCATATTATCAAATAAGCTGGAGGATTGAAAATAAGTAACAGGAAAGCAGCAGACAATTGGCAGAGCAATCAAGGGAATTGCCCTGTTTGAGACACTGCCGCGGATGGATTAGCGAGAGAGAGAGAGAGAGAGAGAGAGAGAGAGAGAGAGAGAGAGAGAGAGAGAGAGTTTTGCAGGGCCGGATTTTTCAACACCCTGTTGTGCCGCACAACCCACACGCGCAGTGAATCCTCTCTCGTGTGGTGTCGGTCGGGGCTGCTGCGCTTCTGCTCTGCTGTGTGTTGGCGAACAATGAAATATTTTATCGCGCCGAGTGCTCCGCGAGAGTAATTAGAGTTTGTTGTCGAGAGCCGCCCGCACGCATCCCGACTGCCGCACGGCCGGGTTATTTATTTATTGCCAACGCACACAACACAGCCCGCGCGTGCATTGTTTTCCACTCTCTTCCTTTCGCATTAACTGATTCATTAAACACTTTCGCGCATGTATGCACAACGTGTTCACTGCATGGAATGTTGTTAAAGGTTTGCTAGTGTTGGTTGTTGTCTGCACTCACTCGCTTTGTTGCTGCGATGCATGAAGGGATGAAGTTTTTTTAGTATTCTGCCACTGATATATCAAGCCGAGTAATATGGCTCGGTCTGGCAATAACTTGAGGTTAAAGCAACTTTGCCGGTGACGAGCCAAAAATTACTACAAAACATTTATCTTTCCAAAAGGGAATCTAAAAGGGCCATTCTAATACTGGCTACCCAATGTCAGAGATGGCAAAAAGTGATTAGTTTAGTGACTCGAAATGCTCAAATTGCTCAACGGGCTGGGAGGCGCACCGGCGCCGACTCGCTACTTGCTGGTTTGCACCTTTCCAGCATGCGTGATTTGGCTTCACGGGACGAATGTCTAGCGTTTCAATGCAATCCTCGGTGCGGAGGCAAGTGGCCCTTGAGTGGGCTGGGTCCCTGTGCGGCCTGGTGCGCTCATGTTATCCGTTCGCGGTGTTATTGGGACCCGGGTTTCAGCATTCGTGCTAGTGCAGTGCGCGCCCTTCCCGGTCCTCCGGTCCTCGGACAGGGATTAAAAGAGCAAAAAAAAAAATGAAACATTGAAAATCCCATTTTTCTAAAATTGCTGCTATCCTAATTTTTCTCGCATCAAAAAAGATAACATGATCACAATAAGGTATATTATGGAACCTTTATTTGTCGAAATATAATCAATCAAAAATAATCTAAACGGAAAATTTGTTTCATTTAAAACACAGAAAATAAAATTAGTTGTAAAAAATTCTTAGATTTTTATAATTTAATTCCGTACACTGTATCTCTTCGTTGCCCAGAGTGTCAATTTATTACATTCCAAATCATTTATTGCCATATTAACATCTAAAGTCCATTTCTTGATAAAAATTTAAATGGAAGAGAATTATAAAAATACGCTGCAGGTAAAATTCACTTTTTGATTTGCGCCGGTGGCAATATTTAGCAAAAATTTGCTGTCTGTAGGGCCGCTTGAAAGTTCCTATCTGGATGTGTAGAGAGAGAGGGGGGGGGGGGTCTTGAGCAAAAGCCGCAAGAACAACACCAAATTGATACAAAATTAAAACCAAAAAGCCTTTGTCGCTGACCTTGGTATTGCGGCACAGTGTGCATTTTTTGCCTCAAAACGCATGAAAACGCCATTCGGCAGCGCATCGGGCCGAAATTCAGCCGCTAGTTCGGCCGCAATGTTTACTGAGTCAAACTGGTCAAAATGAGACAAAAATTATTTAAATCCGTCAAGTGGTTATCGAGTGAATCACAAAAACTGAAAAGGTTCGATCGCACCCAATATTCACCTACATCTGACCTGTATCTGATCTGCAGCTTACCTATCCTTAACCTATCCCATTAAAACTAATGCTACAATGGTGAATTCGATCCTTCGAGCCGGCGAGTTGGCGTTGTTAAAATGAAACCGAAAAACATCAAATCTGATTTGCGGGTTTTGCGAAATATTAACAAAAATATGTGAAAAAATCTTGGCAATCTAACAATATTAACTGGTTTCCGAGAATTCTCATCTCTCCAAAATACAATAGGTACTCACTCGAAAATTCGTCCATCCGTCGGTGTGGCCGTCGGCCGCGGGTCGGCTGTGGTCCTCGATCGGTGGCGGCCTGGTAGCCGTAGGTCGCCTCCCAGTTCAATCCTGGTTGCACGCAGTCCAGCGCCGTGCGGCCGTGCGCACTCGTCCGCTCGCTGCCAGCAACACGCACGCATTGCCGGTTGCAAGTTGCGTTTCTCAACATGTGCATTGTCGTCGGCATGAGACAGAGAATTTCCCCAAAATCCCTAATTTCAGCCCAAAAGCCGTAAATTTCAAACAATCGCCGTAATTCGTGTATGGGCTGGAGTAATTTCAAACTCGGTTTTGCATCCTTTTCCAACGAAACTAGGAGTTGGAAGTCGAGAAAAAGCGAGATTACATGTATTTCCTCTGTGAATTCTAAATTTGGTCATTTTTTTATCTTTGAAAACTATTTCATCTCAGTTTGTTTGTCCAATCGGGCCGTAATTGGTCTCAAAAGATGCGCAACCAAATTTTGCAGTTTGATTTAATTTGAGGTTTCTCGTCCAACCCCCGCCGGAGCCAGCCCCGAAGAAAGGTACTCAGGGTATCAAATGGGCAAACTTCGTCCTGAGCGCATGGGCCTGATTTTGGATACCCGCACCCCACTAGTTTCGTCTCGGTTAGTAGAATCCGTATCTAGAGTTTGAACGGTTTGAAGCCTCAAAGGGCCCCAGCGCAGGGCCCGCGAGTCCCGTTTTTTTTGGCAAAATTCAAATTTAGCTGAAGGCATCCAATTCAATGACGAAAAAGAATAAAATGCACTTTTATGGTGTAATACTTAATATATTTTTATTTCTTCCAACGTTCTTGCACCTTCATCGCAAATAAAACACCAATACAGGAGCACATTTTGCGAAATTTTGAACCTGAATGGGTTGTATTAATTTATACACAATTACCCACTTTAAGATTAGTATTTTATTTGCAATTTCACTAAAAAATCTGATTTTTCTTCACTTATTGCACATCTCATTGGTCTCGGAACTTAATTAGTTTACACGGTTTTTTAAGTAATAGAGGTGAAAGAGTCCGCAAGATATTTTCTGTTTTGTCAAATGGAAGTGATTGAAATAAAATTGTTGCTCGTAATCAGAGATTCGAATTGAACGATGATATGTTTCTCAGCTATGAATACATCCATAACAACATTCTAGGTAAGGTGCGCTGAAGTAAATCCACGTCTCCAGAGTGTGTTCAAAGTCAGTCTTCCTCATTTTCCAGTCCGGCAAAAGGCAGGCCTATGAAAGCTGCCTCTCCCGGCGTAGAAACTAATTGCAAGGCTGATTTTCACCACTTTGTGTTATCTCTTTAAGTACAGGCCTTTTTAAAAAATTATAAATAATTCATGCAACTAGCAGTTGTTTGTCAATTTCTTTACGCTAAAGTGTGATTAATCCTCCATTCAATCCACTGGTTAATATATTTTTTCAGGCACTATTTTATTTTATTCTGCACTGCGATTTAATAGTTTGGTTACTCTCATCATGTGTGTGTGTGTGTGTAGTCTTTTGCTAACAAGTAACAACATCAGTTACATGAGTATATTTAAGTGTTATATTTTCTCGCCCTCGACTAACGCATCTGGAGCAGCACTCTGGCTAAACGGACTGATTCCACATCAAATGCACTTGAACACCTTTCGTTGAATGTACTGCTGTCTAAAAACAATTTGCCTGTGATGCAAATGATGGAGAATCAGCCGCGTCTGCAGTTGGTCTCTGCAACTACTTTTCTATATCTGTATCAGTGAGTGCATCATGAAAATCAGCCGCTTTTTTAACATTCATATATAATTTATAACATGGTGCATTGTGTGCCACATGTGGGATTTGAAAAAATTGTGCAGTAGAGGTGTGACGGCGGAGAGTTAGTTCACAACATGACCGATGAGCATGAAATTAAAGCAATGGCACACCAAAATTGAACATTATAAAACTCTCTGGACACAAAAATAACTCCAAATTTGTTCCCTAACACCTCTCATCATTCGAGACAAACTCAAGAATGCAAGAAAAAAATAAATTTTGTGAGGCGAAAGGGGTGGAATGCAGTTTTATGGTCGGTATTAAGTCAATTAATTGCTTGTAGTTGTTGGAACATTAAAGACAGCTATTTGTCGGTTATTCTGCTACTTTCAAATTTTTACTTTTTCAGCTACACAGTGGAATATATTTTACACAGACAGCAGTGCACGATTAATGATCTTGTGTTACCATTAATTATAGTTAAGTACTTCTCTGTTGATCAACAAAATTTACAATCCGCCAGAATGAGGGTCTGGAACGAGCCTCTTTCTATTTCAGCAATTTAAAGCCATTTTATGTACACATCAACAAGGTTGAAAACCAGGGAGTAAAATTTGGACAGGACAGATAAAGATGAAATCATCAAATTGTTTAAAAACATTTTTTGACAGGAAGACTTGAACAAAGTCATGCTTAAGACTTAAAAGCTTTTCACAGTTCCATTTCAAGCAGCACCAATTAACTCATCAACCCCCTATATACGGTCAGATTGACACACAAGGTTTTTGACGTTTAAATTTTTGGCAAATACATTAGATTCGTGTAGCATTTTTTGATTGAACCACATAAACAGTGATGAAATTTTTTTAATTTGACAATTTTTGTGATTTTTGGAGATATTTAGATAAGGCCCAAAACTTCAAAATCGTTTGAAACTATACAGTTTTTATTCAATTTAACCGAAATTTGATTTGTAGACTCTGTTGAGTGAGACGTATCGATTGGCGAGTCGTATTTGACAAAAATTATTGCAAAAATGACCCGCCGATCGATTTGTCCTGTCAAGTAGAGTCTACTGAATGAAAACTGGCTTCAAAATTCGATTGAGGATGATTTCACTCGTTTAATCCCATAAAAATTTCAACTCATAACTTGCCAATTATTGCATCAAACTAAAAATCACTAATGAATATCTCTTTAAACTTTTTAGATACTAAACTATTATAATAATTTTGCCAAAAACCAACTCGATTCCTTGTCAGACATAGTAAATATAAAATTTGAGAGGATTTAAACTTGTAGGTGCTCTTGAAAATGAAACTGAAAAAGCACAAAAGAGTAAAATCTGGTTCTTAAGTAAATTTCTCTCATTCAGAGCTTACTGACCGTCACCAGCTGCTGCCCAATCAGACTTTCGCGCAAACCATCAGAAGGAATATAAAACTCACTCCCTGGCGCCAACAACAACAAACGAGTCAACAACTGATAAATAAGAATAAATCTATCTTCACGGCCGCTCGTCGAATTTCAAAATTTTGTGCACAACAAACTCGCTTGCGCTACATGTGAACCTCGAACGCTTTGACGGTGCCCGCCTGGGCAAAGGGGTTGGTGGAGGAGGGCTGCTGCTGCGTGCGTTGCGCCTCCGAGGCAGCCCACTCGGCGTCAAACGGGTCGCTGCGGTTCCAACCGGCGCGTGTCCCGATCATGGCCGACTCGGCCGTGCCCAGCGACTGCGCCCGCAGGCTGGCCAGCGGCGGTGGACGCTTTGGGGGCGCGGCCGTCAGACTGGTGAGCCACTGGTCGGGCTTGGGCAGGGGGGAGCCCGTCAGGGTGGGTCCGGCAACCTCTAACACGGCCGGCGTCGTTATGGCTGCTGCCTCGAGCACCACGTCTGGCTGCGGAATGTCGATGGCCTCGGAAGAGGTGGGAATCGTGGGGGCCACAACTACTTCAGAGCTCCAGGACGTCGTTGACGAGCCAAGGTTGTTGTTCAGGTTGTTGGTAGCCACCAAGGAGGACGTGGTGACGGCTGCAGTTGATGTTTTTGCAGTGCTTTTCGGCGAGTCGTTCATCCACGGGTTGTACAGCTTGATTGGGTCCACGTACGGCTTGGTTGGATCTGCAAATCATGGAGAGGAGTTAGTTAGTTACCAAGAATTCTAATTGCATTTTGCTCTGCTCCTCACTTATGTAACGAAATTATAGAAAACGGTAACTGCCAAAAGATTTAATTTAAAAAATATTTTACTGGTCAAGAGTTCTTCACAACCTCACTAACATGTTAATAGACGAGGTTAACAATTACAAGAAGCATGGTTTCCTTGTTTTAACGATATCACGTATCTTAGCAGCGCGAGAAATGACACAAATAAATTTTAACACAGTAGTTAGGTGTGTTTTTAACCTCTGCTTAGCACATCCCGTGGGATATGAGCTCACTGGGTCTCAACAATAACACCAACAAGCGGATAACATGGGGCCTGAAGGCCGCAGAGGAGCTTGGGCCCAATCGTGGCCATATTTTCGCCTTCCCGCACTCTAGGTAAGTGCGAAAACTAACCCGTTAAGATGTTTTAGCATTTCTTAGTCACTAAATTAACCAGCATTCACCATGTCTGACTTTGGACTCTTGCTTTTAGATCACCGAAAATCTCAAATATCGCATTGACTGATAAGAATGCTTCTCCAATGCATGACAACGTGCTGCATCTGAAATGACCTAGTTTTTTTCCATGCAAGGAAACAATTAAAAAAAAATTGTGAATTTTCATAGGGTAATTTTACGATTTATCTTAGTAAATTTTATAGTTATAGCCTTGCTACAATTCGAGAAAATAACGATTTTAGATTTTTAAATGTTCCAATAAGTACTACATATTTTTCCAGGAAATTTGGGGAAAATCAACTTTTAGATATTTGTAGCTTAAAATTCTTGTCGACTGCATTAATATTCATTAAAAAAATCATAGTTGGGCAAGCACCAGAAATATTTATAAAATTTGCAACAGAAGAGGACTTTTTAGTTGTGTAAACTTCAGATCAAACACATATTTCTTTGAATAAGAAAAATTATGTTTTCATAAATAAATCATTTATAAATATTAGGCAGTGAGCTTAACAATGGGACACATTCCAAAAAAGTATATAGCAGGTCAATCTTTATAAATAAGGAAAAATAAACTAAACACCAAGGAAGCTGCTTTTAATTTTGTTTAACAACATCACAATAAGTCCCTGTATAGACAACCCATCATTCTGGATTTTTTCTGAGCATCTCAACATAAAAGCCTTTTAATCCCAGTGCAAAAGATCCCCAAATAAATTGATGTCAATAATGCTTACCATTTGAAAATATTTGTGTGTGCAGTGGTGGCTTTGTTGCTAAGCTAGTCGATATCTGAGATGACTGAAAATAATAAAATCCAATATTAAAATTATGTTGTGCATCGTTTTAAGTAATCATTACCTCGTTAAGGTTAGGGAAGGGATCGTCCGCGGATGTGAGCAAGGACATACCCTGTGAAACCTGCTGACAAAGGGCGCTGAGGGGGTCGATGGAAGCAGACTTGTCGCTCATGGGAGACACCTCGGGGATCGGGCTCACTGCGTACAGACCAGCATAGGACATTAGACCGACGCGTTTACTGCAAATTACACCGCTGGAAACTAGCCAGACGCTGAGCGGTAATTTATATTGGGTCTCGAGAATTCTCCAAAGCAAGCAAATCAGTCTGGCTGGTTAAAAAGAAGTACTCTTTGCTACTGATTTCTAGAGAAGCGCATTTGTCCTGCTTCTTCCCTGGAGGAACAAATTTTCAAGAATTACTACGCCTCTGCATCTCCAAAGTCGCCAAGAAAGGGAGAAATTCTGAAATAAGGGTGGACAACACATGATCGAAAAAGAGGACTTGCAAGCCGAACTATGGAAGCTTTGAAAAGGACGTTGCAAAGGCTAGCTAGTACTAACTAAAAGTGCATGCCCATGGATTTTAAGTAGCTGCAAGTGTGCATTCGGTTTTTGTGTTCAATTAGGTGTGTAACTCACTGTTGATGGCGTTCGGCAGAGAGTGCAGCCGGTTACGCTGGGTCCTGGGAGGAGGTTGCGGACTCGCGGAGGCCACACCAACGGCAACTAAGCAAGGCAGCACACGCTCAAAATCTCGCTCCATAATTTTCTCAACCCGGCCACCGATTGAAAGAGCGAAACCCCAGAATTTGTATCGAGGTGGGAAAAGCTGCATTATTTTTTGTGTGTTATATTCGTTAGAGTAAGCTCCTGCCATAAAGCGGATCTCATCTGAGTCGTGCCCGAAGAGAGAGAGAACAATTATTGTGTGCACAAAAGAGAACATTTAACAGCATGCCCACAGATTTATTGGGTTAGACAGAAGACAATTAGCTCGATGATGACAAATCCAAAGCTTTTAGAGGTGCAGCTGATGGATTTAGAAATGATTGATTAGGCTCAATTTCAAATCAGTAAATTTGGCGACTATTTTTGGATCATTCTTAGCTCGGAAATTTTAAAAATGGTTGAATTTGAGCCAAAATATTGATGTAAAATGTTAGCACAAAGAAAGTGACACAATTAAACTGACCTGAGGGTCGGGGCGGTGCTCTGTTATTTGAGGACTCTAGGCTGAGGGAGCGCTGCTGCCTCTCAAGGTTGGACGGCAGGTCGCTGAGTCTGAGGGAGAGCTGTCTTTTGAAGGGTGATGCGTTGCTGAGCGTGTTGAATCCTCGGAACGAGCCCTGGCGCTCCAGCATCGAAGGGGTGGCGTGCGGCCGCTCAATCGCGAAGGGGTTGTGCACTTGCTTTACTGGGGGTGGTTCTGTAACATCAGGTTCTTTGGATGTGGGTGGCGGAGAAATAGGAACAAAGGGGTCCACTTCTGGATAGAGGAGAAAAACGAAATAAAAACAGATAGACAGACAGAGGAGAGGCGAAACAAAACACACAACAACAACTGGTATTAGTCATTTGTACATTCCTGATTAATATGAAGTAATTCTAGCGCTAAATATATGGCTCTGGTTTTTAGGACAGTTCCCCAGATTTATCCATTAGTCACAGAATTTCCAATTTGGAACCCATTTTACCGATGTACATCAAACTTGTAGTTAATAAAAAAGCGTGAAACTGATTCCTATGAAGAGATAGTAATTTAACTACACCAAAAACCCTTCAACATGACCAAGAAAAAGACAGAAAGTTTGCAGCAGCAAATTACGATGCCTAATAATGAGAAACATAAGCTTTTAAATTAGCTCGGTTCATTTGGCATCATGTCGGACAGATCATGTTTGCTGTGCTTATTATTAGAAAGACTTAAGAAGCCATGGGAATAGAGTGTATTGCTCAAAATCTAATTAGCGAAGTGGCAAGCGAGCATCCGTGTTTACCAGTCGGTTTGCACTCTTGAGGGTCTTGCAGCCTTTCGGTGATGGAGGTTTGCCTGAAACTGCCGCTCCTCGTGAACGTAGAGTTTTTGGCGTCAAACGTCATGGTGACCCCGCATTCTTTGTCCCTCTTTTGTTTGCGCTCCAGACAAGCGGCAAACGCACAGCCTACTGCGTGGCTCAAACGTTCACCCTGCAACGAAATTAAAATTAGACAATCTGATCACACAAGTACTTTGGAAAAATTCCTTAGAATGGTTCCAAATTTTGAGACAACAGGCACATGCCATAACCTCGCAAATCTACTTCGATAAAGACAAAGAGGAGAGTGCTTTGCGAAAGAGCTGATCTAATCCAGTGCTTTACATTCTCTTTTGGAGGTGCAGAGGGGATTGCTCGGTGCATGACAGTTACTAGAGGCAGGATTTCTTTTTTGGGAGAAGTCTGCTGCTTGGTAACTTACAAACTTTGGCCTGTGTCACACAGATTGATTGAGAGAAACGCCCGATGTTGGCGAATGAATGCTTACACTTACAGTTTCCTTGATGGCCAAAAATCCGTGGCACATCCATCTTCTAGTGGTGCCATCCCTGCAGATGTAAGAGAAGCCCTTTTCGTGGTTCCGGTCCGGTGCACAGAACGACACCTTTTCTATCGTCTGGTCCACGATCAAACCCTGGACAGATTTCGGTGGTTGGTGGCAAGGCAACAAGGGAGTTGTTTGTTTTTAATTACCTTGGTCTCGTCTTCGACCACCCTCAGTCCGTCTCCAGAGACGTAAAGAATCGCCTTGATGGGCCGCCGCCGAGACGCCTGCAAAATTCATTTCGTCAGCCCCACGTTTTAATTAAGCGCGTGTTTGCTTTCTCACCCTCAACACTTTTAGTGCTTCTTCGCAGACCTGCATTCCGCGAGATTCAAACACCTCCACGCAGCCCATGTACTGTAAAAAAAGAAAGATAAATTTAGAATGTATTTCACTTTGTGTGGACAACAATACAGGGCTGCGAATAATTTCAAACCATTTCCTTGTTTTATTACATCTTGAATTATTTTACCAAAATAAATTGTGGTTTCCTTTAATCCACAGCTTGCATGAGGCAATGTGCAAAGCAGCCGAGCTCTTTGAATATGCACACAGAAATCTTATCACTCAACTGATTTGATTTTTCACAGCCTATCAGCAAGAATGTTAGGAACATAACAGCACAGATTGACAACTTGCCCTACTTACGTCACCTGTGATTTTTTTAAAACCACGATGGGCATCCTCAACTATAACCGAACTAATATCAATGCTTAACTTGTGGATATTTGTTTTTTTTACGGTTGCGACTTATCGAAATGTGGGTATACTGGGGAGATCGAGTACAAATGTACCTTGACGTTGAAGCTGCAGGTACCAGCCCTGACGGCAGCCTCATCAGCCTGCCACATGTGTGGCTTGGAACTTTCGGGCACATGGTCCTTGCGGCGGCGAAAAGAGTCACGCAGGCTTCTCCTCAGACGGTCCATCCTTCGCGGGCCTCCGACACCGCCAGACTGAAACACAATAAGAATTCATCATCATTGTTGCTGAGTGAGACACCTGAACGCTTTATCTTGTTATTCATTTCAAGATTGTCGTGTAGTAGAAGATAGAGCGGAGGAAAAATAAACATTTTCATTCTTCCCTCTTATCAAAGGCTGTATCAAAGTTACGGCATCTTTTGACCACGATTTAGAGAGAATTAAAAAAATCCGTTTTTAGTTCATTTTTGAGCATCCTATTTTTTTGTATTCCGTTTATTGGAGGCCTAAACATTAACGAAACTTGTTTTAAACACTCAATTTTGTCTTCGCGAGGTGGCGTGATGATTTTTCTCGAGGATTAAAGGGTTTTTACGCTTGGCAAGATGATTTTGCACTTGGTGCGGTTAGCTGCACGCAACGCCTGCCTTTTTATTGCCTCTCCCGCCGCGAGAATCACTTTTCATTTGCACTTCTCGGCTGCTGATGCTGATGCTGCTGGCGTAAAAAAGACGCACCGTGTGGGATTACAGCCGAGTGCTTTGATTTCAACTCATCACAATCGCTCCGTGCAAACGAGTTCATCTTGCGGTCGCTAAAAGCTTAAGTCTCCCGTCACTCGGGATGAATCGAACGAATGAAGTACGTTTGCATGATATGCAGAATGTGCTCCAATTTAATTGCGCTGTGATTGAATCTGCACTGGAGACCTCTATCGATCAGGGCGAAACATGTACGGCTTGCATCAACTGCCACTTGCGCGCATTGCAAGTTTTGTTTCATTTATCTGCACGAAGCAAGTAGCAAAATGCGCTTACTTTCCACATAACGTGGATCCCATTAGTTATATGAGATATAGTATAGTTTTGTCGTATCGCCCTTTCCCTTTCTCAGTTTAGAGAAGTTCAGGGTTTCCTCCGGTGTTTATTAAGCCCAAGACACGGGCAATAGGCTTTGGTCATACAATTAAGTACAGAATTTTAAAATTTCTCTTGCGGTTATCTTCTATCTTGGCCAAAAAAAAAAAAGAATTTATTTTAATTGAGATTGCATGTTGATATCATGAATTTAAATGGAGCTCATCAGAACTTGAAGTAAAAAATCCTTATCAGCAATTCATTATGTAAAACAGAGAGCAAAAAACTGTTAATCTGAACGGGGGTCAAGGCCGATTCACAAAAAACAAAATCAATATCATCTGCTGCATCATACAAATGCTTATTTTAGAATTCACTTGCCTATACATCTTTACATCGGAATTTAAATGCCTCATCTCAGCCTTGACTGCAAATTTGTACAGAACAAGTGATTCCCAGAAACAAGCGAGCTCCAGGACAATTCCATTCTACTTAAAATAAACACAAGCAGAACGTGGCTGTTTGCTTAGTGAACCAACCACCCGACTCATTTGCTGGAATTCATTAGTGCACATTAGAAGCATAAACATCGTCCCACATACGCTGGTAACTATTTAATTATCCTCTACGAGGAATCATTTTCCCGCTCCAACATTTCTAGTAACTTTCTTCAGTAAAAAAATATTTACTTTCCTGGCATCGGAAAGGATATTTTACCTCTTTGGAAGGCTCTGCCTGAGCAGGTTGCGTTGGGGCGTACTTCTTCAACGGCGCCCCAGGGTAAGGGGCGGAAAGCACCCCGGTGCTCATGGTTTGCGTGGTTCAAGGCAACTGCGCAACAGCGAGCAAGGTATCAGGCTTCAGGGCAGACAGCGAGCGAGACTAATTGCCGGCAATTTGCACGAGGTTCATCAACCTGATTTGAATGATGTTTTGCGGGCAAAAAATGCTAATTGTCCTTGGCCAGCGGAGAGCGAACGCGGCTTGGATGTGCGCACGGCTCGGCGAGCGGCGCTCGACTGACTCTTGGAATTCCGCGCGGGGCCCCGTGAGCGAGCGTTGCCACGTCGCGTTTATTATTTTTTTTCCGCTTTTATCTCTCCGGGGAAGCAGACTAAATGTGATAAGCTTTTTCGCCTCTCATACTGTATTTTTATAGATGCGAATGGTCGACGAGCTTAGCAGACCGAAAGGCATCGCTGCACTTATCACGCTCGGTGGCGTGAATTGGGCTCCAGACCCAGACGTTTTTTTCTCTGGCACCAGGTGACATAGAAACGGAAAGCGCGTTCCGTTTTGCATTTCTTGCAAGCGAAAACCACGGCCGGAGTGGCTCGCCGCACATTATCTGCTTCACGGGAATCTTGTGTACAGGATAAATAATCACAATCCAAATGCCACCTTTACCATGGGATGCGTTGCTTTAAATTGAAAAAAAACCTCATAAGCGAAGTTGAGGAAAGTTTATATATCAAAATAATATCAGTTGCTTGGTAGAAGCAACACAACCTGTTTGGTTAAATATTTCGAACGCAGATTATCCATTCTACTCCCAATGCCCTGCAAATTAGCCTTTAGCTTTAAAGAACTTTCTTATCTTAGGCCGTCTAACTGGAAGAAATGACTCAATAATAAACCGTTCTATTCGTCTTGAGTACTGTGTCTCATTGTCGCGCACAATATTTACTTTCTTGTCTTGTTTCCCACTGCTTTCATTTCCACTGCACTGGCCAGTGTCGTTCACTCTGCACGCCCTAGATAAATATAAGGCAGCGGCTCGCACGAGCCTTTGTTTCCAAATACCAAACTTGGTCGTCCGCTGCTTTGCAGTAATAGCAGAGATAGCGTGCCGACGCAAATCAAATTACACTGCCGCACTGAAAGGCTTTCCATTGAGGTTCAGTCTATATCTTGCATAACGTATATGCAAATAGGTTTTATCCGATTGCGTGGCTCAAAGGTTCAAACCTTTGGACGCGTGAATAATTTCGGTCATTGATCAATGAGGAAGTTTGGTCAAGAAATTTTCATTTTGCATCTTCTCCGAAGTTTGAGGGCGCTTCTAGATATTTTGCTAACCCGAAAAAGGAAGCTTGACATTTTTTGATAAGATAAGCAAAACGGTGACTTATTCTAGCTCGAAGCATGGTATGACTAATGCTCACTTTTGAGTGGTGCTCAGTCTAATTTGTTGCTTTCCTTATTATTTCACTGACAATGAGTTTCAAATCCAGGATAGTGACGGTGATGGGAAATTCCACAATGCCTGTGGTTTTAATAAACTTTAGAAGTGAGGTTATTAACCAAAAATGTCAAAGAGCATTCACTCCATTAACAATTTTACTCTAAAAAAAGGTCCAGCAGTCATACATCTTAATCTGGAGCAATGGGAGTCATTGATGACAATTTAAAGCTAATGAAAGGGGCCGAATTGAGTGCTGAGGCCTAGAATGATAATTATTCCCATACATTTAACTCAAAACATCTGGCCCTGCTGTTATCGGTGGCAAATGGTCGGACGAGAGTAATTGGACGTTCCTATGGTGGCGGAGAGATCCAATTCCGCCGACCACTGCTCCAGATCAGAGACCGTTTTACTCGACAAGCACCAAATAACGATCGCAATTTGCATAGAAAAGCCAGCAAACGAGCGCATGGGATGCATGCGAACGTTCACGATAAATCCGCAAGCAAAATTCGCTGCTGTAGCTTAGGAATTTGTGCGAAAAATGAATATGAAATGGCCGTTTTTGCTGAGAAATGGCAGGGGCTGGAGCTGAATGCGAAACAAACTTTGGCCGTGGGGGGGAAAGAAAACTCTGGTAACTCCAACAGCTAATATTGACAAAAGGAAGGCGAAAGATAAATAATTCAATACCGCTGTTTGGATGTTGCCATTTTAACGATGCCACTAAAAACATTTTTTTATTAATTAAACCATAAAGTTCTCCAATTTTATTATTGATGGTTCTTGTGAGCATAAAATCTGACCTTCCATCATAAGAGTGAAAGAGCATCAACCTCTTTTACACTATAAACAGCGAGGGGAACGTCTAAGTGGGAATTGTTAACTGTGTTCGTCATGTTAAGAGAAGCTTGAGTTTAATGGACCGATTTCTCTGTTTGGCACGAAGGCTTTCAGTTATAATGAAATCACGCCAGCTGCATTGTGCTTAATGTATCTTTTGCGCATCGAATAAGATTGTAAGTTAGAAATCAGCCCAAATAACACAAGTGAAACATATATTTTTTAATAATTTCAAACGTCAAATTACATCTCAAGCTAAATGACGAGACGAGAATCTTGCTGTTTTTATCCAAAAGGGAATCCATGTATAGTGGATATAATGAAGTTAATGTAAACTATTGAAATGTTCTTAGGGCTTTGTTTTAAGCTAATTGTTGTCGGACGTTATATAGAAGCGGTGATCTTTTCGAATTTACTCATTGTTGAATTAATTATTTGAAAAGCAACGTTTAAAAATCTTTAAGGAAATGGCTCCGACTAAACGAACGTCTGCAAGGAGGACTGCTGGGACCACGTCCACGCAAAGGGCCCCAGCGACCAGAAACGGAATGACCCTGCAAATCACCCTCAACGGGGAGCAGGTTGAGCGGCTGCGAGAGGCTCTCTATATTTCTGAAAACGCCGTTGAGGTGGACATGCTGCGGGATCAAGTCCGCAATCCTCCACCTGAAGAAGGTGAAGGAAATATTGACAGGCGGAGGAGGAGGAAGAGACGAAGAAGACGAGCAAGCAGAAAGTGACGTTGGACGGCTTGATTTTCTTCTAGAAATAAACATCTTTTTAGCGTATTGCATAAATTTTGGTGTGTTTATTTCTTTCAGTCAGTGACTCATGCAGTTTATTTTCATACAGCTTTCCAAAATTGGTTTTAGTGAGATCGTAAATTGAAGGCTGCGTGAAAATATTATTTTCTCTGGTTAAGACAGACCTAGACAGACCGGTTGACAAGGTTATAAAGCAGTTGTGATTGTTGTGGTTGCTAGGGAGCATTGTCATTTATTATGCAATAAAATACATGGTTTTGTAAAAGTGGATCCTTGTAATGAAGGCTTGGACGGGTTGCCTCATGACTAACGCAACGATATATTTGCATATTTGTTTCGTCAAACAAGGCGTAAAATTTGGACCAGAATTAAAGTGCATTGCAACCGCGAAAATAATTTTGATTGTTACTTTTTTATGCCTTTCTTCTAATTGTAATTTATTAGATTGTCCTTGTATATTTTGCATTTTTGACCACGTGCGTATCAGGAATCAGCAATAATAATCTGTATCTACCGACACGTTGATTCACTGTTTGCTTGAAATAGCAAAGTGTTTACTTCGTAAATGCTGTTTTTTGGCAAAAAATGAAACGGGTGGTTGAGCCACGATCTGCAATGCGTGTCAATAAACTCAGCTTTTTCAGCGCAATCAACGAAGACGGCGGATTCCTTATTTATCACCTCACACGAAGCGTGTTTCCCAAAGAGCCAATCGATAAATCTCACTGGCATAGCGCTTTGTTATTTTTAACCCGCGCGGCACCGGAGTGAGGGTAAAGAAGGCGCTTCTTTTCTTCCCTGAATGTGAGATGCATTGCAATGAGACAATAAATAGCACACCGCGCGACGGCTGCTGCAAAAGTGTACAGAGCGCGTAAAAACCCTTCTGACGTCAGCTGGCCGGTGCATTTGTAATTCTTCTCTGGCTGAGCAAGCCGCGTGCGAGTCGTTTTACCACGAGGATTTGTTTGGTTTTCCGCTCTGGCGATGAGCGGCCTTGCGAACATCACTGTGCGAAACAAGCGAGGATCCGAATAGAACAACTGGCCTCGGATGTAACTATTTTGTTTGTTTAAACACTCCAATTTATCTCTTGAAAGAAGAAGGCTGTGCGAATATGTCATCATAGAGGAAGGAAACATTTCTCTCTGACATTACCGGTCGTTTTGTGGCTTAAACGAAACAGCCTTTCCAGATTTATTCGACAGTTCAAGTGAAGGAGACATTAAGTTCATTTTTATAAGTACTATAGCAGCATTAGTATTTCCCCATCAACCCGAGACCAGCACTTGCACTTGACACAATTATAAAAAAAATATTAAACGTCATATTAGGCTACCGGACTTTCCATTTTTCTGGAAGGAAATTCAAGTCAGTGAAAATCTCCATTTTTGAGCATGCGTGAAAATTTAATACCAACTCTCTTGACGACCTCTTTTGGCATCATGAGCGCCGGGCAAAACTTTTGAATAATTTTGCGCACTTACTCGCGCATTGCCACCTTCGTTTCCCTGCAATGCAAAGAAAAAAACTTGGCGGTCGCGCCTCCCCCTTCGACGGCGGAGCGAACGACCGCGCAAACGTGTGGCGAACACCTACTAGCGGTTCATGTGCTCCTGGCGTGAGGTGCCACGTTTTCTGACAGAGTGCTGTCGTGTTTTTTTTCTTTGCGTGTGGCTTCTCTTTCTTTTTTTTCTAATCGCTTGAGGTTGTTTTATTTAGTAAACTAAAAGCAATTATTAATATTGCGTCTACCTACTCTCTCGAGGCCATAAAAAATAAAATAAAAAAATCAAGCCTGTAATATGTTTGCATTGTGGATTTGGGTTCTGCGGATTCTTGCTGATTAGATTACATTTTCGATTTCCTCCATATTATATAAAATTGATTCTCATCACAGCGGAATAAGCGAATTTCCTCTCCAAGAAGTGGGCGGATAAACAAATATGGAAGAGACTGTGAAATAGCAATATAGATGGCCCTAATAAGCATTCATTTCTCTTGGGATCTCCAGTGCATGCTCAATTGGGATAAAGTTGCTCCTAGGTGACCAACAAAGTAATTATACGGAAGCTGGCCGGATCCAATTACAGTCAATAAATCTGTTTAAGCCCCTGTTAGCAAATATGGAAAAACAAACAAACACAAACCAGACGGTTACTTATTTTGCGTTGCGAGCTTTTTCCATTTGCTCTAGAAAGCATGCACTTATTGTGCCTTGCCTCCACTGGCATTATTTATTCTTGGCTGCCGCGTAGCTTGCCAACAAAAGTGCAGTAACCGACTCTCGCAAATTCCACTGCATCCAGAAATCCAGCAGTCACAATGGAAACGGTAATGGAAATTCACTTATCGAGTCGTTTGGAGAACGCGGTTGTGATGCGAGCATGACATTCAACCTTTGCCGCCCTGGTAACACGCACAAAAAGAGTCCCGACAGCTCGTTTATGCATTGCAATTAGTCGGGTGAAGTGGCGGCGCAATATATTCGCGAACAGGCGGCAAGAACATGAATGCAAACAGGCGGCGTACTGGAAAATAATTTCACATTCGACGAAGACGCACCGCTGCCAACAAGAACGTCATTTCGCTGCTCGAATTTCCTCCCATATCGATTCGCCACCCACGCTCGCGATTTCCAGACCGAGCAGCGGCACTTTCGCCGCCGCCGCTGATGTGAGACTCTGGCACGCACGCACACCGCTATTTGAGGCTGTGAGTTAACCGCCCACCCAACGATGATGCAATTGTTTCTCTTATAACTCGACCTTATATTTTATCGACATTTTTCGCATCGATCAATAATGAGGGCTTGAGAGCTTCACTTATTTACTGTTACATATTCACCGAAATTTGCGCCGCACAGAATGACACGCCAGAGGAGCAGCAAAATGTTTCTAGAACTCTTAGTCAAAGAAAACCAAAACCAGCTAGTAAGATTAAACTCTTCAAATTATCAGTGTTTTAAATATATTAGTCAGCACTGATCCCGTTTTAAAGAGAAAATTCACGAAATATGGACCAAGGCTCACAAGCATATTGGGATTTGCTTTATTACACAAATAAATAAAAATATATGAGGGAAAAAATATGGAAGATAAAAATATATCTCTAATTAGATAAATAACAATGCGGATTGACCGATACAATCTAACAATAGGGAATAAAAAGTTTATCAGCAATTTCCAACTAAAATTTTATCTATACAGCGTTCTTTAACATTTTGACCTGAGTGCAGCGATCGGTATTGTGTCCTAATGGACTCTTAATCAGCAGCAGTCGCCAAGCCATTCAATTAAAACTGCGCAGACTATTGTGCTTAAGTTTAGAATTCACTTGCATAAGAGAAACAACGAACAGTTTGCGTTCTCCGCTGCCGTATCCAGCGAAACAAAGTTCACCCAGGCTGCAATTCAACAAAGGGCACCGTCCACCTGTTACCTGATTAATCGAGCCTCTGATTGATTGTATTTGCATCCTTTCGAATCGGCTTTTCACTCTCTTTGTCATTCCTCAATATGCAATCAACTCCCGACGGGTTAGTGAGCGGCGCAGTTGCTTTAATTGGATTTCCCTGACGTTGATTTTATCACAGTCAGCAACAGACACTCGGTTAAATATATTTCAACGAGCTTTAAGTGCTTACTATGCGCATGAAAGGATAAATTAAATTGTTTATTTACAAAATTGATGTCAGGAGTGGATAAAGAAACCTAAGTATACCCACTTTGCTTCCATATTGATCAATATTTAAAATAAATATAAATAAAAATTAAACTTGACGGTTTTTCAATTCATGAAAAATTTTACCATGAAAACTTAAAAAAAATTAATTTTATAAATTAGGTTAATGTCCCACCGCAGTTTCTGTCTACTCTTCGATTTCTGAACAAGTCAAGTTTCACATGGTCGATTCAGCATCAGCAGCACCAGGCCAGCTAACTTAATTACACTCCGAGCCCTTTCCAGAGTTCACTGTCTGATGCTCCACGGGCGAAAGGTCAAGTGAGAGAAAAATAAATGATGGAGTCAATCAATTAGACGACTTTCTGTCTAACACACAAAAGCCTTTAATTTTTCGTGCGTTTAAATTGTAATTATGATCTTTCCGGCGGAACAATAGAACAATCAGACGTGTATCACCATAAAATAGCAGACAACCGTGGGCGTGGTAATTACTCACGGTGCGCACGGGGAAATGATAATTATCATCATCAAAAATGTACAGCTTGTTGCTCCACACAAGGCGTATTTCATTTGAAACTAATTTGACACGCTCCGAACGAGACCTCACAGAATCACGTCGGCGTATGGTGCTCGTAAATCTCTATTGATAAATTTGTCCCTTTGGGGGATGGCGGCCCGACGACTTTTCATCCCTCTTTGAGCTGCGGGCTCACATATATGTATTTTAACAGCTTCTTCTCATCGAACGTGATTGTGGGAAAGAAAAGGCAAGGTTATTTTAGTCAAAGCTCTGCTCAAAGGGCTCAATTTGGAATTTCTTGGAAATGGCCTTGTACCCGCGTACAAGGAATGGCAGAATTCTCGCTGTATTCAACAGGGATATTATTTCCTTAAAAAGGAAACATTTTTTCTCACTAAAAAATCTGTACTTGGATTGTAATATCATTGTTTCAACTCTAAGATAAAATAATATTATTGTTATTTAACGTTTTTAAATTTAAAAAAACCTTTGGAATCTCAGTTTCCCGTAAAAAGTTCCTTTAAAATCCCATCCCTGTGCGGCATTTTATTCACACGAAATGGTGATGCTACGGTGCGGTGGATCTCTTCACTCGTTAGATCCAAGTTTCTGGTCTCGTCTCTTTTTTTTTCTGGTGGTGCTCTGCTCGGTCGACCGTGTCTCCGGCACAGGCAACCCTTCCATGCCACGGGCGGCCCTTTAAATAGAAAGCTCACGCACACGCATGTGTGGGAGCAAAGCACCAGGTAAAGCACGCTGCACTGTAAAAAGCACAGCCACTACTACCGACTGGCTTATCTACCTCCTAGAGCCGATAACATCGAATCCCATGTGGCGTGGGAAGTTGACACTCAAAATATTGTGTTTTCTGTTTCAAAAAAGCCGTTGAAACAAGCACGGGTAACGCGGAGTAGAAAATTGCTCAGTCTCCGGAAACGCGATTTCTGTTTTAATCCAGTTGAATCGGTTTCTAGTTCCTGTGAAGGACCATTCGCATCCCGCAATGAATATTCATGAGAGAGTATCCCCTCTTTTGGCTTCTGGCTGAACTCTTGACCTTTTGTTTCCCTGCTTAATCAGCTTTTTTTGAAATGTGACGTTTTGAACCCCATCCTAGGATGGAATTGTAAAAGTTGGCTCGCAGAACAGCTAAAGGAGGCAAAAGCGGCGAGGGCGTTTATCACATCTCGAGCAGCCGACCGAGACAAGAGAATCGAATGAGTGAGCAGACGACACGAGAGTTACGTGACACGCACAACTCGCGAACTATTACGGTTGCCTAACCAGCGAGGTCTGTAACAGCATCAGCAGCCGCGCGGATAACTCGAGCCTGCGCTTTGCAACAAAAGACTGGTTTTTCGGCTTGCGTTGCAAATTCGGATTTGGGATGCACCTTATAAATCGATCGATTGAATTTTATTTTCAATCCTGTTGGGAAATTAAAGTAGCATGAAAAGATTTTCCGTTTATAATCAGGGGATAATATCCTACAAACATAGCAAAAATAGGCTTGTATATTTCCAGAGGATAAATATCCCATTAATCAGCTTGCTACTCGTCAAAACCTTTCAAAATGCGTTCTACCGGCAAGAGGAAAACCTGCATTATTTGTATAAACGCCCACCACTGAGCTGATTTCATCCGTTTATCCCTCTGAAAACTTCCACGCTGAGAGCTTATGAATATGTAGGATCAGCTCATAAATGGGCTGCTGGAAAACCTTGTATGTGTGCCTGCCCGCAAACTCACTCACGGAAGCCTTAAATTTGAGCCGGCGGGAATCAATATCGCGACAAGGAAGCAACCAAGCGAGCACCCGCCTTTTGTGATACCAACATTTTATATTGTGTCTCAATCCTTGCTGGCGATTTGATATGAGGTACGGTGTTGCGGCCACCCAAATTTCGACTGGGCTTTTAATGAAGTTTTTTATAGCCACGAGGGAGCTACCCAACACGATTATTGCAGCAGATCAAATTCGAATGCGTGGCAAGAGCGTCAAAGCCGAATCTGATCCGCGGCTGGAGTCTCAAGGGACCGAGAATGCGGATCACATTTCGTCTACGAGCGAAATTTGTGTCGGTACAGTGCGATTAAAAAAGGGGAGCAAGCTTTCAAAGGAGGAAATTGAAACTTTGTTAGGTCAAAGGAAATTTGTGTCTGCGTGCACTGAAAAAGTTTTGAGTATCAAAGTTGGCGACACGATCTTTTCCTGCTTCAGTTGCTTTTTTTTATTTTTGTTGGGTACATATATCTATTTGCAGTAAAAGCGTAGAATGCTCTATCATCGTCACTTAAGACTATTCTGCCAACTTTTCTCGACGTTCGTGGCAAAATATCTTACTAAATTGTGGGGCGGGGGAAATACGTTTATAAAGAGCGTAGTAAGTCAGCTGGTAAACAATGAGGCCGCAATTAGCAGGTGACCTTGACGACGATATCGTAATTACGTTAGTGAAATTATTTCATTTCCTTTCTTGCGGTGAAATTAATTATATATTTATTTAAAGAAACACCAATGGTGTACAACAGATATAGACATGCATAAATATTACAGTACACTAGCACGCATGAGAGTCAATGGGATCTTCTTGCATTCCAAAAAGTGGTAGAACTTCACATATTCATCACAGTATACACATTTGCAATCGAAACCGGCCTTACAATGATATTTCTTGTTAGTACAGTAAACATAATGATAATCGTGACAGGCGTGCCTGGTGAAAACATGTCTATTTAGAAAACAGGCAGTTTAAACCTAAAATCTCTGATGTCCAACTTTCCAAGGAGCGATAACATTAAACTATTTTTGACTGATGAAATTGAGCTGGCATTAAAGGGTATGAAAAATGGTAAAGCGCCCGGTCCGGACGGTGTGCGGAATGGGACGATCAAATTCTTGTGGGGGGAATTGGCACCCGAGATAACCGATTTCCTGAATACGTGTTTGAGGTTGGGCGGTTTCCCATCTGCCGGTGAAATTAATTAACAGTATTTTTTTATATTCTTGTTTATTCTTGTAATATAGTCAATAGAATAAATACATTGAATACAAATTTTAAAAGCAAGGAATGGCGAACAGTTCTAGCAAAATAAAGCTAAAACGATCCTTTACAAAGAAATATCACGCCGCACTGAGCCGCACAAGAAACTAAAAAAGGGAAGTAACAATTGAGCCGAATATTTTGTACAAAATATGTCTGGAAAAATGTATAGCAAGTACTTTGTGAGCATGGGATCAGATATGAACAACTTACAAATAATTATTTCTTCATATCAGTGTTATTTAAGTTTGAAGAATTGTCGAAAAGAAAAATACTTTCTCGATATTTTGTTATAATTCAATAACAAAGTACAGAGCAAAGTCAATTCCTTTTTTTACTGTCTTGATCAGAATTGCCCAGATGCACGTGACTCGCTTAAATCGGCTGGATAATCAAATTTTAAATCTTTATCACTGTTGCCTCAAGAGACGCTATGAATGAAACGACTTTAAAAACCACGTCTTGCACTGGTGACGTTTCGCGTCATGACATCACGAAATTAATACCTGCTTCATGCGTCACGATTAGAACGACGTCGCCCTCTCACTTTTAACTTAAGCTTATAAAAGCCATCATGTTGAGTTGGTTGAGGCGTTGAGGGTGTTTAAGAGGCAAGACAAAAAAACGCATTATATATCTACACAGTTATTGCATGTTTACTCAGCTGGTTATAATATGGATATGTGCACCTCCAAATTTAATACTTGTTGAGCAATAAGCCATTTTGATGCTTTCCAGAAGAGTGATCATATTTGATTCCAAATGAATATGATTATGATGATTGGTCCCATTTATACCTCAAGTCAGTTATTATATCCCAGCCCGTATATCCAAACTCAAATTCGGTGAAGCTTTCTATTTGAATATCGCCAGCGTCTGGGATTAAAAGATTGAAATTCGAGTGTCAAACAGAGCATCTGTTTCTCCCTTTAAATACCACAGCGAGAGCCCACTAAACTAAGCCATAAAATTATGCTGGTCACTAACTAAAGACCCCACGCTGTCAGCGATGCTGGTCCCACGACTCTATTTTCATAATTCAGAGTCAATCTCTCTGCCATTAGAGAAAGAGAGAGCTTTAAAAAAGCCTTTTACTCGGCAGCCACGCACTGGAGGCCTGAGAAGCGCGAGGCGATTTTATCTCAGGAAAGGCATCGTTTTTTGTGCGCTTCATTTCCTCTACCGCCCTCCTTCTCAATGTGTCTCCTTTAAATGCGGGGGCAGGTATGTACGAGAAGTTGTTCCCCACATTCGCCCGCCGCTCTCTCGCAAGCACATCTGCTCTTTTCCTATACATCTGCTCAGTGGCTGGTGGCTGCATGCACAGCATGATTATTCGGATATGCGAGAACAGTATCTCGACTTGCTTTCCTCGGCAAACCGCACGATTTCCACTCCACATTTCAAATTCCAGTTGAAAGATCAGACAACCTCGCGAATTAGGTTTCGTTCCGATTACTATTCCGCCTGTGTGCATCGGAACTGTCATTGTCGAATTGGATTTGCGTCTTTTTTGTGAAAAATCATTTCTAGCTTGACGCAATTTAATGATTACAGGATGAAAATATCGCAATTTCCGCAATTTCATACAAATAAATGGTAGAGAGGAAATAATTTTTTCTGTGGCCAGTCATGGTTGTTTGGTCACTTCGTAAATTCCATTTAAAAGCTCGCATATAGCAATAGCATGCTTTCATGTTGTTTGAAAAATACATGAGTTATAAAGGAGGATTAATATTTGACTCGGCCAGCATTCTCCTCTGTGAGTGTCAACTCTAAGAAAATCTTTTTATAAATTTTCTTCTTTTCATAAATATATATATTATACATATTTTACCCCTCATACGCTGAAGTTCACGTTCATTATCTAGATCACATATTATGCAGACTCAAATTATGGTCAGAATTCTTTGACTCTCCCCTTTTCAGAGAAAGCAGTCGCGTTTGATGCATGAATGAAAAAATCGATCCAAAATCATAGGTAGGCAGGGAAGGAAAAAGAAAACTTGCGTGTGAAAATGCACTCGGATGCATCTTCCCTCGTTACTCGAATTTTTTGCCGTGCGAAAGGAGCCGCCGCGGAGGATTTGACATCGTGAGCGAGTCCAGCCAAGGCGAAGGGGATGGGGTAGATCGTGGGATACTCGAGGGTTGGGCCAGCCGATTCTCACGCTCCCCTATATGCACGGCCGAGAAATGCACCGACTACCCCGCCGAGGAGTGCGTGTGAAAATAATATCGGCATTGTTCCGGCCACAAGCACTTGATGCTGCTTCCTTTGTTCCCATTCAAATTCTCTGTGTCCGTTTGTGCGAACACTGTGTGATTGCGTATCATTTCATGCCCGGTTTGGACTTTGGACGGTAGCAAATCTATTTGAAGTGGCTAATTGAGGATTAAGAGCTGATGAGACACACAATGAGCACGTTCGATATAGCAATAATCAACATGACGACGCGTATTTTTTCACGGGATTTGGCACACGCGACACTTTAGCACAGCTGTTTAATTATCGGGCTCACTATATAAATGCGTCATCAAGCTAAATGGTTTAATCACTTCGCATGATCACGAGAGAAAATAAACCTTCTGCCTTTTCAGCCGCCAAATTTTGTTTCCTCGTTTCGCCATGTCTGCGGTGATTATTAATTATATCAGAAACCGCAGCGCTTGGCAAAAACTAGGTGAAGGTCCAATGTCATTATTTCCCCATCTCGAAAGTGTTCTTTAAAACTTTTCGCGTCCTTTTTTATTGCTAAATCATGTCACTTGGACTGCTGCAAAACAAAATTCTGCACATGAATATAAATAACTTATTTCATATTCCAATAAACTTTTTGGACTGGGGAAAAGATACGTTCTTGTGGTGAAATTCAATGGATAAAAATCATTGCAATCTAAAATTTGTATGAGTTGGAACAATATTTCCCTGAACACTTAGTAAAAGAAAAAGTGGGGATGGGGAATGATTTTTTGCAATTAATTTGATAGCAATTAATTCTCCTGTCCAGGCTTAACAGTCAAAACCACTCTGTTGACAAAAGCAGCGGTGATCCAATTTGCAAAATAATCTACCACAACTCATTGATAACAATCAAGAATAATCAATATAACGCTTAACGTATTCCCTTTACATTCAAAAACTTACAAAATCATATTTTACAGATTTTCTTTTCTACCAAATAATTCTTTTTGCATAAAATTACACAGCAAATCACCTCGCAAAAAATGTATTATATTATTGTTTATTTTTAATGATGTATTTGGAGGAGCCTAAATACAAAATACGGAAATTTGTAAAATACAATATATTTGAAAATGATGTACACGGCTCTGGAGTAGCGTTAGATGCCGTGACTTAGTGTTCACCAAAGTGGCTTCGCATTTCAAGTAGTCTCTGTGGGGCCGTGCGGCACACGTGCGATAAAAGAACGAAATAAACATGCACCCTGTATATTTCTCTTGGGACTGAAGACACTCGGCAGCGGTATTAAGGAAGAATGCCTCGGCAAGTGCACTTAAGCCCAGGTTCGCGTCAAACAATGCGCCATTATCACCTCTGCCACAGAGACAAACACACATTACATTACAGATAAAAAATATAACGTCAGTGGCCTTACATAATTAATAATTCAGTGCATTAGAAGCGCGACAAATTAAAATTCTTAACTGTTTAAATCGACGATTTATTTTTAGATTTACTGACAAGTCTGAGTGTTATCAACTCATTAATAAAATGCTATTGTTATAGGCCGTAAATATTTACTCTTTTCTCTATCCAACTTGGTATCGAAAAAAATATTTTCGAAATTGAGGAAAACAAAACATAGCATGATTGTCAGATTTTTTGAATTTTCCGTATTGTTCAGAGGGTGAAGAATACCTTCATTGTGCAGAAATAGGATAACAACCCTCAGCAGCACAGGCGGAAATGACGTGCGCCGCACAAGGTTGAGCAGATGAGCATGTGCTGAATAAAAAGCAGCTGCAACTTTTTGAACGATGGGGGTGGGAGGGAAACAATTTTGGGCACGTGTTCCAACCGACCGTTCAGCTCTTCCTCCTTGCTTCCCTTGTCGGTCAATTAGGACAAAGTCGAGACGAAACTCTTCCTACATTATTATGTAATCAAACAAAGCAGGAATCATTTTTGGCCAATTGCATCATTTGAATAGCGTTTAGTACAGCGGCGCTGAAAGGAAGGCCTCCAACACGAGCCAGAGAATGCGTTTCATTATCAATCGAAGAGAGAAAGCGGCTGCAGAATATAAAATATCACCGCATGGTAAGAGAATACGCCCGCCGAGGCGGACACGAGTGGAATGTCAAGTGCGTTCAACTCGTTGCTATATTTATCTAGCAAACGGCAAATTTCAGTGTTTACCTGCGGCATCCTGTTTTCAAACATTCCTAATTTAGAAAAATATTTGCGGACTTCACGCTCCAAGCGGAAACACTACTCCTTCTTTCTCACATTAATTTAGAGCAACGAGATCGTCAAAAGCTGCTGCTGTCCATTTCCATTTAAATTCAAATTGGCGTTCATCTCCGTCACGCCAGACGAACGTTCTAATTTGTGTGCAAGCAAATCAGACGATCCATTTTCACATTTCCACGCGAGATACCATCTCGAACGTGAGAGTGCACCTCGCGATTGACAGGGTCAGAAGTCAACAAAGGGTGGAGGAGCAGTGATTGTGACAGCTCAACGTTTCACACCTTCGGAGCAGTTGAGAAAGACGAGATTTGGCAAACCGTTTGTTTTTCTACCACGCGATTCTTTAAAAGGGTGCACCGCGGGTGAAGACGTCAGCTCGCTATATAGGTAACTAAGCGCGGATTTGAATTAAGTTATACGCTAGATGACGTCATCCGCTCAAACGCCAGTGATATCATGCAGTTAATTTCGCTTTCCGCAAACTATCGAGTAGCATGACTCGGCGTTGCATTTCGGACAATTTTATTCCTGTTTGCATGAATCACCTGAATTGGCACTCAGGCTTTTCCTGATGCACTTCGACGAACCGGACCGATTTGATGGGAACATTTTCACAGCAAATGAGCCAATTTAAATTTGAATAATAAATATCTGCGCGTCTCGGCAAACCCCAGCGTCTGTCTGGGACCATAAAACAATAATTCCGTGGGCATCGAACGAGCCAGCGATCGAGCAGAATGCGTAATAATAATTCAGCGAAGGCCACACGATCGTCAACACAAAAAGCCAAGCAGGCAGGCAGGCAGGCAAGCTGGCTGACTGGCTGGCTCTCGTGATCGTGTGGAAACAACATAATGGAGCCGCCGCCAGACCAGGTATAGGTAGGTAAAAGTGTCCGTCGCGCCGCGGAGGGGAAGATGAGAGAGAGAATTCAAGGCTATCCGGTCACATACCTTGCTGGGGCTACGAAAACTGCTGCGTCCGTGGGCAAAGGACCTGGTGCGGCCCAAGGGCTCGTGTTGAGGGGCTGAGTTGGCGGCACCCATGTTGCCAAAATAAAATTCCGCGATTAATCCCGGATTTCGGCGCTCCTCAACACCTCATGGCACTCGCGAACACTTTCTCAGGCACTTTTGCGGAGACTTGAACGCCGGTTGGTGAGTCCTCCGAAGTAAAGACACCTTGTTCCTTGGGTCGTCCTAGGTCGTAGACCAAACCGGACTGGAGTGAGCCTATTTAAGGGAGGGCTCGGCGAGCGTGGAGCTTGCTCACCTTTGGCTCATGCACCGCGAACTGCCGAGGTGAGTTCCAAGCAACGCAGCCTGCCCGGCAGCCGTTTGCTTGCTTTGGCCAGCACCGGGAGGGGGGAGGCCAGCAAATAGGGGGGTATGAGAATTTTCCCAGCTCTTTTATAACGTATTGTATTAGCGTGCGCCGTGTATTTTTAATGCTGGCGCAATCCGTATGGAAGAGACACGGAGAGGCGGGGTAACGGTTTTCAAAACAAACGCATGCGACAACCACCACCACCCTGGGTGTAACGTGAAATCGACAATCAACTACTTCTTTAGAACACTTTTGGAGACTGATTGTTGTTTTGACCAGAGAAAAACGCGAGCTTTTTCTCTGAATTTATTTTGCTTCGTCGAACAGCTTTGTCTTCAGTTAATTTGTGGCACTTTTATTACTAAAGCGTTTGGTTTAGTTTGTAATTAATTCAGTCACTGATGGTAGTATTTAATTAGTATTATAGTGCAGGCATTTGAATAATTTTACAGGCACTTCACGTATTTTTCATAATCATAAATCATGAGCAATAAACACCAATATAAAATAAATAAAATATTGAAGCCGTGAACTAAAACAAAATCAAAAATTAAACTAATATATTAGTTTAATATTGGAAAAATATTTGACTACCTGCGATTCAGAATTTTACAATCATACAGCTTGAAAATAATATACACTTATATTTCTAAAGCATGATTTTCAAAACCTCGCCCTCATTCCGCAGGAAAACGCGAGTGACGGTTTGATTTTCAAGAAATCACAGACACCTGCCTCGCCACCGATTTCGGTTATAATTCTAATTGGATGAGAACAGCCATCCAGGTGGTAGAGAAAAAATCAGGTGCCTTCTCGACCTTTGCAACGGTTGAAATCCTCAAGCTCTAACAATAAGTCGTAGCGGATAAAAGAAATATGGAAAACAGTACTTACACAAATATCAGGAAGATTCTACCAAAGAAACGCTGATTTATCGCTTCATTTCAGGGGTGTCCCTGCGCATCTGAGCAACCATCCTTCGCCCATCCTGTAAAATTATTAATATAAGAAACAGTTCTTATTTGTTCTCATCCTCGCACTCTGGTAGTTTCACTTTCCAAAGTAATTTCTGTCGCATGTTTATTCATAAAACCAAAGCTGGCGTTATGTGAAAGACTCAAAAGGCGAGGAGAGCTTCGGGCAGTGAGATATATTGGTGCTCGGACGACCTCGGCACACACTCGAGCACCCAGCAGGGTCTGTGACCTGGCTCCCGCCATGTCACCATATCGTGCAGTATCCGATGCCCATATACCTCATTCCTCAGTTTCATTTCAATGAGTTTGCTGCTCACATTGGCGAGACAAAAGCTCCTGTCGTTTGTTAGAAAAACGACCAAGGCACAAGGCAACCACTGTCCTTTCGTGCAATCCATCTAACCAATAAACTCCAAGACAAGTCATTGTTTCATTTTTTCCTAGCAAAACCGCGAAGCACGTCCAAAAGATTTATGAAAACCCCGGAAACAAAATCTAAATAATTTTGTAAAAGAAAAGAGAGTTGATCGTAACCAGTGAAAAATTTTTCTGTGAGTGCAACAAATTAAAATTAAATAATCATAACAACTGCCAACTACTAGCAAGGATTAAAAAAATATTTAGGCTGAAAAAAATACTATCAATGCTTCAATAATCAATTCAATATTTCGTGTCTCTTTTATATGTATTTAAGAACTATTCGAATAAGGAAAATAACACTTATTGTTAGATAATCGGTCTTTAGATTAAAATATAGTTTAAGGCATAGTTATCAGAAAAACTGTTAATTTCAATGCAGTAAAAATTAACAAGTAGTATTATTTATTTCTTGTTATTCTACGCCAATGCTGTTAAAGTAGGTGGAAAAAGAAACGCCTATGACGTAAAGGAGCAACATTATCTTTAATTGAAATATTTTCTGTTGCGATATATTTCCGTGAATTTCGATATCTGAAAATAAATAGAAAAGGGGAATAAGAATTAAAAATTCATATTTATTGTTTTTCGGGCTCTTTTTAGAATCAAATGTTATTTCCAGCATTCCTCTACGGAATGACGTTCGTTTTACAAGCAGCGCTTTGTTTGGAAACAAATATTATTATGTTCTACCGTTCTACCGTCAAAAAACATCGTGCAAAAACTTTCAATGTCATGCATAATGCATAACATGCGATTGTAATTGTTAGCTGCACAAACAACTGTGAGCAAAGCATCACATCATGGATGGCAGTAAATTTTGATTTGTGGTCGGAAAAATCTCAAACAGCAATCAAAACAATGAAACAAAGCAGAGCAAACCACATTTAAACGACTTGAATGGCAGCAATTATTGCAAAAACACTCGACTTGCAAATAATGTATAATAATGCATGCACGTTTTATCTCGGTATCGGTGGTGAGCAATAATTATTTCATCAAAGGCTGCTTCGCCAGCGAAACTGCTCCGCTTGAAATAACAGACAGAGCCGAGAGCCGAGCTGATAAAATGAGCATGTGGAACAGACACAGACTCGCGCCACCGTCTCCAGGGGCCACTCGTCACTACTGTTAGCATGAATTAATGCGCGTACGAGAACTAGTCTGTGCTAATTATTTGTAATATAGGTGCCTGACGCCCTTGCTTAACAATTAGACATAGAGATTCAGCCTCCAAAATTAGCGATTTTTTATAATTATTGTACCACTCTTGCTCCTATCAGTTTGAGCGGATTAATTTTTTTAAAACAGCTTCGTGATTGAATTTAATTTGACTCTGAATTGGCGAGGCAACTCTACTTTACTTTAATATTTCAATTGTTGGATGCAATAATCAGATGATCGATAAGCTTTGTTCTAAAATTTGCAACAGTCAAAGAAGGACCTTGCTACAGTCAAAATTTAAAATATTCTCCAGCGCTTGACAACATATTTTGGCAGATTTCGATTCCTCTCGTCGAGATTTATTTAATAGTGCATGTCACTTTTTGGAGAAACGATTTGTTTTGAAATAAAATCAGATTTTAAGTAGGGAGACAGTCATCACCGTTTAAAAAGCATGCTAACTTTGCAGCCACTTTTCTAAATAAATTATACTGATACAGTGATACGATACTTTTGTCAATTTTGGCTTCAACTGAATCCTAAGGGCTCAGTTCATCCATTGGCAACGAGGATTTTGCAGTATCAATCCTCTTTAGTATTCAAGACGATATTTCACGAATTTGATGCCAACAGAATAATTTCAACTTGAGATACCAGAATAGATCAACAAAAAATAGCAGTAAAATCCAAAAGAAAGCAGTTTTAACCTATAAATTATTTGTTTAAAATAATGAGTAACTTTTGCTGAGTTACTTTAACCATCATTAAACATAAATTTACAGTAATATCGACCTAATATTCAAATAGTGCGCAAGTATTTAATAAAATTATTCATTGCAAATCAAGAGGTTGGAATTTCTATGAATTAATCTGGTCACGAAATCTACTGTTTAAGAATAAGTTTGGTATGCGTGTGTTGTTGACCTTTACAAACTAATTTCAAACGATCGATAACAGGGCAAAAATTGAGGTTTCCTAAAAAAGTAATATAATTTAATTTTCGACCCCCTCCAGCACAAAAGAAAATTTGTACGAATTTCAATAGTTTTGAGATTCCATTTAAACAGAAATAATAAAATAGAGCTGGATGTTTGAACTCTTGATTTCCTTCCTCAGCGTGACGCCTCTGTTTCTACTCGGAAACTACACAAGCATGCTGCTTTCCCGCCCGGAAAATCAATATCCTCGACGAGCCCAAACAACCCGCACCCCACACGCGAGAGTTGCAGCGCCAAATTCGAAATGTCCAAAGCCGCGAATACAAAGTGAAAGTGGCTAATTCGTGCATTTTAATGATCGGCCTGCCTTTCATTAAAAACGCCTTATATGCACCGCGAGTTGCGAGAAATCTGCGTCTGGCGACCGCCGCAGCGGGTCTGCAAACAGGCAAACTGGAGAGGACCAGTCCGCCCCTACGCCTGGCATCTTTTTCCCTCGAACCAATGCTAATTTGAATAATTTATTTGCGCGAGAAAGACTGCTGAGAACGGCGAGCGAGTTAAATAGCCCCTAACGCGCACCGTCTCTCTCACCTGTCACCTGGACTTTTCACTTGATGTCTGGGAAACTCACCTGTTCGGTAAAAGGTGCTTCGAAAGTGGGAGGTTGATCTGCGAATCGGAAGAGTGTCACCTTCTTTTGGCACAGTCCGAGCGCCGATCCAAACGAAATTTCGGCACCACGCACAGGTTAATCGCACTGATGTTGTTCTCCAAGCAATGCTACAATACAACACACTTTCCGCCTTGGTACAGCAGCGAGCAGCGTCGAACGTCGAATCTGCGCAAAATCAGAGCAATAAAAGAGAAAGAGCAAAAGATCCAAGCCAAAGACGTGCAGCAACGATGCTCTGCGCGCCATCTATCGGACCGAGCTGACACCACATGTTCGCCTCTCACATTGAATTTTAAGTATGATATTATTATAAGTTCGAGAGAAATTTTTTTGTCAAAAAAAAAAATTAGTCTTACCTTTCCTTGAAAATACTCTCTAAATAAGCTAATTAATAGGAACAAGCTAAAAATCCAGGTGTTGCCGTTTAAATTTGTGAGAAATTCGGCTCAAAATTTTGCATAAATAATAATAATTATATGCAAATCAAGCACTTGTGTGTCCCTCTACTGCAAGACCACGATTTATTTCACAATTCAAATTAACCTGAAATTCGCTCATCATTGAGAAGATCGCGACGAGAGAGATCGAAATCAAGCTAAATAAAACGGGGAACTTTGCAAAATCTGAATTTAACTGTTCCTCGGTCTTTATTTTGATTATTGCACATTTTGTAGAAATAAAATAACAGTAATTAACAACAGTTACTGCTGCTAAATTTCACAAAATAAAAATGGCTCAATAAACTACATAATATCGTGTCCTGGTTCCGGTAAAATTGGGCAACTTCCAACAATTGAAAATTATTTTCTTTCATTTGAATATTATTTATTTTATTTAAATGAAAATTATAATCAAATTTGGCAGATCAATAATTGAATTCACAATTCAGATAGATAATATTATCTAACTAATTCGTTGTGGTAGCGCTGAAATTGTGCATTGATCAACGAACTTTTTTGCAAAATTTGCGTTTGGTTGTTGAGCTAAGCGCTACCTAGACGGATTACGATTACACTCTTGAAATAGAAGTGTGAGAAATAATTGTAGAAAAATTCAGTTTTTTTCCGATTTATGCTCTTTTTTTATTATTTCATGTCATGAATTGTCAATTAAACCAACTGGATGGCATAAAGAAATAATTATAATGTTCTTCAATCTGATAATAGTCTTAAAACCGACATTATTTCCCCAAATCAGAAGAAATCATACTTAATTGATGCATCAGACAGATAAATACATTTCAAGACACGGTGCTTTAAGGTCACATTTTTTAAGTTTGGACGGAAATTTCTTTAATTTTAAAGCCAAAATTTATGGCTCTTTTTTCCCGTCTCTTCTTCTGTTATAAAATACTTGCTGCTTGTATTTGTCGAGTTCCTATAAAAAAATTTAATCTGAATACACTGCAAATTGAGAATCCAACACACATACCACATCCTTTTGTTCTCGAAGGCTGTCAATTTCCGGCTCAAAATAGTTTGGATCTCTAGCTGGGTCAACGTTAATGCCCACAGCTGCTTTTTCATCATTTGGATAGAGGGCCATGCATGTTTGCTTCCAACGAGTTAAAGCTGTGACACAGTTTTTGAAGTTGACCGTGGTGCCAGGTCCTCCAATCAGCTGCACGGAGTCTTTACCGCAAGGAATGGCCAGTGGCTTGCTCACGTCTTGACAAGTGTACTTGCTGAGAGGATTTTTAATATCTATAGTTGCTTTGATTTAATACAATTATACTCACGGTGATTGAGTTTCAAATGATTGGACCACCAGCATCTCCCTGATTTTTTTCATAACCGCTGCATCTTTGGTCGTGCTGAAGTAAAGAGAAGCGCCAAGAGATAAAGCAGCAAATCGAAGGCAGCGGCAAATTACATTTTTCTTCTCGCTGTCAAATGTCTATAAGCAAAAGCATTATTTTGGTTCAAAATTAGCTTTAAAAGAATTACCTCAAACACATCATATTTGGTGCCAATGATGACCAGTGGAACAGGAAATGGCTCAATAAAGGGCTCTCCCTGATGAAACAAATTGCCAGCATCTCATTATAATAAATGTGGCATTTTCTTACTTCAAAGTTTTGTCCGAGCCTAGCTTTTGCAGCCTCTTTTATTTGACTGACTTTATACTCCGTCTTTGCTGCAGTTTTTACTAGTTTCCGGACGTCACTAGCCACGCATTCTATAGTGTCCCACATCTCACTTGGTTGTGATAAATCCAGAATTAGGAAAATAGTCAGATGTTCAACGCTAGCAGTTGAGATCGGAGCAGTAAGCAGGTCCGTGTACATTGTGCCGCCTCCAAGTTCAAATATGTGGCACACGTCGCTCCACTTAAATTAGGAATTTTATTTTACAATTTAAATTTAAAAAAATCAACCCCGTATTACCAATGAGCGGCTCGATCTGCGTCCAAAATAATAGTCCATGGCTAGCGTTGGCTTCGTATTTTCATTTCGATCCAGTAGAAGATTTATTAGAGTTGATTTGCCCTGTAATTTAGCACAATGACATTATTTAAATACTGCTGGAAAAATCTCCAGACTTACCCCGCCTTTGTTACCGATGAAAAACACGGTGTTTTTAACGCTCTCCTTCTCTGTGTAGCGTTGTTTTGATGAGCTGATGGCCATGTCCAGCAAGCTTTGGAACTCGGGCGAAAGTGGCTTAGCTGCCATCTCTCTATAATCAGATTAATTGATAAATCTATGTTAATTTATTTTACTCACACCGGCACGTGCACTACATATTATAATAATTTAAAACAATAGCGACTATGTATATCGTATGTATGATATAATAACCTCACATTTTATACTTTTTACAATGAATTTTGAATTTTTGCGGAAAATTCCGATTCAGTCAAATCTCGAAAGATTATCCGGGACTGTAGTTGCATGACTGTACTCATGAATCCTATGATTCCCAATTAATGAACTTAAGTATGTATGTACGTACAAAATACAAACAAACAGAAGCCGTTCGTGATTGTGTTAAGTGGTAATGTTAAATGTAAACAAACAGCTGGAGGAACGAACTTAAGTTGCTGACCAATCACAGCGCAGAACGCTAAGGGGGGCGCGGCCCTAGCCCTGCCCTAACAACATCAACAAAAAAGCAAGTGGCCCGAGGCCGGCGGCCAAATTTTGAGAGATGACATAAGATTAAAAAATCTAACAAAAATTAATTAACTTAATTCTGATAAAATTTGCTCTGAAAATCACAAGGCAACTTATCTGTAGCAAGACGCGAGTCAAAGTCGAGGCTGATGTTAATGAACTCAAGCAGTTTGCCAGCGCTAGGGGTTGTTTCTGTTTGATCAATCAGCTGATCTCGCTCTTCAAGGTTCCTCATCGCTCATCTCGCCCGAATTTGACCTCTGAAATGTGCGTTAAAACAATAACTTTCATTTCCATCTGTGCGCTGTCCCTCGCCGTGCACTCAGAGGCCGCCAGCAAAAAGGACGACGAGGCGGCCAGAGCGGCCAAGCTACCACCGTGCGAGTCGTGCAAGCTGTATGTGACTGCATTCCTGAAAAGAGTGGATGCAACGGCCAGGAGTGCAGACGGTGGCCTCAACCTGGACGAGGTGCACCGGAGGACATGCGACGGCATCGGACGCAGCGAGAAGCAGTGCAAGGACAGCGCCCTCAATCACAGGTCGCATGTTGATCAGTGGTGGGCCTCTGACCGTCAGCTGGACCTTTCTGAGTGGCTCTGTCAGGATAAGCTCCAGGTAAAATACATATATGTAAATTAAGGAGGCTGTAAAGATTAAAAGTATGTATGACGTATCGTTGAAGCAGTGGCCTTTTATGTAAAGCATAATATGAACTCATAGGTCAAACATTATCAAATTATCTAAACTATTGCTTTAACCTTCGGCTGAAATAAATTTATATTATACATAGTCTTATATTTTTCAATTGTGCTGAAATGTTTTGAATTTAAGATTGACTAATTGTTTTGTTAGTATGTATCGCGCATACTTTTTGGTTTAGGTTTTGAATTCAAAATGTGATTGCCCATCCCCATTTGAATTGCAAATTAATTTTTGCTCCTGCTAAAATTTATATGTGAATTTAATCACCCTTTTCAACCTTTTGAATTTTGAATGCTATGTAAATCATTTATCAATCAGTATTTATATTTTAATTTTTGTTCGTGTTAATCCAAAAGTTAAAAATAAACTATTTCCACTACTAGCACCATACTTTTCCTAAATTCCAAGTTTTTCTTCCTCCAGGTATGCTGTCCAAGAGGTCACTTTGGGCCATCCTGTTCACCGTGTCCTGAGCACCATGGTGGCACTGGCACCTGCAGTGGTAACGGCAAGTGCAGCGGGGATGGCACTCGTTCTGGTGACGGAAGCTGCATTTGTGATAGAGGCTATAAAGGTGTGATGTGTGATACATGCATTGAAGGATACTACGAGTCCTTTCGAGACAGCAAAAATCTGATCTGCTCACCTTGCTTCATCGCTTGCAAGGACACGTGCTCTGGTGCCGGCCCACTGGGCTGCAGAGCGTGCAAAGATGGCTGGGAATCTTCTGACGAATTTGGCTGCCATGACATAAACGAGTGCATCGAGTTCACCGGTGCTTGTGGTGCAAATCAGTTCTGTGTCAACACTGAAGGATCCTACTCCTGCTTGGATTGTGACCGCTCGTGCGACGGGTAAGTTCAAGCATTTTTTCTCATCAGGGTTAAAGGTGGTAATTTTAGAATTTTTTAACTATCAAACGGTTAAGCTCCAAAAATTTAGTACTTACATCTTGCATTAAAACACGAGTGGAATTTTTTATAGTGACACTAAAACTCGATTTGACTTTATTTTCTTCATATTTTTTTCTATCCTACACACGCTGATCAATATTAATCAATATATAGAAAATATAGTTATTCTTAAATAGCTTTAAAAGCAAATGCCAACATCTGGTGCAAAAACTGCAAGAGTTAAAGACAATCATTGTGGTTTCCATGATATTGATTTTAAATCAATGCAAATTACATGCTTCGATGCGGCGCAGCAATTAGGCACTCAGAACAACCACACACAGTTTTTTAGAATCTGTAGATTCAGTTTGTTCCATGATTGAAACAAGTTGCTGACGTATGTATCTTGGCCACTTTTTTTGGTTTCACTGGAACAACTTCTTGTCCTCCGGGAGGTCTCTCTCCAATTGGCTCTGCCATTTTCAAATGCCTCCTGCAAATATTAAAAACATTTTCATGATTATGTATTCCTTTTAATTACGATAGCAAAGACGCCGCTAGAAGCGTATGAGAAAAAAATCAATTTCTTTAAAATTTCACGCACACCAAAAAAATGTTTCAAATTATCAATGAACACTGCCAGAGTTAAATTGCGCAAACATTTATGTAGAGCAATTTTCTGATAATTTATACATCACTTTAGTCAATTTTCCAAACATAAATCAAAATTCTCTTAAAGATATGACGAGAGATTGCATGTCGAAGGTCTGAATGATTTTGTCTCTGCCGCAAGCAGAAAGAAGAAAGAATGTTTGGAGCGATTAGCAAGCCGAAATTGGCAGGAAACGCAGTCCAGAGAAAAAGCGACAAACTCGTTTGTACAAGGAGGAAGTATCGTTTTCATCCTATTCTTTCTTACATGGAAATTTTAAAGTTTTGATTGCGCAACTAGATGCTCTTGTTGAAAATTATAAATAAGTGGCGCGCGATCTTACGGGCTTCTTACCAAACTTCCGCGGCACGAACGAAATGGCCCAGGAATTGCACTAGAGTCGACTGCAGCGGCGAATAAATACACGTCCATAAACTTAAACAATTAAAAACATTTTTTTCGTCTCAACGGTCAGCATACAGCATATTTACGGGTTTTTTTCCCAACAATGACTGTGACGCTCAGCTTTCCTACTCACAATAAAAGTAATCATTTTTCCTAAGCATAGCCAGAATACCAAAAAAACGATGAATACAATAATATAACTATAAATATGGCTTTATTCATAAAAAAAACTACCTTGTGTTAGTTCTTTGTTGTGTTTTAAGAGCTTTTTTGGTTCGGAAAGAAACGGTTGCAGCGGCCAAATGTAAAACTTGACCTTATCCCTCCTCTGTCGACCCATTGGAGGCCTATGGTGGCCGCCACGGGGTGGCGCTCTCTCCTCCCTTGGCAACCTGAATATAAAAGTTGCGACAACTACTACTATTAGACCATTACGGTCCGGAAGTCGTATTTTTCTACCGAAACGGATCAAAACAACCCGTTTCAGTAGATTTTCCGGACCATATATATATATGTGTGTATATATATATCAAAGTTTAGTGTGATTATTTTGACTATTTGTGTCGCAACTGACAAGAGCGGGAGGAACCGCAAAACCCATAATTTGCTACTCCTCGCCGCTGTACAATATATATCAGCCACCATTCAGTTCACTCTAAATGATATTTCAAAATTGCAATTTTAACATTTGAAAACTTTTCTGGCTTTCTTGTCAATACAGCATTATAACTTTTAATTGGAAGGAGGTGCGTGGTGACTACAAATATGATAGAAGAGATGATTTAATTTGTCTTCAAACATTTAAATTTGCACTAGTTTCAATGATCAAATTAGGCAGTCTATTATTGTCTCGGGGGGATCTGCTTACCGTGATAGCAAAAAATATCGATATGAAGCCAACTTAATTGGAAACGACGAACACTTTTCCTTCGCTCACCGCTGTACTGCTTAAAACACGGTAGTAGACTGCTTTCAAAGTGAAGCGACACTACCACTGCACACTTCTTCCGACGCTGCTGACACTATACTGCCTCAAAAAGTCAAGATGCACGTGTGCGTCTCACGACGACTGCTCGCTCTCGCTTCTCGCTCGCGCACAATTAGGCATAAAGCGGTGACGCGTACACAGTGGAGAGTGGAGATTAGGTGGTAGGGAAAGAGCGTGAGTGCGGATCGCATTCGACAAAAGGATATTTACGCGACTTTGTCTTTTTTATCGGCCGTAGTATGACAAATAATATTTTAGGGTTCGAACGGCTCCCTTCAGCCTATCTATAACCACCAATTAGTGCCCGTTGGCTCGCATTGTTAAGGCACTCTCAGGAGTGTCAAAGCTATGGGAGGTATTTGAGCCGGAGATCTAATACTGGCTACCCAATGTCGGAGATGGCAAAAAGTGGTTAGTTTAGTGACTTGAAATGCTCAAATTGCTCAACGGGCTGGGAGGCGCACCGACGCCGACTCGCTACTTGCTGGTTTGCACCTTTCCAGCATGCGTGATTTGGCTTCACGGGACGAATGTCTAGCGTTTCAATGCAGTCCTCGGTGTGGAGGCAAGTGGCCCTTAAGGGGGCTGGGTCCCTGTGCGGCCTGGTGCGCCCATGTTATCCGTTCGCGGTGTTATTGGGACCCGGGTTTCAGCATTCGTGCTAGTGCAGTGCGCGCCCTTCCCGGTCCTCTGGTCCTCGGACAGGGATAAAATGAGCAAAAAAAATTAGTTCTAAAAACCTGAATTTAAATAGCTTTATTCAGGATAATTATTTCTTGCAGTCCACTTCAGCATTTTCAATCAAACTGAGCGATTATCATTCACAAACCTGTTTGTCTGAAGATTTGATGTATGTAGGATTATTTAAAAAGACACTAAACCTTGTTGTTTGTATTTTAAAACATTTTGCCAGTCTAGTAGCCTGTTAATATAGAAGTTATACTCTTTCACCGTAATGTGCCACGCATTCCTCTCCCGCGCGCGCACTCCTTTGCGTCACAAAAGGAATCACACTAGTTTTGCATTTTTCGATTGGGCTCGTCAGGTGAACCACTCGCCACTGGATGCGCGTAACTTGTGTTTTCAATATTAGTAACCTCTCACTAATTTTAGAGAAATGGCACAGCTTTTAAATGTAAAAACACACACTCGATGCAACCTTCCTGATCGATGGATATTTCACCTATTTCCTAATGGATTGGTCCGGTAATTGTCCTTCGGGACATTCATTTTCCCTTCCTTTTTAAAATGTTTCGAATTATCAATGAACTACCAGAGTTAAATCGCGCAAACATTTTTGTAGAGCAACTTTCTGATAAATTGTACGTCCCTCTAGAAAATGTTCCAAACGCAAATCAAAATTCTTTTAAAAGAGATGAAGAGAAATTGCAAGTCGAAAGTCTGAACGGTTTTGTCTCTGCCGCAAGTAGAAAGAAGAAAGAATGTTGCGAGCGAATAGCAAGCCGAACTTGGCAGGAAGCGCCAGTCCAGAGAAAAAGTGACAAACGCGTACAAAGAGGAAGTGTGTGCATCTTTTTTCGTTTTCATTCTATTTTATATCACATGCAAGTTTTTAAAAGGGTTTGATTGCGTCACTATAGATTAGATCTAACGAGACATCCCTCAATATAAAACTCTAAAACTGCAATGAAACCAAAATCATCATGGCATATTACAATAAATTAATGTTAAAAAACCGTGGATGAAGAGAGGTGATGAAGTTTAGTAATAATCAGGCTCCTCAACGAGGAAGTAAACGAAAAAATTTAAATTTTAAGAAACTAAATGGCTCCAAATTGGAAAATTCAATTTGGATGGTCACCTATTAGTGAAAATTTCATGAAGATAAATCAAATAACAGGTTCTCATACTGTTCAGCAGCTGTTTCGGCCCCCCATACCTCGGATCAGCAGTATGGTTCACCTTAAAAAAATCGTAGCCGCAGTATTATGTAGCTTTAGAGGATTCTGAATCAGCGATCGTCTAAAGCTTCCAGCTTTTCCCATGTAGGTTTTTACTCGGATTTTTAAAGCACAAAGCAACGATACGAATTGGTTATTCACTTAACAATGTTTATTCGCTGAATAAAACAGGTGCCAAGTTTTCTTTTAAACGTGCGTTTGGCTATATCGTCTGGCTATTGCGACATCTCACATCCGTCCCTGCGGGCAATCGGTGGGCAACTAAGGCAGTGGTATTGGAATTACCGTCCGAGACCGGTCTAATTTAGATAAAAATTTGCTTATGCGGATACGGATCAGCAGTGATGTTATCCCACGTCAAAAAGACATCAACAATTATCTTTTGGACAAAGAGAGAAAGTCAGTTATAAGTGTTGATAAAAAATACCATGTTAAGACTGACGATGAATTTTTGTTTGCCCTTGAGTTCTCATTCATACAGAAGAAATTCGGCGACAAATTGTTCGACAAACGATAGATATGACTTTGAAAGAATGCATAGGCACTGGAACATTTATTTACAAATGGCCCAAGAGTTGCATTCGAGTCGCCTATAAAATGAAACAATAATTAAAAAGATATTTTTTTACGTCTTAACAGTCGTCAATATGCAGAGTGCTAATTTTCCGATCACAACTGTGCCGCTCATTGTCAGCCTTCCTACTCACAATAAGTAATCATTTCCTAACAAGCAAAGGCAGAATACCAAAAAACCGATGGATACAATAATTTAATTACAATGATTGCGTCGCTCACAAAAAACTACCTTGTGTTAATTCTTTGTTGAGTTTTCATAGCTTTTTAATGCGTAAAGCATCGTTGCAGCGGCCAAATGTAAGACTTCCCCTCATTTGTCCCCTATCGCCCCTCTGGGCCTTTCAGTTCACTCTAAATGATACATTTCAAAATTGCTATTTTAAAATTTGAAAACTTATCTGGCTTCCTCGTCAATACAGCATTAAAACTTTTAAAAGGAAGGAGGCGGTAACTGGTGACTGTAATTATTATGATGGAAGAGAGACAATTCAATTTGTCTCGAAACATTTAAATTTGCACTTGTTTCAACGATCAAATTAGGCAATCTATTATTGTCTCAGGGGATTGCTAACAGTGGAAACAAATATTGAAATGCAACCAACTTAACTGGAAACAATGTACACTTTACCTCTGAACTGCTGGAACCGCGGTAGTAAACTGCTTCACAGTGCTGCTGGTTTTTTACTCTCAAAGATAGCTGAGTCTCGCGTGCCGCCAGTGCCGCGACCGCGAGAGGCACAGAGGCTCCTGGTGTGAGCAAGCGCAAGCATTTATTGCAGTCGATCCACTTCAGAATTATTATCAATCAAACTGAGCGAGTATCATACACAAAATCTATTTGTCTGTAGATGTGACGTAGGATTTGAAAAGACACCAATCCTTGTTGTTTCTATTTTAAAACATTTTGCCAGTGAAGTACCCTGTTAATATAGGCGTTACTCTTTAATCGTTATGTGCCACGCACTCCTCTCCCCCGTGCGCACTCCTTTGAGTCACTAAAGGAATCACGCCACTTTTGCATTGACCTCGTCAGGTGAACCGCTCACCACTGGATGCGCGTAACTTGTATTTCCAATTTTTATTAACCTCTCACTAATTTTAGAAAAATGCATGGCAAAGCTTTATATGTTAAAACACACACACGATGTATCCTTCCTGATCGATGGATATTTCAACTATTTCTTAATGGATTGGTCCGGTAATAATGATTGTCCTTTTTTCTCATCCTTTTAAAAATGTTTCAAATTTTCAATGAACCAATAGAGTTAAATCGCGCAATCATTTATGTAAAGCAATTTTCTGATAAATGATAATCCCTCTAGAAAATTTACCAAACATATTCACAAACCAAAATTCTTTTAATGAGTTGACGACAGATTTCAAGTCGAAGATCTGAATTCTGAATGGTGCGTGTCTCTGCCGCAAGCGGAAGGAACGCTTCGAACGAATAGCAAACCGAAGAAAACTCTAGACCAGGGGAAAAAGAAAAAACGCAAGCCGATCACGACTGTGTCGCTAATTCCTATATGTTTTCTGTGGTCAACTAACAACAATTAATAATTTCCTAATCAACGCCAGAATACCAACAAATCTGATAGAGACAATCATTTAATTACAATTAATGCGTCGTTCATAAAAACTACTTTGTGCTATTTATTTTGTTGGTTGTTAATAGCTCATTTCATGGTTGCTGCGGCCCAATGTAAGACTTGCCCTTATTTTCGACCCACTTGGCCTTCTTTCGATGAATTTTGGAACAGAAAATCAAACATGCTGATTTAAATAGCACTGCTGTGCAGACAGTAAATAATTAACAAATTCATACAATTCAACATTCAACACGAAGATCTTCAAACGGTGTCTCGCACGTCTCTTACAAATCCGTCCGTAAGAGCATAAATAATAATTAGACAAATGATGAATATTTAGACAGCCAAATTCTAAAATCTGTAGTATCGACAACAAATTAAAGTAGAATCACGGTGCCTGGCGAGGTTTCAAATATTGACGTGGCTTACGATCATCTAAATCGCCCAGCGAGGAAAAATTACAGATTGGGTGGTGTTAACATTCGAAACTCATTTCCTCTGTTTGATTACTGCTCAGCATAATGAGTAAGGTCCGACGTTTTCGATCTTTGCCGACGCAGAATCCTCTGCAAGAAGTTCAATTTGTTTTACTTTTGTTTTGGAAGAAAATAATTTTACTACTGATTGCAGCCGACAGGACAGAAAAAGCCAATTCGCAGAAGAAGATGAGCGTATTAATTATTATTTTTTCAAATCAGAATTTCGATATCTATCCATCCTTATTGTTTGTAAACCAGCAAATAGCTTCAAACGCAATTAACGATTTAAATTTCAATAAAAAAAATCGTTTGAGAATCAGAGAAAATTTCTTGGCCTTTGAAGACCATCTTTTCACGTAAATATAAATTGCCTCATGCATTAATAGCAAATTATTATTAGCTGTTTATTCTCACAATTTGTCAAAGTACATTCATGTTATCACAGGTCAGTTTAATTATCCCATCCGAAAATAATCTTTTCAACTGTTTGTATTATTTTTGCAGGCAAAGCAGCAGGGCTAGAAACTGCAAGTGTTTTCAGCGCGCGTCGATTTTTTCTATCTTGCTGCTGCCGACAAAGCCAATTATAATCGGGCAGGCGCTATACATATTATTATGACTGTATTCTTTCCTGTTGGAGAGTCTCGCATTCACGAAACACAAGCCAGCAAAATATAGAGACTCCGCCGTTTGCAGTTGCGAAATATTTTCCTATGCAGCAGCACCGCCGGTTAGAGACAAACACACGCGCATTCTCGGAAATAAAGAACGACGACGGATCATAATGTGCCCACCGAAGGCACATTATTTATCGCGATCCGGTGTTGATTGTGAGCACTCAAAGGGCGATAAGCGGCAAGAAGTTTTACCTTTCTGCCAAATAATGACGGGCACTGCATTAGTTTAGTTTAGTTAAATTTATTTGCATTCATACAACACGGTACGGAAAGTTAAGTTCCTCCATTCCTATCCGCGTATTTACAAACTAGTAAAACGCCATATTTAAAGGATCGATGAAAAATACATAATGTATAAATTCCTCATTGTTTATATATAGAGAGAAATATATTGAAAATTCGCTTTAAGTAGCTGGTTAGGAATATTTCGAGATACTTTTCAAATATTTGTCACATTAGATATCGGACGGCAGTTTACCAATTTATTGAATGGAATTATTCCGCTCCTTTAATAAAGTGCTGTTATGTTGTTGCAGGTGCAATGGCGATGGTCCTGACATGTGCGAAAAGTGCGCCGAGGGCTTCAAGGACGCGCAGGGTGTTTGCGCTGAGGTTAACCAGCAACAGCAGACCGAGCAGGCGACTTTTACGCGATATGTGACCTACGCAGGACTTTGTGTGGCCACTTTCATCATTTTCAACAAAAATACTCTGGTCGCGATGGTAGTCGGTGCAGCAGTATCCGTCTACATAACAGTTGCTGAATACATGTACGGCGAAACAAATTGGGACCTTGGTTCTCTCGCGAAAATGCTCAAAAATTCGGAATGAATAATTTGGTTCGAGCCGCATTAAGAAAGCATTTATTTCGAAAATTGTTTATGAACTGTTTTAAACTGATATATCAAGCTCGCAATTATGGTTTGAATTTGAGTGGTTTTGTGGATTGGTGCACAGCACAGGTGAGAAATATTAAAGGTCGTCGTGTGTTTCCCAATTTCTAACAAAGTTCAACCATTGAAAATGTACCATTTTTATAGCATTCTCTTGTCAGCGTGTATTAATTTTTGAATTAAATTGGGATGTTAAATTTCACTTTTGTTTATATGCGCAATTTAAGTGTATTAGGTCGTCTAGTCAAAGTTTGATGATAAAATAATCTAGTCATGTGTAGTCGCATCTGAATAAAACTAAAAATCTCAATTTTTGTCAATCACAACTAAATAAGATATTTTATTTTAAGTACCCGCCTGCAGAAAATTTGAATGAATTGTTGGCAATAGTAATATTTTTGTTCCTTTCCGAGCCATATGTGATTGCCAATCAGGTTTTTATTAGGATATTTTGGATCTTCAAACCAAAAATAAATTGTTTTTATATTATATAATTTCTGTAAAACTTGTTTTTGATAGCTGCTGCTGACTATTTGGACTTGAGAATATTAAGTTTCCTCTCTTTTCTCTTTGAATTTCATTACCGATTTTAATTCGCCATCGATTTCTTAGCCGCTATAAAGTAGTTGAATGGGAGCACAATTTTCCTGTAACAATGAAGTCGATTTTGTATTGATTCACCTCTTTAGATGGGCGACCCTTTAATAGAGAATAACTTCGCGTTCCAATATCATCTAATGGGCTCCCGGGCCTCATTGGAGGAAGCCCAGTCCAGGAAAGTGCCAGCTCCTGTTCCTGCGGGGTCTTTTATTGAAACGCTATAGACATTCGTCCCGTGAAATTAATCCACTTTGCTGGAAAGGAGCAATAACAAGTAGGAAGTCAGAAACATTTCGCAAGCATCCCAAATCTGAATTGATTCGTCATTGCAACTCAAGGAACCAAACGTGGGTGCAAAACTAGCCTGAACTCGACCCCGAACATCGTTCTGATTCTCGCATTGCAACGTGCACGATACGCATTCCCTCATCAAAGCGAGCCAAATTTTAATGGCATTCAAGTTGTTTTTATATTTCCACGTTCTAACTGAACCGTTCTAACATTACATTCATTCTTGTTAAAAGCTACAAAAATTGAAAGGGGTAGAAATCATATGCTCTACACATCGCGTAAGAGCACATAAACGTCGTGCGAGAGAGAGATAGAGAGGGAGAGAGCGGCTCAGCTTTGCAGCGCAAAATTTTAAATTTGTCTTTAAACTCGGTCGATGTAGGCCGATGAAACAAATTATTTTTGTGGTTATTTTTGTGCTTAATGAAGCCTTCTTTAATAGTAAGATTTCAATTTCAAGAGTTTTTGTTGATATCTTTAAGATTTTGTACAAAATTTAACACATTTTCTGACGTCATAAAGTAATGGGAGGAACGTCATTGAGCCGACTAGTGTCCACTCGATCCTCCATCAGCGGATTTATGACGTAAATTTTACTTTCACCCCTGCTGAGTTCCATCCTGGACCCATGGACTTCTGCATATTCTCGCTTATTCAACATAAAACAATCAACTAAATTCTTTAACAATAAGATTTACAGAAATTTAATCTTATATTTTTCCGATTTTTCTAAATGTGATTTTTTAAATTTCTAAATTAATTTGGGATCACTCTTTTTAATTTTATTACGCACCTGATTCTCCGCTTCTGCTGTTAGATTCTTTAGCGAAATTGGATGCAGATGAGATGACATGCTACCATGCACCTACCTTGAAGTCAACTACGCTTAATCTAGTCCTTACGAAGAAACCCAACCTGAATATTCTTGGCGTAGTCATTTGATGGTTTCCGAAATTAATAGGCTGTGAGAAAATGCAGAGAGCGTGGTTCATAGGCTTCATAGCACAAATGAAAATAAAATATCTTTGGAGATTCTTCCGACGTTTAACAACTGATCTGTATATCAATGATATCACTGAACCACAGAGCGAAGCCTAGCACTGCCGTTGTTGAAAATTAACAATTATTGTGAGCTGTCACTGGCCTTACTTGTTTTTAAGCAGAATTTCTGAACCACGCACGACACATGCAGCAAAAGGTTAGCCTCAGGCGCTACGCAATCAGCAGTATAATACATAATTCCTGTGTTGTGTGTTGCGGGTAGAGCTGTCTTCCTTTCGCAATTTAAAAATTTCGTGAAAATTTTTTTTTTTTTTTGTGAACAATGTTTTATTGAACTTCATATTCTACATAATTCGTGTTGTGTTAAAAATGTGTACGTTGATCGGTCGTTTTAAAAACGCGAAAACAATTTTAATTCCAACTACATTTGATTTTTGTTTAGTTCTACATTTGTGTGCACCCGTATATTACTGTGTTACCACAGAATCCTGGAATTGTTTTGCAGACGTATTCTCTTTCGCCACTTTTTTGCGAGGTTTTTGTGGAGATGGTAAAGTTTGATCATCTGCAGTAGCATTTGAGTAGTGTGCGGCGTTTGTTGCATTTTGATTTGGAGCATCGTCAGGTACTGAATCTGCCATCTTGAAGTTGTAAGAGGTGTTCTGAAAGCAAAGAACAGTTACCAATATTAATTGCTGAAGCTGTATCATAGTGTCGTAATTAAAATTCAAAATTTAAGTAATACAATTATAGCTTTTCACAAAAACTTCGCTTTAATAAATTGTACTCTTCAGTGCTTTGGGGTGTAAATGTTGCAACGATTGAAAGTCTTTGTCGGGGGTTATTCAATTCTAATTACTTTTGCGAAGCACATACAAATACTTAAGTATAAAGTATTATCGAAATAATGTCTTGAGCGCCTTTTAGCGCACGCGACTATTGTCGTCTTGATTAATGAGAAATTTAAATATACACTCAAAAACAGTTCACAAGAAGATAGAGTACGCATGTTATCCTTATTTCATACGCATAGGGATAAATATGCCGCTTAAATGCGCGTCTGAGAGTCTATTTAGTTTCAGAGGTGCAAAATGCTTCTTTTAGATAGGAATGGTTTAATCCATGTTAAAATGTTAGCTCTGCTTCTTGAGTTCGCAGGGTGGATTTCCGCACACAAATGTAAAACACAAAATATGATCTCCGTTAAGATTTCAACACTCTAGGTTGGTTGTTCCATATTATGCTAGAAAATTGATGCAAGAGTAAATTGGAAAATCCCCGATTTGTGTTTCAAATGTGAAACGGATGAATTTTTGTATATTTTACCTTGACAGATTTCCATCATCTCCTTTTCCCGTTCCATGTGTGCAAGATAAATTATTTAAGAGAACAATAATAAAGGCTATAAGGGGAGATAATAAAACGTATAGTACACATATTAGTCACTTTTTGCTTAAAAGTTCGACTTTTGAAAAGTCACACGCTTGGGCGTGTTAATGTTTTTCATCACACCGGCGTTCTGCCAAAAAGCGCTACTTTTTAAGATAAGGGAGAATTCCTTAAGTGCAACAATTTAGGTGTCACGTGCAAGCTAAAAGACGAAATTGAGGGTGCGAGATAAGGGGCTGGAGGAAAGGTAAGCTTTTGCAATAATTCAATAAGCTGCTAGGGCTAAAATCGTTATTTAGTCACGTAATCAAAAAGCTGTGTTATCAGAAGTGTCTTTTTCTCACTCTTAAGAGGAGAAGCACATCAGCAGCGCTATTATTATGAGAGAGTTATTAATTACTGCGCACAATTAGTGGTTGCTAATTTCCCACCACGGATCTTTATTTAGATTGGGACAAGCACTGCGCGATCATTACAGCATGAATGAAATTTTCCGAAATTAAACCAACTCCGTGGTTACCTAAACGTGATTGAGATTTATGCACATTGAGTGAGCATGTCTGTTCGTGATTATTTCATTATTTCGGATAAGCGTTGCGAGCGGTGACGTTTTGCTTGCACACACATCGGGAGAAGAAATCATTTCCTGCAGAAAACAAGCCGGCGGCCGGCCGCGCGTCGCGGCGCGGCGCACTTTTATCAAAGTGGCGCGGCAGTTAATAAATCTCACGTATACAGAAGCTAAAATTAATACAAAAACAAAGCGAGAAGAAGATTGTCGAGACACCCGTTCTCCCTACCATAAATATATTATTTAGCCTGCCTGTGTCCAACTGAATATCTTGTCTAGATAGACTCTCACTCGACCCAACAACACCCAACGTGTGTAGTTTTCCGAATTAAATCTAATATACGGCCTGAAAATTAAGCACTCTTGCGCTTTGTTTTAAACTAATCATTTCAATAGTAAAATAATTTTAACCGCGTGAGGGTCAGAGAGCGAATAAGCACTCATTATCAATACAACTGAGGGTTGTGAAAAATCGACAACTCTATGGTTCCCCTAACCAGAGAAGAGGTGATGACATCATGCACCTAGGTGCTGGCTGCGTCGCTCCTCGTCCTCACCGAAAATGAAACTGAAATGTCAACGGCATGCCGTCTCGAAACTGGCCTCCTTTTTCACGATACACGTTTTGAAAGCAATCGTAGCTCATATCATATATAAGGACAACAGCGTAGATTAATTGTGATGAATTCGAAATGCACAGCCAGATGGGATTTTTAGCTGCATGATATTTATTTGAATACTAAATAAAGACTCTATATACAAGTTTAAGTACTATAATACGAAAAGCTTGTGTAGTTTCTATTTTAGGGATTGTAAAATTGAAGCGAAAATTTTAATATTAAAATTCTTCCCATTTAATATTCACGAACGTTATAGTCGCATCCTGCATTTTGCTTGGTTCCACTATAAATATTGCCGGACCAAATAATGTCTGGAGTAAAATTATACGTTCTTAAATAATACGTAACTTAAAAAAATAAGTTAAAATGAGGACTCACCCTGTTAATTATTGTACACTTATAGATGCAACAGACGGCAATTCTCACTTGATCGGGGACCCGTTAACTCGTGTGAAGGTTTCCACTTGCTTAAGTCCTAAGTTTCTGTGTCGGCAGTGGAGTCGAGGAATTTTGACTTAAAATCCGCGGAGCTGGCGGCGGAGCTGATTGTGAGTTGTAGACGACGGAGAAAAGCAGCGGCGTCGAAATAAGTAACACTCGTACCCTGCTCTAATTAGCTGTGGAAATGCCTGTCTTGGTCAGAGACGAAAAGCGCGCACTGAACTGACCAGGGCGGAGGTTGGTGTGCCGGTTGGGTCCAGTTGATTTTACCAGCCAAAGAGTGTGGGTTGCAGCTTCAGCGGTGAATGCAGAAAGGGGATGGTGACAGGGGGGAAGCAGCGGCGTCTTCGCACAGGGTTCTGAATGAGAAGCAACAGGTTGATAGCGCGGTGGCGGAGGCGGAGTGTCTCTGCGTAACTGAGAATAAACAACAGAACTACCGCCGCTGCACACACAGCTTCCAGACTCCTCCCATCCTAGGGCTGCCACTCTCCGGGTTTCGACCGGAGATCTCGGGGTTGGGACTGAAAAATTTAACACGGGATTATAGGGATCTCCGGGTTTGGGACTGAAAATTTAACACGGGGAGTATAGGGATCTCCGGGGTTTCGAGTCCAAAATCTCCGGGTTTTAGCTTTGGTCTAGTCTGGCACCCCTAGCCCATCCCTACTATTTATCGCAGATTAATACGCGTCAAGCAATAACCCTTTTTCAAATTGGCAGCTGACCATTGTGAGACTGTCAGCCACGTGTATTTTCCACAATTTTCTAATATCTTCGAACGAAAAAATTTCCTGCAAAAATGTAGCTGTTTAATTAATTAATTTAATTTTCTGCCTGTTAAATCTGGTTCGACGGTATGTAGCTTTTAAATTAAGTCTTTTCTTTAGGTCTAACGTTGCCTGTGACCACAGTGACCAGAGGTTGGCACTGTGCCCTTCTTGGAGGGCTGAAGCTATGAATTACCTTATTTTCCCTTAGGCGCTTGCCTCTACGAAGCCCATTTCATTTTTTTTTTGCTCTTTTTATCCCTGTCCGAGGACCGGAGGACCGGGAAGGGCGCGCACTGCACTAGCACGAATGCTGAAACTCGGGTCCCAATAAAACCACGAACGGATAACATGGGCGCACCAGGCCGCACAGGGACCCAGCCCACTCAAGGGCCACTTGCCTCCGCACCGAGGACTGCATTGAAACGCTAGACATTCGTCCCGTGAAGCCAAATCACGCATGCTGGAAAGGTGCAAACCAGCAAGTAGCGAGTCAGCGCCGGTACGCCTCCCAGCCCGTTGAGCAATTTGAGCAATTCGAGTCACTAAACTAACCCCTTTTTACCATCTCTGACATTGGGTAGCCAGTATTTATCTTTACTATTTATTAATTTATTTATTTATTTCACTGATGTCAACAGAAGTATAAAAAAGTTGAAAAGGCACATAATTATTGTACAAAGCGAACATGTCGCTGAAACGTCGGCAAATCAAAAGACAGTCGAGTCGGACAAGGCCTATACTAAAACAAATTCACAACACGCTAAAATTTCTGCCACAAGTAAACTATCGTAAATGCTAAGTAACCCCTAGACTCTAGACTTCGCCTACACATCAGGCAATTTTTTAGCGCTCAGGCTGCGCACAGAAGGTCAAATTGGAGCTTTTTGCACGTTTCCTGAAAAAAATTTACCATTTACACGCTTTTTGAAAAAAACACTTCCTTGCTGAAAATGCTCAGTCAGGAAATTACTACCGATACTGTTATTCTACTCACTGAATGAAAGAAAAAAGGTGGGGGGAAAGACCACTCTACCTGGCGCGGCGGTGAGTTAGCCATCCTTGAAAGACTATGGGTGAACAAAAATAAAATCTCATAAACTGAATATTTCTCCATGCATCATTTGCTTAAAGCAAATTTTTTATTTGAAAATTGCTTATAAGATTCTCGTCTTTTATAGCAATCTATGTTAAACGCGAATGCGAGAATCGTACAGTTAATTTGCAGCGAGATTTCTTCTTTTATTTACTAATCTGCCGCATAGACTGCGCGCTTATTTGCAACTATGAAAAATAATATTCAGTTGAGCTTATATCGGATTTAAGGTAAATCGGTGAGGAACATACACGTAAATTTATCTGTCCCTTGCCGTGCACTCAAAAGGCCGCCAGCAAAAAGGTCGACGAGTCGTGCAAGCTGTATGGGACTGCATTCCTGAAAAGAGTGGACGCAACGGCCAGGAGTGCAGACGGTGGCCTCAACCTGGACGAGGTGCACCGGAGGACATGCGACGGCATCGGACGCAGCGAGAAGCAGTGCAAGGACAGCGCCCTCAATCACAGGTCGCATGTTGATCAGTGGTGGGCCTCTGACCGTCAGCTGGACCTTTCTGAGTGGCTCTGTCAGGACAAGCTCCAGGTAAATACATATATGTAAATTAAGGAGGCTGTAAAGATTAAAAGTATGACGTATCGTTGAAGCAGTGGCCATTTTTGTAAAGCATAATATGAACTCATTATCAAATTATTGCTTTAACCTTTGGCTGGAATAAATTCATATATATTATAGTCTTAATTTTCAGTTGTGCTGAAATGTTTGGAATTTAAGAATAATTAATTGCTTTGTTAGTATGTATCGCACATACTTTTTGGTTTAGGTTGAATTCAAAATGTGATTGCCCATCCTCATTTGAATTTCAAATGAATTTATCGTCCCTGATAAAATTTATATGTGAATTTAATCACTCTTTTCAACCTTTTGAATGCTATGTAAATCATTTATCAATCAGTATTTTATTTCATTTTTGTTCGTGTTAATCCAAAAGTTAAAAATAAACTATTTCCACTACTAGCACCATACTTTTCCTAAATTCCAAGTTTTTCTTCCTCCAGGTATGCTGTCCAAGAGGTCACTTTGGGCCAGCCTGTTCACCGTGTCCTGAGCACCATGGTGGCACTGGCACCTGCAGTGGTAACGGCAAGTGCAGCGGGGATGGCACTACGAGTCATTTCGAGACAGCAAAAATCTGATCTGCTCACCTTGCTTCATCGCTTGCAAGGACACGTGCTCTGGTGCCGGCCCACTGGGCTGCAGAGCGTGCAAAGATGGCTGGGAATCTTCTGACGAATTTGGCTGCCATGACATGAACGAGTGCATCGAGTTCACCGGTGCTTGTGGTGCAAATCAGTTCTGTGTTAACACTGAAGGATCCTACTCCTGCTTGGAATGTGACTGCTCGTGTGATGGGTAAGTTTTTTTCCTCATTAGGGTTTAAGGTGGTAATTTTAGAATTTTTTAACTATCAAACGGTTAAGCTCCAAAAATTTAGTACTTAATACATCTTGCAATAAAACACGAGTGGAATTTTTTATAGTGACAATAACTCGATTTGACTTTATTTGCTTCATATTTTTTTCTATCCTACACACGCTGATCAATATTAATCAATATATAGAAAATAGAGTTATGCTTAAATAGTTTTAAAAGCAAATGCCAACATCTGGTGCAATAACTGCAAGAGTTAAAGACAATCATTGTGGTTTCCATGATATTTATTTTAAATCAATGCAAATTACATGTTTCGCTGCGGCGCAACAATTAGGCACTCAGAACAACCACACAGTTTATAGAACCCGTAGATTCAGTTTGTTCCATGATTGAAACAAGTTGCTGACGTATGTATCTTGGCCACTTTTTTTGGTTTCACTGGAACAACTTCTTGTCCTCCGGGAGGTCTCTCTCCAATTGGCTCTGCCATTTTCAAATGTCTCCTGCAAATATTAAAAACATTTTCATGATTTATTCCTATTAATTACGCTAGCAGAGACGCCGTCAGAAGCGTATGAGAAGAAATCAATTTCTTTAAAACTTCACGCACAAAGGAGCTCTTGAAAATGTTTCAAATTATCAGAGCTATATCGCACAAACATTTACGTAGAGCAACTTTCTGATAAATTGTACGTCCCTCTAGAAAAGGTTCCAAACGCATTCGCAAAACAAAATTCTCTTAGAGAGATGATGAGGGATTGCAAGTCGAAGGTCTGAATGATTTTGTCTCTGCCGCAAGCAGAAAGAAGAAAGAACGTTGCGAGCGATTAGCAAGCCGAAATTGGCAGGAAACGCCAGTCCTGAGAAAAGCGACAAACTCGTTTGTAGAAGGTGGAAGAAGTATCGTTTTCATCCTATTCTTTCTCACATCCAAATTTTAAAGGTTTGATTGCGCAACTATATGCTCTCGTTGAAAATTATAATGTCTGGATTTTTACTTGACGAGATTATGATTGCATTAATAATTGTCGTGTTAATGACGTGAATTTTCGGGCGCCCAAAGGGGTGAGCGGAGGAAAAACGCAGGTATCAATAAAGGCACCGCAAGAGCCTTCCTCTCTCGAGCGCGCGACCTGCTCGCACTAGAGATCTCGCCGGTGCCTCCACTCCTCCACTTATCAGTGGCGCGCCGGCAGGGATGATTGACGTGGGCGGCCACTGCACCGCGTCGCTGACATATAAATAAGTAGAGCAATCTTACGGGCTTCTAACCAAACTTCCGCGGCACGAACGAAGTGGCCCAGAAGTTGCACTAGAGTCACCCATAAAATGAAATAATTTAAAATATTTAAAACATACAATAGCTTTTTTAGTGCGTAAAGGAACGATTGCAGCGGCCAAATGCAATCGCCTTTATTTCTCCCCTATCGACCAATTGGGCCTTTCAGTTCACTCTGAATGATATTTCAAAATTGCAATTTTAACATTTAAAAACTTTTCTGGCTTTCTTCTCAATGCAGCATTAAAACTTTTAATTGGAAGGAGATGCATGGTGACTTATTAAGATAGAAGAGGCACTTCAATTTGTCTTCAAAAAATTAAATTTTCACTAATTTCAATGATGAAATTAGGCAATCTATTATTGTCTCAGAGGCTCTGCTTACCGTTATAGCAAAAAATATCGAAATGAAGCCAACAACGACGTACACTTTTTCCTTCACTTACCTGTGTACTGCTGAAAACGCGGTAATAGACTGCTCTCAAAGTGATGCGACACTGCACCCAACTACTTCTGACGCTGACACTATATATACTGCCACTGCCTCAAAAAGAAGTTTGCATGTTGCACGTGTGCGCTCAACTCTCCGCTCAGCACCCCTCAACTCGCCGCTCAGCGCCCCTCAGCTCGCTGCTCAGCTCGCCGCTCAGCTCGCCGCTCAGCGACCCTCAGCTCGCCGCTCAGCTCACCGCTCAGCGCGAGAGCGGGGATTAGATGTAAGTGTCGCGGTCACTAAGTTTGTATCGATCTCGACCTATAGATGTCGCTGTTACTATGATAAGCTTTTCTCCTTTACCCTGTATGATTCTCATTACTGACCGCTCACCCTTATTCGCAACCGGTCATGTGTTACTCTCACGCTCCCTGGCCAGGAGCCGCACAAGCGAGAAGCAAATACCTTATTGTAATTGTTAGACCCGAAGACTATACCGGGGTAAGACTAAACTAACTTTGATAATTATTGTTATTATTAATGACTTGCTATTTGCATGATTGTAATTGTTGTAAATTTATATTCCAGTCTAAACGTCTAATTTCCTAACTTCAATAAATCAACTACTCAAAGGAATTCGCATATTCAAATCCGCTGGATGACGCACCCCACATTAGGGAAGGAGCGTGAATGTGAATTTGTATTCTCACAAAAGATATTTTTTGCTTGACCATTTATTTATCTTTTTTATCGGTCGTAGTATGATAAAAAAATGATATTTTATGATTCGAGTGGCTCCCTTCAGCCTCTTTAGAACCACTAATTAATTATAAATACCTCAATTTCAATAGTTTTCTTCAGGATAATTATTTGTTGCAATCCGCTTCAGCTGTCTCAATCAAACTGAGTGATTATCACTCACAAATCTGTTTGTCCGAAGATTTGATGTAGGATTAGAACTTTGTTTTTTCTAAAAACATTTTGCCAGTGAAGTATATTGTTAATATAGCTATATAGGCGTTACTCTTGCATCATTACGTGCCGCTCACTCCTCTCCTGAGTCTCCTGTCAGTCTTGCCTCGCGCTCTCCTATGCGTCACAAAAGGCATTACGCCACTTACTTATTTTTCGATTTACCTCGTCGGGTAAATCGCTCATTGGATTCATGTGATTTTTTTTCAATTTTCAGTTAAATCATACATCCTTCTAGAAAATTTTCCAAACATATTCGCAGAGCAAAATTCTTTTAAAGAGTTGACGATAATTTGCAAGTCGAAGGTCTGAATTGTGTGTCTGCCGCAAAAAAAAGAACGCTGCGAACGAAAAGCAATCCGAAATTAGAAGAAAATACTAGACCAGGGAAAAAAACGCGTTCCGATCACGACAGTGTCGGTTAATTGTTGTCTGTGGTCAACTATAGCAACAATATAATTTCCTAAGCAAAGCAAGAATACCACAAAATTTGATGGAAATAACAATAATTTAATTACAATTAATGCTTTGTTCATAAAAACTACTTTGTGTTATTTATTTTATAGTTTTTTGATAGCTTATTTTATGGTTTCTGCGGCCAAATGTAAGACTTTCCCTTATTTTCGACCCACTTGGCCTTCTTTCAGTTCACTCTAAATGATATTTTTGCAATTTTAACATTTTGGAAACTTGTCTTGCTTCCTCGTGAATACAATACAGTAAAATTTTTAACTGAAAGGAGGTAGAACGACTACAATTATGATAGATTTATTAAATTCGTTGAATTTTGGAACAGAAAATCAAACATAGCTGATTTAAATAACACTGTGCAGACAGTAAATAATTTACAAATTCATACAATTAAACATTCAACACGAAGATCTTCAAACGGTGTCTCGCACGACGTCTCTTGCAAATCCGTTCGTCGGTGTGCTAGACAGCCAAATTCTCGACAAAAAATTAAAGTAGAATCACGGTGGCATTTACACTGCCGACAGTTTAAGATTTAAATATGGACAAGGTTTACGATCATCTCAATCGCGCTTGAATTGAATCCACAATACGACATTCGTGGCCAATTCACCTTCAAAGAGACCAGCCCTCACAACTGACAATATGAGCAAATGCTCCTGCTGGCCTACGTAATATTCTCTTATTCAATTAGCTATTCATATAACCACAATTATTTTTCATTTCCTCGTTCAGGTAACAGGATAAAACAGTTGACGGAAAAATATTCATTCAAGTATGATATTAACTTGTTATAAGTTCACAATTTTTTGCTGATTGTGATTCTTAAAATTTTTTTCTCTTAAAATAATTAAAATTCGAGATTTCTAATTTATCTTTATTATTCTTACTTACTGCATAAAAAAATAATATCATAGAGTATTTAACATTACATGTTCTTCTTTCTCGTTCCGCATATGAGCGTTGAACAAAAGTTTCTGCTATTGACCCATTATAATAATAAAAGTTGGCAATGATTTCAAGATTAAGAAAAATCTACACAGCGAGGAAAAATTACAGATTGGGTATGGTGTTACGTCGTGACGCAACTTATCGGCCTGAACTGCCCCAACGCGCGCCTGCAGACCCAAGTCGCAGCGCGCGGCCGATCCGGCCGCCACCCAAGAACCACGCTGTTTTATTTCAGCGTCGAAATGCCGACGAGGCGCGCTCGCTCCTGCGCCTCTGGCCGATGTACAAAGGCGAGACCGAATTACTGCGAATTCCCTCCGCAGCTGTTCCCGGGAAAATTCGGTGCTCATCTGTGGTTGATTCGCGCTGCCTTGCTTGCTCGTTGACGGTGCTGGCTTGCCTTGCGCGATGCGCACGAGTGGTGGTTCTGGTGTCTCGTTAGGGATTACGGCCGCCGCCGGCTCTTCTTGCTGATGGACCGGCAGCCACGATTCGAACGCTCTGTTCTCCGCAGTGACTCGTGGAGGCATGGGGCCACCTTGCTCTTCCAAAATCCCCATTTTTAGCGAGAGGACACGGTTCAGACTTTGAAAATTTTCAGCGTAAAAATACGCCGTTTTTCTCTTTTGAAAACACGGACACCGCCAATTATGAGCCAAGCTTCAGCGGACTGGTAGCCGAGCGCTCCGGGCTCGGGCTGAAGCGGCACATTGCCGCGCACCCCTGGAGGTGATTTTTAATTCGAGCGCGGGCGCCAGACGAAGAATTGTAATGGAGCTGCCGTTGTCATAGCCGCTATCGCAATTTTCGCTATAGATAGGGTATGGTGTTAGAACGATTTCGTCACTCATTTCCTCTTTTCGATTGTTGCTCAGAATAATGAGTTAAGTCCGATATATGTTTTCAACCATTGCCCACTCAGAATCCTCTGCAAGAAGTAGTGAATTTTGTTTTGGGGAATTGGAGGAAAAGAATTTTACTAATGATGAGGACTTTGGAGTCAATAGAACCGAAAAAGCCAATTCACAGAACAGATGTACAGTATCATTTATTTTTTGGTCTCAGTATTTCGATATCCATCCATCCTTAGTAAACCAGCAAATAGCTACAAATGCAATTAACAATTTGAATTTCAATAAAAAAAATCGTTTGAGAATCAGAGAAAATTCACGTAAATATAAATTGCCTCTTGCTTTAATAGCAAATCCCATCAGAAAATAACCTTCCAACTGTTAGCATTATTTTTCACGCAAAGTAGCAGGGCAAGAAACGAATCCGCAAGTGTTTTCTTTCCGCGCGTTGAGTTTTTGCCTGTCTTGCTGCTGTCGACACAGACCAATTATAATCGGGCTTTCGCTATAGTATATATGTCTATATTTTTTCCTGTCGGATGCGTCTCGCACACACGAAACAAGAGCCAAAAGATCAGAAGCCAAACCGCAAAATATAGAGACCCCACCGTTTGCAATCGCAAAATATTTTCCTATGCAGCAGCATCGCCGGTCAAAGACAAACACACGTGTATTCTCGGAAATAAAGAACGACGACGGATCATAATGTGCCCACCGAAGGCACAATGATTGACGCCAATGACGGGCACCGCATTAGTTTAGTTTAGTTAAATTTATTTGCATTCATACAACACGGTACAGGAAGTTAAGCTCCTCCATTCCTATCCGCGTATTTACAAAATAGTAAAACGCCATATTTAAAGGATCGATGAAAAATAAATATAATGCATAAATATCAAATTGTTTGTGTGACAAGCAAGTGTGCATGTTTTTACTACACGGAAGCCCTGTAATCAAGAAACTCATCTTAATTATAAAATTTGTTAGCACACAAACCTGAGTTTTTAACTTTTTCTCGAACTCTTCATACTGCGGCTCACCTCGTATCTGCGCTGGAAGTTTATTGTGCAAATTTAGCATGTAAATCTTACGATTTCGAGAATCCGCCACTGACACATGGGAGGTAACAGATTCAGATTCAGAGTTCTTTTATTTTATTGGATCAAAATTTGCAAAGGATCCTTCAAATGAGTCAATAATATCGCTGATCCATCAGCTAAGTCACATAACAAATTTACAAGAAAAATATTCGTTTAAATCATAAAATTGATAGTGAGATATACAATCATTTTAATTCGCTGTAGGAACACTTTGTTGTTAACAAAATAATCGTCTCTCGAGCGAGTGTTATAGCTCCCTAATAAGCTGGAAATGTTGAGAATGGCTACGCACAAATTTGCAACGCTGGAGCAGATATACAGAGAAAAAGGTTAACAAATTAAAGTTCTAGAACATCAAACACAAAAATTAAAGATTTAATTTCCCCATTAATAAACATGAACATTAATGCTGCCACCCTAGTCTTCATTCTATAAATAATTTTGTGCGTAAAAATGAATAACTACAATTTTTCGCAACTTTTAAAATCATGTTTAATAAATATGCGCCTTAAAATTAAATTCTTGGTCAACTCTATAGCACTAAATACTTTTTCTGAATCACTTGCGACAGTTTTGTTTTTTATTGTTATTCTTGTTTATTCTTGCAAGGGTCAATACAGTAAATAAATTAAATGTGAAACTGTATAAATTATTACATAAAAATTTAAAAGCAAGAAATAGCGAACAGTACCAGCAAAATAAATCTAAAACGATCCAGCATTACAAAGTATTATTACGCCGCTCTGAGCCGCAAATAAAATTATGCTACTACCGATCACTATCACTATACACTTGCCACTAGTGCGTTTTGCAAAGGGTGGGAAATTCTGCTACGGTGCAGTCCTTGAGCTCTGGTGGCAGATCGTTCAACGGTTGTACCAAGGAAAAAGCACGCTGGCTGAAAACACTGCTACAACCAATGAATGCAAAAGCTATGAATGAAGTCTGTATCATGACACACTATTTGCAGCTGGCAGTCTCTCCGCAACCTTGGTTCACAAAAAAGTAAACTCACGACGGTCTTTTTCTTGATAGTTAAAAAACTATTACTTATGGCACCACTTACAATCAGTCACAACATCAAATTCAGACTGAATTACACCCTGGAACCGCAAAATTTCAAAGTTGCAATAATTTATAATTTGAAAACTTGTCTGGCTCTCTCGTCAATACAGCATTAAGATTGTTCATTGGAAGTAGGTTCGGTGACTATAATTATGATAGAAGAGAGGCAATTCAATATTTGTCTTGAATCATTTAAATTTGCACTTGTTTCATCGATCAAATTAGGCAATCTATCATTGTCTCAGGGGAACGGCTAACCGTGGAAACAAAAGTATCTAAATGCAACCAGCCAGCTTAATTAATTAATTTGCGGCTCAGTGATGGATCGTTTTAGCAATTTTTCGCTAGTACTTTTTGCCCTTTCTTGCTGTGTATGACCTGATAATTTATTGTATCTTATCGCATTTTATTGTATATGACTAGAGCAAGAATTATTAGAAACAACATAATTAACTATTCCATTACTGACCTTTGTACTGCTGAAACTGCTCTTAAGGTGATACGACACTATATTGCTGTTACTGCCTCAAAACTAACAATAAGGAGAACATTTACTCCAACTCCCGTTGTTTAAAATCCTTTAAACAAACAAACTAAACCCTCGCGCGCGTCTCGTATGTTGGCAGTGCAGAGTGGGGGTAATGCATGGGGAAGTGTGAATGCGAAAGCGCTAACGCCGCAAACAAGGATTATTTATACTTTAACTTTTAACCGGCCGTATTATGGGATTCGAGTCATTAATTGGTTCTCTTCAGCTTCTTTACAATCACTAATTAGTTCTAAAAAACTGATTTTTAATTGCTTGTAAATTTCTTGAGGATTTGTTGCAGTCCACTTCAGAATTATCAATCAAACTGAGCGATTTTCAAACACAAATCGATTTGTCTGAAGATTTGATGTAGGATTTGAAAAGACGCCAATCCTTGAGTTTTTTTTCAATTTTAAAATATTTTGCCAGTGAAGTACCATGTTAATATAAAGGCGTTACTCTTTTGTCGTTATGTTCCACGCACTCCTCTCCCTCGCGCGCACTCCTTTGCGTCACTAAAGGAATCACGCCACTTTTGCATTTTTCGATTGACCTCGTCAGGTGAGCCGCTCACCACTGGATGCGCGTAACTTTTATTTTCAATATTTATTAATCTCTCACTAACTTTAGAAAAATGGCACAGCTTTTATATGTAAAAACACAAACACACACGCAATGAATCCTTCCTGATCGATGGATATTTCAACTATTTCCTAATGGATTGGCCCGGTAATTGTCCTCCTGGACAATCTTTTTCCCATATTTATCCTTTTTAAAATGTTTTCAATTATCAATGAACCAACAGAGTTGAATCGCGCAATCATATATGTAGAGCAATTTTCTAATAATTGATAACCACTCTAGAAAATTTTTCAAACATATTCGCAAAGCAAAATTCTTTTAATGAGTTGACGATTGATTGCAAGTCGAAGGTCTGAATCGTGTGTCTCTCCCGCAAGCAGAAAGAACTCTGCGACCGAATAACAAGCTGAAATTAGAAGGAAATACTAGACCAGGGAAAAAACACGTGCTGATCACCACTGTGAGCACACGCTCACATTATTAACACAAATTAACCCAATTAATTTTCATTTGCTCGTTCAGGTAGCAGGATAAAACAGTTGACGGGAAAATATTCATTCAAGTATGATATTTACTCGTAATAAGTTTATGATTTCACGCTGATTGTGAGTCTTAAAAATAATTTAAATTCCAGATTTCTAACTTATCTTCATTATTTTTACTTACTGCATAACAATAAAACTAATATCATAGAGTATTTTTAACATTACATGTTCTTCTTTCTCGTTCCGCATATATGAGCGTTGAACAAAAAATTTTCTGCTGTTGACCCATTATAATAATAAAAGTTGGCAATGATTTCAAAATTAAGAAAAGATCTACACAGCGAGGAAAAATTACAGATTGGGTATGGTGTTATGTCGTGACACTACTTATCGGCCTGAACTGCCCCAACGCGCGCCTCCAGACCCAAGTCGCGGCGCGCGGCCAATCCGGCCGCTACCTAAGAATCACGCCGTTTTATTTCAGCGTCGAAATGTCAACGCGGTGCGCTCGCTCCTGCTCGAGCGCGGGCGCCAGACGAAGAATTGTAATGGAGCTGCCGTTGTCATAGACGCTGTTGCAATTTTCGCTAGGTATGGTGTTACTACGATTTCGTCACTCATTTCCTCTTTTCGATTGTCGCTCAGCAAATGAGTTAAGTCCGATGTTTTCAACCATTGCCGACTCTGCAAGAAGGGCATTTTGTTTTAATTTTGTTTTGGAGGGTTGGAGGTTGGAGGAAAAGAATTTTACTAATGATGAGGACTTTGGAGCCGACAGAACAGAAAAAGCCAATTCGCAGAACAAGATGAGCGCATTATTAATTTTTTTCAAATCACAATTTCGATATCTATCCATCTTTAGTAAACCAGCAATTAGCTTCAAACGCAATTAACTATTTACATTTCAATAAAAAAATCGTTTGAGAATAAGAGAAAACTTTGAAGACCATCTTTTCACGCAAATAGGTATTGCCTCATGCGTTAATAGCAAATTATCCCATCCGAAAATTATCTTTTCAACTGTTTGTATTATTTTTGCAGGCAAAGCAGCAGGGCAAGAAACTGCAAAGTGATTTCTTTCAACGCGCGTTGAGTTTTTTCTGTCTTGCTGCAGCCGACACAGGCCAATTATAAGCGGGCAGGCGGTATGCATATATCATGCCTGTATTCTTTGCTGTGGGAGAGTTTCGCATACACGAAACACGAGCCAGCAAAATATAGAGACCCCGCCGGTTGCAGTTGCGAGTTGCGAAGTATTTTCCGCCGGTCAAATACAAACACACGCGCATTCTCGGAAATAAAGAACGACGACGGATCATAATGTGCCCACCGAAGACACATTTCTTTTGTGCTTATTTGTGCATTCAGGGTAGAGATGCGCATTTTGCAGTGCAGAATGCACTACCAGCAGAGGAGTATTATGAACAATAAACTACGCAACAATGTCCTGGGAAACATTGGCTGGAATGGGCCCATGTAGATTATGGGTTATATTGTAATTTGGGCTTATTCTTAATTTTCAAATTCAGTCTTAAAAATAGTTTGTTAAATGTACCATTCACAGGTAGGGTACACAAAAGGCTTACAGTGTTTTTCTTAATTGTGGGGTCGTTGTAAAATGCGGAATAATTTTAATTCCAACCACATTTGGCTTTTGTATAATTCTATGTTGATATGTGCACCCGTATATTATTATGTTACCATAGAATCCAGGAATTGTTTTGCAGATGTATTTTCTTTCGTCACTTTTTTGCGGGTTTTTTTTAGATGATATTTGAAAATCTGGAGTACTATTTGAGGAGTTCGCGGCGTTTGGTGCATTTTCATTTGGAGCATCGTTAGGTACTGGATCTGCCATCTTGAAGCTGTGAGATGTTTTCTGCAAGCAAAGAACAGTTGATACCAATATTAATTGCGGTGAAGCTGTATCATATCGTAGATAAAATTAGAAAAATTAAGTAATACAAATATAGCTTTTCACAAAAACTCTGCGGTGTGTTATGTTCAATTATTGTACTCTTCAATGACGATTAGCCGTGGAAATGCCTGTCTTGGTCAGAGAAGAAAGACGGGCACCGAACTGACCAAGGTGGAGGTTGGTATGCGTGTAGGGTAGGGTCCAGTTGATAATACACTAGCCAAAGAGTGCAGGTTGCAGCTTCAGCGGTGAATGCAGAAAGGGAACGGTGACAGGAGGGAAACAGCGGTGACTTCACACGGGGTGCAGTGCGCTTCTGAATAATGAAAAGCAACAGGTTGATAGCGCAGCCGGTGTCTTAGCGTAAAACAGGATGAGCTCAAACCACTGGCGTGCTTCCCCACTCCGCTCAGATTCCGCTTATTGCTTATTGCACGCAGATTAATGCGCGCGGTGAGATGCAAAAACCATTTTTCAAATAGGCTAGAAATCATATTGTTTGGCTCTATATCTTCGAACAAAAAATTTTCATACAAAAATATAGCTGCATGTTTGATTCATTTAATTTTCAACCTATTCAACCTATTTTGATGGTTATGAAACTTTTAAATTAAGTCTTAACTTTAGATCTAACGTTGCAAAGCAGATAAAGAAGTTTGGTGCGCGGTGCTGAGATGCAAAAAAGTGGCCAGCCAAGTTGGCCAATTTTTGCAACTTTGTAACTTGGGTTGATTTAAAAGTGTAGACTCACTGCATGAGCTACATTTTATGATTCACTTTCAGCTCTTGCAAGCACCAGCCCCCCTTTTGCTCCGACCCCTGTTTGCGTGCTTTCTCGGAACGCCCGTAAGAGGTCCATTTTCATACCAGTAAAATCATGCTCATAGCGTGTCGTCACTTTTGCCAGCCATACAACTTGCGAATTACTAAAATCAATCTTGTGATCGCTCACTCACGGAGCCGAGACAACTGAGTAGATACAAGAGCGATTGCAACCCAGGCCTAGGGCCGAGCGAGCGACACGGCTAACACAGGTGCATCGGTGCACGTGCCATAGAGCAAGGGCAACGGCCTCTCTCGACGCCATAGTAGCTGTCAGACAAGATGACGGGCGGCTCATTTCGAAGCTGATTGGGTCACCTCCCATTAATCATGTCAGTTGTTCCCCCTCCAAGAAGAAACACAGGGCCTATACACGGCCCGACAAAGAGTGAGGGTGTCGCAATCATAGACAAAAACAAGCGGCAAATGGACCAAAAATGTCAAAAACCCGCCTGAGTTATGGGGCGCCGAGTCCAGACATGCATACACACGGGCGGGACTTGAGGCAGCAGGTTGTTTCTCTACATCACCCCGTGACTTGTATATTGGCCGTAACATCACCCTGTCATTACGAGAAACCGAACACCAGTCAACTTGGGCACTGAGCACCCCTCAGTGCTGCATTCCACCCTAATTCGCTGACAACCGGGACACACACATGCAGCCCATTATCTTCCTTGTTCTCTTGTAAGTACACTTACACCTCGATTAGTTCCCCTGACAAGACATTCGCGTCATTACCCACGTTTACCGTAATTCGTTTCCAACCCAACAAGACAGGCGTCAAACCTATTCACGAACCTTAGATACTCGGCGTATTCTGATTAATTCAACAGTTTCCGTTGATTTTTCCGTTAAGTTCCGTTTGTTCCGAGAGTTAATATCACACTAAAACACATTAATACTCCAAAGTGCCTATTTCAATATTTATTTCAATAATTGTTCGTAACCTTTCCATAATTGTAACATTTGTCTAGTTTTACATATTCTTAAAACATTGCTGTATCGCTCGAATAGTTTGTGTGAAATAAACCATTTTTTCCAAAGTTTGTAAACTCAAAATTCGTTCGTTTCTGTCCCACCGTTATATATCCATTCTGCTCAAACTTTTGAAAGAAATTGATAAGTTTGACGTAAATGTGTTTTCCCATTTAATGCGTGGAAAACTAGTGGTGAAGTCTCACAGGACGGCCAAATCAACGCAAAGGTGCTTTCCTATTCAGGCGAGGAAAGTTAGTTGGCAAAAGAGACTTATCAGAATCAGAAAGAAATATTCTAAAGACACCCGCTGAGAGAGTAGCGAGAGTTCAGATCTCCGCACCAAGGAAGAAAGGGAGAGCCGTGCCGTTTAGCACCCCCCGAGCCTTGCCTGCAGAAGCTGACGCGCTGGGCGAGCGACCGCCGAGCCAAGCCGAGCCGGCTTTCGTCACACACACACACACACACACACACACACACACACACACACACACACACACACACACACACACACACACACACACACACACACACACACACACACACACACACACACACACACACACACACACACACACACACACACACACACACACACACACACACACACACACACACGTTGAGTTGCTTTCTTCTCTCCCTTGTTCGCCAGTCCTTCCAGTACACCCCGAACTCAAACTCTAATTTTCTGTGTAATTTCTCCGCTCTCCAACACCTTGAGCGAGGCTACAAAAAGGAGGCCTGGTTCCGAGCCACACCCTGAGCGAGGGAGCCCTCCCCTATGACCAGCGGTTGACACCTTGCCCTTGGAGGGGCTGAAGCTATTTATACCCTTTTTTCTCTCTGGCGCTTGCCTCTACGAAGCCCATCTCATTCCTCTCGCACCAAATTTCTCTTTACTTTCGTAAATGCTAACTACCCCTTACACTCTAGACTACACCTACACAACAGGCAATTTTTGAGCGCACAGAAGGTCAAATTGCAGCTTTTTGCATGTTTCCTGAAAAATATATCACGGACGCTTATTGAAAAAACATACACGCTTGCTAAAAAATGCACGGTCACGAAACTACTACCGATACAGCTACTCTACACATGAATGAATGAAAGAAGGTGGGGAAAAGACCACTAAACAGCTTTGGTAGTCAACCTGGCGCGGCGCTTTGTTAACCATCCTTGAAATAGCCATTCTTGGATAGAACTATAAACTATGAATAATTCTCCGTGCATCATTTACCCTTCTTTTAGACGGGATCCTAAGCTAATTTTTTTAGTTAAATTTGCTCATAAGAGTCTCGCATTACATGGCAATTTACACTAAAGGCGAGTGTGAGAATCCTACAGTTAATTTGCAGCGAGCTATTCTTTTATTTACTTATCTATCAGCCGCATGGACTTTAGCCCGAGTATTTGCAATCTCATAGCCATTATGAAATAGATTTTTCAGTTCAACTTATAACGGGTATAAGGTAAATAGTTTAATCGGTCAGGAAAATACACGTAAATTGTGAAAAAATAAAAGACTTTTTCGTCACTTTTTATTATCTTTCCCTTTTTGCTCCGCAAATATCTCAAACGTTTTGTAAATGTCAGCTATAGTGATTTACGAGTGATTAGTGTGATATATGATTGACATTTTCAAGGGGAAATTTTTGAAGAAGAGTGATATGCCCAGCGGGCAGCGGGACAATTTATTTATTTCCTACGCGTCAACCAAAAACGCTCGCATGGTAGCCGGCTTCTTATTATTAAAGTGACTTCATCATTCTTATCACGTAACTCGCGCAAACCAACAATGCTCAGCATATGTGATTTCATGTGACAAGTGTGTAAAGCGTTTCAACCAATTAATGCAGAATAGTCTATTTCTGTACTGGGAATTTTCGACAGTGGTTTCGTGCATCAATTTTATTCTTTCGCGACGATGTTAGTGAAACGTAGAGACCCAAACAAATTTTACTTTGTCGATATGTTGCACAACTATGCGAACACGTGTTGCACCGGCCAATATCACCTCGTTTTACATTTTAAAACAAACCTACGACTTGTGTGACGGCGTCAATTTAACATCATTTAGCGACGACAATGCTGATGGCGTTGTCGACTATAACGACGACGACCGCCCATATTCGCGCGAGTTTTCGCGACTATATAGATCGCTTTCGGGAGGGAAACGATTTTTTCTAATAAAACAGAAGAAACATAATATAAATAAAGCATTATTTAATAGCAAACAACATGCTAAATGCAGAAGCTTTTAGCAGAACTGCATTCTTTTAAAACTTTTTTGGGAGGTAAATCAGGTGCAGTGGCATTATTACTTTGCACGTTGCTAGAAGTATTAGGATCAGGAGCTGGAGTATTAGGCACTGTGTCAGGCATATTGTGTCAAATGTGTTATGTAATCAAACAATTTATTTATTAGTGACAAATTAATATGACAACTGAATTAATTTTTTTATTATTAATTTTTGCTTGCTTTTCAATCCCTGTTTGAGTACCGGAAAAGACGCAAACTGCACTAGCACCAATGCTGAAACCCGGGTCGCAATAACACCGCGAACGGATAACATAGGCGCACCAGGCCGCACAGGGACCCAGCCCACTGAAGGGCCCCTTGCCTCCGCACCAAGGACTTTTTGAAACTATAGACATTCGTCCCGTGAAGCCAAATCACGCATGCTGGAAAGGTGCAAGTAGCGAGTTAAAGATTAATAAGAAGTGATAATAGCTTGAATGGTGCTCTTTGTTGCAGTCGTGAAATAAACATTATTGCTACATGTACATCAACTGAAGATAAAAATTATTTCATTGATGCACAGAGTGTTGCATGTGTAAAGCTTTCCACTTATTTGTGCATTCAGGGTAGAGATGTGCATTTTGCAGTGCAGAATGCACTACCATAGCAGAGGAGTGCTCAAAGCTGGAAAGACACATTAATTAAACCTTACGACTGTTTGAGCAAATGAGAGACTTATTTTTAATTTACCTCGGAAGCTGTATTTATTTCCTCCACCTCCAGTCGTTATTAGAACGCTGTTGAATATAGTAACCCGCAGAATAGCAAAGAGCACATTAATTAATTCTCATATCTAACACTTTCTCATGGAAAATGTACCTCGTTCAACGTTCCAGATAATTAGATTAATCAGTAATACTAACTGGAAGACAAATACTGGAAAAAATGAGCACCTAACGCAATCTTGTGAAAAACGGCAATCCCCCTCCCTGCGACAAAAAAAGCGTGAGTCACTGATCGAGCGGTGAAAGTGGCTTGTATACAAGCCACGCACCGCGGCGCAAAATTGCTTCTGGCCCGGCTGTTTAATTTATTTGTTTCCCGAGTCTCGAGTGAGCCGCGTCTTCTGTGCTTGGATTGAAACCCGCGTCAAACTCCAAAGACATCATCAAAACTAGCACACCGTTTTTGTCGCTCATATACACGTGCACCGGACGCCTCTATCAGTTGGACGAATATGAGTTAATTGTTTTCCTTTTATTATTAGAATTTTATTAGCATCACAGAGAGCACCGTTGAAGTCATTTTAGCTTCTCATTTGGCTAAATAATGACAATGACTTAAAATATTGAGCAGCATTTTAAATGTTTCGACTGTCATTTTCTAAGTCAGCCGTCATTTCAATCCAAAACCAAAAATCATCATTCAAAGAAATATTGTCACAAATCTCCAAAACAAAATAGGATTTATATGAAGGAAGCAAGGATGGGGCGTTGGATATTATTAAAATTTAAATGATATAATATATGGGAGCCATAATCAGTCAAAGCAGCAAATTTCTGTCCAGGGGTCGATGGATTTTGATGAAATTTTGTTTGCGTTAATTTTGCCCTAATTGTACTATAAAACAGTTGAGAAAACTCGGCCTTTCCAATATTTGCGGGTTTTGCGGGCGTTCAAGTGTCAAAATCTGGGAATTTTGAGTACTTCATAACTTTGCTCAGGGTAGTCCTAGAACAAAAATTAAAAAACCCGTAAACTCGTCTCAACAAGGCAAACAACTTTTACATTGACCTCAAAGTGGTAGGTCACAGGTCAAGGTCATAAAAATTAATTTTTTGATTTTAAACTCAAATTTGAAAATGAATATATTGAAATTTTTTATTTTTTTCGTAGCCATTTTGTAGAGCACTAAAAATAAAGCTTAAAACGTTAAAATTTGGAATGGCGTTTTGCCTCATTTTTTTAATAAAAAATGAAAACTTCGAAAACCCTTGTTTTTCGAGGTTGGTAAAAAACGATGATTGACCAAATCTCGACTCTTAGTCATCCGAATTTCAAAAACCGCATACCGTTAGACTCCTCTCGACGTCCCTAAGTGCATTATTATTATTGTTGTTTATTCTCACAAATTGTCAAGTACATTCATGTTAAAGCAAGTCAATAAAAATACAAATATGTAAGCATGTGAGAAAAGGCAGCACTCCTGGCAAACAACTTACGAAGACCCTGTCCAGGAGGACAGAGCCGGAGTGGGCCCAGACTAGTATCGAAAACACATCACTAACACTTTAAAAACTCGAAATTACGTATTTCTTGCAGAGAGGAATAAACTGCGCCACACTACATGTCTTCATCACAGGTGGAAGATCGTTCCAAAATTTTACCACTCGATAGTCGAACACATTTTTACTGAGATCAGTGCGGGCTGGCGGCTGCTGTAGTCGAGGGTGCAGCGGGTCATCTCCGCGGTGGACTCGCCCCAGGGTGATGCGTGACATCGCGTTGTAGTCGGTCACGCCCGCGAGGCACTTCTTGAAGAAAATGAGATCATTGTAGACTAGTTGGGCTGGCACTGATAGGAGCTTTTGCTGGGCTGGTGGCGGAATGTGACGTCCGTAAATGAAGTGCAGCGCTCTATTTTGCATTAAAGTTTTCTGCATTAAAGGGATATGAGACCCACCAACCCCCAACCCCCTTTTAACCCCCTAAATAACGTGAAATTTAGAATTTTTCGTCTGTTTCAACACCTTATCATGACGTTGACGAGTAATTGTCTTCTTCAAACCAATTCATTAACTTAGTTCACTCAAAGACGAGTCAAATGGAACTTATTTTTTGTAAATAGGACCACCACAACCTGAGATTCGGGTGCACAAAGATTTTTTTCCAAACGCGATGCAATAAAATTCTGGATGATCAACCAAATCTTGACTTCTAATCATCTGATTTTGAAAAACCGCATACCGTTAGGCTCGTCTTGACATCCCCAAGTGTACTAAAGGGGTATGAGACCCACCAACCCCCTACCCCCATTTAACCCCCTTAATAACGGGAAATTTAGCATTTTTTCGGTCGTTTCAACACCTTGTCCATGGACAATTTGTCCTCATATATTCTTCGAGAAATGAGATTTTGAAATAAATTATATACATTTTAGGGCTGCGGTATGCACAGTCGAAATATGACTTTTAAGACAAGGAATGCCCGCCGATTGAAGCAAAAACTAACAACTGTTTAAAATTTATACCAAGACTCACCCTTGTTTACTGCGTTAATTGAGACGACAAAACTTGTAGCGAATGTGAATTTAGTGAATGCTGGACAGAAAATTCGGCACCGATGACCCTCTCACAGGATGAGGTCGGCTGGACGAAGACCATACAGAAATCCAAATTCAAAAAGCGACGGGCAAGCGAGAGAAGCAGCGAAAAATGCAAACACGCGCTGGCATCAAGCCACTCGATCAAATGACGAGTACGGTCGTTTGGTCCTCTGCGCCGGTTTCTACGGCAAAACAGCGCGGTGACGACAAAGTGGTTCATGCACTCCGTGCCTCACTTGCCTCACCTCTTAACTAAGCTCGCGGCGCTATGTATAGTCTTGCTGAAGGCTTTTGGCTCCCGATGAATGGAACTTAAATTCTCAAACTCCCATAGGGGATTTGTAATTTGAGCGCGGGCGCCAGACGAAGAATTGTAATGGAGCTGCCGTTGTCATAGCCGCTATCGCAATTTTCGCTATAGATAGGGTATGGTGTTAGCACGATTTCGTCACTCATTTCCTCTTTTCGATTGTTGCTCAGCATAATGAGTTAAGTCCGATGTTTTCAACCATTGCCGACTCTGCAAGAAGGGCATTTTGTTTTAATTTTGTTTTGGAGGGTTGGAGGTTGGAGGAAAAGAATTTTACTAATGATGAGGACTAATGATACCGACAGAACAGAAAAAAGCCAATTCACAGAACAAGATGAGCGTATCATTTATTTTTTGGTCTCAGTATTTCGATATCCATCCATCCTTAGTAAACCAGCAAATAGCTACAAATGCAACAATTTGAATTTCAATAAAAAAATCGTTTGAGAATCAGAGAAAATTCACGTAAATATAAATTGCCTCTTGCTTTAATAGCAAATCCCATCAGAAAATAACCTTTTAACTGTTAGCATTAATTTTCACGCAAAGTAGCAGGGCAAGAAACGAATCCGCAAGTTTTTTCTTTCCGCGCGTTGAGTTTTTGTCTGTCTTGCTGCTGTCGACACAGACCAATTATAATCGGGCTTTCGCTATAATATATATGTCTATATTCTTTCCTGTTGAACGCGTCTCGCACACACGAAACAGAGCCAGAAGACTAGAAGGCAGACCGCAAAATATAGAGACCCCACCGTTTGCAATCGCAAAATATTTTCCTATGCAGCAGCATCGCCGGTCAAAGACAAACACACGTGTATTCTCGGAAATAAAGAACGACGACGGATCATAATGTGCCCACCGAAGGCACAATGATTGACGCCAATGACGGGCACCGCATTAGTTTAGTTTAGTTAAATTTATTTGCATTCATACAACACGGTACAGGAAGTGAAGCTCCTCCATTCCTATCCGCGTATTTACAAAATAGTAAAACGGCATATTTAAAGGATCGATGAAAAATAAATATAATGCATAAATATCAAATTGTTTGTGTGACAAGCAAGTGTGCATGTTTTTACTACACGGAAGCCCTGTAATCAAGAAACTCATCTTAATTATAAAATTTGTTAGCACACAAACCTGAGTTTTTAACTTTTTCTCGAACTCTTCATACTGCGGCTCACCTCGTATCTGCGCTGGAAGTTTATTGTGCAAATTTAGCATGCAAATCTTACGATTTCGAGAAGCCGCCACTGACACATGGGAGGTAACAGATTCAGATTCAGAGTTCTTTTATTTCATTGGATCAAAATTTGCAAAGGATCCTTCAAATGAGTCAATAATATCGCTGATCCATCAGCTAAGTCACATAACAAAATTACAAGAAAAATATTCGTTTAAATCATAAAATTAATAGTGAGATACAATCATTTTAATTCGCTGTAGGAACACTTTGTTGTCAACAAAATAATCGTCTCTCGAGCGAGTGTTATGGCTGCCTAATAAGCTGGAAATATTGAGAATGGCTGCGCACAAATTTGCAACACTGAAGCAGATATATAGAGAAAAAAGGTTTTAATGAACAGAGTCAATTGACCTGCCACCAGTGCCACCAGGCAGCCCTAGATAAAAGGTGGCCGAAAGGTAACCATTGGCTGCCCACTGGTGGTAACCTCAGCCGGGCAGCCAATGGCTACCTTTGGGTTGACGTTTTTCTCGGTGGGATATATCGGGTTTCTTGGCGTTTATCTAAAGAAATCATCGCAACACCATACCACGCCGTCTGGCACTATTTCTTGCTGGCCGTGGCCAGACTTGTTGTCCTATAACATGCATGACTCATAAAGCAAAAAATTCACCTCAGGCTACGCTGGCGCGGTTATCAATAAACATTAGTCTTGTGTTATGCAATTCGGGGAGAGCTGTCTTCCGTCCGCCAATTAAAAATTTCGCGATAGTAAAACAAAAATTTTCAAGAGAGCAAAGTTTTCATTGAACTTCATCGATTGAACATCATTAGTGTTATGATTAACATACCAATGTTTCTTATAAGAAGTGGCTTGATTTGAGAGTTGAAAGGACACACTTATTCTCGTCGAATTCAAAAATGATAAATTACTTCACGGAGTGATTGCAATTTGTGATTAAGGAAATTTTACACAATGTCAATTTAAATGGTATTATTATCTTTAAATTATCATATTTGGTGGGCTTATAATTTAAGGCGGACCATTTGAACATTCGTGTGATTCCATATACACAAAAAGTGTTGATTTAACTATCATAGGGAGGGGTTAATTTCTGATTATAAATGGATTCGGCTTTATATTAAGCACGCTTAGCGAGAGCAACACTAAATCATAACAGTGTTGATTTTTATTTGCATCAAATCACATTGAATTTCTCAATTGAGACTGGATTGTTCATTTTTTACGCTACACGTTTAATAGTGCAGAACCCGATTCAAAGGGATGAGTCCAACCGCCAGATTTAGCGAAATAATTTGTCACTAATTATTGTAAAATAATTTTAGTTCTGGTATTTAAAAGTGTCCGATCGGATTTAAATTGTAAACCAACAAAATTCTTCAAAGAATTAATCGATTTTCATTATTCCCCAAAGATTTCTTCCCTTTGAAGATAACTGACCAGATTTTATTTACGCAGTGTGAGCTTCAAGATGGTATATATGTATATTAACTGGGAGGCACTTCGTTATCGTGAGATGAAGTGTCCTTTTACAACGGCCAGATTTTGAATTGAATTCCTCAAGGAGTGTTCTCTGCAAGTGCAATGACTGCAAAACATTGAAAATTAACGATATTGAAAATAATTCAATCATGGTAATCCATCGAATTAGTTATTCTTCCCCTTCGTTAAGTTGGTTATTAATTCCCATTACAATGCCATATAAGGTCATAATTTATATGAATAATAAACTACGCAGCCATGTCCTGGGAAACATTGGCTGGAATGGGCCCATGTAGATTATGTCGTTATATTGTAAATTGAGCTTCCTTCTTAATTTTCAAATTCAGTCCTAAAAATAGTTTGTTAAATGTACCAGAAACTCTCATAGCGCAGGAATAAATTAAGTTGTATATGCAACCTGTAAGACGCGAAAGTCCCGCGCGTTGTATACACTAATTACGCTCATTAATGGATTTAGGAAGGTATAGAGTAAGATATTTTACCAAGAATTTGTGGCTGTGAAATTGAAGTATAATTGGTTTATGACAGTAGGAATAAACAAATAATAACTCGAATTAAGAATCTCAATGAATCACACGCTTCGATACTTATTACCAAGCCAGATTTAACTTAAAAATTATTGCATCAATTCCCTTGAAGTTGAAATTGGAATCACCTCCGCTGGTGTGAGCCTCCACTAGATGGATGCATTAGTCGAAATAATTACAATTATCAGTAAGATTTTCATTTTGGCGTTTTTTTCCCGTCTCCGTCATTTTGCTTTCGAAGAAGAACTTCCCGCTCACGTTCTGTACTTCTAATAACGAAGCCAAATACACGCTTGTGTCCGTGTATTTGCGGCGTGTATCCTCGGCGTTATTTATGCTAGCTGCCACTGGTCTGCCTTAATTTCAAACAAAATTTCTGAACCACGCACTACACATGCAGCAAAAGGTTCGCCTCAGGTGCTACCCAACCATCAGTCTTGTGTTGTGCGGTGCGGGAAGAGCTGTGCACCACATGCAAATTAAAAATTTCGCGAGAAAAAACAAATATTTTCTTTTAAGTGAAAGCAAAGTTTTATTAAATCATTCGTGTTAATATTAAAACGTACAGTTGTTTCTTCATACCTTGATTTGAGTTGAATTTTCGTCAAATTCAAAAATGATATTGTTCCACAATGATTGCAATTTGTAATTGAGAAAATGTTTCACATTTTTATATACATGGTATTATCATTTTTTCCTTGGGTATTTTTAGTTGGATCATTTGAACGCCTTATTCGTGTAATACAAAATAGAAAAAACTGAAAATTTATCTATCATCAGAAGGTTCAATTTCTGATATGATAAATGGATTCGGCTTTGTTTAAAGCAAAATCCACCTGGGTTTGTACTGCACTTAGCGACTGGGACAGCTGTATTAAAACTTGTAGGATTTAATACAGAAATATATTATTATGTAATATTATTCAGATTCATAATATCAGAATCAATTTCAACGGTTTAACCTTTACTCGTTTAAAGCCCACAGCTTCAGGTACAAAGAGTACAACTTTGTTGGTTGTGGCAATTCAATGTGCATGCTAGAGATGTGCGAATATAGTGTGTGTATTGTGTTTACCGCCTTAAACCATAAAATTAAACTAAATTAACTACAGAACCAAAAAAAATGATATAAAAGCTAATTCTTTGCTTTGTACTACAAAAAGACTAACTATGGTTTTAATTAAACTTGCAGATCGCCTTGCCCACTGGTCGCATAGATAAAACACTCAAGGAAATTACATTTTTTGGGTCATTATATATATATATATATATATATATATATATATATATATATATATATATATATATATATATATATATATATATATATCTTGTCTAACTAAAAGGACGAGATTTAGACAAAATAGACTCTGTTTCCCTGAGTCATAAAAGTAGCTTTGTAAAGAAGACACGCATTAAATAACGATTTCCAAAATACATGCATGTATAGAGCCCGTTTTTTATATATTTTAAAATTTGAACAGCCAACCATAGTTTTTGTCTTCTATTCTGATAGTCTAAATTGTATCTCAAAAAATTTAACTTTCAAATGTAAGGCTTTGAACGTTTGAAATCGCTCTTTGCGAATCTCTTCATCTCTTGTCTCCTCCTCTTATGTAGACAATCCACTTTTACATGATATTTTCTCCCCGAAGGCACTCTCCTTATCGCGTCCGTCTTACAGTCATCTTTCCTTTATGGTTAACTTGAAAATCATTTGAGAAGACGAATTCTCTCATATCTGTTTGAAAGATCTAAACATTAAATTCGACATGTACCTAAATCTAAACATTCCAATTTTACATTTCTTTTTCTTATTGCCAATCTGCACAGTTAAGTATTTACTAAGAATCTGAATTAAAGAGAAATATCGATGCAGAGGGCAGTTTTTGGTGGAATTACCGTTGTTTAAAAACACGCGGTAACAATTTTTATTCCAACTGATTTTTTTAACTTCTGCTTAGCAAATCCGATGAGCTCATCGGGTCCCATTAAGACCGCTGAGTGGATAACAAATGGGGGCCCGAGTGGCCCCAGAGGAGCTTGGGCCCAATGTGGCCATCATTTCGCCTCCCCGCACCGAAGTCTCTTCTTGAAATGCCAGACATGTTTGGTTTGCTATTTTCAACTCTGCTGTTTAATACATATTTTTGTATCATCCTGTGTTGGTATATTAATATTATGTGAACACAAAATTTGACGCTGTTTACGAATTTTTAGAAACAAACCCAAAGTGTGCGTGTGTGTTTGTGTCTTTAAATCAAGATGAGAAGCGTTTTGCAGATGTATTTTCTTTCACCACTTTAGAGCGAGTATTTTGTGGATGTGGAACGTTTTGATCAGCATGATTATTATTTGGAGCGTTTGCGGCGTTTGGTTCATTTTGATTTGGAGCATCGTTCGGTGCAGGATTTGGCATCATGAAGTTGTAAGATGTTTTCTGCAAGCAAAGAACAAATTACCAACATTAATTTCTGAAGCTGTATCATATCGTAGATAAATTTCAAAAATTAAGTAATTCAATAACATTAGTTTTTCACTAACACTGTGGTGTGCTATGTTTAACAACTGTACTCTTCAGTGCTTTGCTGTTTAAATTCTTGCAACGGTTGAAAGTCATTCAGGCTATTCAATTCTAATTACTTTTGCGGTGCACATATAAATACTTAAGTATAAAGAATTGCGAAATATGTCTCACGGAACTATTAACGTCTTGATTAATGAAAAATTCCAATACGCACAGAAAAAGTTCACAAAGAGCAATTTAGGGATCTAACAAATCGTATGGAGTACGCGTGCTATCCATATTTCTAAAAACGCATAGGGATAATGCTGGTTAAATGCGTCTCTGAAAATCTATCTAGTTTTTGAGGTGTGAAATGTTCTAAATTTAAACAGGGATTGTGTAATCCGTGCTTAACTGTCCGCTCTGCTTGTAGAGTTCAGGATGGATTTCCGCACACAAATAATAGCAAACTGAAACAAATATATATATATATATATATATATATATATATATATATATATATATATATATATATAAAAGATCACAAGGTAAAACTAGCACGCAATACATGATATTCGTTACGATATCAACACTCGAGGTTGGTTTTTCCATTATGATAGAAATATGATACAAAAGTCACCGATCTACGTTTCAAATGGAAAGAATGGATTAATTTTTTTTTAATATTTTACCTAGTCGGATTTCCATCATTTCCTCTTCCCGTTCCATATGTGCCATATAAATTATTTAAGAGAACAATAATAAATGCTATAATGGGAGATAATAAAACGTAGTGCACATATTAGTTTTTTTTTGCTTATTAAGTAGGACTTTTTGAAAAGTCACACCCTTGGGAGTGATGATGTTTGCATCACATTGGCGCTGTGCCAAATAGTGCAACTTGGATAGAGTATAGCATCCCTTAAGCGCAACAATCTAGGTGTCACGTGAAAGCTAAAAGACGCAACTGAGGGTGCGAGATAAGGGGCTGGAGGAAAGGTAGGCTCTCTCTATATTTCTATAATTCAATGATGCTGCATTGGCAAAATTCGTAAGTTAGTCACACGCTCAAAAAGCTGTGTTATCTGGAGTGTCTTTTCCTCAATCATCATAGGAGAAACACAGCAGCGCTATTATGAGAAAGTTATTAATTACTGCTCATACAATTAGTGGGTGCTAATTTCCTACTACAAACCTTTATAGATTCAGACAAAAGAAAGCTGTTTGCAATGTGCGAAATATAATGAAATTTTCCGAAATTAAACAAACTTTGTGGTTAAGTAAACGTGATTGAGTATATTGGGTTCGTTATTTTTTCGGTCAAGCTACGATTCGAGTGGTGACGTTTTGTTTGCTCACACCGGGGGAATCATTTCCGGCAGTCAGACGGCGGTGCAATTTAATCAAAGTGGAGTTAATTAATGAATCTCATCGCTACCTTGAAACCTGTTCTCCAGAATAGATCTAATACTGGCTACCCAATGTCAGAGATGGATAAAAGTGGTTAGTTTAGTGACTCGAAATGCTCAAATTGCTCAACGGGCTGGGACTCGCTACTTGCTGGTTTGCACCTTTCCAGCATGCGTGATTTGGCTTCACGGGACAAATGTCTAGCGTTTAAAAAAAAGTCCTTGCGGAGGCAAGTGGCCTTTGAGTGGGCTGGGTTCCTGTGCGGCCTGGTGCGCCCATTCAATCCGTTCGCGGAGTTATTGGGACCCGGGTTTCAGCATTCGTGCTAGTGCAGTGCGCGCCCTTCCCGGTCCGAGAAGACAGGGATAAAAAGAGCAAAAAAATATCCTAGATTCACGTTTCGAACGCAATCATAACATATTTCAATAAGGAAATAAGCGTAGATCCAATGAGATTAAGTCGAAATGCACTGCCAGATGGGATTATTTTATTCATTTTACGCCACTGAGCGAATAACATGGGGCCCGACGAGCTTTGGGCCTAATGCAGCCATCTTTTCGCCTCATCGCACCGAGGCCTTTTATTGAAACGCCGACATTATTTGTCTATAATATGCCGCTGGAAATAAACGAAAAGCAGCGAATGGTGAGTAACACCTGTGCGCCTTCCACCTCGCTGAGCTATTCGAGCATTTGAGTCACTGAACTAACCCCCTTTGGTCATTTCTGACATTGGGCAGCCAGTATTATATCCCGAAAACTGCTCATATCTCCCATTGCTTTGACACTCCTGAGAATGCTTCGACAATGCGGGCCAACGGGCTGGTGTAAATATAAGAAAATCTTGTGTAGTTTCTATTTAAAGGATTATAAGATTTATGCGAAATTCAAAAATTGTCGTGACAGTCCTCGGCCTCATCTGCCTGCAGACCAAAGGCGCGACGTGCGGCCGTGGGCTGCTATCCTCCGTGGCCCGACGCGCGGCCTCATCTGCCCTAACGCGCGCCTGCGGACCCAAGGACCACCGCTTCATTTGTACAATTGGCCTTTCTTTATTTTTCCAAATCAACAAAAACGACAAGCGAGCACTGTTTAACTTAGAGCATCGGAGCTTGTAACCCGGGCATCGCTCCGCCGCAACCGACGGGCGAGCCGCGCGGCAGCGTGCCGCTACAGCCCGAACTCGGTGCGCCCAGTCACCAGCCAGCGATGCCCACAAAAAATTCGCGTATGTCACAAAAAAGATTAAATATTATAATTGCTATTTCGCCTCTTCTCACACTCACACTAGATCGGGGTCTAGTTTGCTCATCCTGTGATGGTTTTGACCTCCTACTTTAGGTCATAAGATAGTCAGTAACGACGGTGAAGTCGCGGGGTAGATTACGAATTCGCGGAGATGGCGGTGGGAGCAAAACAGTCGGCGGAGCGACTAAATGGCTGAGTTTAAGGTGACGGAAAAAATCAGCGGCGTCGAAAAAAGTACTTCTCTTACCTTCTTGTTACCCTGGGAAATGTTTGTCTGGGTCACAGATGAGAGGCGCGCACCGAACTGACCAAAGTGGTGGTTGGTGTGCGTGTTGGGTCCAGATGATGGTGGCCGTGATACCAGAAAGGGGACGGTGGCAGGGGGGAGCAGCGGCGGCTTCACGCGGGGGTGCAATCGAGCTGAAGAATGCAGTTCCGAATAAGAAGCAGCAGGTGGATAGCGCTGAGTTGCAGTTCTACTCCACCTTCCACCAAAGGCTACGGCCAGATTATGACTGAGCGATCGAGCTTGCATCGCGAAACAGATTAGGGGGCGAGCCCCACTCCACGGAGCCCCTCTCCCACTATTTGCGCGTAGATCCTTGTTGCGTGTGATGCAACCCTTTTCCAATTTTGGCAGCTGACCATTGTGGGGCTGTTTTCCACTTAAAGGCGATTTGACGACCGCTACATCATTAAACTTAAATTAACTCAAAAATGAGATACAAATAAAATTGCAATTTAGCAAATCATATTCCCACTAATTTTTTGACCAATATCTTCGAACGAAAAAGTTTTCTAACAAAAATATAGCTGTTTCAGATTCATTAATTTAATTTTCAATCTAATCATTTCGACGGTATGAAGCTTTTAAATAAAGTCTAAACCTTAGGTCTAACGTTGCAAAACAGATAAAGACGTTTGTGGCGCGGTGTTGAGACGCAAAAATTGGCCACGTAACTTGGAGGGATTTAAAAGGAGGCCTGGTTCCAAGACAGACCCTGAGCGAGGTAGCCCTCCCCTGTGTCCAGAGGTTGGCACCGTACCCTTGGGGGGGGGGGGGGGGCTGAAAGGCTATGAATTACCTTATTTTCCTTCTGGTGCTTGCCACTACGAAGCCCATCTCATTCTCTCGCAACGAAATTTCTCTTTACTATCGTAAATGCTAAACTACCCCCTATACTACACCTACACAACATGTTGTGCACAGAAGGTCAAATTGCAGCTACCTACTTGTTAACTGAAAAAAATCCACCATGCACGCTTATTGAAAAAATATTTGCTAGCTAAAAGATGCACAGTCACAATAATTAATACCCATACTATACCTACTCTATTCAATGTATGAATGAAAATGATGGGGGGGGGGGGGAAGACCACTAAACAGCTTAACAGTTGGCGTGGTGGGTTGTCAGACCCTTGAAAGACTGTGTAAACAGATATATATTATCATATTCTCATTAACTGGATATGGTTATCCTGCTGTACCTCATTTTCCCTTCTTACAGGCAGGATCCTATAAGCTTTTTTATTTTTAGAGTTGCTCATGTATAAGATCCTCGTATTTTATGGCAATTTACGTTGAATGCAAGAGCGTGAATCGTAATTTAAACTTTCCAGCGATATCTTTTAGTTACTAATCTGCTGCTTACAATTATTAGACTTTAACGCGCGTATTTGCAATCTCATAGCCATTAAATTTACAAAGATAGATATTGTTCAGTTGATCTAATATAACAATATAAGGTAAATGGTTTAATTGGTCAGGCACACATAAATTGTAAAATAATAAATATTTTTTTGCCTTAATTTTTTACTCTTTTTCATTTCTGTTCGACAAATATCCCAAACGTTGAAAAAGTTAAATTAATGCAATATCACGCACTGCCAGAAAGGACACAGACTGACAAGATTAAGACTTTCGTCTGGCCAAAAAACATGTTCAGCATAATATTATTATGTAAACTGATTTAATGGGACAAATGTGTATCGTTCCAATTAATAAAAGCGCAGTAAATATGTGCAATTATCTTTCCGCTTATTTATATATTCAGGGTATAAGTCCGCACACATTTTTGTTGAGAATTGTTTTCATCGGGTGGACCAAGATCAGGTCTTGACATTACGAGTCTTTTTGCAGTGCAGAATGCACTATCAGCAAGAGTGCTCTAGGCTGGAAAGGCATAATAATTTCCCACCTTACGATTGATTGAGTTGATGAGAGTCGTATTTTTAATTTACCACGGAAGTTGTATTTATTTCCTCCAATCTTTCTTAGAACGCTGTTGAATATAGCGCTGCAGAATAACAAAAAGCACGGTAAATACTCATTTCTTATACTTTCTCATGGAAAATATGCCTCGTTTAACCTTTCAAATAATTGGACTAACTGGTAGCTAAGGACTGTCAAAAATAAGAACTATAGTCGAGAGATTAAAAATGACAATTTTTGCAACGAGGATGAAGCCTGGTTTAATTTATTTCCATTAAAAATAAGCAACCTTGTGAAAAACGGCAATCGCCCTCCCTGCGATATAAAAAGCGATATAAAAAAGTGTCTGGGCCGTGTCTGATCTAGCGCGGTGGACGGCTGTTTTCAATATGTTTGTCTCGCTACTCGCTATACAGTCTGGAGCGCAGCAACCACTTTCTTAGCGAATTCGTATTAATGGATAGTGGACAGAAAATTTGGCACCGTTGACTCTTTCACAGGACGCCTGCTAGACGAAGATCATAAAGAAATGCATTTTTAATTTTCAAGTTTGCTGGTCCAAATTCTATATTGACGTGCGTCGGAGCGACGGGCAAACGAGAGGAGCAGCGGTGTCGGCCAAAAATAAACACGCCGGCATCAAAAACCACCCGGTCTAGTGCGTTCATTCGGTCCAATTTTTGCTGCCCGGGTAGGAACCCGACCAGAGAATAAATTACCTGGTACCAGGTTTACCCGAGCACTTTACCGCACTAGTACGGTCACACGGTCGTTTGGTCCTCTGCGCCGCCAAGAGGAATATCGGTGACGACAGTGGTTCAGACACTGTTCCACACCTCTAACTATTTGTAACCTCGCGGCGCAATAATCTCGCTGACAGCTTACAGGACGCGCTCCAATTCAGGTTAAAAGAATTACACTTGATACTAAACATCAAAATACAATTTGAGTTACAGGATAAAATGTAAAACCCTTAAAATTTCTTTTCCAAATAAAAGGTCCCACAAATAAAATAGCAATAGAAAACACCAAAGCAAGCATGAGTAAAGCTAGCAAATAAAGCTAGTAAAGTTAGCACTACCTGATTATTGCGGCTATCGCACTACAAACGGTTAACGAGGGATGATGTTTGAACCTCCGCTTAAGCATTTTGACGCTATTAACACTTCAGTAGTGCTGCAAAAATATATATCAGCCTTTGTGACCTCATGGCTTCAAAATTTTGCTCGCTTTATTTATTTTTCCATATTTATACTGAAATTTCCTGTGCTGTATTTTTAACTGTAAAATATTTTTTTTTTACCATCAATTTTCCCTAGATCAGCTATAGATATCTGTATTTCTCTGCTTCTTATAAAATTGATAAAAACATCATTTTAACATATCAGCATATTATACAAGAGCAATAAATAAAACAATTTGACTGTTAAGAACGGTGCTCTTTTTTATGAATGAGTCTGGCGCAGACTTGAACGCACGAATTTGCAATATTAGAATATTAGGTTGGAAGAAAAAAATTAAACAGCATTGCTTTAATTAAGTTGTATTTTTTATTCAATGAGACATAATCAACCTACAACTTTGGTACACATCGTTAAATTACACATCCTAAACAATAGAAGTAGTTTGAAAAATCATGTACAAAAACGTGTTCCAGTTGTAGAGACGAAAATTTCTGAAGCTTTTTTGCCTTCAACTCACAATCTAAAAAGTATTAATAATACAAAATCACTTTAAGGACTAAACACAAATATACAAAACGACGTCAATTGTGTTGGTAAAATAGAGAAATACAAATATGATCAACAAATTAAGCTGGCTGATTGCTCATTTGAAAAAAGAATCAGTATATTTCGCCTAATGATTTGTATAATGCATCACCAGTTTCGCTGCGGCTTGAGCCGCAATACGAGCAATTTGTATCGGCTTTAAAACAATTTCTATACCTTAAGAAATATCATGATTCCGGTGAATTCTTTGTGTATGTTTAGTTTGTGCATTGCAATTGGGATGCATATATTTGGAAATGTAACCATATCTAATGTATGACCTCGCCAAAACACAATAAAGGTATAATAATAGCTGTTTAATTAATTTAATTTTCAATATCATTTCGATGGTATGAACTTTTTAAATTAAGTCTTAAGTTCAGGTCTAACGTAGCAAAGCAGATAAAGAAGTTTGCAGCGTGGTACTGAGATGCAAAAAGTGGCCAGCCAAGTTAAGGGGGGTTGAAGCTATGAAATACCTTTTTTCTTTCTGGCGCTTGCTTAATTCTACCAAGCCCATCTCATTCCTCTCGCACCGAAATTTCTCTTTATACTACCGACTCCTTGACTCTCTAGACTACACAGAAGGTCAAATTGCAGATTTTTGCATGTTTCCTGAAAAATATATCACGCACGCTTATTGAAAAAACATACATGCTTGCTAAAAAAATACAGTCACGAAACTACTACCGATATTGCTACTCTACTCATGAATGAATGAAAGAAGGTGGGGAAAAGACCACTAAACAGCATTGGTAGTCGACCTGGCGCGGCGCTTTGTTAACCATCCTTGAAATAGCCATTCTTGGATAGAAATAAACTGAATAATTCTCCGTGCATCATTTGTCCTTCTTATAGGTGGAATCTAAAGCTAATTTTTTTATTTATAGTTGCTCATAAGATTCTCGTATTTTAATGCGAATGCGAGAATCGTTCAGTTAATTTGCAGCGACCTTCTTTTATAAAATTTACTAATCTAATACGCATGGACTTTAGCGCGGGTATTTAATTGCAATCTCACAGCCATTATGAGATATGTATATTGTTCGGTTGATCTTAAAGCGGTATACAAGGTAAATGGTATAATCGGTCAGGACAATACACGAAAATTGTGAAAAATAGAAAAATATTTTCATTACATATTTCCACTCTTCCTCATCTGCTCCACAAATATCTAAAACGTTTTGTAAATGTGCGCTAGTGATTTACGAGAGTGATTAGTGCGATATGATTTACATTTTCAAGAGGAAAATAATGAAGAGGAGTGATGTGATTGTGTGGTATAAGGGGAACGAGTTTTGCTCATTCATAGGGAGGTTGGTTGGACCATAATACCCAGCACGTGAGGCACACGTTTTCCAGTATAGAGTGCCTCTCTCGCTTCTCGTCGAGTACACTCCTCAGATCCGATTTACCTCACACAACGGGAAGCGGGGCCATTTGTTAGTTTTCAACCGAAAACGCCGCCAGCTTGGAGCCCCATAAGTCGGTGACTCATCACGTAACTCGCGCAGCAACACAAGGGGGAATGTCCAGTGAGGAATCACTCAACACCCAGCACCCATCCACATCATCGCGAGTGGCTGACTGATAAGCACAGTTTTTATGAGTGAAATCATTTTATTATTATTGTTACCGACTAACTTTTCCTTTTTTTTTTCTTATAAAAAAACATTGCCGATGAAGGAAACACTATAAAATAAAAATACGCACGCATACAGACTGATTTTTTGCACCATTCGTTTAATAAATAATTTCGTTTGTCTCTCCGACGGTCCGACGGTATCTATTATCGCAGTTTTATTTTCTCTTGTACAACTAAGCAATATCTTCTGCGCTTCTAATATAGATTTCTAGAAAGTTAGTTTTGAGAATGACATTCAAACAGAATGAGAATTTCAGTAATTAATTTCTTTTCTCTATGCTGTCACATATTTGGAATTAGCGTTATTGCCCTCTGGACTGGCATCCCACTATTTTTTATTGCTGATCGCATCATTGTACATAATTTAAAAAATAGAATTCCTACGTATGTATATAGGGTACTCCGCATACGTTCCGTATTTAACACATTATAACTTTAACATGAAACTTGCAGTGATCTTCCAGGGAGACACATGGTTTGTTCATTAAAATATTAGTTCAATTTTAATACGCTAGGCTGCAAAACGATGACGAGGAATAGAGAGCAAAATCGTTCTTTGAGCAGGGGCAAAGCAAAACATATAAATAAAGCATTATTTAATAGAAAACAACAAGTTAAACGGAGTAGCTTTTAGCTGATTTGCATTCTTTTGCAACATTTTTAGGAGGTATTTCTTGGTCTTGTAAATCAGGTGCAGGAGTATTATTATTTTGTGTGTTGGTAGCATTTAGGAGCTGGAGTATTAGGCACTGCGTCAGGCATTTTAAAGTGTCAGATGTGTTCTGTAATCATATAATTTATCAGTGAAAAATTAATTAATAGTAATTTTGTAACAACGCAATCAATCACCTTCGAGCAGCGCACTCGGATACGACCAACAAGTTTGAAGTGAAGAGAACCGACGTAAGTAGGTGTGCCGGGATAGTATATTTTACAGGCGTTAGGTTGAGTGTCGAAAAGACACAACATATTAAGCGCGATGAGCTCGCAATACATCGCGGAATACTATTATTTTTTCTCAATTCATACACTCTCTCATGGAAAATTTACCTCATTCAAATAATTAGAATACTCACTGGTAGCAAAGGATTGGCAAAAATGAGCATAAATAGAGGAGAGCAATTAACGCAATCTTGTGAAACAACGTCTCACGTCGTCCATGCGATATACAAAAACTCAAGTTAAAAGCGTGGGATACTTTGCGCTCACTGATATTCTAGCGGTGGAATATAGTTGTTTAATATACAGTATTTGTCTCTAGGGCACCGCGCTCTCTGTGCTTGCATCGAATTCTGCGTGAAAATCCAGGGTCCAAGGACGTCATCAAAACAAACAAAACATACTATAACGTTCGTACACACGTGCACCGGATGAATAAGACGAGAGACGAGCCCAGCAAATCCGGATTTAATTTTTTTCCTTTGGAGAGTATTTTTTCAGAATCATAGAGAGCACCATTGAAGCCATTTACTCTTCTCGTTTGGCTAAATAATAACTTCAATTAATATCATACACAACTTTAATAGTGAAAAGCATTTTAAATGTTGGACAAAAGTTTGCATTTTAAGTCAGCCGTCGTTTCATTACCTCCAAAAGATATTGTGCCAAAACAATGTGCGATTTATATGAAGGAAATGGATATTATTAAAAATTAAACGATTATTGAGCATGAACAATTTGTCCTCATTTTTCGAGATATGAGCTTGTGCAATAAATTTTAAGTTAAAGCTGCACAATCGAAAAATGACTTTTTCGACAAGGAATGTCAGCGGAATCAAGAAAAATTAACTGTCTGAAATAAATAAATATATTTATTTGATATCATAGTCATTATAGGACTATTGTTTGCTGCGTTGATTGAGACAACACAACTGATTGCGCTCACTTGCAGCGAATGTGAATTTAGAGCAAGAGCAAGCAAGGTCATTTGATGGTGGAAAGAAAATTCGATACCGGCGACCCTCTCGCAGGATGAAGTCGGCTGGACGAAGATCATAAAGAAATAAAAACTGTGCGACAGAGCGACGGACAAGTGAGAAGCAGCGGTGTCAGCGAAAAGAGTAAAGACGCCGACTTGGGTGTGGAAGCTGGGCGTTTGGCCCTCGAAACAACGCTGCCAAGAGCTCAGGGAGGCGGTTTCTACGGCAGAAAAGCGGTGACGACAGAGCGGTGCAACAGTCTCACCTCTCACACCAAGCTCGCGGCTGTAAAGCTGATGACGTTTGGCTCCTGCTGAATGTTGGTGTTTTTTCACAACAAAAAATATTCGTCCGCCCCACATCTTTCCGCGCCTGTGCTCGCAATTACGTGTTCTCGATCTTCAATCCTCAAACCCCCTTACATCCCTTTGCCGAAAAAAGAGCTATGCAATATTTTTTTTTTATTTTAATAAGGTCTCAACCTTTAAATGTTGCAGTTGTGGGGTGCGTCTTACAGCGAAATTAAATATGCAAATTCCATTGAGTAGTTGGTTTATTGAAGTAAGGAAATTAGACGTTTGTAGACCCGGTATAGTCTTCGGGTCTAACAATTACAATACAGTATTATTTAATTCTCGCTTGTGCGCGCGGCTCCTGGCCAGGGAGCTTGAGTATAACACGACCGGTAGCGTGCGAGGATGAGCGGTCAGTGAGGAGAAGTACATAGGGTTAATAAGATGAGCTTATAATACAGAATAGCAACATCTATAGGTCGAGAATAATACAAACTTAGTCACCGCTACATCGGCTATCGCACTACAAACTGTGCAAACGGTTTACAAATGAAGCATTTTTTAACCTTCGATTATAAACATACACTATTTTTGATGCCTCAATTGTACTGCTTTGTAAGTCACCAGCCACGGTGGTTAATACAAGCAGGCAAAAATCACGAGGGTCTCACAATTTTTTCAGTGGAAAATAAATGCAGAGTCGTAGGTGTGTATATCAAAAGATTTATTTTCCGTATTTCCTACTTAAAGTTCCTGCGCTTAATTTTTAACTGATAAATATTTTATTTTGTACCATCAATTTTCCCTATATCAGGTATCTGTATTTCACTGCTTCTTACAAAATTGATAAAAACTTCATTTTAATATGTCAGTAATAAATAAAACAATTTAACTGTTAAGAACGGCGCTCTTTTTTATTAATGAATCTGGCGCAGACTTGAACGCACGAATTTGCAATATTCGCAATATTAGAATATTAGGTTGGAAGAAAAAAATTAAACAGCATTGCTTTAATTAAGTTGTATTTTTTATTCAATGAGACATAATCAACCTACAACTTTGGTACACATCGTTAAATTACACATCCTAAACAATAGAAGTAGTTTGAAAAATCATGTACAAAAACGTGTTCCAGTTGTAGAGACGAAAATTTCTGAAGCCTTTTTGCCTTCAACTCAAAATCTAAAAAGTATTATTAATAATACAAAATCACTTTAAGGACTAAACACAAATATACAAAACGACGTCAATTGTGTTGGTAAAATAGAGAAATACAAATATTATCAACAAATTAAGCTGGCTGATTGCTCATTTGAAAAAAGAATCAGTATGTTTCGCCTAATCGCTTAAGAGCTGGTGACGGTTTGTTTCACGTGAAACGAGCAATTAACCAAATGCTCCAATAATTATTACTTAAAATCAAAATTATTATTTACAAAAAGCTTCAATAGTGACAAACTAATTAATTAATCGTATCAGCACCTAATACATTATTCTTTTTTGCGATCAGGCCCACATTAAATGACACAGAGTTTTCGAGACGTGGTAATTTTAAATGCTTGGTATGATTCCATAGGTATGCATCGAGTACAATTTCATTGGTCATATCTTTCGTGTTTTTAATTCCAGCATTCAACGTAGACCTACACATGATTAGCACGTTTTTTTTCACTCAATCTGCTCTTATCATTAAGTTTATGCAGTGTTAATTTAAGCTAAGTTATTTGGAGAGTATAATTACTTTCCATCCTAGAGCAATGGAATTTAATTATCCTTTTTCTCTTGACAGAAATGCAGAGTTTAAATTTAATACAGTAAAGTGGAGAATCCTTGCTGCATACACTACAACGATACACATTTTCTTTCGCTCCCTGTGGGAAGGGTGCGGTTTTTTGGTATTTTTACCTTTTTCGGCAAGGATTCCCTTTGTAGCAAAATCACACAAAGTAGTCACGGTTATTTTGTCCTCAAATCAAATTTCGCGTTCAATATATTTGGATTTGGAGCATTTTGAAGCTTACACTTAAAAACTTGAATGGAGAACATGTATTTTCGTAGCAATCAACACACTAAATCTATGTAGTAATGAACTTTGCTTTCTTTTTTTTCTCTCTCAATTTTGCTTACAAATATCGGGAATTCCGGAATATAATTATATATAAGTTTAGCGGACGAGATTTCAAATCAGAACGACGATTTCAAATCTCGGTCGGGCGAATTTCAGAGGATTAATGTACGATTGAACCGAAAGAAAAACGGAACATTTGGTATAATGGCGTGTGAGGTGTGAGTGAGTAGAATTGCTGTGTGAGGTATCAAAGACCAATCAATCGATTTTTTCACACCCACAAAATATCACATATTACACATGTATAATATATATTTAAAATTTGAGCTCTCAAGAAGAAGACGACGAATTAAAGCAAAAACGCAATACTTATATATCATCAAAACCGAGTGAAGCTATGTGTATTATCCAGGAAAATGCAGAGACACGCGTTCGAACGAATCGGGGATGAAAATAATTTGTTCCTTCCGCTGCAGCTAAGATGAGGCTGCAGTTGTGATTTGGAAACCAGTTCGTTGGACATGATTTTTTTACTCTTAACATTTAAAATACATTGAAGCAAAGACGACATCATCCATATTGTTATTATTACGTCTATGATGAGTATAATTTTAATGCCTGAGCCGTTCCCCCTCTGGCTAAAAAGGAATTTTCCGCTTTCGATCAACAGCAAGAAAAAAGACAAAATATAAATTCTACCCAGAGATGGAAAGATTAATTAAATCAAGAGGCTAGTAAAGCACTGAAAGATCAATTCGCATCACTTTCCAACTTATCACTTAAACGAAAAAGTATCACAATCAAAGTACGCGGCGACCGCACAGTCGCAAAATTCCGTTTCAGCCAGAAGCGGCCTTTAGGCAAGTTTGCCCCTCACCGCAGTTCTGTTTGCCCGACCCCTCATGTCCTGACCAAACACGAAATTCGCCCGCAAGTCTTCTTACAAAAAAACACCCACCGTTTCCGCTCGCGCGTCGATTAATAATCCGATAAAAAACACTTACTTCATGATGCGCTCTCTGCGTTTTCTCCCGTCTTTATCATCCTACCATCTACAAATAGTTTTTTGCGTGTGTGTGATTCGTGTGAATATAGTTAGTTAATTATCCATTTTACAATTAATTAGCTTAAATGACTCGGTCATAAAAAAGAGAGGATTTTGCAACACTTACTCACTTGCGGCCACGAACAGAACGGTCTCCAATTTTCGGACTGATTAATGTATGGCACAATTATATGAGAGGAGGACAAATTTTCTTTTTTTTCAGTTCCGAGCCTGCCAAGTGAGTACGCGTCGCTTTCACTGCGGCAGTCCAGATTGTAGAAAAATCAACCGCGATCGTATTCCCGTTTCTTTTTATACGTGTTGATTATTTTGGCATCTGCTTTTCATTTCTTAGTGGTGTGTGTATGAGTGAAAGTGGGAGGGAAAGGGTTGATTTTCCTCCAATTACAGGTTACACTGCCACAGTATCGTAGGTTGTGCTGAGTCCGAGGTTTCCTCCGTTGTGTTGCTGTTGTTGGAATCCTCCGGCTTCGTTTCTGTGGAAAAAAGAAGGCGAATGGATATTTCATTTCCATACAGACACTACGATTAAGGAATTATTCTGGCAGTCAAACTGCAGCGGAAAATACAGCAAAAAATACGGCAAAGAGGATCGTCAGCAGGGTGCTTGAGCAAATTTTAAACAAATATAAGCCAGTTTTAACAGTTACTTTGGGGTTGCAAATCGAAGACACCAACCAAAACTATAATTTACACGGTATTTGTGATCAATTCTACTCGCTTTTAACTTACACATTGTTTATTTTTTCATTTTTGATTGGCGATAACTGCAAGAAAAATATATTTTAGAGTGGATTTAATTTATATTTATAGTGAAGTAATGTGATGATCTATATAAAATTGATGAAAGCAGTTATATTGATTGATGATTTCTATTCTAATTGGTGACAAAAATTTCCAGATGGTTTTATGTGAGCATCGACATTACTTTTAAATTAGACCCCTTTTCCTTTCATGAGAAAGCATATTCTTTAGGTGCACCCATTTAAATATTTTTTAATCTCTAAATTAAATGCTGCAGTTTAGAAAACGTGAGTGAATTAAATTAAAACAAAAACAACATAACGTGAATAACAAACACAATATTCATATATGAATCCGAAGAGATCTTAAAAGCCATTAAGAGCAAAGGAATGAGTCCTGCTGTTATTATTCGCAATTTTGAGTGTGATGTGTATGAGTGGTAATAAAATGAACGAATTATTCTGCGTATGTAGCTTCGATGGCAAGAGGAGCGTGTGTGGTGCGTTAGGATCAAGGATGCGAGGAAGAGAAAGAAGCAAACATCAAAAGGCACATTCAAAGCTGAAAAGCGGTTTCACGTGTCCATTTAGTTGTTCAACTTACGGTTTCCTTCAATACCAAATCCAATCAGGCAAAAACGAGGGAGGAAAGAGAAAGGGCTTTAATTAGTCAAGAGTGATAACGAGGGCTGATAATGAGAGATGCATGAATTTCACTGACAGGGTGGGAGGGCGTGGAAATTGATGTTTTAATTAATATTGAGGCTCTGTGCACGACTATATGGTTTGGTAGGCAACTATTTGAGCTGAGAAAGGGGGTTCAAATGGGGAGAGTTATTGACTGAGTTGATTATTATGTCGTTAATGATCCATGCAAGGAGTGAGAGAAATGAGTAGTCAATGTATTGCACTGATTGCGGCAACGGAACTGACCTCTCAATGAGCTTTCGCATCTCCTCAGTCGACATTCCCTCCCTGGAGTTTCCCTTAACTGAAAGCAGCAAAAATACTCCGAGTTACACACAAACAACCAGCACGCAGCCATCAGAAAGTTTAAATAACTTTTCTTATTCAAATCTTCTTGGCTTTGGCTCGAGGAGCAGGGATAGTTCATTTTCACCAAACCCTGCACTCATCGTTTAGTCACACAAGGAAGGTGGAAAATCAGTCTATATAGCAATAGAGAAAGAGTTTGGGATTGGGAATAATATTAAAATATAGTAACATGCAGCGGCGAATACGCGCGCGGAGAACGCGCCTCTAACTCAACGCAGTCGCAGACAATGCTCGCGCCTGCTTATTCTATGAAGAGTAACACACCAATCAAAGAACTAAATAATATTAATTTAACACACTCATCTCCATGCAAAAATATCTAACTAAATACACAGAAATGTTTGACGAAATTAAGGCGGGTGTGGTGGAAGTGAGAGGTGAGTTTTTCAGTGTCTCTTACCTCTTGCACAAATTTAGTTTTTGTACGCATTAACAGAAAAAAGAAAAAACAGCACAAAAGAGTATTGCGGAATCGAACTAAAAGTTTGGGGGGGCTTTCTTTTGGTTTAGCATGAGCACACTCAACAAATCACATTTTTTACACATTTCTTGCGAAGCAATTTTTTATCTGAGGTGTGCTGATGTCGATTTTCTTTTGTTACAAATCGTTTTTGCTGTGATTGTTGCTAAGTGAACGTCTCATAGCTTCTGCGACTCACCTTACTGAATAATCTTAGCATTAATTTTAATTTTTCCTTACAATTACGCAACGAATTTATAAGTACTTTGAAGCCCCACACTACAATATCTGATAATTCTCCAATGTATGACAATAAATTCAATCAAATTAATATTCCAATAGAGTGGTTAATTAGAATCGTAGTCGTCTTCAGCCATACCTCCGTAATTTCTGTTCACTAGCTGATCGCGATCACACTCAGCCTCGGAGATCTCGTTGCTGTCCTTGCTGTCGTTGAACGAGTTGTCGTGGTTGCGCGGAGGCGGCGGAGGTGGCTCTGGGCTTCCATTCATTGGCAGATTGCGAGCAGAGCCTAGAAAAAAAGACATTCATAATTGTAAAATGCTAAAAATCAATAAAAATACCAAATAAATAAATTTATTAACAAAAAAATTACAAATTGAGCAGCTTTGAGGGGGGGGGGGAGCAAAGGTGCCTAAAATGCTCAGAATCCCGACGAATCTGAAAAAGTTTAGTTTTCCATTTTACAGCCCACAGTAGCCGAGTTATTAATTTTTGAAGTCCAAAAAACGTGATTTGAGACATTTCAAACTTTAGTTTTCGGGGCCCAGGTGGGGCCCTGTGGTCTGGACGGCGCTAATTCCACCACCAGTCGATGCCCCTCGGTGGGACATATCCACCCATGTGTGGTTTTTCAAATTCGGACCGCTTTTCGAATTTTCACAAATTTTTCCGGCTCTAATTTTTGGAAAATGTCAAAAATTTAAAAAAAATAAAACATCAAAAAAGATTTATGACTGGCCTTGAAGGGCCCATGTGGCGGAAGCCACTTGTAAAATGAATACAATGCTTAAAAACAGCTCATTCAATAGACAAGAAATTAAACTCACCGACACTGCGCCGGCTGACTGAGTTGCGGCTACCATAATGGTCATATGGCGCACCATAAGGGCCGTATTGGCTACCATACTGGTCCTCCTCTGGCTCGCAGTTGGCAGGATCGTCATACTCAGGCGAAAAGGCTGAGTTGGGTCCGTTGACCCTGCTATATCTACCATTGGCACGAGGCTGAAAGTTTTGGAAAATATTTTTTACGCTGAGCCAAATGAATTAAAATTTTTGAAATTTTACCATAGACTGTGAGCTATTCCTAGAATGCGCGTGTCCCCCGTGGCCATTCTGGTGGGGGAACGTCTGGAAGTTCATGGCCTTGTTAGGGTCCATTTCTTCTCTGAAGCCCAGCAAGTGGAAGGTGGCGTATGGACAAATTTCATCTTCCATGCCTGCAATAAAAAATCAGGCCAAGCGGCCCTTAGATCTCGTACAACATGTCTTCAGATTGTATTTAGAAGAGACAAACACATTTCAAATACACTAAAATATATTTAGTTAAAAAAAATTCATGCAAACGAATTCATGATTTGAAATCATAAGACAGTTTGGTTGAAGAATTTCCAAAATCTTACAATGATCATCCTGGAGGAAAAACTGCCCAAATTATGATGATGAATTTACTAAAATGAATGAATATGGAGATGCATACTTTGGCTAGTTTTTCCACGCAAATGTGTACTTACCTGCATCCCCACACCATCTACTCAAAGAGGAGAGTTTCAAATTTCTTATAATTAAGGCCTTATTTTGGATCGAATTTCAAATTTTTAACAGCCAAATAGCAAGTATTGACGCCAAGAAAATACAATAGAAATGCAAAATGTGCAGGATGTCAAATTATAAATTTATTTTTCCACTTAAATTTTTAACCAGAACCCAAATTGCAAACTCAACAAAAATCACAACTTAAACGTTTAAAAATTGGAACCAAACCATGTGATAAAAAGGTTAATATGCAGTGTTTGCACTTCTAGAGCAATTCCTGGCGGTCTTGTGAGAGAACAACATCGTGTCTTATGCGGAATTTGGAAAAGCTTTTGCCAAATCAGTGTCCATGCTTGAGTCTTAAGCAAGGCAGTGCAGCAACACACCTCTTTGGTGGACATTCTCGTCCGAGCCTGGTTGTTGGCCAGGCATCATTCTCCTGGCCTGGTGTGGGTTCATGGACAGCTCCTCATACATGTGTCTGCGAGGGTCCCAAGTCGCGTTACTGTTCCTCATTGTGCCTGTTTGAACAAAGCCAAGCGCTCAAACCAAATAAAAACCAATGTACGGTGGAAAAAGTAACCAGCGGCCTGTGCCTGCAATTAGTGAATGATTGAACCAGAAAAGGAGACCTGAAATTTACTGAAGTGGCCGTGCTGGGTATGAAGAGTTCAGTTTTTTTAATTTTGTTTTAAAGTAAGTCCTGATAGATTCAAATAAATTTCAACCCTCATTCCCAGCAAGAGAATGTGAAACAGAAAATACTTGAAATTAAAAAGTAGAAATTTGCACAATACAGGTGGAGACATATTTGTAAGAGAATATAAGAAGAAGCGACATGTAGCGTGTTCTCGTGCCACGAGACTCATGCTTTGGCGGTCTCAATAGTTCAGGACTTCTTACTTATTACTGTACCTCTCTTGATACGATCGCATGTGTTGTAGTTGGAGCCTGGCACTGGAGGCAGTTTCCTGTTTGGCGGGGCAATGTAGCCCAGCTCGTCTGTGAAACCACCCTGAGGATGCTGCTTGCGCATGGTCGAGTTCGGGCCGGCACCTTGGTTGTAAACCACGTCATCTGAAAATTTGCGATTGCTTTGCTTAGAAGTATAAATTAACTTCTGCTTATTTTATCTCGTTTTTTTTTGGGATTGTGTTCAATACAAGAGGTGAATTTTTTTATTAATTTTGGTTACCTCTGAGTCTGAGATTTTCAGGCCCCCGAGACCTGCGTGAGACAGCCACGCAGATGACAATTATACCGACCAAAATGACGACAACCGTAGCGGCCAGAGGCACAACCACATTCAGGTCGAGCCATTCAGGTATTTCAAGAGGGAACAATCGGCGTTTGAGCTCTGGCTGAGGAGCAATAGTGGCTGAAACGCAGAAACATACCTTTTTGAGAATCGCTCTTTCCGCGGAGCAGGCAAATGACAAAGATGGCGAGGATTATGACAAGTACGGCAGCCCCAACAGGCACAACCAAGTTCAGGTTGCTCAGCATCAAGTGCAAAATGTCATTTTTCTTGTCTGGCAGTTCACGTGCTGGTGCAATTGTTCCTGGAACAGACCCCCGAGAGTGAATTTGGTGTCTATTTCAAGTTGACCACCAGCACATGAACTGCACTTTTTTCTTTGTCATAAGCCCACCAAAAAATGTTAAAAATTACACACCTCCGGTAATGGTGAGAGTTGCAAACTCAAACTCAGCAACTGCAAATCCTGCGTTATTGTGGGCGGTGACCCTGAGGTGATACCAGCTTGCAGGGTCGAGGTCGAGCACCACAAAGTTGCCACCAGGTTTGACATTGTTCGAGACCTGCGTCCATTCTTGTTGGTGCCTGTAAAACATTCCCGTCAGTTTCTATCAATCTTTATTAAATTATAAATTTACCTCTTTTTGTGTTCAACGACAAAGTAAAGCATCGGGCAGCCACCGTCAAGCCATGCGCTCAAGTGCAGAGTGATGCTGTTTGTGGACACTTCAATAAAACGCGTGGCCTCTGGGATGACAGGCTTCGAGCCCTTGGTGCGCGTGTTCAGGTAATCAGAGCGTTCACCAGTTCCGATGCTGCGAAATTTTTAATAGCATTATAAATATATTTTTTCAACGGAATAAATTACCCATTGTATGCGGTGACATAAATCTGGTATCTGGTTCCGCACCAGAGGTTCTCCAACGTGTACTTGGTTGTCTGGCTGCCGACCTGAACAGTTTCCCACTCTCCAAATTCAGGTTTGTAGTGAATCGTGTATCCGTGGAGAGGAGCAGTGTCAGTGGCGTGAGGCTTGAGCTTCATTGTGATGGAGCTGGTGGTGGTCGAGGTCAGAGTAACTTGGGGCGAATGAGGTGGAGCTGAAATCACAAATTTAATTCACCACCATTTTTCAAATTTGATTTTTAATTATTTACCATGAACAACAAGTTGGTGGGTGACAGTGTCGTGTCCGAAGGAGTTCTCCACGTAGCAAGAGTACTCTCCAGCATCTCCTCTGGTCACACCCTTGATCTGCAGGGAGCCCTCAGGAAGCTGCCTCATCCTGTCGTTTTGCTGGAAAAGGGTGCCTTTGACCTTCCACTGCATATCAGGAGCCGGCATTCCCACAGCCAAGCAGGGCAGTTTCACGTCTTCCTTGTATGTCGCAGTGAATGTGTCGTCAAAAGAGGCGATTTTTGCAGGAACTGCGGAGTAAATTTAATTAATTCAAGAGGCTGGTTTTAAATATTCTTATTTTACACGTACCTCTAGTGCTTGGCGCAAGAATGACAGACTTTGACTGCTGGCCTTCTCCAATGTTGGTGGAGGCAGTGACCCAGAATTCATAATTTGTCTTCTTTTTCAGGCCAGATGCTTCATAGCTCATTTGGAATGGTGGGACCTTTTCGCTTTTAGGTGCATTCTAAGAAAAAATTGCGCCTAATTAGAATAATTCTTAATTAATTTGCATTTAGATCATTAACCTCTCTAGCCTCTCCCTCAACTGGCGTTTCTTCTCTGAAGTAGACAGTGTATTGAGTGACAATTCCATTAGGTTGCTCGGGAGGCTTCCAGCTTACGAGAATTGAGCTCTCAGACATGACAAGGGCCTTCAGGGCGGATGGTGGTTCAGGCGCTGAGACATTAAATGACGATTTAACACCATTTTATTTTTCTACTTTTTATATTTCCTACCGTCCTGTTCGGTTTGGCAGTGGATCGGAATGCTCTTGACTCCGTCACCGCCGGAGGTGAAAGCCAGGACCATCATGCTGTAGTTTGTGTATTTATGGAGGCCATGCAGAATTGTTTCGCTGGAGGATGTGATTTTCGTGTCTTTTGTGTTCTCATCTAAACAATTAATTAAAAATTAATATGTTGCATCCTCAAAAACAGTTAATCCATTTTGATACGTACCATACCAGGTGTCGCTCGGTCCATAAATGACTTTGTATCCCTTCAGGATGCCATTGGCAGAAGTGAGAGAGGGAGAAACCCACGATACCCTGATTGTTTGAGACGTAAGGGTGGTGCAAGCAGTGTCCTGAGGTGACTGTTCCGGAACGCCTTCAGCAGTGTACTGACGGGTCTCTTCGCTCATGGGTCCAGCGCCAACCTTGTTGAAAGCTTGCACAATCACTGAGTACTGGGTGTAGGTTCTAGAAAAATATTAAATTGTCATGTTTATTTGCTAAATCATGAAAAAGGAAAGACCATACTTGAGTTCAGCAATCTGCAAGTGGTGCTCCTTTCCTTCCTCCTTGCTGAATTCAACGGTTTCAAACAGGTAAGGTTTGTCAGAAGAAGAGAGTTTGTAGCCGACATAGTAGCCAAGGATATCTCCGTTCCACTCGTCCCTCTCAGGGGGCTTCCAGCTGATTTTCAGGGTCTTCTGGTCGACGGGCTCAACCTTGACGTCAGTTGGAGGACCGCTGGGAGCCTCCTCGGCAGTGATGATCGTCACAGTGTCCGATGGTTCAGAAGAGCCCATTTCGTTTTCAGCTACAATCCTGATGCTGTAGGTGGTGGCAGGACGCAGGTTGAAGATTCCAGCAACGGTTGATTCTCCAGGCACCATCACACGGTCAATATCAGACTCCCAAGTGCCTGAGACATTGTTAAATTGATTAAATTTAATTTTAACTATTAACTGTGCAACGAAGTTTTGTGTTTTTTCAGGATAATACTTTCAATAATAATACAAAGAGTTAAAATAAAATACACACCTTTGGAGACTTTGTATTCCAAGCTATACTTCTTGATGGGCGAGTTTCCATCGTAAGGGGGTTCCCATGAAAGCTGCACTGATCTTCCAGATTTGTCCAACACCTTCAAGTCATACGGAGCCTCGGGGATCTCTGTTGAAAACAAATAGGAATTAAATCAACTCTTATTAAGTTAAAATTTTGTGTTTTACCTTGCACAATTAAATTAATGCTAGAGTCATCACTGCCGAATGCGTTTGTTGCGACGCAAGTGAAAAGAGCAGAATCAGATCGCTCGGTTCTCTTGATGCTCAGATCGGAGAGGACGCCATTGGGCAGAATCTCCTCGCGGATTGTGTACCTAATGGATTCGTTTGAATTCATGGCATTCATTTAATATTTTGAGACGCGATAAATACCTGCTGTCACTCTTAGGGTCCAGCCTCTTGTTATTCATGTTCCACAAAATTCCAATAGGCTTTTCCCCTTTAGCCTCGCACTGCAGAACGGTTGGCTCTCTCCTCCTTGATGTCTGGTTACGTAGTTTGACTTCAAAGCTTGGAGGAGCTGACGAGAGGGTCGAAATTAAACATGAGTCTGCATTAAATAGTAATCGCGTCTTTTACCTTGCACGCTAATGAGCATGACAGCGGAGAGACCAGAGCCGATTCCGTTAGTAGCCTCGCAGAGGTAATAGCCTTCGTTTGCTTTCTGGATATCAGAAATGGACAATGTGCCATCCTCGACTTTCACATTTGGATCATTTGCTTTAAAGTCTTTATAGTCTCCAGGAACTACCCCTGTAGAAAGATAGAAGAATGATTAAAATCGATTTTTGTATTTAAAACAAAATATTCTTAGAATTTAATTTTAAATTTCCTACCAGCAGCCTTCTTCCAAGTGACTTGGGGCTTGGGGAATCCATCAGCTTTGCACTCAACTTTGGCATTGCTGGCTTGAGCAAAGGCTTTGTCAGTGGGCTCCAAAATCCACCTTGGAGGCACTGTGAATGAAGAAACGAACAAAAGGTCAGATTGGCTGTTCTTTTTTCGCCAAAATTGAAAAAGGTAGCATGCGATATTGCTCCTCGTGCATTAACTTTAAAAATTTAAATCAATAAATCAGTTAGGAGCAATATTTAAAGCGTCTAGCTACAGCTAAAGATATAGATTGTGGCTGGAAGGAAATTTTCACTGATTTTAAAAGTTACGCCAACAATCATTCAGGTGAAGTTGAGATTCTTTTGACTTTTTATTTGCAAGCCAAGAAAATGCAACTTCTGAAGTTTACTTTTTCTACGGACGTGCACATGCAAGCTAGCTACACAAAATAAGAACTAAATCTATTAAAGTCTAAGGAGAAAAAATTGAAAATCCCAAAAGAACCTCCATGCAGTTAATTCATGATGTCGCTTTTTGGAATTTCGAGATCACACAAGGCTGTCAGTGTGCCGGACTTTCATTTGCCAAAATTGCACACCGCTTAATAAAAAGAGAATCGACATCATGGAAAGCAATAGAAAAACAGAAATAACGGGGTGAATGGCAGGGTGGCTTCCCTAACTCCTAACACTGAGCGCCTGCGAGGGTTTAGGGTTGAGGGATGAGTGGAGAGGAAGGCGCTCAGCTCCCTGGCTTCCGCTTTCTTAGATTCACATACATAAGAGCTACATATAAAATATTTTATCTCTGTGCATGACACGAATATTCCTGGCCAACGAATATGTGACGTTTTAATTCACGACTGTCCTCGCGCGTGTCCCGAAATCATGCCAATTTCACCTTTCAGTCGACCCCGGTGAATTCCCATGCGTTACTTGACACACAACACACAAGGAAAACACAAATTACGCACGATGATACGCGAAACAAAGTGTATTTCAGAAAATGCAACGAAAAGTGCGAATAGAATCACTGGAACAAAGACAAAATTAAATTCAAATAGGCGGGAATAAGTCTCAGAAATAGCAAGCTGAGAATTTCCAATCTGTGTTTCCAAAAAACTTGCCTTTCCGATAAAATTCTCAATAAAAAAAATAGCAACGTAATTCGTAAATTACAAGGTTGTGGGTTTGATTAGAAAAATAAACTTGCAAAAATAATGGAAGAAAATCTCTAACGCTGTTGGGGTAGTTAAAAATTTCGAAATGGTGCCAAAAAGAGGGTGTCGTACCCTTGACGTGGAGTTCGGCGGAGCGATTGCTCTCTCCGCCGACATTGACGGCCCTGCACGTGTACAGGCCCGCGTGCCTCGAGGTGACGCTCTGAATGATCAAGAGGCTGGTCTTTTGGCCAACGTTGACCGTGGACGCCTCGCCGGCGCCCACTTCAACGCCGTTCAGCAGCCACGAGAACGAAATCGGGTGGTCACCCTTGGAGGCAATGCACGTCAGCTGCACGTAATCACCCTCACTGCTGTATTCGGAGGAAAAGGACAGGGGCAAAAGCGACGGAATTTCTGCAACACCAACCACAGGGGCGGCGCTATTTTTAATAACTACGGAATTTGCTTTAAGGTTTGAAAAGTTATCATGGAAGATTGGTATACATTTAGATTCGAGTCGATTTAATACGTGGTATTTTAGTTTTCTACAGTGGTAAAATTAAAGGTAGAAACTATGCCGCCAGAAAAATGGCAAAGTGCGATTTATTACTTTTAAATCTTTGCCGTTTTTATGGCTCAGCACAAATGAGTGCAATAAGCAACAAGCGGATTTCACAAGAGAAAGAGAGTGGACGCGTGACTGTTAGCTTCCCGACCGAGATGCACACACAGCGAGCGGTTTTTAGTCTTTTTTCCTTTTCCCAAACGGATATAACACCGGCTGCATTTACCATAAATGTGCAGGCTGGCGGTCAAATTGGAGATTCCGGCCTTGTTTTTGGCCGTGCACGTGTAATTGCCCGTGTGGCCGGGCAGAGTGGGGTCAATCAGGAGAAGACTCGCTTTTCTGCCTACTTTGGTGGTGGAAATGCCCATCTGGGTAGAAAGGTTGGAGCCCTGGAAGCTCCACGTGATTTCGAGGGGCAAGTCGCCTTCCGAGACGAGACAGGTAGCCTGCGCTGCCTGGCCATAATAAATCGGCTCATCGCCAAAACTGAACGGCACCATCTTCGGCAAAACTGCGACAAAAACCAAAAGTTGGGAGAAATGGACAAAAAATGTCGAATAAAATTAAACCACATTTCGAGGGAATAAAAAAGTGGAGTCTCAAAATCGTCGGATATATCGCCTTCAAAATCGTCACTGCGGGTTATTAAGGTTTACTCAGGGCACTTTGTCAAGTAATTTACGCACGCGGGTGCCCCAGCGAGTTATTTCAATCATGAGCAGGTTGGAGTGCTCGCCCAAAAGTGATGATCACCTGCGGCAGGTGTCCTGAGCAGCCTCCATTCTAAAAATGATGCTCTTTAACCGCCGTATGTCGCCAGATTCAGAAGAAACGAAACCACGAATATTTTAAGTAGGTATTAATGTAAATGGCCCTACTAAAAAAACGGGGGTGAAGCAGGTTTTTCAATGAAAGTGTTCACCAGCATAGATGAAATTTAATTAGCGAGTTCCTTTAAAATAAAACTTAGATAAAAATGTTAATCATGTTTGTACAGATCGCAATTAGTTTCTAAATGACAATTATGAGCAGTAAAGAATTTAAATTATATTAGAAAAATACTATTGCTGGAATAAAACACTGGAACAGTCCCCTTAAAAATCTCTGTAAAAAATTGACTGAACTTGCCATTTTAAGTTTATTTTTTTAAATTGATAAGAAATATTAATATAAAGGGAAGGGAAATGGCAACACATCCAATAACTGGCGGAAGGTCTTGCCAATGATTTTTAGGAGCGCGGTGGAATTGATGCTGCCGGCTGGGTTGGTCGCCTTGCACATATACTCGCCCGCGTTGCGTTCGCGGACAGAGGTGATGGTGAGCGTGCTGATTCTATCACCAGGATGGGCGATCAAAAAGTCGGAGTTGCTGAACTGGTCGATCGGTTCAGCCCTGAAGAGCCACTCGATTGTGAGCGGAGTGTCGCCCTTCTGCACCACGCAGCTGACCATGACCAGGTCATCTGAGTTGGTGAACTCTTTGCCGAAAGTGAGCGGGAGGATCAGGGGCAGGACTGCAAGGCAGGCCAGACAAAAAACGACTAGAGAGAACAATCGGAGACAGAGTAGTGAAACATCTCCAGCCCGCCGATCTTTTACTACCCTGTTCCGATAAAAACGTGCAAAACTACGTGAGGAACGTGTGTGCATCTTCAAAGGGACATCGCAAGAACAGACCCTTGACCACCAAGGTAGCAGTAAACTTGTCGGAGCCTGCTTCGTTGGTGGCTGTGCACGAGTAATTGCCCGCGTGCGTCGCAGCGACCGCTCCGATGCTCAGGATCGAGCTCCTCTCTCCCAGGGAAATGACATTGACGCCCATGTGCGGCAAAATGGGCTCGCCGTTGAAGGCCCAGCCCAGCAAGATGGGCCGGTCGCCCTCGGTGACACCGCACGGCACGGTGACCACTTGGTCGGGGTTGAGCGGACGCTCGCCGAACGAGAAGGGGAGAAGTCGGGGGCGAACTGAAAACAACAGCTACCATGTAAGCCATGCAGACAGCGGGGAATGTCACCGGTGACATGCAGCTGCGCGGACAGCTCGGCCACGCCGGCCCTGTTCCTGGCTCGGCACGTGTACTCGCCGGCCTGGCTAGCTTCGACCGAGGGGATCTTGAGGATCGCGCCACTGTCGCCCAGCGGCTCGGCGGACATGTCGGCGCGGTGATTTACGGGGTGGCCCTCGAAAAACCAGTGCACGTGCACGGGACGGTCGCCGCCCAGCACGACGCACGGCACCGTCACGAAGTAGCCCGCGCCCACCGATTTGTCTCCGAAAGTGAATTGCAGGATCTCAGGGGGAACTTGAAAGGGGAAAAAATGGTGCGGCTTTTAGACTAACAGGTCGATTTTCTTTTTTGGCACCTAAATTTTCAAGATATTTGAAATCAGCATATTTTTACACGTTATTCGCAATATCATATACACAGAGGTCATTCGCAATTTCGATTTATAATTTCTAAATAGTTTTCAATTTTTTTAAAGAAAGCTACGCCTAAAGCAAGAGTTCGTGGCCAAATTTGCACGCTTGTGCAGAGTTGACCTCTACATATCAATGATATTGGGTTGCATCAAAGGAAGATAATCGAATCAAACTAGAAAACTGAGGATAGAAAGATATAACACACAGAGAATAATATGATCTACAACACTGAAAGCAGCTGCGGCTAAAAAGTGTACCATTGACTTTGAGCTCTGAGCTGTGTTCGACCGTCCCCGCGGGGTTGCTCGCTTGGCATGTGTAATTCCCCGCGTGCTTTTCGGTCACAAAAGAAATGGACAGGAAGTTAGCTCGGTCGCCGATTGGGAAAGTCGAGATGCCTAATTTTTGGTTTAAAATCTCGCCACGGAACAACCAGAAGATCTGCAACGGCTTGTCCCCTTTGGGCACGTTGCAACTGATTTGCACCGTGTCCCCGGCACTGGCGGGTCCGTCAAATTCGAAGGGCGTAATGTAAGGCACGACTGCGAACATCGAACAATATATCGTGTGAAAGTGCAAAAGGGCGCATTATGTACAACATCCGGGAGTCTACGTTCGTGTCGCTAGGGTGGTTGGTGAGTGGAGCAAAACTGAAAATAATGGAAGGAGGAAGGTGAACAACTCTGGAGGTGTGTATGTGTGTACCATTAACATGAAGGTCAGCGGCATAAGCGGCTGAGCCGGCACTATTGGTTGCGACGCAAGTGTAGCGGCCACCGTTTGTGGATCTTACGCTCGGAATGGAAAGAAGGTTGACCCTGTGGCCAACCTGGGAGGTGCTGATGCCCAAATGAGGCACGATTGGTTTGCTATCGAAATACCACGCGATGGTAAGGGGGAGGTCACCCTTAGTGACGTGGCAAGTTAATCCTACGGTTTCGCCATCACTGGCTGGTCCCTCAAATTCAAAGTGACTTATGTGGGGTATGACTGAAAATCACGAGAAAAATTTGCATGAAAAGGAGGGGGATAAAGGAGCTAGCAGCAATTAAGAAAATTGTTTAAATAAATAAATCAGTCTTGCGAAAAAAGTACCGTTGACATGCAAATAGGCCGAGAAATTCGAGGCTCCTGCTGCGTTTCGGGCCAAACAAGTATATTCGCCAGAATTCTCCGCTTTGACCGACTCGATGCTCAACGAGCTGAGCCTTGTGCCCGCGTTCATCACGGTCACCCCGTCCCCCGAGCTGATATCGGATCCGTTAAACAGCCAGACAATGTGAATGGGCGAGTCGCCCTTGACCACGGTGCACTGAATGGCCGCCATGTCCCCAGCGTTGACTGAGTCTTCGCTAAAGGAAAAGGGCGACAACTGCGGCACCACTGAAATTTCACAGGACAGGAGAGGTTCAACTCAATCAAATCGAATTTACAAAGGAAAAAGTGCAAGAAGCTCCGTTCAAGAGTACCATTGACAAGTAAGTCTGCTGCGTAAATTGCGCGACCGGCAGGATTGGACACCGAGCACGTGTAGCGGCCCCGGTTGACCGGCCGCACTTGGGAAATGGACAGAATATTGGACCGATGGCCGAACATGCCAGTCAACACGCCCAAATGCGGGGGAATCGGTTCTCCGTCGAAAAACCACTCGATCGTGAACGGCGGGTCACCTTTTGTGACGTGGCAAGACAGTTGGACGGGATCACCGGCACTGGCCGGACCCTCGAACTCAAAGGGTTTGATCAAAGGCATAACTGCAATTTTAAAATTCCCAAAAAACATCCAATTAAAATTACAAATTTAATTTTCATCGCATTAAAATCACTAGTCGAGCTGAAATTTTGAAGTTATTCATTTATTTGTTTTGGGTGCTGAAGGAGGAGGAGTTGGAATTGAGAAAAGATTGAACAAAGTCGACAGTGAAAGAAGAAAATGTTAAAAAAATGAATTAAAAATACCGTTGACTTGTAAATAAGCTGTGGCATTATCGTTCCCGGCTGCATTTCTGGCGACACACGTGTATCCACCTGAGTGCTCTGCCCTGACCGAGTCAATACTTAAGGAGCTTGCCCTGGCTCCAGCCTTGAAAACGTTCACGCCCTCTTTCTTAAAGACTTCCGTCCCGTTAAAAAGCCAGGAAATAGAAATAGGGGAGTCCCCCTTGACGACCGCGCATGTGACCACCGTCGAGTCACCGGCGAAGACGTTCTCGTCCCCGAAACTAAACGGCATGATTTGGGGTAGAACTGGGGAAGAACAGAAGAAATAATATATGAAAGCAAATGCACAAAATAACATCAACAAGACTAATAGAAAGCTGGAGCGGGGGTTCACCGTTGACGGTCAAAAGTGCAGTGTGGTTCGTGGAGCCGGCCGCGTTGGTGGCCACGCAGGTGTAGGGCCCCGAGTGGCCCGCCTGCACGTTCTCGATGTTGAGCACCTGCGAACGCGCCCCCGACTTGATCACGGTGATGCCGGGGATTTTCTCCACCTCCGTGTGGTTTAAGTACCACGAGATCGCGACCGGCGAGTCCCCTTTGATGACGGCGCACTGCACCGTGGAAAAGTCACCCGCGTTTACGGAGTCCTCGCCGAAATCGAACGCCAGAATTTGAGGGCGGACTGAGGGGGAGGAAAACCAAATTTGAAAACAGAACTACAGTACATTGAAGCTCAGTGTGCGTGCAATGAAAGTTCTTAAGATTAACCGTTGACGTGGAGGTCAGCACTGTAGGAGGCCGTGCCCGCTTGATTGGAGGCAAGGCACGTGTATCGACCGCGATTGATGGGCTTCACCGAGTTAATGGAGAGAATGCTGGTTTTTTGGCCGAACATGCCAGTCACAGCGCCCAGGTGAGGGGTCAGTGGCTCTCCGTTGTAGAACCACTTTATCATCAGGGGAGGGTCGCCTTTGGTTACGAGACACGCTAGCTGGACAGTGTCGCCGGAGCTCACGGGCCCCTCAAAGTCGAACGGAGTAATGTACGGGAAGACTGCAATTATTTAGCATCTGATAAGGAGGAGGGGAGTTGTACAAAAAATTAAAAATTAATTGTGCAAACATAGAATTGCGACAGTCGAACCGTTGACGCGCAAGTCGGCAGCGTACTCGGCTGAACCCGCCGTGTTCTTCACCGCGCAGGTGTACCGGCCCCTGTTGTGAGGCTGCACCTCGGGAATCATTAAGAGATTCGCGCGACTGCCGAAGTTGTTGGTCATGACTCCCATATGCGGCTCGAGTGGTCTCCCGTCAAAGTACCACTCAATTCTCAAGGGCAAATCCCCTTTTGTAACGTGACAGTTAATTTGAACCGAGTCACCGGCTGCGCTCGACACCGACGGAAACTCAAAGGGCGCGATGAATGGCAAAACTGAAATTATTCATTTCAAAAGAGTTTGAAAATACTATTTAAATTTTGTTGCGGAAGCTTAAAGTTTTATTTATTTGGTACGTGGGTAAAAGGATGGATAAATGTTAGTTCTAAAATAGCGAACGTCGGTTGGCCTACCGTTCACGTGGAGGTAGGTCGTGTAATTTGACGCCCCTGCTGCATTTTTGGCCACGCATGTGTACGCGCCCATTAATTGCGCTTTGGCTGACTCAATGGTCAAAGCGCTGACCTTTTTGCTAATCTTGCTTATAGTGATTTCGTCATTGCTTTCGATTTCCGTGTCATTAAATAGCCAATAGATGGACATTGGGGAATCGCCTTTTACGATACTGCAGGTTAAAGAAACTGCGTCCCCGGCGTTTATGGGGTCCTCGCCAGCAGAGAAAGGAACAATTTGAGGTAAAACTGAAAAACCATAAAACCGTATCTAAATATTGAGAGTCCAAGCATTTAAAAAACACCAAAGCATGAAACAAATATTAAAATACTTAATCTGTGATTATAACCGTTTATGTATAAATATGTGCTGACGTTGGACGCTCCTGCTTCATTTTTGGCCACGCAAGTGTACTCGCCAACGTGTTGTGCTCGCGCTGACTCGATGGAGAGCATGCTAATTTTTTTACCGACTTTGCTAATCGTTATATCGTGTTCTACGGGAATTTCGGTGCCGTTAAAATACCAATCAATTGCGATTGGAGTGTCTCCTTTTACTACAGAGCAAGTGGCGGATGTGAGGTCTCCTGCATTGGTAATTTCGTCCCCAAACGAGATCGGGGTTATTTGGGGTAAAACTGAAACAATTTAACCAAGCGTTGTGAATCAAGGAAAATTATGTACATGTGGGAAGGATTGGAATTCTATTAAAAACACAAATTTTAACGTCAATAAAAGCACATAGAAAAATTAATTAAAAACCGTTGATGTGCAAGTGCGTCGTGTAATTTGACGACCCTGCCGCATTTTTAGCGATGCAAGTATATTCGCCCATTTGAGAGGCCTGCACCGACTCGATTGTCAAAGCGCTGATTTTTTTGCTGTTTTTGCTGATTGAAATTTCGTCAGTGGACTCGATTTCGGAGCCGTTGAACAGCCAGGAAATGGCGATCGGGGAGTCGCCTTTTGTCACCGTGCACTGAACCGAGACCAAGTCGCCGGCGTTGGTGGATTCGTCGCCAAAGGAGAAAGGCATGATTTGAGGGAGGACTAAAACCCAACGAAATAAACATTTAGAAGAATGGAAGCGAATAAGAATGCAAAGAATACGAGTGATAATATCGAACCGTTGATGTGCAAATATGAAGTGAAATTGTTGGCTCCCGCAGCGTTTTTCGCCACGCAAGTGTACGCTCCGATGTGATTTTCTCGCGCCGACTCGATGATCAGCGTGCTGACCTTTTTGCTAACTTTGCTAATAACGACGTCGTCACCGATTTGCACTTCTGAATTGTTAAACAGCCAAGATATGGAAATCGGCGAGTCTCCCTTGGAAACCGAGCATTGCAGAGAAACAGCGTCGCCTGCATTGATTGTGTCTTCGCCGGCCGAGAACGGAATTATCTGCGGCAAAACTAATGCGATTTTCTAATTAAATAAAACGCGGAAGCTAACATTAAGTAGGGATTGTTTGGGAATGGAAACCTTGTTAGTCAAATTAAGCAATCCAATGTGGCAAACAATCAAACCCTGAATATGCAGCATTGTTGAGAAATTGGAGGCGCCGGCTGCGTTTTTGGCCACACAAGTATATTCGCCCATGTGGTCAGCCCTGGCGGAGTCGATGGAGAGGCTGCTTATTTTTCTGCTAATTTTGCTTATAGTAATATCTTCACTACTCTCGATTTCGGTTCCGTTAAAGAACCATGAAATTGTGATCGGCGAATCGCCTTTTGCAACTGTGCATTGAACGGAAACGACATCGCCTGCGTTGATTGTTTCGTCGCTGAATGAAAATGGCACGATTTGAGGCAAAACTGAAATACGAAAATTATTTATAAATATTTATGATTAAAAAAATATAAAAGATATTTTCAACAAGAAAAAAATTAGCGGAAGCTGGCTCATCCGAATCTATGGGATGTGAAAGGAATTAAGAAGAAAATAAAATGAACATTAATATAAATATATGAATCACACCGTTGATTAGCAAGAGGTTCGTGAAATTCGTTGCACCAGCAGCATTTTTGGCCACGCACGTATATTCGCCAACATGGTCTGCTCTCGCCGAATCGATAGACAATGTGCTAATTTTCTTGCCGATTTTACTAATTACGACATCATCACTGCTTGCAATTTCGGTGCCGTTAAAAAGCCACGAGATAGAAATTGGCGAGTCTCCTTTGAGAACAGTGCATGTCAACGAAATCACTTCCCCGGCATTAATTGGATCTTCGCCAGCGGAAAACGGCACTATCTGGGGCAAAACTGAAACATCGCAAATGTACATGGAATAGAAAAATGAAAAAAAGTTGAATATTCGTAGCGGAAGCTAATAAAAGGATAAAGTGGGAGCGAATAAAGGATACAATTAGTAAATTATTACTAAGGAGTTATTTTAACCGTTGACGTGAAGGGTGGTAGAGAAATTGGAGGCCCCTGCGGCGTTTTTGGCCACGCAAGTGTACTCTCCAACATGATCTGCTCTTGCTGATTCGATCGAGAGCGTGCTGATTTTCTTGCCGATTTTGCTAATAACAGTATCCTCACTGCTTTCGATTTCGGTTCCGTTAAAAAGCCAAGAAATGGAAATAGGAGAATCGCCTTTAAGGATGGTGCACTGGAGAGAAACTACTTCTCCAACATTAATAGGTTCTTCGCCAGCAGAAAAAGGAACGATTTGTGGCAAAACTGAAACATTAGCGTTGGAAGCCGAAGGTTACTTGGGAAATTGGCGGTCAGATAAAAAAGCAAAAAATTCAAGAATAAAATCAGAAAATATTAAAAACCGTTGACGAGCAGGGTGGCCGAGAAATTTGTTGCTCCTGCCGCGTTTTTGGCCACGCAAGTGTATTCGCCGACGTGGCTAGCCCTCGCAGATTCGATTGTAAGGGCGCTGACCTTTTTGCTGATTCTGCTAAGGACAATCTCGTCAGTGGTTTCGATCTCAGTGTTGTTGAAAAACCAGGCAATCGTGATCGGGGAGTCGCCCTTGGCCACCGTGCATTGGAGGGAAACCACGTCGCCGGCGTTGATCGTGTCGTCGCCGAAGGAGAATGGCATGATTTGGGGCAAAACTGCGGAATCGGGTTGGTTTTCAAACGAATGCGGAAGCGATATATTTACAACACAAATGGCATGGGTCGGGGAAACTAAAAAGAATGCTACTGAAAATGTGAGTATGCCGATGGACCATTGATCTGCAAGTGGGTCGTGTAATTGTTGGCACCGGCAGCGTTTTTGGCCACGCACGTATACGATCCTACGTGAGAAGCTTTCGCGGAATCGATGATCAAAGTGCTGACTTTTTTGCTGCCTTTGCTAATCACGATTTCGTCGTTACTTTCGATTTCCGTCCCATTGAAGAGCCAGTAAACGGAAATCGGCGAGTCGCCTTTGAGAATTGTGCATTGAAAAGAAACGACTTCTCCCGCATTGATCGTCTCTTCGCCGGCAGAAAATGGAATTATTTGTGGCAAAACTGAAACAACCGTGAGGCAAAAAACCGAATGTGAATAATATTAAGTAAAAATTGAAAGCGGAAACGTCCTAGAGAGGTGATTATGGCGAAGGGGAAAATCCACTGGCAGTTAGTAAATATTAATAAAAAAAAATGTCAAACCGTTGACGTGAAGGAAAGTTGTGAAATTGTTAGCTCCAGCTGCGTTTTTGGCAACGCACGTGTATTCGCCCATGTGATTGGCTTGCACAGATTCAACCGACAAAGTGCTGATTTTTCTTCCAATTTTGCTCACAATGATTTCGTCATTGCTTTCAATTTCGGTGTTATTGAAAAACCAAGCGATTGTAATTGGTGAGTCGCCTTTGGTGATTGAGCAAGTCGCTGAAGCGAGTTCGCCCGCGTTCAAGGTTTCGTCTCCGAAGGTAAAAGGCGCGATTTGGGGCAAAACTGAAACAGCGATTATTCATTTTATACAAAAGCCCAATGAAGCGGAAGCGGTCCCTGTTTGGGTTGAATTGGAAGTCGGATGGGAAAACAAAGTTGCTAAAGTTTCTGGTTCATTAACCGTTAACGTGGAGAGAAGTGGAAAAGTTTGAGGCGCCGGCCGCGTTCTTGGCGACGCAAGTGTATTCGCCCATGTGGTTGGCTCGAGCCGATTCGATCGTCAGGGCGCTGACTTTCTTGCTGATTTTGCTAATAACCACATCGCCGTCGCCACTCTCGATCTCGGAATTGTTGAAAAACCAAGAAATCGAGATCGGCGAGTCGCCTTTTGTAATAGAACATGTTGCAGTCACCAGTTCGCCGGCGTTCAAACTCTCGTCGCCGAAAGTGAACGGCGCTATTTGGGGCAAAACTGTAAATTCAAAGCGGAAGCTGCATGAGTTGGAACGAAAGGAATTCAGGGGAGAATCAAGAATTTTTACAATGAATTATTGCTCTCAATAACCGTTCACGTGGAGCAGGGCCGAGTAATTCGTGGCCCCGGCTGCGTTTTTCGCCAAGCACGTGTATTCGCCGATGTGGCTGGCGTGCACCGACTCGATAGTAAGGGCGCTGACTTTTCTGCTGATTTTGCTAATGACGATTTCGTCGCTGCTCTCGAGCTCGGTGCCGTTGAAGAGCCAACTTATCGAAATGGGCGAGTCGCCCTTAATGACTGAACACTGCATGGATGCCAACTCGCCGACGTTTGGTATTTCATCCCCGAACGTGAAGGGGATGATTTGAGGCAAAACTTTGAAGAGAAAACAAGCGGAAGCAAGATTAAAATTATGGTTGAAAAAGAGGGAAATCAGTTAATAGAAAGAAGAACCGATCATAATTTAAAAAGGGGGAAATAATTAACCGTTGACTTGGAGGAAAGCAGAGTAATTGGTGGCGCCCGCTGCGTTTTTCGCCACGCAAGTGTACTCGCCGACGTGACTTGCGTGCACGGACTCGATGGACAGACTGCTAATTTTTCTGCCGATTTTGCTAATGGTGGTGTCATCGGTGCTCTCGATTTCGGTGCCGTTGAACAGCCAGTCGAGGGTGATGGGCGAGTCGCCCTTGATCACCGAGCACTGCAAAGAGGCCAACTCGCCGGCGTTGGGAATTTCGTCGCCAAAGGAAAACGGGACTATCTGGGGCAGAACTGCAAAATGCAACACAGCAAAATGCAAAAATTGTGCATCCAAAAACAAGTGCAAAAAATGTGCAAAAGGGTTTATGTTAACCGTTGATGTGGAGGTAGGTGGTGAAATTGGTGGAACCGGCCGCGTTTTTCGCCACGCACGTGTACTCGCCCATGTGGACGGCGCGCGTCGCGTCGATGGTGAGCGCGCTGCCCTTTTTGCCGATTTTGCTCACGGTGATTTGATCCGTGGACTCGATTTCCGAGCTGTTGAAATACCAGGCGATCGAAATCGGCGAGTCGCCCTTAATAATCGAGCACTGCGTGGAAACAAAGTCGCCTGCATTTATCGATTCCTCGCCGAAGGAAAACGGCATGATCTGAGGAAGAACTGGAAAGTGCGTAGAACTTAAAAATTCAAAACCAAACAATAGAGGTTTGTGTAAAAATGTTCAAAATGAAAGGGGTGAGTGAGAGAGGGACCGTGTTTGGAGCCTAAATTATTCAAAAATATATATATCAAACAGTTCATCACAATGAATATCGACTGACAAGGATGCCCCGAGAATTTTGAGTCAAGCAACCTGCAGGACATGGATGCGTTCGGGTTGCATACCTTTCTAAACCGAATTGGAGCGTTCGGGGCATCCGTGGACGGACAAACGAGAAACTACAGCGAGCGAGCATGAAAGAACGGAGAAGCAGAGAGAGAAAGAAAGCTATTTCGTGAATATGAGGCAGGGGACACAAATGACCGGACCGTCGACGGCGAGCATGGACGCGTGGTGATGCTGTCCGGCGAGATTTTGCGCGACGCACGCGTACTCGCCGGCGTGCTCGGCCTGGACGGCGCTGATGCCGAGGATGACCGCGTCCTCGCCCAAGGAGACGACGGAGACGCGAGCCGCGGCGCTGATGGGCCGGCCTTGGTACCTCCAGTGGATTCGGATGGGGCCGTCTCCCTCCACCACCTGGCAGGTCACCTTCATCGACTGACCCTGGCTCATCGCGCGGTCGCCGAACGTGAACGGTTGCACTCTCGGAGGCACTTTCGGCAAATAATTGCGGGGAGATATGAATGAATGAAATTCAGCCCGAGTGAAAACCGAGCGGTTGATGAAAGGACAGAGCAGAAAACAAGCACATCGAAAGCATACTCAACATCAAACTGCGGAGATTTCGAGCGCGGTTCGCAAGCGGCACAACAACGCAATTTTTATCTCGAGCGGATGGTTGTCCGGGGAGTGACTGTTTTTCGGTTTGCGTCTGTTTGGTATGGTGTTTATGTTGACAAACGCTTAATCAAGAGGCTAGTGAATTCAAGAGCCAATTTAAAAAAGCGAGACTTATTGATTTTGTCAGCAATAGCCTCTTAATTAGCGACAACAGTGTGGACTGTCAAGTGTGTCTGGTGTGTCTTTGCTGTTGTTTACCAGAGACGTTCAAGAATGCCGAGTGTTCCGCGGATCCGACGTGGTTCTCGGCAATGCAGGTGAGAAAGCCAACGTGCTCCGTGTCAAGCTGCTCGACTGCGAGCACCGAGCCCGAGTCGCCGAGGGACATCACTTTCATGTGGCGGACCGAGACCAGGGGCTGGTCGTTCAGGGTCCATCGCACCCTTACCGGGGGGCTCCCCTCCACCACGGAACAGTGTACGCTAAACGACTGGCCCGCGCTTCGAGGACGCTCGCCCAACGTGAAAGGAAGGATTTCGGGCGGTACTGCGGGCCATTCAACATTTTAAAATGTTTAGTCATCACAACTTTTGCAGAATAATTAGCAGTGCCGGCCGCATCGTTCGGTGCGAGTTTCAAGAAGGTTAGAAGTCAATTTAGTGGGTGGCTCCAATTGATTATTTAATATAGTTCTGCTTTTAATGTCGGCACGTTGCCACAAATGGGGCGGTCGCCATTATCCATTATCGGTGGTAATTGAGCTTTTCAAGCAAATTATGGGCGCCTATCTTATACATCCTAATCCTTAAGGCACAATTTATTACGCAGAAGAAATAGTATAGCAGCAGGATAGACAATTTAAACAAAAGATAAACGATATACATGGCTTACCTTTTGATATCTAAAATAATTTAAATTAAATAATTCAAGAAACATGTATAAGTTAGAGCTGCAACGCTGCTTCACTGCTGGTCTATTGAGCTGAAATGTTTCTTCATCGTGTGTGCAGAGCAGCACTTAATATTTGTTGAACAGAACCAGACAAAGTTAAATCCCATTTTAATTTAATAATTCAAATTTCAAAATTTTTAAATATATTTTTTCACACATAAAAATATTAAATTGTCTGATTCTGCTCTGGGGGAGCACATTGACAAATTTTTCTTGTTTTCCCCAAATTTGTCAATATGGAAGAAAAAGGAATCAGTGCAACTCACCCATCACTTGGACTTCCAGCGTTCCTCTTGCGCTGTAGCCCTGAGAGTTTCTTGCAACGCATGTGTAGGTGGCTTGGTCAGACTGTCGCTCCACGTTCTCGATGATCAGGGTGCCGTTGGGGAACACCTTTTGCTTCCTGTTGATTGGTAAAACTCGACCATCTGGGGAAAAAAATGAAGTTTTTTCGAATTAATTCGCAAATTAGAGTTTCTATACTCTTGATAATGCTAAAATAGCTAAAATAAATTTAAAATCACAAACCTCTCTCCCAAACAATGTTCTCGATGGGGTAGCCAGCAACAGGGCAAGTGACAAACAGATTTTCTCCAGCAACAATAGCTTTCTTCTCCATTGGCCTGATGAACGGCAAGCCGTACACATTAACCCGAGCAGCGTGTTCCGTGAATCCAACTTTTGAGGAGGCGATGCACTTGTAGAGACCGCCATCATTGGTGATGATGGAGGAAACGTTGAGGTGCGACACCACGTCACCGTTCACCGTGACATACTGGCCCACTTGAAGCCTGTCGTTGTTGGTCAGCTTCTTGCCGTCAAGTTCCCAGGTTATTTCGGGGGTAGGGTTGCCGGATGCCACGCATTTCAGGAACACGGATGGTCCAGGCTGAAGTGTCTCCTCGCCAAATGTGTGTCTAAACTGTGGTGGCTCAACTGGAAATGATTTATTGATTTAATAAATTAAAATAATGAACGACATGAAAGCGAAACAATTTTTGCAACACATTAAAATAATGAATTGTTTGAAATTTAAATATATTTTTACTATATAACAATATAACATTACTTAAAAGTAAAACTCACATCTGCCTCCGAGCTTCAACTCGGCACTAGCCTGGGCGCTTTCCTGGTCATTCCGCACAAAACACTGGTACATGCCCTTGTCTTCTTTCTTGACCGAATCTATCCTCAGGGTGGCATCCTCGTGGTTTAGGTTCTTGCCGTCTTTCAGCCAGCCGATGGTCTTGACCGGGTTTCCTTCAAAGTTGCATGTGAACACAGCAGGACGTCCGAAGTCTACAGTCTGAGTTTCAGGCTCGACAGTCGCGGACAGAGGGGCTATAATGTAAAATATTTCAATCAAGATGAAAATAAAAATCAGGGTCTCATTACCAGTGACAGTGAGGACAGTCTCGACGCTCTCTCCACCAACAGAATTGTTGACGACGCAGAGGTATTTGCCAGAATCTTCAACCTTTGCTTCCTTGATGATCAGAGTGCCGCTGACTTGCTTGACCCGGTCATTGAGAGAAACCGCCACCTTTTTTGCGGTGCCCTCAGCGAACTTGTACCATCTAAAATTTAAAAATTGGTATCAAAATTTGAACAAATTTTGAATTTGAGTCTACGCCTGGCAGAAATTTAAAGGAGCAATTTAGGCTTTTAAATGTTTATTTTTATTTGCAAATGTTAACTCATTAAGTTTTACTTGTTACGAGCTCCTTGAAAAGCTAATCCCTAGCATTGTATCGCTCCTATTATGGTCACTGAACGTGATAATTAAAAAGCCTCGATTAACAGTCAAGTCGAGATTAAAAAGGATCTGAGATGCTCGTCGCTTATCTAAGTAGGAGGAAGATGCACGTGTGCAACTCAATGAGGAGGCGATCAGCGTGATGAGCAAAGGAATGAATTTGCGATGCGACAAGGAGGAAGTTATTGGCTCTCAGCTAAGATACTTTACCTATACATGGGCACAGGAAATGCCTGCACGGGACAGAGGGCCACGATCTCTCCACCCTCTCGCCCGTTCTTGTACTCTACCGTTTTGCTCGTGACTTTCGGGGACACCGCCGAATTCGGCTCTGATTTTGAAGGGAATAATTTTGGAGCTTCTTTTTTATCATTACAGATTTGAGAGGTTTCCTGAATTTTCGGCTAAACTCACCGAAAACTTGGGACAGGGAAGCCCTGACTCGAGCACAAAATTGTGACACTGGAATGAGCAGCAATGCTCATCTCTTGCAGCCTGTCACCCGCCAATTTAGGAGCAACGCTGCTCGTCGGTTCTACATTTTTTATTTTAATATAGTTGGAAGCAACAACATAAGAGTTGGGTTGCCTGATTGATTTGGGAGAGTTACCGGAAATTTGGAACTGGAAATCCTTGACTCAGGCATAAAACTGTGGCACTGTTTTTTTCTCTCACGCTAAGTTCTTGCAACCTTCCGCCAGAAATTTTCGGGCCAACGCTACTGGTCGGTTCTACAACGGAATTCCGCGTTTTATTTTCACGAATTTGAAAAAAATATCTCTGATTGCCTGAATGTCCGAATTCCCCTGAAAACTTACCTCGCCGTAAATATGACACGGAGGTCTGAAAACGCGTTTGAAAAATGAGTCCTAAACACACTGAAAAGCAGCCACAAATTAAGCAGTTCTCAATCAACTCAAGATGAAAAGCTTTTCGTAAAAACGCACAACAGTTACTTGAAATATTGCAAGCAAGCTTAAAAATGAACGGAACAAAACATAATGACAGAATGTGTAGCTATGAAAACCCCAGGACTTACCGGCTACTGAGACTTAATCACGGTAGCCTGGGAGGAAATCAATCATTTGCATCCGTCCATGCTTACAAATCTGGAACGGTACAAAAAATCAGCACTCAATATATATTTAATGTTCTGAACAAAGTATAAAAAAGTCGACGGGCTGCTCAGTGTGGGACTTGAGGAGCAAATCACGGCGCTTACCGTTTCGTTGGAGCCGGAAAGGCCTGAGCGTCGCACATCACGGCCAGGGTCCGACCCAGGTCCGCGCTTTGCTTGTTTAGACCATCCCCTGACACTTTCGGGGCAGTTCGACCACTTGGCTCTAATCAGGAAATAATTTACCCCGGTCTTAATAATTATTTTTTAAATTTGTATTTGCTCGGCTGCCTGAATGGGACCTCGAGGGTTGATTACCGGAAATTTGGTGCGGGGAACCCTTGTCCTGGGCACAGGAGAACGGCCTCGTTGCCACGAAGAACGGCATTTCCCTCAAATCTCTCTTTGGATACGCGCGGAATAATATTGCCGTTTGGATCTATGGAATGAAACGGCCCGCTTTTATCTCTGATATCTAACCTGTATTTCGGCACAGGGAACCCGGAGACTTCGCAAAGGACAACTGCCGTGCTGTTTTCACGCACATCTGTCACAAGACTTCCGTCGATTTTTCGTCCCGCAGAACGCGGCGGAATATTCGCGGTTGGCTCTGTCCAGGATATTATTTTCCAATTTAACTCAACACGCATTCAAAAGAAATTTGGCTGCCTGACTGTTTGGATTCGTGCACTTACTTGTAACGCGGGACTGGGAACCCTGACACTTGGCAAGTGAGGTAAACGCTTGAATGCTGGTTTACGAGAACTATTTCGCCCCCCTCATATTTCTTTCCCTGTGATCGCGGGGGTATTTGATTGGTTGGCTCTGCAAAATTCGATTAGAGACTACTGTAGAAAATTTGTCAGATTTATGATGTCTGAAAGTTGCCTGAATATTTTGTGCCCGAGCGAATTTACCTAAATTTGGGGGGCGGTGACGCTTGAGCAACGCACTGAAGGGCAGAAGTGGAATTTATCAAAATATCTTCTTTCATCGAACCAAATTTCGCGTCTTTCAGTTTAGGACCGAGTTTTGATTGCGGCTCTTGAATAAAAAAATTAATGGACATTAATATTTTGCTCTTTGTGTAAGGATGCCTGATAATGTTGATAAATGAACCCTGCTCGCAAGCGTATTACCGAAAAACAGGAACTGGGGAAGATTGCGCAATGCACAATAATGCGACAGTTGAATTTTCGCGGAAAATCTCCCTTTTCAGCTCTATTTTCGAGTCTTTCAATTTCGGGGCCATTTTCGTTTGCGGCTCTGAAATTCCCAATTTGAATTTTTAGTAGAAAGTGAAATTTCTGAAGAAGGTTGCCTGACTAAGTTAATGATTTTTTAAAATCTTTACCTAAATATTGGAGCAGGGGAACCCTGAGCTATGCAATTTAGGGTGAATTGAATTCCCTGAGAAATTCGAACAACGTCTATTTTTGAATCCTTTAGTTTTGGGGCCATCTTTGAATGCGGCTCTGTAAATGTTTTGAGAAATGTGATTTTGGGAAAATAAAAAAAATGCCGAAGGTAATGCCTGAATATAATTTATAAGGAACGGACCTGAAAACAGGTACGGGAAATCCCTGAACCATGCACGTCATCATAAGCATCGCGCCTTGCCGCGTAACTGCTTTCACACCAGTGTATTGACCATCCTTTAATTTAGGGGCAACACTTGTGGATGGCTCTGCAATTTTGGGCAAATTAAATACCTGAACGCAGGGGCAGGGAAACCCTGAACAGCGCAGATTAAGGGCAGCGTGCGGTTCGATTCAATCATTTTTTTCACCTGGCCCAGCTCCTTGTCCTTCATTTTTGGGGGAATGCTCGTGTGGGGCTCTAAAAACCAAAATTTTCAAGCCCTTTACCTGAAGGAAGGGGCAGGATAACCCTGAACTGCGCACACTATGGGCACGGTTCGCTGCGATTCGGTGAATTTCCACGCCTGTCCCAGTTCTTTGTCTTTTATTTTGGGGCGCATGTGAGTTTGAGGCTCTGATGTTCAAAATTAAAGTAAAATATGATAAAATATTTGTCATGGGGTTAATTTAACACCAATAAAAAGGGCGGCTACCTAAATGAAGGGGCTGGAAATCCCTGCACAGGGCACACCATAGGAGCAATACCTCCAAGATTCGTTTTCTTTTTCATTGTTTCCGTTTCTGAGTCTTTCGCTTTGGGAGCCATGCTCGTTTGAGGCTCTAAAAGTGAAATTATTATGAAACAAACCTGAATTTCGGCGTGGGGAACCCCTGAGCAGAGCACAAAAGCGGAATATCGCCTCCCACATTTATCGACTTTTTATGCCCAGATATGTCCTTGTCCTTCGCTTTAGGTGCAACACTTGCGTGAGGCTCTGATATAGGAATGAGACGAGACGGTAATATTACAGATTTGCATTAAAATCAATTATTTGGCACGCCAGAGCTCACAAGCGGTTTTTACGCATTTTAATTGAAAATTTTAAAAATAATTCAATTTGATTTCAGTACCTGAAAAACGGCAATGGAAAGGCCTGCGCGTCGCAAGCTAAAACGACTGCTTTGCCAGAGCGGCCAACGACCGCGTCCAGCTTGGACTTGGGAGGAAGTCTGGGTGGAGCGCTTCCGATCGGATCTGGTGCGAATTTTTACATCTCAATTTTCGAGTTTCTCTATATGATTAATTCTACACACGCCTTAAATGTTGGGATAGGCTTATACCTAAAAAGAGGTGGAGGAAATCCTTGTGCCTCGCACAGCAAGTTATAAAATGTGCCACTGGCCGCTTCGTTAATGATTTTCGCCGTTTTCGGGAAATTAGGACGCATTTGACCGACAGGATCTGAATTTTAAGTGTTTATTAAAATTTTGTGTGAATGTGTTATTGAAGGTTGGGTGAATAAAACGTTACTTTGATCTTAATTTACCGGAAATTTGGCAGTGGGTGAGCTTGTGCTTGACACAAAAGGGCGACACTCGCGTTTATTTTTTTACTGGACACTATGATCTTTGCCGAGGGAGGCACGTTAGGGGCGCTACTGCTCACAGGATCTATCAATAATTGACATAGTAAGTATTTTTAATTTAAATGTTAGTTGAATGTTGGCTGAAGTTGGTACAAAGGATCCCGTTTAAAAACTAACCTAAAACTTGGCACAGGATGAGCTTGCGCTTGACAAAGCAAAGCGATATTTGTGGATGATTTCTTCCTTAAAATTGTGACCATTTGGGTTGGAGGCACTCGCGGAGCCTCGCTGCTGACTGGCTCTGAATCGGAAAATAGTAATATAAAAATTTTCACCTGAATACGGGTACCGGGAACGCCTGCCCTTCGCAAAGAAGACTAGTGCTTTTGTTCCGCTCAATTTCAAACGAATCAGACTTCGCACCCTTCGGCAGTTTTGGCGGAACCCGACCCACAGGATCTGTCTAATTTTATTCCGTGCAGCGTAATTTTCAATACCAAAGTCGGCCCTGAGAAATTGGAAATGGGTACCATTGCATTCTATACCTGAAAATTGGCACGGGAAAAGCTTGTCCCTCGCAGAGCAAACTTATGCTGTATTGGATATCAACTTCAAAAGAGTTGGACTTGGAGCTTTTGGGTAGTTTAGGAGGCACTCTTCCCACAGGATCTAGTTATTATTTAATTTGTTTAAAATTTACAAAAAAAAGCCTGAAAGTTATTTTGAAACAGGGTACGCAGCACACTTTTTAAACCAAGTATCGAAACGCATTAACTTCTGCCAAAATGCCACCGCAAACGCTTGTTATGTAAGGGATGCCAACCACCTTGTCGCACTTAAGCCACTTTCAAGCGTAATTAATGACGGTGCCAGCGCGCAGCGAACAAAGAGGAGAGATAAGGTCAAGGCCAACTCGCTGCGAGAGAAAGAGCGCGCGCCGCCAAGAGAACGAGATGGGCTGCACCACGACTGCGTGGATGGGCAACCTGTTGCATGCCCATTCATTCATTCATTCCTCCCACTCCTGGTGCGCGGAGCGTATTACTACTACAATACTACGCGACTTTACAACCTTCCCATTCATACCTATGTGACGGCACGGGGAACCCTTGCGCCTGACACAATAGCGTCAAACCGAGGCCCGTTCGCATGAAGTACGAGCTGGTTTTCGAACTGGTTGCGAAGGCGGGTGCTTTCGAGCCAACGGGGTCTGCAATTTATTTTTTTAACACTTCTGTCACTTGCCTAAATGCTGGGACTGGAAACCCCTGAGCCAGGCACAAAAGGCCGAAACCCTGACCGGTTTGCCGGTTGAACGTGAAACTTTTTGAATCCGTCGAAAACGCAGGAGCTTTCGATCCCATCGGCTCTAAAGGAAAATTTGCGTTTCTAATTGCGAAATACCTGAATGACGGAATGGGGAACGCCTGAGCTGGGCACAGCAAGCTGAAATCGGTTCCGCTGCTCGTACTTAAAATGGAGCCCTTTGAGGCAGACGCAAAAGTCGGGGCTTTGGAGCCGACTGGGTCTATTGTTTATATAAATTAGTACACGTACTTGAAAGACGGGACAGGAAACCCCTGCGCCGGGCAAAGCAGGCTAAATCCATCACCCAATCGCATTTTGAAAGAAATACTATGCGAAGTCGTGGAAAATGCGGGTGCTTTTGAACCGACCGGATCTGCATGATGTTACAAAGCTTTTACAATGAGGCTCACGTACTTGAATGAGGGGACAGGGAAACCCTGCGCAGGACACACCAGGCTGAAGCTTTGCTCTAATTTCATGTCAAAAGTGAAACTTTTGGATGCGGTCGAGAAGGCTGGGGCTTTGAAACCCATCGGTTCTAAAATAAAATTTGTTTTTCAACATTTTCACTCTACGTACTTGAATGTCGGCGGAGGAAACCCTTGCGCTGGGCAAAGCAAGCTAAACCCCTGACCAGATCGCATTTTAAAGGTCGAACTTATTGAGGCAGTGGAAAAGGACGGTGCTTTGGAGCCTACTGGGTCTGAAAGAGATTACTGAATTGGTTTCTGCACCAACCTGAATGCCGGGGTAGGGAAACCCTGCGCTAGGCAAAGGAGGCCAAAACTGCTTCCAAGCGTTCGAGTGTAAGAACTTATTTTTGAATCCGACGAAAATGACGGAGCTTTAGCTCCAACAGGATCTGATATTTTTATAGAAAATTCGTTAGTAAATCAGTGACTCCCACCTGAATGACGGGACAGGGAAACCCTGAGCTTGGCAAAGGAGCGCAAAGCCTTGATTGCTGTCTCTCGTAAAGGACAAAGTGTGAGTCCAACGTGAATTTTGGTGCTTTAGTACCCACTGGGTCTGCAATTTTTATTTTACATAAAATGAAAAAGGGAACAGACCTGAATGTTGGTCTAGGGTGACCCTGAGCTAAGCAAAGTAAGCCGAAGCCGCTGCCCTGACTGCGCGTGAACGAGCTGCTCTTTAAATCGGTTGAAAAAGATGGCGCTTTTGCTCCGACCGGTTCTAATCGTTCAAATTTCAATTATTTGAACATTATTTATCTCACCTGAATGATGGTATGGGAAACCCTTGTGCTTGGCAAAGTAAAGCAAACTTTTGCCCCGAGTGTCTCTTAAAGGATAACGTTTCCGTTTCCTGATTAAACTTGGGTGTTTTTGATCCGACGGGATCTGGCAATAAAAATTATAAAGCGATGAAGTTGAGCCGTCTCACCTGAACAGAGGGACAGGGAAACCCTGAGCTTGGCACAAAATCGCGAAACCGAAACCTGCATTGAACTCAACCGCGACGACTTTGGCGCCGGACGAAAATTTCGGCGCCCTCGAACCGACCGGATCTGCGAATGTGCGAATATCGTGGGATTCAAAATCACGTCATTGGTTTACCTGAAGGCCGGGACTGGGAAACCCTGGGCTTGGCAAAAAAGGGCAAAACTAGTGCCCGATGAAAATTCAGCAGAGAGGATTCTGGTGCTAATTGAAAATTTTGGTGCCTTCGAACCGACTGGATCTGCCAATTAAAAGGATAGGATTTTTGTATGCAAAACTAAATGTACCTGAAGGCTGGGACAGGAAACCCCTGCGCTTGACACAAAAGAGCCATGCCCTTGCTTAAGTGGTGGTCGATAGAAATTACTTTCGTGCCAATAGAAAATTTAGGGGCTCTTGAGCCGACCGGATCTAGAGAACGAAATTTGTTTTTTAAATGCGTGGACATTCTACCTGAATGACGGGGTGGGAAACCCTTGCGCTTGGCAAAGTATAGCAAATCCATGGCTTGATCTGCGTTCAATTGATAAGATTTTCGCATCTAAGGTAAATTTTGGTGCTCTCGATCCGACTGGATCTATAAAAAATATTTTATCCCAATTAAATATGTACCAACCTGAAGGATGGGAGAGGAAAACCCTGAGCTTGGCACAAAAGGGCAAAACTTGTTGCTAATTCCCGCTCAATTGAGACAACTTTAGTGTCTTTCGCGAACTTTGGTGCTCGTGAGCCGACAGGGTCTAAATAATAAAAAACATTTGAAATTTCGTCTCTAATTTACCTGAAGGTTGGAACTGGGAAACCCTGTGCTTGGCACAACAGAGTGTACGCTTGCTTTTCTGCCCTTTCCAGTGAAAATGTTTTGTACTCGGAAGAGAATTTCGGCCCTTTGGCACCAACCGGCTCTACAGAATTTACAACTTAATAAATGCTGTTCCAGCCTCACCTGAATGATGGGGCAGGGTAACCCTGAGCTTGGCAAAGGAGACCAAATCCCTGCTGTTCTTGTCTTTTGATCGAGAACGTTTCATAATCGGAGTTGAATTTTGGAGCCTTTGCACCAACCGGTTCTAATGCGCAAGCAGATATTCAAATAAATAATTGTCATCCCACAAACCTGAAGGTTGGCGTAGGGTATCCCTGAGCCTGGCAGAGGAGCCCAAATCCCTGCCCCTCATGACGTCTTATGAAAAACTTTTCATAGTCGGACGCAAATTTCGGCGCTTTGGCTCCAACAGGTTCTATTCGAATGTCAATTATAAATTCCTTTCCATCCTCACCTGAATGAAGGTGACGGGTAACCCTGCGCCTGACACAGAATACCAAAACCCTGGCCCGCGTGTCGTTTGATTGAAAGTGTTTCGTAGTCGGTGGAGAAAATTGGAGCTTTAGCACCGACCGGCTCTATTTTAGGATATTACAAATTAAATTAAATTTCCACTTCACCTGAACGAGGGTGTAGGATAGCCCTGAGCCTGACACAACAGGGCAAAACCTTGGCCGAGTTGCCAGTCAAAAGAGTGTGTTTTGTCATTAGTTGCAAATTTCGGCGCCCTCGAGCCAACGGGATCTGACAAACAATTGTTTAAAAAAAGAACAAGCGCTCTCACCTGAATGCGGGAACAGGGAAGCCCTGAGTCTGACAAAGAAGCGCGAAATTTTGTCCACCACGGCGTGTCAAATGGTGGATTTTATCCTCAGAATAATATTTTGGCGCCTTTGCCCCGACCGGATCTACATTTGCGCGGAAATTTAGTTAAAATTCCGAAAACTAACCTGAATGCAGGGACAGGAAAGCCCTGAGCCTGGCACAGAAGGGCAAAACTAGAGCCACCGTCGCGAGTAAAGGAGTGCGTGCGGTCGTCGGTAAAGTACTTTGGAGCTTTGGCTCCAATCGGTTCTGGATTTTACGAGAGTGCAATTTCAGAAATGACAATTTAAAGGTTTACCTAAAGCTTGGGACAGGATGACCCTGGGCTTGACAAAGGAGGGCCAAATTCACTCCTGACTTGCGAGCAGTCATGTCAAATTTTTCTTTGGACGGGATCATCGGAGCAGTGCTACTGAATGGATCTATTTTCGAAAATAAAATGCTCTTGACCAACTTTGAAAATAAAACAGAGCTACCTGAATATTGAAATAGAACCCTACACAAATAACGAAGATGGCCACCGATCCGAGGGTGATTTACCTGTAAGAAGGGACGGGGAACGCTTGCGCTGGGCACAAAATAGTCAGACTGTGATCGAGTTTGGTGTCAAAAGTGCGACTTTTGTCCATGGTTGGAAACTTTGGGAGGACGCTGCCAACTGGTTCTGTTTTATATTGCGAATAATAATTAGAAAAATCCTGCGAGCCGACGAAAATTCGAAATGAGATTGAGAGCCTCACTTACCTGGGTCCCCAAATTAAAGGATAGGATCTGGTGAGAAGGCTGATTTGGATTTGAATTTAGCGGAGCAGTTTTTGCTCGAGCGAAAGAGAGCCTCAATGCAGCTCAATGGAAATTTCGAATTTGAAACCGCTTGTGTGCCCTTTGCGTAGCAGGGGTACCCTATCCCAACATTCAGGCAACCTTCAACACACAGCTGGTTGAAATGGCAATAAAAACCAGCAAATAAAATCTATGGCAAACTTAATGATCAGTTACGTTAAAGTTTGCCATTTAATGTAATGTAAACCAGAAAAATCCTGCACAGAAAATTGCCGAAAATTGGTGTTTCCAATTAAAATTTGAATCCGTGCTGAATTTTTCTGGCAAGTCCGCCTACATTTTGCCAAACTTTTTTAGAGTTTTAATACATGAGCATGTTTTAAAAATCAAAAGTTTGGCATAATCTAGGCAAACCCCAAGAGTGGCGCAACAGGTGTTTGTGAGGGAGTAAACAATGTGAATTAAAATATACAATTGATCATTCAAAGCAATCCGGTCAAATGCTGACAACTGAGCTCAGCAAACAAAGCGCCTCCATTTAAACCACCTGTTACGTCCCTGCTTGGCATCTGTCAACCGTTCACCAGCGCAACAAACACAAGTGGCAAATTTTCCCTCAAACGGCCAATTTGCTTTAAATAAATTTGCTGTCCAGCGAATGATTACAGGAAATTTATTTTGAGAATATATTTTGTAATTGAAAATTCAATCGTTTTTGCAGACTCACCAGTGATGACGAGACGTCCCTTGGTTGCGCTCAGACGTGTTTCACCTGTAAGTCTGTGTTTGGTACGACACTGATAGGACTTGTATCCGTCCTCAGGTCCAACATCCCTGATGTGCAATTCGCCCGAAGGCAGGACTAGATATTTGCCATCTGAAAATTTAGCATTTATTAGTAAATATTCAGATGAGGCTTGACATGCCGTAACTACTGATGTTTTTTAAAGTGTAATTTTGATGTCTTTCAGACAAAGTTTAAATTACAAGAGGATTTATCAGTATTTATAGCGTGTCAAACCAATTTCAAGATATAAAAACCGATTAAATGAAAGCTCTGAGCATTGAATTTAACGCAGAGAACTTGCATTATAAAAACATGTTGCATTTTTCTAATGACCATTTGGTATACACATCATACTATTATTAAATGATATTAAGAAAATATTTTCTTTTGTTAGAAGAATTTTTTTATAAATTTGATTTGTGTACCAAAGTCATTCACGAAACTATGCTCCTCTTTTAAATTATTTTAAAAGGATGCAAGTAAAATCTAGTTCAAAAATTTATTTGAATTCTTTTGTGTAAAACCGAAATTAATTTTTCGCCTCTTCAGCACTATTTTAAAAAGAGGAGCATAATTTACTACACACACGAAGTAAAACTATTTCAATGACAAGCTTATATTTATCTAGCCATCTCTCATTAAAGCAAAAACACAAAAATTTTCAATCAAAGAACCTGTAACACCTCAAATAATTGAGCTATGATAATTATTAGTTAATAAAATTTTGATCAATTGTGTTACAGTTTCTTGAACAAATATATTATCATTGTTGACAATACTTTAAATTTAAATATATCTTTACTAATCGCCAAGCAGCAAAAACTGAAACCATACAATGTCAAAAATTGAAATATAGAAATTATTAGCTCCTCCAGCTCTCCAGCAGCTGCAAACTCGGTGAAAAATAGCATTGGAAAAGAAAAAAAATCACGGAGATATATTTTCACGGCATGTACCATAGTCTGTGGAGGGCAGTATGTCCCTATTCTCGTCCTCGACCCACGAAGAAACGAAAACATAGTCCGCCACAAAACTGGGAATGTGACACTTGATGATGGCCGTGTTGCCCTTGAGCACGTGCTCGTCCATCACGTTGACCTGGTAGTGCTGCGTGACCACTGGCAAACAAACGCAAACATTCCCTAATTAAAAAACGCCTGCCAAGTATGCAATCCCGCCAAGCACCAGCTCCTGGCAAGTATGCTGCGCCGCCGTGTGCTGCTGCATGATGGCGCCTCTCGCGGCTGCTCGGCGAAGCTGACTTAAAATGGGACTTAGAATTTTCAGCGTTAGTGGCTGTCGAGAACGAGAATGGGTTGCACACACATGAATAATATGAGCTGCAGTGGATGCGTGTGTGTTTTTTTCTCCGGATTTTAGCCACTGCTTAAATAACGCGTCAGGGAGGAGTGTCGGACAGTTTACACAAATCAAATCAACATCGGAGCGCATTTCTTGTACCGTAGGACGATGCCATAGGGTACTGGGTGCCCTCGGTGTCCGTCCAGGACACAATCTCGACGTAGTCGCTGACGAACGAGGGAATGTTGCACTTAAACACGGCCGCGTTACCCTTAATTACGAACACATCATACACCTGTGCTTCGTAATACTGATTCACGGCTGCAACAAAAGGGGCCAAAAGTTAGAAACATATTCCCAGATTTCCACCCTCAAATGGGAAACCCTTTTTCTGGAAATGAGGAACAAAGTTAGCGAGCTGGAATGTGGAGTTGACGTCAGTACACAGAGTAGAAATAATAAAAGGGTTGTGTATGGTGCTTTACCGTTGACGTTGGTGGCGAGTGAGTGGGACTGGTCGTCAGTCAGCCACTCGACCACCTCAACAAAGTCACTAACAAAACTCGGCACCAGACACTTTAACGTGGCCGTGTTTCCTTTTAGGACGAATTCGTCGATCACCCTCGTCTGATAGAACTGGTGGACAACTATAGAGGAAAAGAAATAATGTTTTGCTGTTAGTCACGTAAATGGGATATAGGACCAGAACATTTCGCAAACACAAAGCTGAAATTCAAAAGTAGGATTAGAAACGATTACATCGGGTTTAAAACCATGGCGCACGGGAAATTACCATATTCGTTAGAGGGGTGATAGTTGTTGCCGTCAGAATCGGTCCAAAGGTCGACACTGACAAAGTCGGCAACAAAACTGGGAACCTCGCATTTCATGATGGCGCTGTTGCCCCTGATGACGTACTCGTTGTCGGCCTCGCTCTCGTACGCTTGGGACACCACTTAGAAGGCAGATTTTTGTTAATATTTCGGCAAAGCCAATTTCGAGAAAGAAGAAATGATTAGATCAGGGCAGGGGAGGGTTGGGGCGTCTGAAAGAGAGCGAGTCGTATCAGTGTGTGCAACAGGGTCCAATTACCGTAGTGGCTGTTGGCCGCTGTGTACGTTTCCCCAGTGTCCGAGATCCATGCCTCGACAGACACGAAGTCGGACACGAAACTGGGGATTTTGCACTTCATGACCGCACTGTTGCCGCGAATCACGTATTCGTTCTCACCCTCGGTCACGTAATACTGCGTGACAACTACAAAAATTGGATCGATAATTTAATTAGCTAAAGGGTAACATCATCAATTGACAATCTGTAACCGGGAGAGAATTCTATCAGTGCTGAAAATTAGAATGGTCCGTTAGTGTCGGCCGGGCGTGTTTACCGTATTGCTCAGACGGGACAAAAATTTTGCCGTCGTCGTCGACCCACGACTCGACCTGCACGAAGTCGGCCACGAACGAAGGGATGCTGCACTTGAGCAAAGCGGTATTGCCCCTGATCACGTACTCAGTCATGATCTCGGCCTCGTAAAACTGATTCACCACTGGCGGCACAAAAAGCAGGGTGGGCATTAGTGTTGGCGCTAATTATTACCGTAGTCAGAGGTCGGCGTGTAGACGCTCTTGTCACTGCCCACCCACGCCTCGACCCGCACAAAGTCGGCAACAAACGAGGGGATGGTGCACTTGAGCACCGCAGTGTTGCCGCGGATCACGTACTCGGACACCACCTCCGCCTCGTAGTACTGCGTGACCACTGCGTTTAACGGCCACAAGCATTAGTTTCGGCCGGGATTGGGCTCGGAGGTGGATTAGCTTGAATTTTCAAAGGCTTGCCGAGGAACAGTTTCAATACATTACATTTAGTTTCAATCTGGATAACAGACATAAAAATTCCAGGATGGATAAAGTTATAAAATTCTTCCCGGCAGCGTGAATATTCAAGATCATCAAACACTCCTGTTTACATAAAAAAGGAGAGATGGCTGAAAAAGGAATTTATCAAATCAGTGGGAGAGCGCGGAGCTATTTTCGGTGTCGGCTGCAAGAGAGACAAGAAAGATCAGAGGCCCTATATATATACGTCCGAGGCGCGATAAAATCACAATAAAAGTTGAATCCCAAAACAAAAAAGGGTACCGTGCTGTTCGCCAGAGGCGTGGAAAGTGTTTCCTGTGTCGTCCTGCCAGGAGACAACGCTGACAAAGTCGGCCACGAACGAGGGAATGCTGCACTTGAGCACCGCAGAGTTGCCTCTGATCACGTACTCATTGTTCACCTCGCTTTGGTAAAACTGCTGCACCACTAAAACCGCCGTTGATTGACCATTTTAAAACCGGAGCAAATAAACAAACAAGTCATAATATTCTCCGACTCCGCCGCCGAAAGCTAAAAAGGCTTCAGGAATTTGTCAGTCCCAAACAAGATCTTTGTGTGTTTGTGCTTTTCTGAGAGATGGCTTTTCATTTTTCATTTCGTAAACAGGATGCAGTCTATTTTTACCGTAATTCTGGTCAATGACAAAGGTCTCGCCCTTGTCTGTTTGCCAGGAGACGACGTGCACGAAATCGGCCACGAAGGAGGGCACCTGGCACTTGAGCACCCCCGAGTTGCCCCTGATTACGTACTCCTTGTTCACGTCGGTGTCGTACTCCTGCTGCACCACTGTGGACCATATCTTTATTACACCTGCGCCTCCCAAATTTGTTTGTTTGCATAAATATATTTGTCTCTCAGGAATGGAATTTTTCCTCTTTAGGGACCTGCTGATAAAGCGTCCGTTTTATCGCTGCGGCGTGTCTGGAATTTGAGTTTTAAAGAGCTGCAGCTATTTAAAAACGCGTAAATATATATTTTTTAAATGATAAACGGACGGTTCAGTACCGTTTAGGAATTTTAAATTTAGCTGAATCAAAGGGCTGAGTTATCAGTGCGTCTTAAATCTTTCAACAATTTTTCATAGTGCATTTTTTGTTAAAAAATCCATTTCCCACATCACAAACACACAAAGACACTATACCTCACCAAACAAGAATATTATTTATTAAAGCGATCGAAAGGATAATTTTATGGAACGTGCTGGAGAAGAGAGAGTAATTTATCCCCTTGCATTCTGATTTTTTGGTCGCGACCGAAGCTTACAATTTTTCCTCTTAACGCGTCCGCGATAACGTATAATGAAAAAATCAATCACGGCCAATTATGGCGCCACAGGAATTCTCTTTTGCGACGAGCGAGCGGCTGCTTTTGTCAGCACGCCGAGCAGAATGTGTGCTGGGTGATGCGAGAGACAGATATCCGTCGTGCATGTAATCGCGCAAATGGCACACCCCAGCTGGAAACACAGCGAGCCTTGCTCGTGATGAAATGGTACTCTGGTGCGGACGTGATTTCATTTCCCTTTCAGATATTAAAAATTATAATTTTTGTCTGATTTTGAAACTGAATTTGCCACGTGTTTTAAGAAATCCCCAATAAACTAAAATCACATATAGCAAAACAAGTTCCATTTCATCCAGAACATGTGCCAGCCAAATGCACAGAACGCCCAAAGCAAATACCGTGCTTTTGCTTTCACCGTCGGTCTGATTTCCCAGATCGAGGGTGCAAGCCAAGTTTAATTACTCTCCCCAGCATCAGCAGTGGCATGCAGCAAATCGTCGTCCATCAGCACGTTCCTGGCCACGTTTTATTTGTTCTGCCGGGGGTTGCTTTAACTCCACAATGAAACACGACACGTGTATGTGTGTGTGTGTTTGCTGCGCATGCAACGATAAGCTCAAACTGCACTATATGCGTAATTAATTTAGGGAGACTCCATCGTCTGGCCGCCGCCGCCTCCGCCACATTCCGCATAAATTGCACTGATGGTTTGTTTAGACAGAAAACAGAACACACTCCTGTGGACGGGGATTAGTGAAATATTGCATCAACAGGATTGAAATTACAGGGTGCGAAACGAAAATTTTGCTGCACGGTGTAGTCCAAGAACACAGAAAACACAGTACAAGGGCGGGGCTTATAGAATTTTTGTGACGACGAGTGAGTGGAAATTATTAAGATACTATATACCGACAATTCAATCAATTAAAAGCCAGCTGACACCATATTACAAAATCTGTCAGTTCAAATTTTCTACTCTCTCGTCGTCAAAAACAAGTTTTATGATTGGAAAACTGAATTTTATAATTAATTCAAGTTTCCAAAACAAATTCAGAGGCTCTCAAAAGAAAATATCCCAATTTCTAGTTGAAATTAAATTAAGCTTCCTCATTTTTTCGTATTCCAACAGAAAATATCATAATTTTAAGATTTCCAACCTTGTAAATCTTAAATTCAAAGCTTTTGAGAGCCTCTGGTATCAATATTCATCTCAAATCAATAATCCACCAGCACAAAACCACTTGAATAGCGATTCACCCCTTCCCCATTCCACTCAGTCTGACGGGAAACGACAAAAACAAACAAATTCATTTGAAATTGCCTAACTGAGTTTGCCCAAAGGTTGGTTGGGCTCGTCGGGAAACGCCAATTAAAACTGACACGGAAGAAAATCGAGTTTCAGGTGAGCTAACTTAATTTGCGGGCTCGATCGAGCACGAGGGTGCGTCTCTCGCCCCAAGGGGTGCAAATCGGATGGGGGAAGTGCGTTCGCGACAGACGGTTTGGTGCCGGTGGAGCGACAGCAAATCTTTCAAAGGGGTGAAAAGGGGGCGAGTAATCAAAAGAGAGCGATTCTCTCTATCTGTCTCTACCTGCTCGCACGTGGACATCTCGCGAATGGATCGAGCCGACAGAGTTGCGCGCCAGACACACGTACACCTGGGCGTGCACCTCTTGCCGGTAGTCCTCCGCGCGGAACGGCGGGAACACCAAATTTCCGTTTGGCATCACCTTGGGGAGAAGGGAAATAAATAAATTAATTATAGCTTAAGATTTGATTTAGATAATGTTGTTGCTTGTTACAAGGTACTTGGCATGTGTTTCATATAATATTTTAGATTCAAAAGTATTTTATTGTGGATCATCAGAGCAACTATGCCCCATACCTCGATACATTCAGAACAACAACAAAAATAACAAAGTATCGTTTTTGTTTTGGTTATAACAGAGGGAAAATAATCAGTTAATTAATTCAGTGTTTTGTAAAAAAAAAATATCTGGCTACCACCATCTAAATTTATGGTTTATAGCAAAAAATTGGAGCATTTATAAATCATTTTAAAAAAGGAACAAAAATTAAAATGTTTTTAAATTTAAATTTATTTCTATGAAATTCTCCTGCATATTCCACTGGTTTTCAATTGGTCCATCGTCCGTTTTGAGTTTTGACGCAATTTCTACCTTCAAATAAAACTACCCAGTGATTTTAATACGAGTTAAATGAATTAGTGGATTTTTTAAATTTAGAAATAGCCAGAGATGGCAAAGTGTTGAACAAGACGTAGTTGCGCCATTTGTTGTAATAAAGTCTTTGAATTTATTCCAGTTTTTTTACTTACTTGTCGCAATCCAGGAACATCTCCAACGGCTGTGCCGTCCGCCCGGACCCAGATTATCTCGGGGGCGGGTGATCCTCTAGCTGAGCACTCGACCTGGGCGCCGGTGGTGTTAGAAAAGTCGACCCTGTTGGGCGGTTCGCGCATGAAAACGGGGCCCATTGAGCCATCGTCCGCACCGAAAGCTGTAAGCAGACAGCAGAAAAATTAGTGAGTTAATCATCAAGGTCATCTAGTAATAAAAATGGCGAATTTTCCAACTTTTTATCGATTTTTTGGCTTTGTTGTTACCCTAAAATGCTTCCAAATTTGTTGCACGTGATTAAAAATAGCAAAAGATAATCTTAATGGTTGCTTCACATCTTTATTTGTTCTAGGGCCGGAGTAAACATTTAATAGTCAAGACAACACACCACGATATCATCTAGCACGTGCAGCATGGACACATTCTCCGCCACAGAGCAATTGATTAACATGTGTGTCTTGGATGAGCTGCGGTGCAATTGTTCCACAACAAGCGCAGTGAACTTGAGATTCAATTTCATGCAATGATCGCCGACTCTTGGTAATTTCTTTTATATAGTTTAATTCTGTCATATAGCAGTGCGCCTCTGGTTTTACGACCTAATGGCTCGCCTCTAGCAGCTCAATGACAAGACACACATATTATACATATTAAATGTTATTGGAGAGCCGCGGCGTATCTCGCTGTCATTTATCTCGCGCTCCAAGTATGCCCCATTGCTATCCATTGAGACCGCAGTCGTAAAAAATGATATTGCGTGCACGGCCCGCCCATGAAAATAAACAGTCGTATGCACAAAAGGGCTCTGGAGCCTCGTAAAAACTTTGGCAAAATAAGGAAATATGTGTTCGGGAAGCCTCTTCATTTGGCTTATTTAAAATGGCTGCGTGTTAGTCACTTAATAGGGACTGTTGTCACATCCAGCCGCGTCATTTAAACAAATTATTATTCACTTTTACTGCACAATGTGTCATTTGTTTTCATTTTGCACGAGACGGAATTCAGGGAATTAGATCCTATCCTTAGGGTGCAAATGGCTATAAATGAACGATAGTAAAAATCCTGAAATAAAATTCAACAGTGTCAAAACTCCTGGGAATAATTTTTGACGACCTCCATAAAATCAAAAGGAAAATTATTGCCCATTTATCATAATGTATTTTCGATCGTAGAAATAAATCAAGAATAATTTTACCAAGCGGTTCATAAAAAGTTTTCTGTTCACGTTCAGACCATAAAGAAGAGGATTGAAACTTTGAGGTCCAAACTGCCGGCGTTTATTGTGCCCGGGTGCAACAACTGCAGCTGAAAATGCGCCCTTTTATGATGTCTGCGAGTCGTTTCCAAAGGCAAGCTGGAGATCAATAAAACAAACTGAGCAGCTAGCAGACCTCTGACTGCTCCGTTTTACTTCTTGGCGAATGTACCACGAGGTCTACCATTTCGCTTGCATAAACTCTAACTTTATAATGAGTGCCAGTGCATTACCCGAGAGTAATAAAATATTCATTACCTTGCAAGAAGGGACATCCTTCCTAGTAACCGCACTTGATTATTAGTTATTAGGGCTGTTATTTTTAGACGATTGACTATTTTTTCTGAGCTTCAAATAGTTACGGGGCTATCAAATAAGCACAAAGCACAAATCAAGCAATTTTAAGCCATTTGAACCAGACTTGAAATAATCGAAAAGATGCGAAACATCTAAAATGCGTCTAAAAATAGTTTAAAACTATCTAAATTGTCTAAAAACCAAAGAAAAGGCTTTTCCTTGCTGCGTTCGGAGCTCAAACTTTTGCATGCTAATCAAGCAGCGAGCACTGTACCCTTATTGGAAAGAACGATTTATTTCGCCAGAAGGGGAATTTACCTAAAAAATCGTTAATTAATTAAATTAATAATCATTAGTTTTTCAAATATTAGGTAAATTCTGAAATTTAGCTGTTCCTAGGTCCTGATTTCATTATTGCACATTGTAGAGACAAACTGTTGCTAAATTTTACAAATATAATTAAAAATTTTGATAGTAAAAATGCAAAATGTTCTTAATTGTCAGCCTGTAAATTTTCCAAGCATTTAATTTTAGTGTTTTTTAACCCATTTTACAAAAGATAAAATTAAATTAAGAAAACAGTGTAAGATTCTAATTCATATTCTCTTGAACTCCAGCTATCTGATTGCAAATTGTCACGTGCTCGCACAGATATGAAGCGCATCGCCCACGCACAACCGAGAGCCAAAACGTGACTCCACTTGTCTTCGTCAACAGCAATAAATCTCTGTCCGCCGATCTACCTCATTGTTCATTCAAAGTAGACGAGCAGCCGCGCAAAGCTTTGTGCGAATGAAAATTTAAGTCTGCGCACTCGCAACAGCAGTGGCGGCGGCGGACGAAGCGAAGGGCGGCCTCGTTCTTGGCCCTTGAACCTGGGCCGGACGAAAAAGAAACGACCGAGAGGGATAGACTGCACCGCCGCACGAACGCGCGTGGATCGATCTCGCGCGCGGCGCTCGAGTACTCGCCGTGTATGAAATCCTGCCTGCCTGCCTGCCGCCGGCACCGGCGCACATTCATGATCGGCGGCGGACCTCGGTTCGCACCCCGACCACCCCAAACCAACGCCCAAACGCCCGACCCACCGGCGATGCGAATGCGTCAAAAGCGGCAAAACACCGCCACGTGCTCTGCTCATCAGCTTCAATGAGGTTCGTGCTTTAAATTTCTCTATAGGTCACCGGGACATGGACTTATGAGTCTATACAATTTCGCATTGAGTTTATTTGAAAAATTTCATAAAACATTCAAATGGTAATGGTTTTTAGTCAGCATAATTAATGATTTTTGTTTTTAAATTTATCATGAACTTTGTAGGTCTGTTAAACAGTCATGGATGTTTTCCTAGAAATTAGCCATTCAAATGTGGATTTAGACCATATTTAAAAAATTAAAATATAATGCATTTTTGTTAATTAAACGATTTTCTAAGCTTTTTATGCTCATTGGGTGATTAATTTTTAAGAATACCAATTTTTAAAAGGCTTCATTTTTGTGCCTGTGAGTCCATGCTAATAGAACACGGAGTTTTCGCGGCACTCTCAGGGGTCACCCATTTCAAGAGAAGTGAACTAATCAGAAAAAATGAGAAAATTGGTAAAGTTTTAAAAATGAGTAATCTATTGTTAAAAGAAGCAGTTATAAAATGGTTAAACCTTGGCTTTTACACCATTTTCAGTTACCTCACTTTGTATTGTTCAATATAACAAAACCATCATGTAATGTGACCCTTAGAAGGAATTTGGAAAGGTCTCTAAATAAAGAATAGTGGATAGGCATGTTTTTCACAGAACGTAGAAAAGCATTATTTTTATTACGTTTAACAAGCCAAGATTTTAATCCTGAATCTAAAAGTGAGAAGTGAGCATTATGTAAGTCTACTTTTCATTTCAAAGGCAATGCGCGCTTTCTCGCAGCAGGGGTGCCATGTTATTGCACTGACGCAGAGGTGCATAATTATCAACACTGGCAGACACGGCAAATAAGATGTAAAAATGCACTTTAGCAGCGGCAAAGAGAGCCACTTTAGTACGCCATCCCCCTTTTCGTATTTCGCGTAAACTCTTTATGACCAAGTGGAGCAGCAGCGCTTTTCCCTTCATATTTGAAGCATTTTCGTCAACCCCCATTCCTCCGTCCGTCTGCAAGCAACGAGCGACGACACATCAAAAAAGATTTAGCCTGGAGAGCGAGCGAGAACGTTTATGCAGGCGGACGAGCGCTTTAAAAAAAAAGGAATGGGGCAGTGCCACCTTTTATTTGCACATCTGCGCCGCGTTCACCGGCGCCAAAACGTGAGATCTTTTAATGTTTTTTTTCGAGCTTTTCCTCAGCGCTCTTTTGTCAGTTACGAAATGATTGCAAAGTTTTATTGTGTATTTAAGGGAACAAATAACTGATCAAATAAAAACAAGCAGCTGCAGTTTTTTTAATATTCGTCTGTATCCTGCAGCATCGATTGAATTAATTAAGTTACTAGAGTCATTCTTATAATGCTGTTCAATTCTCATAAAATCCGCATAAATCTTCTGAGCTTAAAACGCTCGCAACGGTATTAATAAATGTATTAAAATACAAGTTTTTCAATTAGAGTTTGAAATGTAAAATAACTGTCAAATTGAATTCATACACTCTGGTCCTGGGAACTCAAAAACCAAGATTTTATCGTTTTCTATAGTCTAAAATTAGCGAGAGTTGCTAAATTTATTTGGCCTCCTGAATTCTGGAACAGTGCCTTTGTTTGAATTATAGGAATTATAGGAATCATAGAGCAAAAACTGCATAATAATGATCGGGAATAATTAAACCATTTTTCCAGCTCTTTTAACTCAAGAAGTATTCCAATAATGCTCTATTTATATGCTTGCGTTGACTGGCCACTTGATAAAGAGGATGCTGCACACGCAAACGCATGTTTTCTCACGAAGCGTGCGTTGTTGTTAGCCTCGTGGAAATAAATGTTGCGGAAAGAGCTGCCTGGGAAAAGCCTCTAGAGTATGTTTGCCTTTGACGGACCGGCGTTGATGATGATGTTTGCGGCGAGTGTGATGACCGCTATTAATTCATGAAAGCCTTTTCACAACCATTCCCTCCTCCGCGGCCGGACCATGCACGAATAAAAATAGAAATAAAGGCTGTGCACTTGGCGCCGGCCTTGAATATTTCGTGCGACACGTGATCCGATTCTTTCAATTTTAACAGGCAGAGGTAAGAAAGATGTGAGTTCAGCAAACCGCAACGTGCTGCATTTTTCATGTGTCGTCTCGGCGAGCAAGAGGCTGCTGCGCGTCTTTCGTTTCATCCAGTTCTTTGCTTCAATCAATTGAGAGAGCCAAAAGCGGCTCCACAGCAAGGCTTCAAGCACGCACACGCGAGCAATAACTAACTACACACTCGCCAAAGGGATTGAGTAACAGTGGAGCGGCGAAGAAAAAGCATAGCGACGTCTCGCATGAAGCCGAGATTGGTCTAGAGGAGCAAATTAACTCACTCCCCAGTCTATTTCTGGTGTAGAATTTGTCCAGACTTATCCTTATATTTAAGAGCAGACAAATTGAATAAATAGCACAAAACCTACTAAATAAATGAAATTCTAAATTAACGACGGCCTGAACTGCGGAAATTAGGGTAACTTTAAAAGGAAAAAATAAAATACAGCCGCTGCATATAAATAACTTGTTTTTTTCTTTCCAAACACATCTTTTCATTTTTATATTTAAATCTTTTGTCAGTCTGTTCCATTTTATTATAACAGGATCAAAGGAGCAACCAAATCTGTTTTTGAGTCATGATCATTCAATTCAATTATTTGCAATCGGCTCTTCTGCTTTCAATTCATCGCCTGGGGTGCGTTCCATTTTATTTCCTATAGTATAACTTCTTGCTCGAGCAAATAGAGGAAACCATCGACAAATCATTGGAACGGCGCGCCGCTGAATGGAATTTGCGAGGCGGAAAAGCGTTCCTTGGCTGCTTCAGATCGCAGATTCTAGCACGGCATTTGGTCTCCATGGAAACCGCGGCCTTCCCACACACATCCAGCACATGCCGCGTCATAAAAGTGGCATTTTTTGCGCGCTAAGAGTAACTTTGTTCTTTGTTCATCTCCATGTCACTATATATTGAGAACAACTTTTTACTTTCCACTGAACTTGCGCTCCTTTTTTGAACTATGGTTTAAGTATAAAATATTTTCCACTCACGCCCTCGTAATGATGGTGCAAATTCTGGCCCAATGGCGTGTTTGCTTGTTAAAATAAACGACGAGTGGGTGAAAGAGGAAGTCCGCACGCCGAGATGATTGTTCTCGCAGTGGCACCAAACCTCTTTCCACTTAATGTTTAAATGTGTGCGAAAAATCAACATTCAATAGCAACTGTATAACTAAAATAAAAATTCGATCATTAGTAAGATCCCGCGCACCGATGCATTAGGCCTCCAAACAACCCGCATGGGAAAGAAGCACTTAGAGATGCAAATTCAGATTGAAATTTATGCGTCGCCTCCCATCGCTTATACGGGAATAAAAATCTCGGGTAATGAGCGTAATATCCGCGTGCCAGTCCTTTTCCGTCCTCATTGTTGACGCAACAAAATTATCCGGCGGGCAATTGGCGAGTTAAAGGAGCCGAAAGACCGTTACAGTTGAAAAAGAAGAGGATGTATATTCCAACGAGAACCCTCGCTCGCTCGCACTTGGTCCAATCTGACTCCACTGACCCCCAGCGGCTTGGAAAAGGTCACAGGAGCAGAGAAGCACGTTACACTACAGCGTCGGAGTTTAAGGACCAACATTGATTCAGGCTTAAACCTCAAACTCGCTTTTATTTAAAAGGTAAAGAGAAAAATTGATGTGATATTGGAAACACGTCAATTCATTCACGTAAGAAATAAAAACACAGCAATTTATCAAGAAATTATTTACAGCTTTGTGTTTTACTTTGAAAACCTTAATCATTTTCATTGAACCAAGCTGCTGGGTTAGAACAAAAAGCCTGGCTGCAACAGAGCAGTTGAATGTAATAATTGGAGCTGTGTATGATTTGAAAGAGCGCAGCAGACGAGACAGTCGATTCTGCTGGCCGGGTAATTAACAAAAAGAGAAGAGATGAGCTCATGGATCAAATTCGCCAGTGGCGTCTGTTTATCGAAGACAGATTGCCGCGTGCTGTCAACACGAAGTAAAACAAAATCCAAAATAGACTGTGGTTTTAATACGTTAAAATCTAGGATTTGAAATTATTAAATAATAAATTTGGCTAAAATTTAAAATTGAATCTCATTAAGAATATAAAAATAATAAGCAATAGATTATTCAAAGTTTTATGACCTTTGTGGTTCTTGCCGACGGGGACGTTGATGCGACGAGACGTCTCAAAACAATTCGACTGTTTATTTTAGAAGAGACAGGAAGCGGCGGAGGCTCCTGCAACTTCATGATGCAATAATTTCCAGGCGGGAGCAGGCCGGCGGATTAAACAATTGCTGCTGGCCGACGCGAAATGTGTGCGTTAAATAATGATGTGTGCGACCCACAAATAGCAACTAAAGGCAGCAGGACGCGCTCTCGCCGGTGGCGCCAAGACGCTTCACTCTCAAAGGAAGCTTGCTTCAATGGAGCACGAGATTCAACTCGAATCAAAATTAAGTTAGAACCAGGTCAAAGATTTTTATCAGTCAATATGAGAATTTTAGATTTAATTTTGCACGCATGATGCGGTAATTAATATGGGAACTTTATTAATTAGCCTTGTTAATTAAATATTTCAGAGCCAGACGCCATATCTTTGATAAAACTCGTGGCTGAGTGGATTTTTTCTTTTCAATCGCTCAATGTCACATTCCACGGACCAATATGAGGTGCACCTCACAGAAGTACGTATCTTCCCAGCGGCAGTGTTTTGAACGACGTGCCCGTCCCCTCTTTTTCAGCTCAAGTGTCTGATTGTGCAGGCCCGAGGGGACCACCAGAATACAGTTTGCAATTTTTCCTCTCTCGCCATTCCGTCTGTCCGCTTGGGGTGCGTTCGCGTGATGGCGATGGCAGGCAGTCCCACCGGCACCTGAAAGGCGGGCGCACTCCGATCTCATAGAGAGATGATAAATTCTCAGACTGCGTCTATTCAATGAGACAAGCGGGAAATGTTTTTTGAAAACTTCTCCAACCTGAGAGAGAATCTCATTTAGTGCTCATTTTTTTGCTCGTGGGGGGAATTTCAGAAGGAAAAGAAATTTGCTTGATATAATGTCCAACTCGAGTAGAACAGTGAGTGACTTTTGTGCTGAATTGCGTGACTCAGTATCGCATCTGCCTCTCAAATGTTTTGGTATCACTCAAAAAGGCTTGTTTCCGTTCACGCGTTTGTGCTCTCGAAGCAGAACTTGCTGAAAGCGGCAAAAATGATCAGCAGCTACATTTTGCAAAGAGATCTCTCTGTTCATCGCATGATCTCTTTTCAGAGAAGCGTTTATTCCACCGACAACGCGGCGGCAGTCTACTCAATTGAAAAAAAGAGGGGAAACATGCTCCACTGCATGCTTTTTATCCATCGGTATTTATCGCTGGCAGTGTACTTGCCGGGAATTGTAAATGAGCGGCTATTTAACATGAAACTGGCTGAATTTAATACAAGTGAATGGATACACGACAGGATTTCCCTTTTTGGGGAATGAAAAAGAAGCCTTCTTCTCAATTGTGCAAATTGGTCACGGTGTTTCTTTTTTGAGATACCTTTTCTTGATTTTTTTAATGAAAAAAAATGCTCCACTGGCCTATGAATGGGAACTAACACCCCAAATTTTTTATTTAGAACGCTCCGATCCACTGAAAATACGGCTTAAAAATAGGAATTGAAGGGGTTTCTTGCACAAAACAACTGGGGAGCACTTTCTTTCTCGCCACGAAATAAAGCACACTTTACGTGGAGGAAACTTCCTTTTGCCTCCCCAATTTTTTCCTTTCATACTTGGGGCATCAGCACGACGGCAGTTGTTTGCGAATCACTCGAGGACGAAAATCCAATTTGGCGCTTTTAAGGGAACATCAATCGAAGTGTCTCCGAAAGAAGCGAGCCGCTAAGCAGGGAGGAGGCAGACGGGGCTGCTGTTTAACCCTGTTTGGCAGCTGCCGAGGCAGAAAGGGTTGTTCCCCTGGATGTTGGAAAGCGTGCGCGAGAGTGACACTGCCACGAGTTGAATGTTAAAAAAGGCGGCGCTCGCCTATCTGCCGACGGACGCGATATTTGAAGAATAACAGCTGAGACGCCGCGGCATCAAGGGCAGGCCAGGCAGATGGCCGCATTCGCAGCTCGAGAATAAAATACAAGGCGCGCACTTTCTTGGCGGGGGAGGCGAGCAGAAGCCGGCCCGGCGCACATGATGGATTTTACGATCGCTTTTGCCTCCATATCGCGATGGTGCGTGCCGATCATGAGCTTGCTTTTCCTCAAGCGCACTCACAATGCTCTAGCGGAGACGCCGAAATCCGAATTGACCGCAGGGACGCATTATGCTGATTTTCGCGCCTGTTTAGCATGAGAAAGCTTTTACTATTTTGCATTGAAAATTTACCAAAAACGGAACAGAAAGTGGAGGAGGAAAATGGGGCTTGGTTGACTGAAAAGCTTGGTTTTTAAGGAGCCGAGATTTATATTATAATTATTGCTATTTGGATCAATTTTACTAATTGTAATGCAAAAAAATATGCATCTAGAATCAGGGTAGTTAAGAAAATTAATTCTAAATCAATAAAAACAATTGAAAAAATCAGGCTAGTTTGGCTACACGCGTTTCAATAGTATGACCTCATTTTCCTTTAAAAACTACAATTTTCGGTAAGAATTTTCACTTCAACAGTAGCTCGCTGTCCACTAGCACTAGCAATCAGAGCAGACGTGATTAACGACGAAGAACACAGATTTATCACTTTCCACAATTTCTCCCGCCTGCGCCCAGCTGATCGCGATGGCACAAAAGTGAACGGAACGCATTATTTATATCGTCAATCTCTATATTCGCACACATTTAATGTGATGCGTGAGGAAAGCGCCAGAAGCCATATGCGTGGCGCAGAGTGGGCAAAAAATCGAACCTCTCCAACGAACGCGAACGGCAGATGAAGCTCTCGATTTTTTGCTGCCTCTATATATGCTCATGAATTCTTTTTGCGGTCGCAAAACAAGCGGCAAGATTAATTTTTAAGCCGCGTGATCCAATTAAAAGTAACTCGGGAGCTGCATCGCTATTCCGATTAATGCTTCATGTTTGTCTCGCCATGCAGGAGAAACGAAGGGTTAAATTAGATTCAAATTTTAAATTACGAGGCCTGCACAGTATTATTTTCACTATAAAACCTTCCATCAAAAAAGTCGCACATGCAAAAACGAGACATATGAGTCAACGGCATTTCAGAGGACCTCAAAAGTAAATGGAGTATGGAACAAGCTTCGAGCTTGGTGACGTTAGTGAACCATTAAATCTGTCGTTATAATAACTTCATTATCATAGTGTGTTGAATAGATCTGATTTTTGTATTTCGTAGAAACATTTGAGGAAATAAAGCCCTGGAATTGATATGACAGCTTAAGCAATAAACTGTGAAAGTCCCAAAAGTCGCAATTCAATTACGAAAGAGTTACATAAGAGATTAAGCAGATGAGAAAGTGAATTATTATTCATCAAACATTGTGATTATTTTTAATTTTTGCAACTTCGTGGGAAGAAACTAATCCCAGTTTTGGTGGTTTTAATCTTATTATTCGACAAGAATTTTAATTCAGTTTTTGACTCATTGTCTTCCTTGTGCTATGAGAAGCTGTTGTGATAATGCGCCTCATACTTAGCAGGCGATACACATCAGGCTAATTCCTAATTCATGGTCACTTTTGGCAGACGGCGGCCGGCGGCTCGCACGCAATGTTGCCACTTTTTTGCAACAACGACTTCGCGTGTATCGCGTGCTATGTTTTTACGGGTAATTATTTGCCGCATGCTAATCGCTTCAAAACCAGAAATGCGTTAAATTTGATGATTTTTGACTAATTAGAGAAAAACACTTTGAGTAATTACTTCATAAACATACGCAAATGGCTCCACTCAAATATTATTATTCAGGGTAAAATTAAAATAGTATTTACATGGCACAAGGACAAATTATTTTATTCAAATGTGGATAAAGCCTTCATAAAGTTTTCAAATTTACGAGCTTTACTAGACGTAGTACGCGTGTGAGTTATTTGAGAAACATTGTAAACGCGCACGCCGTCATTTTCGCGCGATTCCCAACATCGGCAAATATCTCATCAGCATTGCCAGTGCCGCCGCATTTGGAACAAAAGGTCCATCAGCGAATTGGGCAGAACTCGCGCATAACGGGAGGCTCGAACACAAAAGGGGGTTCGTTTACTGCGGCTCAGCATCTTTTCGGATTCTCCCTTCTTTTTGCGTTTCCACGAATGTCTTTCGCATTCGTATTCATCACAATCATCGTGCAAGAGTCATACAAGAAAACGCGAGTTTTACAGCTTGCCAAATTATAAATTCTTCAGCGCGTAAAAATGCTTCTTTTATGCTGTTGAATGAAAAATGATATGAAATACCACTGGCAGTGAAGTAACGCTGGGTTTTATATAGTTTCTAGGAAATATTTTATTCTTTCCTCGCCTAGCAGAATTTATAATATTTCCTAAACGCTTTATGTATAGAGCAAAAATATTAAGCAATTGGGAAAAGGTAATTCATAGAGTTTATTCTATGTGTGAAATTTAGCAACAGTTGATCCCTATACAATGTGCAAAAATGAAATCGTGACCAAGGAACAGTTAAATTTCGGATTTTTCCAAGTTTTTCGAACAAATAAACGGCTATTCAATGATTTTTTAGGTTGATTTCGATCCCTCTCGTCGCGATCTATCCAACAGTGTACGAATTGTGAAAAGCAAATATTTGAGACAATGTCTCAAAAATTTAAATGGCAACCTGGGCAATTTTGAGGTTTTACCTAATTTTTATGTAATATTTCAAGTAAAGGCAAAAAGGATTTTCACAAATTTTCTGTAAAAAGATTTACTTTAATTTCTGCAACCAGGTTATATGACTTTATTTTAGTGTTTGAAATAAAGCTAATTTCGTTTCAATGCCTATTCTATAAACGCTGAATGCGCACAATACATTTTGTTTGAGCAGAGTTCATCAACAAAGAAGCGTGTGCAAAAACTTCTCAGGCTTTCAGCGTTTTATTAGCATGCGCCGCACATAAAACGCGAGTTAGACGCCAATATAATGTGATATAGCAGAGGGAGAAGCAGCAGACTCCAACTCTGAATATGACTCATTCTGAGGAGCAGTGCGAAGAACAAGATGTGAACAACATCACCTCACGTATCGCCCTATTCAGCACAAAGAATTCCTCGAACAAAACTCATCACTGGACAAAAATGAAAACATATTCACTCGCTCCCATCCCAACTTTGATTGATGTGCTCGCTCCGGTTTATTTGACTTGCAGAAATTCGGATCGCGTTCCAATCTTGATTTGAGATTTGCATGACGAGAGCTGAACGAAAAACAATCGATATTTGGCGTTTTGGAGTGAGTGTTTCCACAGAAAGAATACTTATGGTGATTGCATCACTAAAAGTTCCGTCCATACTTTCTCTTTACTGCTTAAATAATCGTTGTTTAATCTGGTGTATGCCGTGCTTTGACTAAACTTGTTTTCAGCCAAACGCAAATTAAATATAGCAATTGATTGTAAAAGGCTGACGAATGGATGCTGTCCGATATAATAAGGCTTAATTTACCATCAAGTTCTTGCATACAAATATTTTGTACGTTAAATATATTCAAAAGACAGATATTTGCTCTTCCAGTGAGAAATGCGCTGAAAATATATGGTAACACAACTGGCAGGAAATTAAATTATATGTAGTAGAGCTTTACAGGCCAACAATTAAGAACACTTTGTATTGTAACTACAGCAGGTAATTCATTGAGTTTATTGTTTTTGAAAATGAGAAACAGTTTATCTCTAAAATGTGTAATAATTAGATCAAGACCGAGTAACAGTTCAATTTCAGATTTTGCTAAATTACTCGAACATTTAAATTATTTTTATTGGCTTGATATTGATCCCTTTCGTCGCAATATATCCAGTGGTGTGCGAATTTTGAAGTAAATTTCCCTTCTTTCAAAATAAAGCATAATTATTTCCGATAAGAAGATAATTGTTGCTCGCCATTAAATTAGCATGCAAGCATTTGAACCGATTTACCCAAAAATTTAAACGGCAAAACTACGGGAGTTTAGCATTTTTCTAATTTTTACATAATCTTAAGTAAAAGTATCAAGGATTTTTTCTTTAAAGCATTATTTTTAATCGACCATGTGAGACTCCATCAAAATGGATATTTCCTAATTTTCGTGGCATGAATATTGATTGCCAATAATTTAGGAGCAATCAAAATTAAAGGCAGCAACGAATAGGCTCTGGCCTATAAATTGTTCCGAAATTAATCGGTTGGCTTGAGGCGAAAATGCGATAGAGCTAAAATGGGGTTAAATTGTTCGGTCCTATCTCATTAACATTTTCCCTTCTTCAAAATGTTATAAGTGAATTATATAGAGGATCAAGCTATTGAAGCGCTTTAATTGTCTTATTGGCGTGGAACGGGCCAGCTTTCAGTGATTTTTACCATACAAAGAACGTGCTCAGCATGATCCGCTAGCCGTCTGCATAATTTACACCCCATTAGGAGCGGAACGTCTTTGCGCGCACTCGAAAACAATAATCATGCTGCGAGAGGCAACATGGCCGCCCTCGCGCGCACACCAAAGCCCTTTTGCCGCCAATTCTCGGCTGAAAACAAAGACCAATTACGCGTCCCTCGGTCGCTTTGAGCCTGGCAGCCCGGTGGGGCGGCCCGCTGGCATTTGGGGCCGGAACGGGGGCCGCGGGGGTGGTTTGGCATTTATGCTCTTGCAGCATAATCACAGGCTGCGGCGCGGCAGCGGGCCTCCCGTCTCGGCAGCACGCCCACAATATCGATTTTCGCGAGCACATTTCACTCAGGCAACGGTGTCAGGCGCATTGTCAGCGTGCTTGTATACAGAGGGACGCGCGCCGCTTTCCCGCCACCAACCACCGGCACCGGGGTGGAAAGTGGAAAACGCGAGCCGAGCCGCCGGTGTAACTGATGAAATGCTTAGCGGTCGCTTATCTCCCGCACGTTTCCTCCGTTCATTCTCTTACAATTAGTGTCGCATTAGCCAATATCGAAAGGAAAATGAGGAAATTGTTGGGTGTATATATAATCTGTAATTTAGGTTCATGATACTGCACAACCAGTCAAGCACGTGATGATTATGGGGTGCAAATTAAAGCAAACATAAATGTATTTGATTTAATCACTCGTTTTTAACATAGTTTTTGCCCTAATCATAGAGGTACGTGCTACACGTGGCTTTTACGTTCAAATTAATATTTTCCAACTAAAATTTAAATCAAGCTCAAGTAATTAAGTTATCATGAATTTATGCATTCCAAAGTGATTGCCTTGAGAGAAAACTTCCTGATGATCAATTGAGAAATAATCAAATGCCTTAAATATGGGTGAATTCATTTGTGAACGAAAATGTTTGCCCAGAAAACAAAGATTTTACAAAAAGTCAGAATAATAAAATAAAACAGCGTTCTTGGCCTTTTTGTACATTTAAAACTTGTAAATACATAAAGGACAGAAGTAATAACAAATCTATTGGTGATTTTTTTAAATTATTTTCTGTAACAAAAAAAAATAAACTAAATCTTAGTTATCTGCATATTAATTGTTTCTTGCAATTTTCAACCATAAAGTAACATTGCAATAAAAAATTATTTTCAGATAATTTTCGCCTCTACCGCTACCAAAATGCGATGTTGAATTGCACGGGGAGAATCAATTCCTATATAACAAGCAAAGAGAGCTGGAAAAAATAGCCCTGTCAATAGCAGCAAGCTCTGGTATCGTCGGCCGCTTTTTGCCTTTTCCTCGTAATTAGGTGATAATGATTTCCTCCCTTTCAAAGGGCCATCGCTGTTTGCTGGCTGCTTTTACTTTCCGTCGGCTGGCTGTGCTCTGCTGTCGGCGCTCGGAAAGAGTTGTAAAGCGATAAAAGCGAGTCCCGGTGCCGATACATGAGCGCATTTGTGATGCCAGAGAGCAACAAATCTTGGTGGCAAAAGCAGAAGGGAATGCGAGGCCAGTGATCCTTTTTATTTATGACGCGCGCCGTGAACTTTATTGTAGCCGTAAAAAGGTTCCGGCAAACAGAGGGTGCGGGTGTATATATGTCACAAAATTTGGCAGAGATGCATATAAAACAAACAAACACATTCTGCGTGAGCTTTATTAATAATCCTCAAGGAAGGGGCATTGATCGGCAAAGAAGTGAAAATGGGTCAGAAGGCTCAGGGGTCAGGAGTGAAGAAATTGTTGCATCAGCAAGAGAAAAAACAATAGGGCCAGGTTACAAAGCATTTTTCTTGATCAATTTTGTCAATTTCTTCATGAGCAGCTGGTTTTGAAAGTTAGGAACAATTTTATTTCGTAGGCTAGTATAATTCCAGCAAGTTTTTGTCACATAAAAGTGTACCCTAATTTCTAACAGCTTTTCATTATTTTAGCTTTTACTAACTGTGAGGAAAGATAACAGAAAATTAGACCAGAGGGGAGAGCGTTTTTACTGACTTCAAACATTTTAAAGTAAAAAAGTTTACTATTTTCAATTTAATTCCAGACCAAAAATTATGAAGCAGGGTTTAAAATTAAATTGCGCAATCATTAAATTAAGTGGTGACAAAAATCGATAAGATGAAGCAGTTAAAAGATAAAATCATATCTAAAATATCTTTTTCCAGGAGGAAATCATAATGAGAGATTCCCTTTAATTGATGGTACACAGCATAAAGTTTCCCTTTAAACTAATTAAACGTAATTCAGTCCCAGCAGTTTGCTAAACTCGCATGTGTGTAACTCACTTGACAAACACACGGCACTCAACTCGGCGTTGTTGCCATTAAATTGAGTACAATTCGTCATCTCGGCTGTTACACATTTTATGCGTGCGCCCTCATTAAGGGAGGATAAGCGGCGTGCACGCGCAGGACAAATATTCCGGCCCTCCCAGTTGCATGAAGGTGTATGCGCGGTGCGTGACCACTCACCATAATTCATCCGTGTTTGAGGGGCGCCAAATAAGTCACTCTGCCATGCAGATATCGTTAGATACGACTTCATTCCCGGAAAATGAATCACAGGGCCGAAAAGTGAAACCACGTCGGATAAATCAATCAATCACACGTGCAAATCTGTCCAAATTTGTCGCTTCATTCAGGGGATAGAGAAACAATAGGTTGTTTGGACGCCCTTCTACGGTCTCCCGTTGTTACCTGCTTTGATTTAATTAACTTTTGCATGTATCCTAAAGGTCCCTCTGGTGTGAGTTGACAATGAAAGAGTCGAATTTGTCAGCAGCCAGGTGTGTCCGGTGCGCACGCACGACTTGAGAGTAAAAAATTATGGCTTCTGCGCCCTCTTTCTCTACTATGAGTTTCTTTCCTGCTGGAAGGATGAATGACACAGAGAAGGAGCGATTATTTGGCTTTGTGTCACTGCAGGCGCATGATTAAAAAATTCTTGGCTCGTGCTCTGTGGCACACGAATACACCCTGCCCTGCGACGATGAGACGCTTTTGCTGGCTCATTGTTTCGTGCGTCGCAGCACGCCAAGGAAAAAATGCTCCGGAGACAGATTAAAAAATAGTTCCTGGTAAGCGTCATTAAAGAAAACAAAAAACTGTGACAATGACGAGGAGATTAAGGTTTGGTTTGGGATCGATGCATTTCGGGTAATCCCTCGTTGCGGCCGTACAAGTAATTACACGGTTTGTTGCTTTTACGACAACAAGAGGCCAGATTTAAATTTTTGATGGCCACTTTATAATCGCAGCTGCAAGGGCTGCCGTTTTTACTGTCACTCTCTCCACTTGATGAAAAGTCGGTTTTCCGCTTGCGTGCAGCACACCAAGTGTTCATGAATAACTTATTAAAGGACAATGTTTTTGAAACAAACTCTGGCTAAGTATGAATTTCACAATATTCTTCAGATTTTCATTTACCTGCCGAAATACGAGAGAGATTAATTTGGACATAAAAGGCAAAAAAGAAATTTTCAAGCTAATCAACTTATAAATATTGTTGTCTTACACATCTCATTACTCAAAATGAAAGTACCATGTTGACATGCCCGGCGGCTGTGCTATGTACTAAAATTCACCTTCTCCATTCAATACAAAATATTTCGCAAATTCAAATTTTCAAATGAATAAGTGAATGTAACTTTCGTTAAACCCAGCCTTGAACCTAACGGAAGTGCCCATCATCCCAACAAAAAACGCCTTTCGCCTTTTGGGCCGTTTAATCTGCAGTGTCAAATCTCGTGTACGTGCAAATGTGAATTTTGTCGGTGTTTGCAGCTGCGGGCCGGAGAAAAGAGTAAATATGAATGCAGGCAGCATGAGCTGAACGCGACCTGAATCTATGATGACCAACGACCCAGCCAGGCAACGGTCGTCGCGGCGTCAACTCTGCAAACCGCGCGTATTAATAGATAGACTTCGGGCATAGACATTACAATAATACGAATCAAAAGCCTCAGCGTCGCTTCTCTTGCTTTCAAAAGCGACAGCATTTCGCCCGGCGTCTGCGAACTTGAATAACGTTGGTGCACAAAGGACGCTAATTAAGCAAGCGCACTCGTTTTTCCAACCCACCCCATTTTCGTTTAATGAGCAGAATTTTACGAACATAAAACTTCTCGGGTTTGTGTGGCACCACGTAACGTAATTGGAAGCAAAACTTTTGATTGATGGTATTTTTCACGATAGTTTCTTTGTTTTTACATCAGCACTTTTCATTGCCCAAGTGAGACTGCTGGACTATGCGCTACTTCAGTAAACAAACAGATTGTGTGCGCAAGTGTGACATCAATGATCTCATTAAACGCTCGCCGCATCACCTGAGCTGAAAATCCGCTTAAGAGGCTATCGCCACTCCGTGTTGTTATTTTTGTCGTGACAAAATGCAGGAGCTGGCTGACAAACGCAAAATGCAAATGGCATAAACGTATATTTATATAATCTTTCCATCGGTTGAGTGCGCACGCCGCTGGCAAGAACAAAGCCATTTGCGGCGTTGCTGCTCCCTTGTACTATTGAATATTTTGCTATGTCTCCCCGAGGACACTTTCCCGGCCACGCTGGTGCGTTGTTTGCATTGGCGTGGCACTTGGTGCCCAAACAAAAAAAAAACTATAGGGGATTCCATTCAGAGGGTGAGCGCCATTCTAACTGTTGTTACACTTTGAGTTTCTAGGATTGGTTTACTCAATAAACCTTTATGCATGCAGTCAAGTTTTCAAAGAAATTACCCGTAACATTGAAGTGGATCGATACCGGGTGACAATTGAAAATTATATGAATTGCTGGTTGCAATAAGCAGTATGATGAGCTCGACAAACAAATTTTACAATAATGATTAGTTTCTCGATTACAGTACTTCCTTGTATAGTGTTGCACGTTGCACACTTTGCTTGCGACACAAACATTGCGAAATATTATGATACACTATACATATTTCTTTTCTTTGTTAATTTGCATTTTTTTTTATTCATTTTTTTATTTTTTACGAAATTTGTAAATACACGGAAAGAAATGGAGGAGCTTCACTTTCTGTACCGTTGTATAAATGCAAATAAATATATAGCTAAACGAAACTAAATTTGTACTAAAATTCGCAATAATCAAATAAGGACCTTGTAAAAGAAAAAATTCAAATTTACCACATTTTCATGGCAAATTTCTATCCCTCTCGTTGAGATCTGTCCAACAGCGTATGAAACATTTTAGGGAGACTCCCTTTGCTGTGAAATAAAATAGGGTTTCAAATAAGGAGACAGTCCTCGCCGTTTGAAAAGCATTAATAACTTTGCAGCCAATTTTCTCAAAAATTTACAATGCCTCATATGTCAATTTTGGCTTCAACTGAATCCTAAGGGAAGAGTTCGTGCATTGGCAACAACCATTTCCAGGATTTTGCAGTATCCTCTTTAGTGATTTTGCAATCATTAATAATAATTGTTGCTCTTGTTCGGTCTGATTGTGAGGCGTTTCTGAAAAGATATGCAATCTGGGTGAAAGCATGAAATTTGAACCCACTGAATTCTGGTTGTGGATTTAATCACAGTGTGCGCATAACAAATCAAATTCCATCTGGGGTCAACAAAAGGCGGAAATAATGGCGCGTTTCTTCTTATTGTGCCGACGTGAAAGGAAAGAGAGATGCCATGCAGAGACGCCCACGCTCACGCATACAAGATTAGATTTATATTTGGTCGGGGCCCGAAGATGAGGGTGCTCGCGGGGCCATTAATAATAATTAATCGTCGCACACGTGGTGCTCAAACAAGCGGGTCCGACGCATATTATGCACATAAGAACAATCATCTCTCAACTCTTGAAGCCATTGTTCTATCCAAAAATCGGCTGACGAAACACGTCCACGGTGTAATTTAATAATCCTCCACGTTGATGCAAATTGAGAACGCGAAATCTAAATTAACGTCTTCTCAATTTGAGTGTATTCCCTTACATAAAATTAATTTGTGGGAATCGCCTCGGCTCTGATAAGGGCTATTACTGCGTGCTTCCTGATCTCGCGCTGCCTTGCCTTCTTGCCTGATTTTGTGCAGCTCGAACGGCTTTATCTCCAGAGAAGATCGTGTCATTCACACACTCGTCATTTCTAGAATGAAGATAATTCTTGTTATGTTCTTATCTTTTCCTTCATTCTTTTTATTTTCCAAGGAGAAAGACGCTTATGGGAAAAAATCGCGGTTATATTGTAAAAAGTATAAGTTGCAAAAAAAAACTAATAAACAAATACACAGACTACAAAATTGCACCTTTCAAACCATAACCAGTTTTGATCCCTATGTCTCTTATCAGATAAGAGTTCAAAAAAGTTACGATATCAGATAAAATTATCATGAGACATCTTTTGAAATTAAACAAACAATTACGCCAAATGAAAAGTGGTAGCCCAATCATGATACAAAATGTGCTTGTTCTCGTTTAATTTTGCTCTTTGAATGTTTGAATTTGTTATTTTTCTTTTTATTATGCTCTATCCTTTGGAAATATTTTGTTCATTTCCCAACTACAAAAAATTATAAAATATAAAAAACTGTTTTTCCCGATCGCTCGCAAAACGCGGCGATATTTCGGTAACATATGCATGTGGCTCTGATGCAGTTGATTTAAAATTCCCCTGCGTTAGTTCCTATTTCCAGATGCATTCGACCGACATCTGTTTACAAAAACGAAATAATTCACGATCTGTGTGTGTAAAATAGAGATTGAATCGTATGCAGAAAGGTGTATTCGTTTATGGCTGCACCAAGAAGCAAACACACACACACGCGGATGGCCTGGCTTTGTGTCGAGTGATGGACGCAGGGAGAAAACAGCTGCTGCTGCCCACTTATCTTACGGGAGGAAAATCTGATACTGGAAGAGCGTGTCTGAATAAAAAATAAATTGAGAAAGGAGGATGGGGGCTGCTGTTGTGTGCAGCCTTGTGAGGCTGGAGAGAGGAAGGAGAGGATGTGATGCTTACTCATAAGAAAAGAGAGAAGGAACCACCATCATTTGCTTCACATGAGCCATCGCCGCACCAAAGGTGAGCTAATACCGGGTGACGTCGGCAACAAGGAAAGTGCGATAATTTCATTCCTGTTATTGCGAGAGGCCAGAGAATTCTTTTCAAGGTTGCGAACGCGGTTAGGTGTTGGGGCCGAATTTTTTTTCCTCGCTAAACGAACTCGGCAGTGGATTTGGGTTTCAACAAACGCAACCTCTAATCATAATTCTGAACCACACAAACTCATTTCGTCCTGTTCTGTCTCGTCTGCTGCTCTTTTAATAATTCCCTGCTTTCCTTCGGTGGCAGGAGTTGGCTCCACGTGTGTGCGGAGAATACAATTAATAATGCGATGCGAGCGGAGGCGAGGGAACGGCGGCGTCCTCCGCTCCGAAATGACACGTACCGCGAGCTGCACAAAACGACGAGAATGCTCAACCAGTGGCAACTCTTTCGAACGTGCCCCTCATTTTTAGCCCATTCAACGCGCAATAATGACCGAGCAAACTGTAAATCACGCCGCGGAAATTAAGACGAGGGTCAAAAGACCTCAAATTGAAGCTCGGATGCGACTCTCTCGTTATGGGAGATTCGCCAAGATGGAATGCGAAATGTGTCAAAATTGCTAATGAGCTTGCATGGCCGTTGGCATACTTTGCTTCACAATTGGCAGCGAAGATGATGCTTTATTTGGCTGTTTGAAAGGAAAAAATGCCATGAAATTTTTACAAAACACGCGTAGAGAGCTAAATTGACACTCGACTTCTTCATACACTGTTGAAAATATCCGTTTGGCAAATAATATCGATCCCCGTCGATTTCTCAACCCCCACAGCAGTCTTTGCTCTAATTTTTCCTTCTCGCAGCAAATGAAGCGCATGCCGGCTAATTTATTTTTTTCCAACTTTACCCAGAGCGTCACATGATGCTGCGAGAGCGCAGAGCACAATAATTATTATTATGGAAGCTCAGCAAGCGAGCCAAAAGGAGGCTGCTTGTTGTATGTGTGTGTAAGTGAGTCTCATCTCGGTGCAGCATATAACACGGCCAGGCAGAACAATGACCCACGCACCCAGCAAATATGTATGTGTATGTATGCCGCTTGATCTCCATCCTTCATCAAGCCCGGCAGAGCTGAGTAGTGACAATGCGAGCAGTGACACGACATGTGTAATTCCACCACCGACCCAGCCAGTATATGTACTACAAATTGCACGCGTGTGCATACTGCAAGGCGATAATTAGCTTACATTCCGTCTGAGGGGGATGGTCAAGGGAAATTGAATTAAACTGAACGCAAACTTCATGTTTAAAACATCAAAGTTTCAAAATAAATTACAACCAACCCGTTGACTTGCGTTTATAAAGAGTTTCATTTCAAAAGTGTCTAAGCAATCGGAGATATTTAAGCTTTTTAAGGATCTATTACTGGCTGACTAATGTCAGGGATGGCAAAAGGTGCGGTTAGTTAAATTACTCGAAATGCTCAGAGATCAAGGGGATGGTAGGAGGCGCCTCTAGCTGGTTTTCGCACCTTTCCAGCGGCTTTGAGGACAAATTTCTCATATTTCAATCAAAGACCACGGTGAAGGAAGGCGAAATGATTGGGGTTTGGGCCCAAGCTCCTCTGCGGCCACTTGCTCGGCAGTTTTATTGGGAAGCTCATTGGGAAGCTCATTTCGCACGAGAAGTTAAAAAAACATTTACCCGTCCTAATTGTGACATGAAAGCAACAATAATCTTCGCAAAAAATTTACAGCATGTTTTTCCTGGAAGCCGTTTACGAATGTGAAGCGAATAACACAAAAAAGGCAAACCAAATCGGTGTGGGAAACGCTTTCGGAAGCAGTGTTTTAAAAATAAAGAGAAATTAACCCTTCCTGCCGACGTTTAAAATCAAATTTAGCAGCACAGGAAGCGGAAACCCATCAGACCGTCGCTGAATCGACTATTTCCAGGCGGCAGTCAGAAATTAAATGAACGTAAGGGGTGAGATCGATTCGGCAGCAGCAGCAGCACTCAACCCCCGCGGGGCTCAAGCCGATTCCAAAACTGGAAGCATGGCGTCGCGGCATCTCCTGTTTCGTAATTCTCATAAATCAGTTTTCAATGGCGAGCAAGCACATTCGCAAGCGGTCGCCAAAGTCCAATTATTAAACAGCTCTCCATTTCAAGAGAGGATATCTATTTCAGTAATAAAAACGGAAGGTGTGATGTATTTTTATCATCACACAAAGTGTTTGTTGTTCTAGGATGGATCGGCTCTCGGCTTGTCGGGTTCAATAAAGAAATAGAACTAGACGGAAGCGAGCAATTAGGTCCAATTTTCTCCTCGGGCTCAGGTGTCATCTTTTCACACGCAGCGCTTCATCCCACGGCCAATAATGTTACAGACAGTTTGTTTTTATCATTAGCGGCCTGGCGGGTATTGATTTCATCTATAAGTACTGTCATTAATAGAATGAAGTGCCTGCCCAAGATAGATTGAGTTTCGTTACAAACAAATAAATACTTTTTCCTGCAACAGGTTCTTCAAATATCTACAACGAAATTTGTAATTTGCAAGAGACTTTTTTGTCCTATGAAGCCATTTTTTCCATGTATAATGCTTCTCTCCCTTTTAGGCCTTTTATTCCTCCTTGACGCTTTAAATTAAAATTGTCACTCAACACCACGCTTTGAGTTCCAAGAATAAGAAGCACCCAGACGGGAAAATGTAATCGCTTCTCATGCACGCACAGTTTTCTTATTCTTTTCAATTTAGATCCGTCATCAGGGCGGCATTATTAAATTCACCACGACGCTCCCAAAATTAGCGTTGTCTTGGATTTTAACTCCCCGGTAAAGCGTTTCCCCCAGCTTTGCTTACTAGACCGAATCGACCAAATAATAAAACAGCGTGCAGCGTGAGACAGACACACTGTCTCCATTCCGTACGCTCGCTCAACGGCTCGAGTCAGAATGCACAGCTAAAAATAGCAGCTTGCTGAGTAATTTAATCTTTTTTTGAAGTGGAGTTTCAACAGCATAACTGCTCTGGATTCAAAATTAATCTGATTTTCCACATAGAATTAAATAAACCGACGTGGCATTAAATTGCAGGGAAAAATGTCAGGCTTTACAGCTAGCGCAATAAGGTCGCTTGTTTGCTGAATGTACTTTTGCTCTCGGTGTCAAGAGGCGAAATGAAACCGAGTGTCACTTGACGCAGAATAAAATAGCTTTTTTTAGTAATTGTCAAAGCGTGCAGGGATTTTGTAGTAAAATATTTTCGAGCCGGAAAAATGGCTGTTAAACGTTCACGTTTTGCAAGGAGCTACAATTTTGACAATTAATAATTAAGATGACAATTTTACCCAGAACTTCATTGGAAATTGTGAGTGATTAGATGAAACTGCTAAAATCCCAAAAATGGTATGACGTCAATGTGTTTAATTGTTAACTGTTAACTTGTGCTGCAAATTAAATGAAAATGATCAAAATGCATTAAAAGTTAAATTTTAACAAATGGCTCATCAGCCATCTGCAAATTTGAAGTGATAAAGAAAATTCGCACATTGCTCTCCTAGACAATAGACTTTTCTGCACTGAGGCTTCATAAGCAGAATTTCTCCTGCGAAAGGCGATCCGTTCCGCATAATTAACAGCGAAGGAATCTGAATCACCGGCCGTTAAATTAGATCGGCTGTACTGTTTCACCGAGAAGTCAGTAAAAAAAAGAAATGTCGTATGTACAATCTAATACAGTGATTTAATTTAATGAAAATTCCTCTTTTTGTTTTTATTTTAAATTAAAGTCAGTTTTTAAAATCATAATACAAGTTAAAGCGCAAATGAACGCTCGTTGAATTTTAAAATCAAGAATTTTTCAACCCTGGGAAAGGGAACAGAGAGCTCTTTTATGCTCGTTCGAGGGCATGTAATTAGCCAAGTGACTTGACAAGCTGATTTTAAAACCAGCCTCTCGTAATCGGGACAATGCAGTTCGCGATCCCTCAGCGTGCTTTTGACGCAACAGGCCTGTGTTTAATAACCGGTCCTAGAGTGCGAATCTGAATAGGAGCAGGCGTGCCGCACCCCGTGCGTGTGCCAGGCCAGGGGGTGGCTCTGGACGCGAGCTGGATGACCCGGCCGTGCATTGCGCCCTTGTGCACTCGGCGTGTGACGTCACGATGAATCATGCAATTACACGCGCATGGGGAGAGAGCGGCGAATTTATATTATTACTACTCCTGCCTTGGGGGAATGGAAAAAGCGGCCGGCGTCGTCGTCGTCGCTGGGTCTGGCACTGATAAAGAGTTCGCTGGCTGCACACACTCTGTGCTAGACTCTTTTCAGCAGCCATGTGCTCACGAAATCACCTCCGCCGAGCTTTTTAGCACTCCAAATTAGCGCTCTTTGTGGATTTTCTGCAGCTTTTAACTTTTGTTAGCTTGCGAACAAAGAAAGAAAGAAACGGAGAGGATGGAGAGCACACGCATGCAGTAGTCGTGTGGGCATCCGGTTTTTTAAACCAGTTTTTTGCTTTTGAATAAATAAAAAGGTTGATTACTCATACCAAGGTGCTGTGCTGCGCACTCAATGTGCCTTCACTTTCCAGAGCAAACAAAATACAGCCTTTGTTTACAAATTTATACGGTTTTCAGATTGATGCTCACTTCAAACCACTTCATGCCATATTTTGATTTGCCTAAAAAAACTGAGGCATTGAAGAAAAACCAGTTTATATAATCATGCACGCTTCAGGTGTGAGCATTGAAAAGACCATACATAATTCGAGTTTAAATATTTCTCGCCGTAAATGGTGGCAGAGGAAAAATGAACATATTGGTGTCCTTGAGTTAACGTTTTTGAAAGCTAACATGTCGCACTTTTTCTTGTTCAATTCCTTCTAACTTAAAAATGTGAAAAAAGGTATTTATATCGCTATGAATTAATAGTCTCATTTGGAATTATTTTAGACGTTCTTCGCAGATTTTTTTCAGTTGGAAAGACTCGCCCTGGTGCATGTTTTGTTATTTAAAATAAAATATAATGATTTAATAGAGCAGCTGAAGGTCGGATCAAACATTTGAGGCAATTTAATAATTTAAAGTAGGAGCTTTCCATACCAAAAATTACGAACGAAGTGTAAAAATGAAATCAGGACCGAAAAAAAGCTAAATTTCAGATTTTGCCTAATTTTTCGAAAAAAATATTAATTATTCACTTGATTTCGATCCCTCTTGTCGCAATCTATTCAATGGTGTGCGAATTACAAGCTACATTTCCCTCTGGCGAAACAAATCATGATTTCCAATAAGACAATTTTGATACTTGCCGCTAGATTAGCAAACAAACCTTTGAGCCGATTTCCCCAAAATTTTAGCGGCAAACTAGGAAATTTGTAGCTGTTTCCTAATTATTATAATAGCATTTCAAGTAAAGGTAAAACGGATTGTTCACAAATTTTCTGTAAAGCTTAATTTAAAGAAAAGTGTTTTTTTAAATATGGATCGGATCTCATAGCTAAAATAATTTAAAAAAACTATTGTATCCCACCCTAATTTAGCGTCTCATCTCAGCACGAGCTTCCCCTTGTTTCTGTAATGCTCCTCAGACCCTATTTTTGCCATTTAAAATGTCTTTCTCTCACACCCAAGACCCAAAATCAAACGCGAGACCCTCGCTCGGCATGAAAGCATCCCCAGCGAGCGTGAGCAGCTGGCCCGGCGGCAAGTGGAGGGCGCATGTCCGCCCCGAACCACCCCCGACTCGTCCGCCGCTCACCCCAAACAAACCGCGGCCATTGCTGGCTTGGAAAATTCGCCAATTTCTGATCTGTCAATGATCACGCGTCGGACATGAAGGGATGGGATTAAAGACTGACCTGTCGGCGCCGCGACGAGCAGCAGCAATGAGGCCGCCAGCAAAGGGGAGCGCCACATTGTAGAGCGTGGACCGCCTATCCACTTAGTTAGCACTGAACGCACTGAAACACACACCAAAAAGACTTTTTGCAAACACTCGCACTTTTGGCTTTTCCTCCCAGAACGCGTGGCACCGTAATCCAGCAAGCGAGGAACGCAGGCTGCTCCAATTTCCGGACTTTTCAATGGGATCTGCCAAGGGGTGGGTTTGATCTGCGCGGTGGGGTGGTTTCGCACATTATGCCCTCAGGGCCTCGTGTGAGCCGATTTGCAAAAATTGGCGTGAAAATCGTACAGTCGAATTTTTTGCACTTTTTTGTTTCAAATTTTTTTAGCGTTTCTCGATTGTTACTGAAAATTGTGTAATAAAATTGATTTTGAATTAACTAAACAAAAATTATATTCATCAATGAGAGAAATTTAAAAAGTGAACTAACAGAAAAATAGTGTAAACAAACTAAAATCAAATTATTAAAATTTGACGCGAATAAAAATCAATTTCATTGTTTTCACACAAAAGGGAATTATTTCCAGCTGCCACCAGTCCGCCCACATGATAATCAGATGAATCGAGTGAACGGCCGAGAGCCCCTTTTGAGTGACTGAGTCCGGATTCGATTAGTCCGAATCCAGCGAGTCGTGCCAAATCGCGGGCGCGGGGCGGTCGGCACCGTTTACCCAGCATGTGACACTAGCAATACACGCCTTTCGCGGCCCCCGGGGGCCTTTGCGGGCTTCGACGGGCGCTGAACGACCCCACCGCGCACAGGGACGGGGCGGCACTGGGCCGGGGCCTGCTGGGCCCGCGTAGACCCACCTTGGATGCACTCTCACACAACACGGAACGCGATCTGCGGAGCTGCACTCGCACACTTGGTAACCACGTTAGTGACTGACTGAGCCGAGCAGCTCGCGCTGTAGCCGCGGATGGATTATTGATGCGAGCCGGCTTCCCGCCGCTCTCACCGAGGGGCGCCACCGAGGGCGCCATCACACACGCACCGCGGATCTGTTCTCTTAAAAAACAGATTTTGGCCCAGTTTCGACCACCTGATGCTGTAGTTCCAATTCGCCTGCTCATCAGCCCCAAATTTGGCCCATTTCAAACGAGCATCAGGGTCCCTTGCCCCGCAAAAAAGGCCCGACTGTAACGGGAAAAGGGGGATGGGGAGATGCGGGAGCAAGCGATTTTCGACCTTACGGACGTGACAGGTGTGAGCCGGCCCTTTAAACCACGCTCACCTTCGGAGTATGAAGGCAGGTGTGCGCAGCAGCTGGCGACTGTAAAAACATCTCGGCGTGCCGTGGATGCTGTTGATGCCGCACATCCCAGCAATCTCAGATTTAGGCTTGGCTGAGCCTCAAGAATTTTTTATTATTAGTGCTTTTTTCTGTTTATTTAAATCACAAGCTGCCATTTCTAACATACAATTTTAATCACATGCCATGCATTTATAAACTGGTTTGCGTGATTTTGTCAAATTTAAAAAATGGGTGATCCTACGAAAGATTTAAATTTTGTTATGAGCACCATATCCTCTGATTTTTTCGATTTTTTATTTATTTATTTAAGGGTGCTTCATATTGAGGTGTCGAAAAATGACCAAGGTTGGTGATCAACTTTAGTTTTTTCGAAAAATAGTTGTGAAATCTGGAGAGACGCGGGCTTCTCAATCGGCGTTTACAAAAATAAAAATATCTAACAAGAAGTTCTAATGATAATGCTATAGAACATTAAATTTAGTGCCAATAATAAAACACTAACTTTTGTTAAATTTAAACCACTTTTATAATCAATCAAATTTAAGCAATTTTTTTATTTCTTTGGTTTTGAATATTATTAATATCGCATTTATTAATCATTTTATCTGAGAGAAAATGTTGCCCTATAATATAAGTGTGTATGTGTATGCCGCATCTAACGTAAAGATCCGCACGCCCAAAGGGTGCTCAGCTCAGGAACGAGATTTTGGCGCATCAGGGCCTTTTGATGGCCTCCAAAGGCACATTAATATAAAACATATTATCGTGAAAGCTCTTCACTTGATCTTCCCAACGGTGCGTTCGCACCTTGCAGTTCAAATAAATACGGAACCGATTATCAGGCCTCGTTAGTGCGGCCACACATGGATTGATTGAAATAAAACGTTCCAAAGGACACCGTGACGCCAGGGTTCGATTTCATAGCTGTTTTGATCATCTTATCTGATCTGAGGAATGACCCCCAGAGGCTAAAAAACAACCAATCTTGCAATATTTTGTATTTCACCTGTACTTAATACTTTAAAAAAAAAAATTACTCTAGTAACTTAATTTTGTTGCCTGTGACCTAAATCACTAATGCTTGATTTAAGGCTAAAACAGCAAAACCCTTAGTTTTATCATGGTTTTATTTTAAACTTCCATCAAGATAGTTCAGTTAAAGCACAATACATAATTTTCACGTCGCTAATAAATTTAAAACCTTCAGAACTTCAGTATAAAACAGGAGAAATCATTATCTTAGTTTATTAGGATTTCTCCAATTCAATTTTTGCCTGTGGAGACATGACATTTCCCTGACAATCTGAAGAAAAAAATAGTAAAGAGGAATATTACTAAATAATTTAACCATTTTTTGGTCCTTTGAGCATTTTATTATTTACATACATATTCTAAGCCTTTTTAGAGTAAATCATGCAGTTAAAAATTCTAATATATGTAAAATAGCAGTCTACTGAAAGAGGAAACTTAGTTTCGCGACCAGTGTATAGCAAAATAATGGTCATGAGTCTTTTCTCATTGTAGCACACAAATTATTTCATTTCCAATCGCTCCAAATTCTCAATGGACGGCATAATGGCAAAAAGATTACATACAAATTATTGCGCTTAAGCAGTCTTTTAGCAGCTTAAATAATCCTACAATACAACTTATATTGGTCCAGGAAGACTAACAGGCGCCAGGTACAGATTAAGTGCGCACGCGTTACATCTGGTTTTAAATTGCTAAGGTCAGTTATGACTTTACCAATTTTCGTCCATATGTCTATCATAGTCTGCAGGAGGATAGTACGCATTCTGATGAGCATAATTTGTTTGAGGGTAATTGTTGTATGAACCACCATATGAGTACCAACCAGGTGGTGGGTGAAGCCAGGGATTTTGAACAGGGCCCATGAGGGAACGTCGTTGTTGCCACTGCCAATTGCCTTGGGGTGACGGATATGGATGTCCTCTCATTAATGGTTCTGCCGTGCGAAAATTTGGTGCAACACGTTGAGCTCCGTAATATCCTCGGTCTGCACTTGCATTTCTTACATACCTCAAATTCGGGTTAGCTGGTAACGTTTGATCGTAAGAAATGCTGCTGTTGCTTGTTGCTTGAGCATTGTTGAATTCGCTTGTGCTTATTGGGGTAGTGCACTTTTCTTGAGCCATCCCCGAGTTTGCTGCAAGATCAGGTTTTAATTCCAGCATTTGACTGCTGCAGTTATTCTCCATAGTGTCTTTCACATTGACATTCAGATTGGGTTTGCCGCAATCATTGGCAATGACAGGAAGCTCACAAGCATTTATAGCAGATTTGGTACTTTTGGACTTGGCACTGCTTGGTGCATTGATCTTGATGTCTCTTCCCACCGTCTGCAAATAAGATTAAATGAATTTACAAGTTAGTTTACTAAGTATAAAGCAAATTGACTGGAAAACTAGCTTTCTTTATTAACAAGATTATTTCCAGGAGATTAATGACTTCTCCCTGCTAGCTATGAAATATTTCTTAACATTCACAACGGTGTAATTCATTAATTTTTTCTACAATTACTACTATATTGATCTACAAACTTATTTTGCAAGTAGGGCTAAATTTTTGCACGTTTGTGGCAAAATTGGTTTTTAGTGAGCACTTTGAAATTTAGTTAACCAGTGGAAAAATTATTAACGTTTAAACTTCCACCAGATGCGGTGTTTTATTTATAATAATTTACCTTAGACTGGGTAGAATTTGACGCGCTAAGTTTTTTCTTGCTGCTCCCTCCTGCAGAAATTTTGTACTTTCCTTCTCCATTCCTAGGTTCAGTATTAGTAATGCCCTTGTTTGGTGTTATATTGGTAGTGGTTCCGCTGACACGAGTCGCCTGAACTTCCCCAGCTTCATTTCCAACGTTTGTGTTTATGGTGATTTTCACTGCAGAGCTGCAAATCTTGTCACTTGTGGGTTTTGTAGCCTCTGTTGAATTTGGTGCCTCTACTGAATTAGTCGAATCACCAGATTTTACAGTTTCTAATTGATGGCCCAAATTCTTGGCAGCATCGTTTCGTTTTTTCTTCTTGATCTCTCCATCCATCTACAAAAACACAAAATTGGTTTAGCTCCCATAGCAATGTGCTTATATTTAGCATAAAATTAGAGGTCACAGCCACGAGATTAAAGGTGGTGTCTGGCGGGACCCGCTTACTTAGCAAAATTGTTTGCCAAACAGTGGTGGCTGGCCATTTTAGGCTTGCGCGGCTGACATGAGGTTTGATAGTGCCTAGCAGCCCGAAAGGGCCAGAACTCTTCATGCACCATTTAATTTTAGACCCTTTTTAACCAGCAACTGCCCACGTGACCCAAAATTTGCCACCTTGCGAGGCGCAGCATGGCTGGCTGAGACCTCTACATAAAATTAATGCTAGAAAAGAATTACCTTGGACTTGGTAGCTATTTGTGCATTTACTTTCTCCTCAGATTTCTTCTGATCAGGTTTTTGAACACATTTCCTTTGTTTTTCTTCTGCTTTGCTGGTTATTTCCATTTCACAGTCCAAAACCTTGGCACCAGCGCATGACTTGATTTCTCTTTCGTGCTGCGAAAGTAAAAGTTTGTTAACTATTGATACAGCAGCTAGATGGAATTTGCCTAAATTAGCGCAATAATAATGCTCCGTAAAATTTAATGTATGCAGAGCATCCTGCAGTTGAACAGCATAGACCAACAATACCTATTCTTAGTCTACACCGAAATAAATATATAAAATAAGAGATTGTGTCATTCTTACCGTCTTGGTTTTCTCATTGGAAAGATCGGAAGTCGATACAAAATCAGATGATTCTTTGTTTGTAATGCTGTTCAAGTTATGTTCGCCCTTAAAAAGTAAGGTTTTAATTATAAAAAATAGCGCTTCAATCAGCAATATTCACCTCTGAGTGATCAATGTTCTCTGGAGTAATTTGCACATTAGATGTGACCTCATTTGGAGTTACTGTAACCGTAACTTGTAGCGAGACCACTGTATTAGTTTCACTGCAGGCCGCTGCTTTTGGGGTTTGCTCTGCATGTTTGCTAGTAGTTCCACCATCAGTCATTCCTGAACTACAGTCGAAGTTGCTAGTGTCAGTGTTTGGATTTTCCTCACCACTATTCATTTCAACATCCTAATGCCACATGTATTAACAGCTTAAAATTTTACTAATTCTTCAACAAAAGTTACCTGTTGTAATTGCAAATTATTAGTATCGTCTCCACCTTTTTGAGTTTGCTCTTTCTCATTGCTTGAAGATTCATCGTCAGAGAGCATTGTTATAGTGCTCATATTTACTGCGACGATTTGAACATCCTTCTGCAACAAGCATTAATTTATTAGCACCCAAATACTTATTCAACGAATAAGTATCACTTACAGCAGTCCCTATTTGGGTTTGCTCAACATCCCTATTTGAGGATTCATCATCCGAGCTAATAAGGATGGTCTCTTCTGTTCTACTTGTCTTGTTCCTTGTGGCATTGCTTTTTTTCTTGCCGATGGATTTACGCATCACCGCAACAACATCTAAGTCATCCTGCAACAAGAATATTACAGTTTTAGGCGTACTATATTATACTATACTAATAAATTAGATAAAGCTTTTTTAAAAATATCCTTCAGCACGCTCTTTAAGCCAGTTTAAAAATCTTACCTTCCGTGGTTTTTTTAACTGGGATTCTTCACAAGTTGACGCTGCAGTAGGTGAAGAACGTTTCTTTGCTCCGTGTCCCGTTTCACGCAAACTCTGAATCAAACATATTAAAATTTAATAAATATTTAATATCCAGAACGAGGAATGGGAAAAATAATATTACCTCTGGTTTTAGAGATTTTCTGTCATTAGTTGCACAGCTTGTTCCCGTTTTACTCGCATGATTGTCTGAATTCTTGTTACCAGCGCTCTTTTCTTTTGCTATCACTGCATCGGTTTCATCGCAATTGGTGACTTCTTGTCTATCTCTAGAAATCTTGTCACAAGAAGAGGTTTTTGAGGAAGAAAGCATTTCCCATGTTTTAACTGATTCATCCCCTTTTTTGGTTATTTTTGCTCGATCACTCAACGCGCTTGGTGCCTGATTTTGGCAATCCACAGTCATCTGTAATAAAAACCAATCCATTATGTTAGCAAAGATACAGAACAACCAAATTCTTGATTTCACCTCAGGAATATTAGTATTTTCCCTATCTTCTGGGGAATCAGCCACAGTAAGTGAGGTCTCTGTTGTTGCTTCTGAAGTTGTTACCGTCTGTAACCATAATTATTATTTATTGTTAAAATGTAAAATACCATAAATAATCATACACACCTGCGTGGATATACTTTTGAATGTCTTTTTAAGTGCAACGTCGGCCACCTGAGGAATCTCAGAGACGAACTCAGTCTAAATTAAAATTAAATGTGCTTATAACTGCAATCAATTTCCTGTTAGTATTTTATACCTGTGTGCCAATGGTGCAGCTAGTTTTTGGAGCGGCCTCCTGGCGATAAGGTCCAACAGACCCATCAGTTTCAGCATCCTAATAAGAAATATTTCAATGTATAAGATTAAGATAAAATATATAAAGTCATTAGTATTACATTTGGGATGGCAGCTTCATCCAAGAGCTCTTTGGGTAAGATGCTGCGAGGTTTTGAACTTTTCCTTGTGGTTTGGCACTTTTGCGGCTGCTGATGGTGAAAAAAAACATGATTATATAGAAATAATAGGGGGAAATATCCTGAGGTTCTCTACCTTGCTAGGAGGATCAGCGATGACAGACGGCAACTTTGTTGAGTTGGAGCGTAAAGCGCGCTCAACTGGGAAACTTTCAACTTGATCAGCTAAAAGTTGCTTCCTTTCCTTCCTCTTCAATCGCAGAGAACGTTTTTTCAGTGTAAAGCTCTGCTGACACAAATATAAGGTCAGAATTAGTTTTACGACTTATAAGAGATTGATTGAATTTACCTTTGATTTCTTTTCTCCAGAGGCAGAATTTCTTTTCCCTGCCTTTGATAGCGTTTCCTTCGCATCTTTGTTCTTAGGTTTAGGGCCGCGTCTTGCTGGTTTAGCGCCAGTCTCCTCAGTCAATTCATTTTTTGATGTATCAGGTCTAGTTTCCAACTCATAAAGTTCTTGGTTCTTGGCATTTTTTTCCACCTTCACCTCATCAGTTGTTTCCATTTTCGCACTAGGTGGTCTCGAGATCTTGCTAGGGCTCTTGTTGGTGCTACAGCATGCGGAACAGTTATGGGTTTCCTTCTTTTTACGTTTACTAACATTAGCTGTGCAAGCTTCGATGTTGGTCTGAACATCTAAAGAAGGTGAAGCTTCTGCTGACTCTTGCCCTTCAAGTAGACGCTTGCTTGGTCGAATTTTAGATTGTGTTCTTTCAGGTTGTTTGTCCCCTGTTGGTGGTTGATCTGCATTTGAAGATGGCTTCTCCTCATTCTTGTTGATGATCTTGCCAGCTTTATCAGTTTTTTTGGAAACAGCTCTAAGTTTTCCTTCCGATTTTTCTTCGCCATCATTAGTACTCCCACTGTTTTTATCTCCTGCGGTTTCAGTGCCGTCGTCTGCAGAAGATTCTTTTGATATGATCTTGTCTTTCATCTTTTCGTTTTGTGGAGCAGGCTTAAGTTTTTCAACTTTAGGAGATTCTTCTGCCTTTGAGGAAATTGGATGGTCTTCTTGAAGTGCCTCGATCACATCAGACTTTATCCCAAGGAAGTGTTTTTTGGGCGAGTTTGCGGCCTCCAGTTTTTTAGCACTTGTAAGTTTGATCTTGTTATTCTTTGGATTTGATTGGGCAGGTGAAATTTTAGATCTTGACAAAGAATTTTCCTGTTCTGGAGAGCATGAAGGTTTAGCAACGATCATTTCTTCAGCTTGTTTTGTGGATGGTTTGGAATTATCCAATATAGGAGCTTCTTTTGTCTTCAAGGAACGGAAAGATTCTTTATTTTTGTCTGATATCTGATGAATGCTTTCTTCTCCAACTTTTTGAACTGCCTCCGTCAAATCACACACTTTTAGAGGCGGTTGATCGTTGGTTAAGTTTGTGGACTTCCTCTTTTTATAACCTGTTTTAGATTTTGCATTTTCCACCTTCGAACTTGCAGGACAGGATGAAATTACTGTTCTTGACTGGGATGAATTACTTCCTTCTGAGGGGCACGTAAGTTTAACACCACTATGATCATCTTTCATTACTTCCGTATTTTTCAAAGTCCGTTTGGATTTTTCTTCTTCTGGCTGCTCTTTTGGCCCCAATGGAATGAGTGAGACTTGATTTTTATCCAAAATCTGGCGATTGATTTCTTCTCCATTTTTTGGAACAGCCACGCTCAAATTAGATTGTTTCATGGTGGAAGTTTTATTGGTTGACCTTGAGGGCTGCAGCTTTTTAGCATCTCTGGAAGGTTTGATCTGCTTCACTTGAGCACTGGCAAGGCAAGCTGGAGTTTGTGATGATGGCAAAACCAGAGGTGCCTTTCCTGTTTCCACCAAGCACAATTTACTGCCGTCATTGAGGTCTTTAACCTGTGCAGCAATGTTTCCAGTGCTTGCTTTTGTTTTTTCAACCTCAATCGACTCCCTAACGTCCAATGATGATTTTTTGTCAACGATCTTATGGCTGCTTTCTTTTCCATTTTTCTGTACAGCCATGGTCAAACCAGTCTCTGTAGAAGGCGAATGTTCTTTTGAGTTGTTTGTTTTGGGTCGTTTCGCACTTGCAGGGAAAGTTGAAGCTTTTGACTGAGACGCATTATTTCCTTTATCTTCGGTGCAAGAATTCTTAGCGTCACAGGGATCTTTCATTCGCAGTGCAGTATTTTCTGTGCTTGATTTGGACTTTTCTACTTTTGTTGGTTCTTTAGCCTTGGAAGTAGAATGAGAGTCTTGATTTTTGTTCGATTTATGATCGCTGCCTCCTTCACTGTCTTTAATGACTGCCACTGTTGAATCACGCTCTTTTGAGGGTAAATGTTTCTTGCTAGAGCTTGAAGGCTGTTTGGAACTTCTTTTGTGTTTGACCTCTTTGACTTTGGCACTTGAAGGGAGAGTTGAAACCTTTGATCTTGACTTGGAGGCATTATCATCCTTTGGAGGTGACGATTTTTTTTCCAAATTTAGACCTCCTGTTTTTTCAGTGTTGTTTGAGCTTGTTTTGGATTTTCCCTCTCCAGTTGGATCCATTGTCTTTGAGGTAGAGAGGGACTCTTGATTTTTGTCATTTTCACTGGCCATGCCCGGATAAGACTTGTTTGAAGGTTTTGTAGATTTTGACGGTTGTTCAGCTTTTTTCTTGTGTTTGATCCCTGCAGCTTTGGTACTTGCAGAGAAAGAAGTTTCAGATCTTAATAACTGCGATGCACTTCCTTCCTCTGCGGCAAACAATTTCTTAGAATTACCGAGGCCTATTTTAAATGCAGCGTGTCCAGTAGTTGGTTTTGGCCCCTCTGTTGATGCTGGAGTCTTCAAGGAAGGAAGATAACTTTTATTTTTGAAAGCTTGTGAGTGGATGCTATCTTTTTTGCTCTTTTGAGCTGTCGTGATCAAATCAGAGTCTTGGGGCAATGTAACTTTGTTGGTTGAATGCGAAGATTTTACCTTTTTATCAGCTTTTTCACCTCTGGAGTTTTCTTCAGCTTTTGTACATGCTGACTTCAGTGATTCCAACAATGTCTCCAATGCATTCTTTCTTTCAAGTGAAGGGCATGAAGTTTTCGCTCCACTTAAATATGTGATATTTTCCAAGGCTGAATTGGTTTCTTTCAACATTTGGTCCTCTTTAGCAAGGGGATTTGTTGCAATATCCTTTTCTTGAGCTGGAAGTGGAGGTTTCGTAAGGGGCGGTTGCAAAGAATTAGCTTCTTTTGTGGGTGGGTTTTGACGATTGCTTTTGCATATATCCTCATTTGAATGCATGTCTTCTGAAACCGCATTTAAGTTGTCTCTCTCTGCAAAAAAAAAAAATTGATTTACTAAATAGGTTATTCAAAATAGATGTAAGTTATTTACCTTTTTTGGTGTCGTTTCTTCCCTTAAGGTCCATTATGTCGAAGAGATCGTCAAAATAAGTCTCAGGCAATTCAGAGGCTTTCACATTAATGTTGTCCTCTGTCTGCAGAGAGAAGTCCGTCGGCTGACTTTGAACTAAAGCAGGCGTGTTTCCATTTAAATTTTCAGATGTTCCGGTTGCTCCTGGTCTCATACCCTCTGCTCCTCTAGGAATTTGAGTCAGCTGCGTTTTTTCCACTACAGAGGCGGGATGATTAGAGTTGACATTAGCTAAAAATGGGATTTGGGATAATCATATGAAAGCCAAAGAGTAAAGTTTTCAAGTTTGCATTTATACCATTTTCATTGCAGGTGGGCAGAGTGTTATCTTTCATTTGTAAGGACGACACAGTTGAAGCTGTCTGATTTATGGAGCCTATTCCAAGAGTTGAACTCGTAAGCAATATTTTCTGGGATACTGTAGCAGTTTTTTGTGCACCAGCAGTTAGAGTAGTCTTGCAATGATTTCCAGCTACGCTTGAAATCGATTTGGGAGGTCCAGATCGTTCAGGCAGCCGAGTCAAAAGCAAAGGAGGACAGGATTGCTCACTCCCATCGTCGCGAAGCTCTGCAGGTTTGATCTTTGAAACGCCAGTGGACACCATCGCATTTTTACTGGTGGAATGAGAGAGAAGTGGTACAATATCTTTCTTCAAACTGCAGATGGAAGGTGATTCTCTGCCATTTGTTTGCGGATTCTTCAAAAGAGATGCAGTGACACTCTTCGTTTTATTTCCAGCAATACTTGGAGTCAGACTGGAAAGTGGAGGACACAACAGTATTGTTTTAGGCTGCTGATCTCTTGGACTAGAGCGACACTGCGAGGTTGCTATGCAAGGATTTGCAGAAATCCTTTGAACATCACAGACGTCCTTCACAGACTGTTTGGCAATGTTAACTTTCAGAAGAGATGAGGATGGCAGTGATGTTTTTTCACAAACGTTGCTTGGCCCGCTGATGGTTGCGCTCTTTAGCCGAGTTTGATTTGAGATCGCGGACTCATTATGGATCCCAACAGTCTCAGTGGCGAGCTGGGTCAGTGGTTTGGGTGGTACTTCTTTCAAGGTTGGTTTGCTGATACTTGCAGGACGATTCGGCTCGGCTTTGATGAAATCATCAATTGAGATGGACACCTCACCGCCAGCTTCTTCATCATCAGGCGCATACACCATCAAAACTCCTCCCTTGCTCCTTTTCGGCGATGTAACAGCTGAAGAAAGAAAACAACAAAATAATCAAATACACTTGAGCAATTTTTTATTAATTTTAATTAGACCAATTCTCGCAATAACATATTATGTTTATTTTTAAGAGACGATGTGTGGCGATAGAAAAAGAGAAGGTGCAGGAAACTAAAAAAAAACCACAAACTAAATCACAATAATTAATACCCAAACCCACCCTGAAGAAGGGTAACTATTGGCACTTGTATTGGTTGCGAATAGGATGAAGCCCCTAAAATGTTTTTTGCACTTAATATATTATAATAAAATTGTCTAAAGAAAGATGAATTTTGTCTATGTTTCTAGAGTTAAATGAAAATCGTCATAATAAAATATTATGATTAGGTACATAATGCATACTGCCGTGACCTCAACCCCTATCCGCACCTAATTAATTATAGGTGTTTCGGCCCCTATTCGGACGCAATTTATAAGCACTGAGGACCAAGAATCTGCACCATCTAAGAAATTAAATACATAAGGAGCGAGTTACATATAATATATGTATGTACAAATTCAAATTCAAAATAACTTTTATTCCATTAATCCGAAATATATACAGGTGCGATTTTGGAATACGTCGAAGCATCAATTTAAAACAGCCAAATTAACATAATTAATTATGTATATAGTGCCACCCATTCATGAATTAAAACGGAGCTGACGAAGCCTTTCTTACATACTTACATACAGATGATTTATGTATGTATGTACATTTGACAAAAAACTAAACAGAATCAGAATAAAATTAGATACTCACGAGAAACCCGAGAAACGTTGCTAACAGGTGCCATGGCAAAAGCTCGTTGCGTTATCAGTCAATAACTTCTGCCAGATCGGCAAATAATTTTGTTAAATGTTTGATGCTCTAGCGTGTCGCGTCACTATCGAAGTAACATTGCTCACGCCGCTCACGGCCCTGCCACGCTGGTTTGTTTTTGTTCTCTCTTCAGCGGGAATGGGCGCGAGAACACCAACAAAATAAAGTTACTACTGACAATGAATATTAAGATGCTTTGAATGAATTAGCAGGGCATTATTTTGAAATTTTTACGACTGTTTTGAAAGCTGAATTAGGTCTACAGGAGAGAGTGCATCGAGGTAATAAAATTCATAGTAAAATGCATAAATCATTTATTTTATTTTTATTTTAATACCAGAATATCATATTCCTATTATACATTTTTTTTTACAAAATTAACCCATGTATCCAATTTAATTTTACTTCTGTACGCCAAATTCATAAATAATCTCCTAAAAAATCTGACAAATCCAAGATCTTTGATATTATTTGCATATCAATAGGACACACGAATACAAATACGTTCAATAAAAGGTTTTCCAGAAGACAAGGTACCAAAAAATAATATCTTGTGTTCTAGTTTAATGAGATGCCACATGAATATTAAAAAAATCGTGCGTTGAAATAATGTTGGCGAAGTAATGGACCGGTGCAGGCGCACATGTCTCTTTGCTAAACATGCTCTACTTTGATGAGAATCGCACAAATGTTTTGTGCAAATTTAATATGTATTAACTAATAATTCAATAAAATACAAGTACATATAAAACACCACTCAGGCGTCCTTAATAATATGATCATTAAATAAATTATCTAAATTATAATATATACCATACATATCAATCATTATGGTAACTGGCGTTTCGTTTAAGGAACATTAACTGAGTGATAAATTTTGACATCCAAACCTCCAATAAGCTATTGTGTCTAACCACCTTTTTATCTCAGCAACATTTTCACCATATGATTTGTACATGTTGAGCATTATATTACGAACACCACTGAGCAATAAATAGTGTGACGCAGTCCTTCAGAGCTCAAAATATTTAAAAACAAAACATCCAAAATTGTTAAAAATTAATTTTTAAGCGAAATTTCGACATTTTTGTACATGATTTGTCTTTACACTCATTTAGAATAAAAAGTAAAAAAAACTTTTGTATCAAAAGCACCTGACGCAACAGCCGTCCCCAAAATTAAAAACAGCGACTTGATCAGTTAATCATGCAGTTTAATATCAAGGTTTTGCATCTCCCATGCGTATCTTTTAGATTTTGAGCGTGGACGGAAGTTGGCATTACCATACTTATAGTAATCGGAGCACCGTGAGACGTAATGACCTCTCATGGGATGAAAGCCGCGACTTCTTTCATTTGCATACCCACGAATTTGATTTTTTCCTCTAGTACTTTTTCCTCGAATTGATCCCATATTTGGATTGTGTGATGGAAATTTGAGCGTTTTCTTTGATTTAGAAGTTTCAGTTTCGCTGTTGGCTATTGTTGTTCCGGTTCTATCCGTCTGAAAATTGTAAATCAATAAATTACTCTTTCAGAGAGTACCTTTGCATACAAACAAAAAATATGATAGCATCATGCAGCATTTTATCTATAAACCAATTATTTGTAAAATCTTCTACAAAATATGTGGTTGCTATGTTTCCTGATCTACAACTAGAGTCTCAGGTCTCAGCTGTGCCCGCGCCATCCAGCTAATATTGGGTCACTAGGTCAGCTGTCATGACTTCAGCAAAGCAACCAGTAAAAAAGGCCGTTAAGCACACTATTAAACTTTGATAATTTTTCAGCTGCAGTCTCTGGGCAAAAATTCAGCTGCAGCTGGTTCAGCTAGCTGCCGCCTTAGATTGCGTGGCCGATACCTCTTAATCTACAATGTATTTACTTTATTAGCTCTCTTTGCTTGAGGTGGAACAGCTTCAGATGCATCTAAGGAAGCACTTCGTTTCAAATTAGAATTTTTCTTTTTCATTCTTAAGGTAGCGCCAATCTATAAGCACAGGTGTGAAAAACTGCAAGAGTATACAACAAGTTGAATTTACTTCAGTCTTATCAGCTCCACTTGACTCAACAGGATCACTTTTCTCCATTTTGACGTTGGTTGTGACCAATTTTTCACTCTACAAGAGATATATTACTGTTGTAAATGAAAATAACTGAGCACTGAGCTATATTACTTGCCATTTGAGTTTTCTTGACTTTGGATGAAGCATCTTCATCTAAATCATCATTTCCCCTCATATTCTTTTCATTCTAAAAACTATCAGTTACAGAGGGATAAAAATGTGAGAGAGTATTCTCCATACCTGCAACATTGCTGCTTCAGTCAAAAAGGAAAAAGTTTCATATTCTTTGTTTTTAACACGCCTGTCGACCTTAAAATTTTTGAAAAGTTGGTATAGTTTGCTGTGAATAGCGTGGCTATATTACATTCAAATTGATTGAGAAATTACCTGCTTTGATTTGTTAATTGTATAAGATTTGGGGTCCACATCAGGCACATTCTTTCCTTTGTGAGCAAAGAGGGATGAGCTAACCTATTAAAAATATTTACAATTGAGAAGAGATAGTAGCTTGCAAAATGTACCTCAGTCTGGACTTCTACACTAGAAACTGGAGGATCATCCACATCTTTTCTAATGCATTTCTCAGTCTGGAAAAGAAAAAATAACTATTAGATCAGCAAAATGATTAATACATGATTTGACTCATACTTGAGTGGCAATCGTCTGAAAGGTTTTAACGACTGGTGCATTGGAACTGGTGAGCTCATCTTCACAGTATGTCTAATAGAATTTTTATTAATTAATGCGTGGTTTTCTGCTATACTTTCACTCAATTAACCTGAGTTTCCATCTCGCTCATTTTTTTCTCGGGACCGTTCTCTTTGCTCGCTAAAGGATGACTACACTTGAAACACAGTCTGCCATTTGTGTTCTGGAAAAAAAATAATTTAAAATTTATTTTCGGTTTGCGCAGCCTAATATTAACTGTTTCATCGCGTTTTACTGTTTCCACCTCGGTTTTGGAAGTTTTGACAGGCGGTTCACTACTTACGACTTTTGTAGCAGTCTGAAACAAATATATTGCATTTAAATAAACCGTAGGTTCAATTTTGAATTTCAGACCGGACGAGAGGCAAAAAACCTAAATGAAAATAAACCTTACTTTGGTTCCCTGCGCCTTTGACACTTTCATGACATCTACTAAATTTCTAGCATCCATGGTCCTTATCTCTTTTTCTAAAAAAAGTAAAAAATTTATTGGAGTTAGAAAAAGTTGAGAGTTGACTTAATAAAATAGACCTTCTCTTATTACTGTTGAAGTGGTTGTGGGAATATTTTGCGGTCTGTGGCATGGATTTGGCAAATTAGGGTCAAAGTATGGCATCATGATTGGTGGCAAAGGACGAGGTGGATGTGGCCAACGATGCATAGTGTTGTGATGGACGATTGGTAAAGGTTGTCCATACAAATGGGGAGGTGATAGAGGTCGTGGTTGTACAGGTGCAAAAGGAAGCAGCGGACGTTGTGCGGCGTAAGGAAATGGTTGAGAGGGTAATAATCTGTTTTGATGGGTTGGAATTTGAGTATTTATCCCTTTGGCAATCGATTGACGATTCGAACTAATGACTTTTGCAGCCCTTTCAGAATTTGACTGATTTTCCTCCTTTGAAGGCAACTAAGAATTTAAAATAAATCAATACCTCACATTAAAACTGTTTTCTGATTAAATTGCTCACGTTTGATTTGCTGATATTTCCATATTTGTTTGCTGTTTGAGTGGTTATTTTGCTCTGGCTAGTTGGAGACGGTGTTGACGGAGGAGACCGACTGCTACATGCAGCAGAAGCTGGGCTAAGTAGATCTTCAACAAACTTTACCAATTTGTCCTCATCCAAGATGGTATTTTGCGTTACTACAGGTGGATTGTTTTCACAACTAAGTGAAGGCCTTTGGTTCTCTTTCATATTTATCTTTATCTTTTTGAACGTCACGGTCTTGATGGACGCAGCGTGGTATTCATCACCAAGTAGAATTTGGTTCTCACTTGCATTTTTGGTATTTGCCTCAGGACAGACTACATCAGAATTTTCCATGCAGTCAGACAAGTTCTCTTTCTTTATTGGTAAATCTATGATTTTTACCACAGCAGGAGTCTCTTCAGGCAAAGCTGATGATTGGGCCGCATCTGAATTACGAGAAATTGAAATAGATGAGTGAAAGCACTCAGACTTAACAAACCTTCAGGTGAGATATCTTCCTGTTGTATTTGAGGTTGCATATTCATGATATCCAGAAGGTCATCGAAATAATTATCTGGTAAATCAGAAGCCTTAATTCGGTAATCATCAGTTGCTCGAGTAGATTTTGATACAGCCTGAGAGTACAAGATATAATTGTTATATTAATTAAATTTGGTCGTCTGTTTTGCCAGTTACAGGAAGTGTTGAGGAAACTGAAGCAGAATCAGCTTCTTTAGGAAATTGCTGTGTAATTTGGTCGTCTATTTTGCCAGTTACAGGAAGTGTTGTGGAAACTGATGCAGAATCAGCTTGTTTAGGAACTTGCTGTGTAATTTGGTCGTCTTTTTTGCCAGTTACAGCAAGTGTTGCTGAAACTGATGCAGAATCAACTTGTTTAGGAACTTGCTGTGAAGTGTTCAAAGAGTGCGAATTGACCAGGAGGCTGTTACTTTCGCAGCCAGATTCAGTTCCATCGTCAAAACTGTAAACCATCCTCACGCCACCTTTGCTATATGAGAGCATGGTGCTAAAACTCTGGAAGAACCAGGCAAATAATTATTGTATTAGTTCAATATAAATTTTTTCCATAACTTACAGATTTCCGTGTGTAACAAAAAAATTTAAAGCAGTCTGTTGAACGCAGTGTGAGCATCAGTGTTCATGCGACACGTGTCTTATCTGTGAACAGGCACGAAAGTTATATTATTTAAAACTGGGTGCTGAATGATAACAATTACAACAGAACTAAGAAATAATGCACACATGCAGGATATAGCATGCAAATTAAAAATAACGTTATGTTTATATTCGTCAACGCTGATAGTCATAACTAAAAAGGTAAAACAGCAGTAGTTGTACAGCAGTATGGGAACGTGGTATTGTTTTAATAAATCGTCCCTAAAAAATTCACTCATAGCCACTTAATCCTAATAGTCAAGTCCGCGCAGAGAAGAGCAATAAAATTATACATTATTTTTAAATTTTCATTGAGAATTTCAATTAATTCATAGATAAAATATGAAAGATTTGACGTTATTTATCGTTCTTATAAACTAGCAATGTTATTGAATAAAAGAACCAACAACCTGGAAACACTCTATGTGCAATCTAGGGAAGAATTTCAAAAGAAAGGAATATTGATCAAATCAAGTAAAAATTTCGACACACGAGGTTGCTTTTTCTATTGTTAAACTAAACGGATTGCATCCTCGTTGCTTACAAATATTTCTCAATTGAATAGTGTCGGCCGCAATAACTTTAAATGACACAATGTGCGGCGTGTCACTTTTGTGACAAACGAAATGCCATACCCATTTAGCTCTGCCAAACTGCAAATTAACGTTTTTCCAAAACGCACCTATGACCACGCATTATCTTGGGCAATCAATTTTTAATGCTGGGAACAAACAAACGCGTCAAACTAAAAAATATTGCCATCTAACCAATTGAAAAACCTTTCCTTTTGAACTCATTTCGCTCGCGGGAATGCACAATGAAATCGTGCCGATCGGACTGCTTAATGCTCCGCAATTTATATACGTATAATTCCTATACTGGCGAGTTGTCGCTGATTTTTATTAAGGAATATTCATTAACCGAAATACGCAAAATGACGGCCAGTCGGAACGCTGCTTCCGTGGAATTGTTCATTATTTTAAATGGGATATATATGTCGAAGTGCTGAGATTTTATCAGCAAGTTAAGGCCGAGCTGTTTTCTAATGTACTACTTAAGAGCAGGTTAATACTAAAAGAATGCACCTTCTTTCCCTTTCAGTTCTGGCATCACAATTACAATTTTCATGAAATACATAGCAAACGCTAAATTTGTTAATAGAAAATCGAGGAATTAAAAGGAAAATTTTTAACAATGAGGCCGTTTTTTATAGAAAGAAGAATGATGTTTAAGTTTCAGAATATGAGTTTTATGTGCATTGAAAATAGAGACCTAATGAAAAAATGGACTAATTGCAATCGGCACTGCGTACGGGCATGAACCGGTAAGATCCTTTCCTGACCCGACAAAATAATATGCCTTTCAACTAGAACGTCTTGAACCTGCGGCACACTGACCTTGTCTTCTTCCCCTTCTTTCAAAGCGGCCAGACACTGACTGACTGACGACGCAAGAGCGAGAATCGTTCAAGGACGCGCCCTGCGAGGGGACAACACGGCACATCCCCGCCTCCAGCCGCCCCCAGCAAAAAGGCTTTTGACGGAAGCGCCTTATCATACGCAGGGTATGCAAGCCCTATAACGACCTGCCACCGAGTTTGAAGTATTGTGTGACGCATAAAATTTCCCCTCCCTATGCGAGTAGTTCTTGTGTTGCAATTTTAAAGTGTTTCTGAGTGTTGAATTAAATTTATTAACTAACGGACGTGACAACGACGAATCAATTCTTTGTTTCAGGCGTTTATGCAGATACTAACTGTCCATTTTTTGCCATAATGCAATGCGTAATTTTTCCGCTACCACGACGCATTATTCGCGAATCTCAATAATTTATGCATGTAAATATTAAATATTTAAAATGAGCAATAAACATTAATATATATGAAATAATTGGAAAGTCATCGTATTATGCCTACTAATTTTCGGCTGTTAACTGCACCCTGTTTCAAAAACATAGAATACGACGTTAAATTTACAGCAGGTTAATTAATAATTTTAAAGAAAATATTAAGTTATTTACATATTTCATGGCACAAACTCGAATTGCTGGTTGGTAAAGGTAATGTGCCTTTCGGAAAGCACAAACAAAACAAGCAATCGAATAAACATTTTTAAGGAATATTTTTGACTCACATTTGAAAACAACCCTCCACATATCAATGAGCTAGATATGGGGTGGCTGATGACATTATAACGGCCGTAGACTAGTTTCATCTATTCAGGCTATTCAGTATCCGGAGTTGATTTCTTTTTGCCCAAATACACGCTTCTTCTGCTTCAGCTCGAGTCCAAACTCTAGAAGCGTGCTACGGACCAGCTGTCCTTCGAATGATTGAGGAAGAGCTGGCGCAAGCGCAGCACTACAGGTTCAGGTGGGTTATTTTTCTCACACACCAAGGGTTGGTTACGCCCCTAAGCAGCCTCTGCGTTCTCAAAGCTTTTTCTGTAATTTCTTTTTTATTTACAAGATCGAGACATTTTCCCAGTCGAAAAATATCCTGAAAATATATTTTTTAAATTACCTGCTGTAAATTTTTTGACTATTCTGCATTATTATCTAAATAGAGATTAATTTTTTTCCATGAAATAAGGCTGCAGTTGACAGCCGAAGTAGGCATAAAAGAAAACGACGACTTTTTACTGTTTTCAATGAGGAATGCGCGAATAGGCCATCCGAATTTTCCTCCTGATTATCATTCAAATTAACGGACTGTTTTTTTTAAATGTTTCAATTAAAAATATTGTGCTAATTGAAGAAGAAAATTGAAGAAGCAATAATCTCAAGCTACCATTGATCATTACTTCCTTCCAAATGTTGTTCCTACATAATAATTGTCTCATTACTTTATGGATGTGTGCTGATTTGGGGCAGAGTTTCCCTGTCAAGTGTCAGCCCATAATAAATTTAATTTTGAAACTAATTCGAAGACCAGCAGAAAATATTGTGTAGGGTAGATGAGCAAAAGAGAAGATAATGCGTCTTAATTCCCTTAATTCCTCAGTCATTTATTTTTGAGTGTAGCAATAATTATTATTGTATAATTGGTCGATATAAAAATACATATCTGCATTACAACTTCTATAATAACACGCAGGATTTAATTTCCCGGCCGGAGAGCGAGTAAGCGACATGACCACTGCGTGCGGAGGTTGGTTGATCGGTCAGTTAATTAAAGGTGGCAGGTTGAGAAGCGCATGCGTATGCCAGCATGTGCGGGAACCGGCAAATTTGCATAGGTATACGCACAAAACTAGCACTGTTACTTGTAAAATTATGTATGATGTGCTCCCTCGTGCCCTCCTCAACCTCTATATATGTGCATTGCTCTGTATGACAATCACATAACGATAACATTAGAATCTCTGTGATAGCGTCATTATTTGCGGTTAAAATTTACTTACCGTGCACTTTACTCCTCTACTGGTTTGTCCACTTTTGGTGTCTCGTTGTTTGGGTAACGATGGCAACAACAACCGTCCTTCAGCTGAGTGCAGAGCATAGGATGACGACAGACTATTACTATTACTTCTACTGGCTGGGTCATGATCGAAATCGAAGCTATGTATGATAATATGACGGCTGATGGCTATGACCAGTAAGACCATGAAACACGAAAGCGTGTAAGCTTAAGGCTTATAATCAGTAATGGGCGTTATGGCTACGGGCAGCTAAGGGAATTGGTGCCAACCCAACAGTTGTGGCAGCAATATGCATGGACTGCATGACCGAAATTTACATAGATGACCAATGTGTGAATCTTATTATATCACATCGTAAAACATGTCATCCTAACTCCATATTTTTGGTTAAAAAGAAAAAAGTGCGTAACAGCATTAGCTGCGTTTGCGCACCAGTTAAAATTTTATCCATTTCATCAAATTTCCTGACAATTAATATTGTAGTTGTAAAAATTATGGTGTTTAATCTGATTAAAAATGATGTTATATATATTATGATAATTATAATTACTCTTTTTTACTGTCTCTCGAAAGTCGCACGTGGTATAATAATATTGGAACGAAACTATCGTCAATGCCATTTTCAAAAGTTTGAGAGTAAAAAGGAACAGTTTGGCTCAGTTGGGTCCCTAAAAGAGACTCGAGACACTCGACGGAAACGGAAGCGAAACAAGACTTGTGCTTAGTACAAAGAGCAAAATAAGGGAATTCAACATGAAGCAAAAATCTTGATAAAATAATCAACATACTGAAATTTTTGGTGTCTTTCTCAAAAATTAAAAAACAATTTTGCATAAAAATTGGCTGCAACATAGTAAAATAAAATTTTAAACTATAAATATTCGTCGATTAATAAATTCTAATTGACATCCGGCCCATGATATAAGCAAAAAATCCTCATCTTCCGTGAAATCCTTTCTCGTATATATATCCATTGCAATTAACATAATGCTGTGGCGGGTATTTCCACAATTTGGAACAAGAAGAAAAGAGAATAAGTTATAAATGTGCCTAAATATTCTCTGATTTTAAATGTGCCACTGATACCTCGCTATCAGACTAATAATTGTTTTCTACTATTAGTATTTTTTAAATACCTCATAATTATGAAATAATAAATATATGCAAAGAGTTGAAAATAGTCGTTTTTGTAATTTTTCGTTGTAAAATTTACATATTTTTTTGCATTTTGCGCAAGGTTGACAGTTTCTTTGGGTAAATTTCAACACAAATCATGGTTTACACTTTTTTGCATTTCTTTAGGAGTTTTACTTGAGTGAGATTATAATTAAGCGACACGCTTTCAAAATTAATGTGGTTCAGTATAGTGATCAAATATTTAACAATAAACTGAATACCCTAGTTCCTAGTTGTTGAGAGGGTTCATTTAAAAGCAAAATAACTCTTACAGTTTTGAAAACCAGACGAGTTGAACTTATATGGACATTACCAGAAATCTGGTGTGAAACTCGTTTTGTTTGTGCTTCACGGGCGATAGTCCGACTTCAGAATATATAAACTGAAGTGGAACGCTGCTATTAATCTGAAACTTGCTTAATTTATGGGTGCTGAAGTAGATATTTAACATGCAGTGTATCATTCGTTGTTATAATAACCTTTAAAATGCGTATGTGCTATTTTACCTGGTATGAAACATATTTTTCAGAATAAAATAAGGAATTAACGAGATGTTCGATAACTAATTAAATAATATGGATTCCCCTTAATACTTCCAAATGTGTAAAATTATATATTTTAAAACAAATATTGTACTTTAATATTTGAGAGTTCATGATGTGTTTATTAATATATCAATCTTTTATAGCTCGCTGTTTTCTCAAAAGTATTTCGTTAGGCAGCCAGTGTAACTGCTTCGTCAAGCGAATTGCATAATATACAAATTAAAATCTATAAATAGCCGCAAGATAGCTCTTCGCCAGATAATAATTTATAATTAACTGTTCATTAGTGTACTGTATGTACTAATAATATTTTAAAATGAATTTTGAATCTCATTAGAGGGTTATCTTAATAAAATCTGTAAACTCTATCAAATTTTGCAATGTTCTGAAACGTTTATTTTTGTATTTAACTACTTCTTTGCGGGGCAGTTGTACATAATGTTAATTTTGTCGATGTCCGACTGGCTGAGTCCATCTCTCTGACCGATCGGAATTCCAGCAGGCTGTTGAATTTTTGTTAAAATTAATACTCGAGATCTTTAGCAACTCAAAATATTTTTGTGCTCACTTTCGTTTCAATTGTTGGTAAACCGTTCACAGAGAATGATGACTCAGAGTAATGCAAGACACTGCCAAAATCGTACGAAATGCCAAATGCAGTTGTGTCTGGTGCGATTTCAAAGTTGTGCTCGTGACCTGAAAACAAACATTGATGATTGTTAAATATCATTTTATAATAGATAATATTGCCATTAATATATTGTCTTGGATGCTTTGGGACCATTGGGCGCTCATTTACTTTACCGTTAATTGTTGAGTTAGCAAAAAAAGCATAGTTTCATTGAGTAATGTGATAAGGAATTAATTATATTTTAGTACCAATCTCGATATTTTCCCAGAGTATGCTCACGAAACCGTCTCGATCGGTTCTAGTTTGCTCATGATGGAAGCCAAGGGCGTGCATCAACTCGTGGATAGGGGTTCCAGCCTACATGATAGAAAGTAATGTTATTAAAATTTTTGGACATAGCCACAGTGCCACAATGTTAGCACCCTGTAAAAATTTCGGCCCTTTTGTGTCTATTAGCATTGCACAGCCATAAATATTTTTCACGTCAAATATAAAAAAGTGAATAATCTTGTGTTATGCTGTTATGCTAAATTCTTTACTAACAATTTTATTAAAAAAACTACTTATTTTCATACTTTATCGATCAATAATTGTGATGCGTTAATTTAGTAAATAAAAAATAAATAAAAAGTTGCGAATATTTTACCCTCCTTATGCAGCCTGGAGGATGCAAATTAAGATACTGCACTCCACCCTTCCTTCCGACCGTCGACCAGCACCCTGTATCTTCGCCTTGAATCACTACATAGTCAGTTTGCGTTCCATTGTAGGGGACGAAAGTGATGCAAGTGTTTTGGTGGTACGAATCAATTGCATCTCTGAGATATTGCAGTTCAGTGGCGGCTAATTGTGAATACATATTAATTAAACTTATTGATAAAGATCTGTGCATTATACAAAAAACGCCGTCCAAGATCACATAAGGAACAACTCCACCAGACCACCTGAACGCGGTGTTAGTGAGACCATTTCTATCTCCGTCAGGTATGGTGAGAATATCGCCTTGGTAATACGGACCGAGTTCTTCTGGATTAACCTTAGAGTCAGGATTCCAGCTAGTTCCTTGATAAAATAATCAGTTTAAACATTAATTTTATGAATGAATTGTATTAAAATCGGCACTTGTCTTACCAAGTGATTTCACAGGATAACCCAAGCTCGCTTGCCTTGCCCTTAAAACGGACTGCGCGTAAAGATCCCACTTCGATGGCAATGGGTTGCCTTGTACTGCAACAAGCAGCACACACGCCGAAAGTGCGGTTGCTAAAAACATTCTGCTATTTAAAAAAAATTGTGCAAACTGTATGGCAACGGGAGCGCAAATGCTGGAAATTGCAGCTCGTATCACGCTTTTTAAACCATTTGGTAGCACCGCGTGAGCATAACCTTTACACCGGCTTCGGGTGGTTCCCAACATTTGCATTGCTAATTATCTCTACAACAAAATTCATTGCTATCAATAGCTATATCTTTCTGGAGTACGAGGGGTACAACAAAAACATACTGCGCCGAAACTATTTTTTGAATGATCATCTTTGTTTGGGCTATCTTAATCGTGCGGCTTATCTCACTAATTGATTTACTTTAATGTTATTGAAAAACGGGTTAAATAAAACACGTGACTTTTAATTCACGTTCATAACAAGTTTCAAATTATTTTTTTACAAGTATCTTTTGTGATTTTCAAATAAAATAGCTCAATATCTGTTAAATTAGCTTTACAGGTTAACAAAAAAATATATTTTGGATTTTTGGTATACAAAGTAGTTCACTGATTTTATTGATTATATTAAAATTACCAACAGTTTGTAATGTACAACCTATGCTATATATCAGCAAGTTAAAATAATTTCACAATAAATAGTGGAATTAAATAGGCAATTAAGTCGATTGGAAAACCAATAATAAACGAAACTCAATACATCTTATGCAATGATAAATTAACCCCGGCGACTATGGATATAAAAAACATAGCTTTGACAGCTAAAAGAAATTCATTTTTCTTGGTATAGATGAAAGGATCGTGAGAAACAGTCATATATCATATATATATATATATATATATATATATATATATATATATATATATATATATATAATATATTGTGGCGCCTTGCACGGCGGTGCCCATAATATATGATGTCAGGATGTGCATCCCTTTTAAGGAGAATATTTTTATTTTGTATGACCAGGCAGTGCACGCCGCTTGATAAGCATGCAAACTTTTGAGTCTATTTCAATTTAAACGGCAATACCACCTGTGAGGTGCGCGTATATCTAACAAAGGGATGGCTTAGAATTTCCACATTTGGTCTTTGGAGCTAGCCTCAACTGCCTCATGAATATGTAGGTGGGTGATATTAATTTGTTGAGAAAGTGTCTGGAATTTTCATGTCGGAATATTTTGTAATTTAAAATGTGACATTATAATATAGTATTGATTTTAATGATTTAGTCATGATTAGGACGTACTGGATGACGTCGAAACATATAGTCGAGAAATTAAAACGACAATTTCGCAACGAGGATGAAGCCTTGTTTAATTTATTTCCAATATTTTAACGGCAATACCTTGTAAATATTTAGCTTTTTCCTCATTTTTAGATAGTATTTCAAGTAAATAATGATTTTTCACAAGGTTTCTGAAAAGCATTTTCTTACTTTAAATCAAGTAAATATAGAGCAAAGCATGTGTGTATGTGTAAAATTCCAAAATAATAGTATTTTTATTGAATACATAACTCTTGAAGTGTCCAGCCATAAATTTCAAATGTTAACAATCTCGGAGACTAAATCAAGACACTCTAGAGTCACTTTTAGATTTTCATCAAGATGAGGGTCCGCGAAAAACTTTCAATTTCGTTCGCAGCGCGCCACGCGCCACTCAGGCTGGCGCGTTCGCGAGCGCCATCCCTGCGCCCGGGCAACAGCGCAAATAATGATTGCCTCCCCGCCAACGCGTCCCCTCCCTTCCGCCCGCCTGCCCGCACACCCTCCGTCAGCCTTCTATTTTCACGAGCGAGCAGAAAAACATTTCTGCTGCGCTCGCTGTCGGCCGGGTCGGTTGTGTCCGAACGAATACTGTCCGAACTTCGCGTGCACCCTGCCTAATCGAGTCACCATGCTCCGGAGATAACCGCTTCCGGTCAGTTGGACACTTCCGGTTCGCAACTCGCGCCTCTCCTTTGCAAACACACCGTTGTTTCCCGAAAACCGAGAGTCGATTCGCAAAATGAACGGCCACAACAACCACCACGAGGTGCGCCAGGCCACCGTCGTCCTCGGGGCCCAGTGGGGCGACGAGGGCAAGGGCAAGCTGGTCGACCTGCTCGCCGCCGACGCCGACGTCGTCTGCCGATGCCAGGTGAGTCCCTTCGGCCGGCAAAACACATGATCTTGGGGGGCCCGGAGCGCGGGAATTCGCGGCGCTCATTGAAAAAAGAGCAGACACACTTGGCTGCCTCGCCTAGCACGTTGTCATGCCGATTTCGTTACTTAATACGCACTGCCAAACAAACACGTGCTGCCTTTTAATTTATTCTCTTCTAAGAAAAAAGAAGTTTATTGACATTAGTTTTTACTCGCGGTTGGATTTTCTTCTTAACTTACAAACTTTGTTGTTAAAATTGAATTATTAATATATAGTTTTTACGTCTATGAATTTTGGGAATTTTGATGGAGAAATGTCAAGAAAATTGAGCTTTTGTGAATTTTGATATTAAAACTCGGATCCTTTTGTTTTGTATATTTTAGAGAAATTGTAGACTCAGTGAATTAATATTTATTTTGAACTGTGTGTATTTATTTTTAAATTAAAACTCGACTAAAGGTTGTTTTTTCCGCAATGAAATTGAAACAAACTTATTTCATCTTTGTTATTTATTTTCATTTCACACCTTTCTTGATGTTTACTCACTGTTTACTTCGTGTCCTCTCAATTTCACAACTATAAAATTGGAGCAATTTGGTAACATTATTGCGTTAAAATCATAAATAATTTTATGGACTTCACAAGCAGAGAAAGCTCTACACCATTTTTTACACTCTTTATCAAACAATTTAAATCACAATCGTATTTCCTTTAGATAGTTTTGAATTACTGATTTCAAATTAAAGTATTGAGCTGTTATTTTTAGACGGAGAGATTATAGTTGAGCTATTTTTAGATGTTTTGTAGGAATTTTTTCGGCTGAGACCATTTAGGTGGGTTTCCTTTGATAATATAAGTGCTATTATTAAAAAAAATTGGCAATTTAGCCAAAAATTAAAACTTTTATTTTTTGTCAACATTGTCATCGCTGAATCTCGGCTTTGAGACATCAGATTTACAAAAACTTACACCGTTCGAATCGTTACAACCTCCCCTGGACAGTTTTGGGGGTGATAACGATAACCCACCAACTTGCCTTATTTCTACCTTCGTAGAAAATATTGATTAGTTATAAAGGGATGGAATTTCTGGTTCTGCTGTTTAGATTTTTTTAACTCTCTATATCAAGGGTAAAAGGTGGTAGTTAGGGGTAGATTTGAATTAATTTAAGAGAGCTGAGATCAGTGAACAAGTTTGTGAATGTGCAAAGCGACGCATTTTTATCGTTCCTGTAATGCATGGGTTGATCACCCTAAAAACCCTTTGGCTACCTAGGGGAGGTCGAGACGAGTCGGAGGGTGGGATTTATTACAATTCAGACCGTTAGAACCCGAGTTGATCAATATTGGCAAAAATGGAACGTTTTGTATGTCTTTCGTCACGTATATAAAATATAAACACTGGACAAGCCAAAACATTTATTTGATTTTTAAAATGAAAATCATATTCGAAGACAACTTGTATGCCACACTGAACGAATTAGATGGTTTTGGTCACTTTTAAGCGCTTTTCGAAAGCGTTGGCAGTGTTTGACGAAAGTATGGCTTTAAATTGCACGATTCGTGCTCATTTGATAACCTCATGAAGATTTGAAACTCAGAAAAAAATAGTAGATCGTCTTAAATAACAGTCCTAATAACTCGATTGCGGCACAAACGATGATTCAATTTATTGCTTCGCGCGTTTATGCAGTTATTACGACCTGTCATTTTTCTATTAATTGTTTGTGCAATTTTCTACACTTAACTGTTCAATATTTTTAGCTCGAATAATAAACAAGTAGGTACAGAGAAAATCACAAACATCAGGTTCCATTGAACATTTCCAGTTGCATACGTTCATTAAATTCTTTATTTAGATAATAGGACCACTTTGTTTGAAACATTTACCTTTTTAAAGATAAAATAGAGCTATCTTTTCCACTTACTTGCTCGTTTTTGAAAGCTATATTACGCTTTAAAAGCTTGTATTCGGTATCACGAAACCTTTTTTGATCCCTTGGCCGGAATTTGTATGAGCGACACAAGTTGACAATATTTACTTCCGCAATTGATGCGTCTATGAGGGCTGTTTTCTATTGATGTTTGGAATTAAGCTGACTGTGACATAATTTCAAAATATATTTGTCACATTATTTTCATGAAGATAATATCTGTGCTACTTTATGAGTAAAGTGAATAAACGAGTAGAGTTACGAAATAGTAGACGTGGGGAGCATTGTTCGCATTATTATCGTCTGGCCTATTAATGTTCTTGGCAAACAACACGGAGCAAATTTTATAACTCTCTGCTTCAATGGGATTTCCATTAAAATTGTGACACCGTTCTATGTGCGCTAAAATATCAACAACTTTTAACCAAGCAAATGGCAAAAACACTTCTTGTGATCTGAGCCGTTCAAAGGGAATCTTAAAATCGTGGGTATTCAAGAAAGTGCAGGCAGTTAACGCCAAGTGGCAGAAACAGCAAGAACTTTGATAATATCTCTCTCTTTCTCTCCCTCCGCCTTATGTTTATTTAAACCCTTGTTTTGATGAGTAGGAGATTTAGTGCAAGCAGGAGCTCCAACTGTCTTGACCTTGCAAAACGAAAAATGCAGATTTCCTTTCAATCCCCGTTTCAAGGGCAACTCCCTGCTGACGCGCAGACTTGTTTTATCAACAGCTGCCAAGAAATTGTTCATTGAAAAAAAGACGATTAAATATTGTTTATGAAATTGAAAAAAATACATAATCCAGTAAGCCACGGTTGGCTTTGAATGTCCAAATCATTTAATGCGCCGATTCCTCGTGCTTTCTTCAAGAAGAAAATTACTCTAAAACCTAAACTTAATGTGTTGAAAAGTGGTTCGGTATACAGTATTGTGTATATAATGCAAAATTCTTTTTTGAAGCTTTTCCTTGGCAAACTGTTATCCATTGCTTGCTAATTGACTGGTGGCAGGCTTGCATTTTCGTGTTTTGACCGTCATACTGACTTTTTACACACTCATGCAGATAAGGTGAATAATTAAAGTGCTTTGAAACTGCTCGTACGCAGTAATTTGTTGCCCACTCTCCGCCCTCTCTGCGTAAGTGCGTACTCACCGATAAAAAATAATTAAAAGGCGCAATAAAAAGGGTATTTTATTTTATTTACGTCCCACGCCTGTACTAGAATTAGAATTAGCGAAAGAGCCAACGGTTCTGCATGAACAACGTCTTTTTAAAAGAATTTGAGTGTTAGTCAAAACGTGCTTTCGTTATCGTAATTTGAATATGCGTTGCAGTAACAGCGTCAGTGTTGGGCTTATCTTAGATGAAGTGCAAAATTACACATCCTGCATGCTCATCTTGCTATTTGAAGCCTATATGAAACAGAAAGCAGGATTATAGTCTGAAAAATACGGGGAATCACCAAATCTCTCTTGCACTTGAATGAAAAACCAGCAGAAAAATCGCTTTAGTTGAAAGAAATTCCTTTTTTCTACTCTACATACCCCCCTTTGAACAAGACTCTAATTTTGTTTTGCCCTTGGCATTTCTTTTTGCTTCAAAGGTCGTTGCGTTGGACCAAATTGAATTGGGCGATCGACAAGCCATCAGTCAAGTCCAGTGCGCGTCCATGTACGCGCGGGCCTTTAAATTTAGAGTCACTCGAAAGAGTTGCTGCCAAAACAGCTCTCGACACTCGGGCCCTGCGTGTACTAGCTAACCAGCTGAGGCATGTGAGAGAGTGTGTTCATGCAGATATCGGGTCGGCCGGGCCGGGCCGGGCACATGACTGATTAAATTTTGAACTCGCAGATAATGAGCTAGGTGTGTCAAAGTGACGCTCCACTTTCTTCAGCGCTGCCGTAATACCTACCGCCTCTGCTAAAATTAGCCGGCGCAACCCTCGACGCCAGCTCTTTCTCTGTTGTTGTCTCACGGTGGTTTCTCACCACACAGCCGACGAGGTCAATAAATAAACATTGCACCCACACCAACGGCGCAAGAGTGAAAATTTTATTGAAATCACGATCGCCTGGAACATTCGGTTCGTCTAATTATTGAAAGCTTGCCCTCGTTTATTTTGTACAGGAATAAAAGTCTAACAACTAGCAGACAGGATGGTATATAATATACGTTTTGATGGGAATTTAAAGTAGAGTTATACAGGTCAAAAATTAAGAACGTTTTGCGTCGTTGACTAAAGCATGTTGTTCATTGAGTTTATCCTTGTGAAATAAATATATAGCAATACTTTATCTCTACAATGCGCAAAAATGAAATCAGAACCGAGGAACAGTTTAAATTTAGATTTTGCCAAATTTCTCAAAATATTAACGGTTTTTCAGTGATTTTGCCCTTGATTTCGATCCATCGTCGCAATCTATCCAATGGTATGAGAATTTTAAAAAAAAATTCGTTAAATTGTGAAATAAATCGTGATTTTAAAATAAGGATACAATTGATGCTCGCCGCTTGATTATCATGCAAACATTTGTTCAGATTTTCTCAAAAATTTAAAAGGAAAGCTGTTTTCTAATTTATAGATAGTATTTCAAGTAAAACTCCTTTGTGAAATTTGGCCGCTACCCTTTTATGCAATAATATTGAATCGTTTCATCATCATCAAAAATATTATTTAAATCACATTACCCAAGAATAAATAAAAACACGTTGCTAAACCATTTTATAAATATTTTACTGTTATTCAAGCCCCTTAAATTATAAAAATTGTTCAATCCTTGTCAACTAACTGTCGTTCACAGCTAATATTTCGCGTCAGTATCTAATTTGATTTGTTATTCGCTCGCTCCACAGTCATATCATGTCTGTTATGGTAAAAATTGTCGCCACCGCACGATCAAATAGAGCTCGAACTGGGTCGACTGCGAAAAGTAATTTATAATTCGCGTTCCTAGTAGCAAAAGCACGTCGTATAACGATAATTTCGCGTGAGCTGGGCCGGGCCGGTAGGGTTCTGCACCAGTGCGAGGCATCGCTGTCAGTCTCTAATTTGGCCGATTGTGCCTGTTACCGTCTGGCTATGACATCTTATGCAAATCGTGTCGCCCTTTTAATTAGCCAGATTTCCTTGACTCGGGATAAGCAACAGCAATAATTATTTCTTTTGTTTAATTGGAGTGTACAAAGGCATAAATATTTGTGCCGGCTTCTCCCTTGTTTGCCAGTTCGTGCGCTGAATTTTAAAATGGGCGTGTTTTACGATCTCTGCACCCGAGATTATAGCGCATAAGACGTCGGAATTATGAAAGCCGTAATGCTTCATTCTCTGTTTGAATTTACTCTTGGGGAACATCTCCTTGTCACATTGCTAAAAGCGGAGAGAAGTGTTTTTGCAGAGAGGAAAAGTGGCTGTTTTTAACACCAGCGTATTATTGAAATACAAAATTGGAATGTTCACTGTAAAAATTTGAATTCTTTGAATTCAACTGTTCAAAACGCATTTGATATCATTTTAATCGTGTAAATTTCCTTGTTAATTAAAAGTTGGAAATTATTCTTTTTATCTTAACTTGAAATACGATTTAAAAATAGGAAAATATATATATTTTTTAGGCTGCGCCGTTTAAATTTACGAGAAAATCGGCTACAAAGCTTGCATGCTTATTAATTGGCGTGCAACTATTGCCTCTAATGTGTAAAATCACGATATATTTCACAATTTAGGGGATGTTATCCCAAAATTTGCAACTAGTTGGCTTGATCGCGAAGAAAGGGATCAAAATCAAGCGAAAAATCACTGGAAAAACAGTCTAATTTTTCGAGAAGTTTGGCAAAAACTGAAATTTGACCGTTCCTCGGTCCTGATTTCATTATTGCACATTCGTAGAAATAAACTGTCGCTTAATTTCACAAACAATTAACTCATTTAATTTTGAAGTGTGATTTTCAATATTAAATAGTTATTGAAAAAAATGTAAGCATTCACAATCATTCATTGATGAGGATTGAAGTTGGCTATGGAAGAAATTTTCAAGCCTGCAGCACTTTGCTGTCGCTTACAAATAATAGAAAAATGTTAATTACGTGTTTCCGTCATATCTCATTCATCATTATTTGATTTGTATTGTAAAGCAAACAGGAAAGAAAATCGTCATCCAACTAAATCCGCTTGAGTAGCTTGTTGTTTATTTGCAAAACGCATAATATATTATCACTTTGCGCGTGGAGTTCAATGTCGCGTCAGCAGTCCGCTTTTTCCATTCATGCCACGCGATTGCATAAGCCGTTTTAGGCCATCTCCGCTCCGCTCCACTCCACTCCGGGGACAAAGCTAAACGAGTGAAGTGAGGATTTGCGCGTGCCCACAAAATTCTGTGAGTAATGGGCCAAGGGAAACAAACGTGGCCGTTGTTGTCTGCGTTGCCTATGACACCATCAATCACACCTCAGGTGGACTGCAGTAGCTTGTTGGCACTGGCCGATTTTTCACGCCAGCTGTCGCATCTTTATCTCGTGGCAAAGAAAACACGTCAAAGAGATTTTCCTCGAACGCCGTGGAGAATTCAGTTTGTTTGAATTCCTGAACTCTGTCTTAAAATTTTTCTCAAGTGTGCGAGAGGGAAATTTTGAATGAGCGATTTGTTTGTGTTGGGGTTTCGGACCTCAGAATGAAATGTTTTGTCGACGCCCAATTCTTACTACTAATTTTAGATTAAGCATCAATTTTAAAAATAGGTGTCTTCGATCTTCCGATTTTGCCAAATCGTTTTGAAACATTTTTCTTGAGACCTTAACCTCTTAATTCTCTTGTTCAGAAAAAGTCTTTTCCACGAGATTGAACGGATTATTATTTTTCAATTTTTTCAAGGAATGCGGGGACAATTTTGGATTTAACACGTGCCACTGACAGATAAACTCAATTTAACTTCTGAGAGGCCGAATTTCACAGATTACCTAGAAGAGGTCGTGCGTAGATTTGTTGCCTTGTACTCATCGATATATTTCTGACTTTGCACTATATTTGTACTGACTACGATGAGAGTAAACAATTAATAATGTTCGCCCTAAAAGTTGACAGAATGTTATTTATTTGGTTTATTCATCGAAAACATTTATTATAAATAAACAAAAATGTTAGGACGGTGGTTGAAGTTTTAAATTTTACTCGGAACCGTGCCTCGGTCGCTTTTTCCGCCAGAAGTTTCACATACGACGGTGTTTATCAGAAAAGTCACTTCCTCGGTCCCCTCCCGTAAAAAGCAGCAAGGACAAGGCTCGAATCCCGCTCATTTCCTTATCTACGAGCAAACTTCTTCTTTTGCGCGGCGGCGGCGGCGGCGATAAAGTTGCCACACACGCGCGCGCCGAAACGCGCGCTCACTACTTTTGCGCCGCTCTCGGTGGGTGTAAATATTAATTAGCGGCGGCTCGCGCGGCGCTTGATTGCGGCCAAGGCTGATGATTGCAAATAAACGACAGAGAACGGTCCACCGCACAATCGGCGAAATTGATGACGAGTCGGGACTCATCCCTAATTGGCGCGCGTCACAATCGCGCGGCCAACGCACGAGAAAAGAGCAAAGCTGCTTCTTCATTAGCGCCGACACCACGCTGATCGCTCTGATTTGGTCAAAGCCTTGAACGAGACCACTTTTGCGCCGCTCGAATTAAACTAGCTAGGCACGAATGCTTTGGTCTATTTCCTTAAAGAGCATAGAGAGGCGATTTTAATTAGTGGGGTTAGTGGTATTGAAACGTCTAGCGGAGGAAATAAATAACTTGTTTGTGCCTTTATGCGCACAACTCTGATCCAAATATTATTGTTAAATTACCTATCCATATATTTACGTCTTGTATGATAAAAGGGGAAAAATTGGGAAGTGAGGATAAAACGAATATAGAAAATTCGTGAAGGACAAAAATGTTAGTATTTCAGTCGGGTCGGTGGTCGGTTATCCTTTTCCTCCACATTTGCAAATCAATCAGGATTTGTCAATTAAACGTATTTTTATTTAAAATGCAACGTGAAACTAATTTACAGTTTTTAGAAGTATTTTTAAGAGTTTTTGAATTTTTTAAATTCAAAGTGTTACAAGAGAAACTATCAATAAATTATTGCAGTTTCGTAACAGTTTTCTAACTACCAATTTATTTGAGACAAAACAACACTATTTTGACTTTTGACGCTATTGTTCTGTGCAGCGGCTATTTCGGCACCTCGGGCCTTGTTACAGCAGTTCAAAACAAAATTGAGACCACGCAGTATTAGCTGCAGAGAATCAACATGGTTGAAAAGTCCGGCTTTATACTCATTGCAGAACAAATTCGAAAAGAGGATACCATCGATTTAGCTCAGCAATGAGTAAAGCTGGACCTTTTTTGACGATTTCGAATTCCCTGCAGCTCATACTGTGGTATGGATTTTGTTTTAGAGTTAAAATACTGCTGAAATAGCCGCTGTATAGCAAAAGAACGTGTTAAAAAGTTTTTTCTTTCAAATTTTCACCGTTAGCTAGCCTTTCTGAATAAATACCCGCTCAGAGAAGAGCCATTCGTTTATTTTAAAATTTTCAGTAGAGCTGTATCGTCTCATTTTTTAATGATTTTCGCCCAAAAATATCTTAACCTTTTGCATTAATTGTCACTTAAAATTTCTATTTTTTTATACATACAAAGCGATTTCTTAATGAGCCAATAAAGGGTTCAAAATGAGATTTTTACTTTATGAAGACCGAACAATTTTATTTGAAGACAATTACAGTGCCAGATTCCAGTTACATAAATATAAATTATACAAAATACTATTAAAATCTTGCTTGCCGCCCTCTCAAAAGTCAGGCAAACTCATAAATGCATTAAAAACAGTCAGAGAACATTCTCTAAATATGTATAAACAATTGCGGATGAACTGAGATATTTCATAATTCATGTCTGGTTTATCCGTGAGGCTTTTTTCTAATTAAAATACAAAAAGAAATGAAGCCTTGTATGTCACATAATATTCATCTTCCAATCTTCTGATTCCAGGGTGGCAACAATGCCGGACACACGGTCGTCGTGGACGGCTGCGAGTTTGACTTCCACTTGCTTCCCAGTGGCATCATCCAACCCAAGTGCCTGTCACTGATCGGTACGTGAATCCAGCAATTATTATAAGCATACAAATTTTAACAAATACATTTGCAGGCAACGGAGTGGTTGTCCATCTGCCGGGGATGTTTGATGAGCTGAAGAAATGCGAGGCCAAGGGTTTGGAGAATTGGCAGTCGAAACTATTCATCTCCGACAAGGCGCATCTCGTCTTTGATCTCCACCAGGTGACAAATAGATGATAAACTCTCTCGCGCTAACTGACCGTGAAATTGAAAATGCAGCAAGTGGACGGAATGCAGGAGCAGGAGAAGGGCAAGAAGTCGCTTGGCACCACGAAGAAGGGAATCGGACCAACGTACTCGTCCAAGGCGTCCAGAATCGGCATCCGCATCGCCGACCTGATCGGGGACTTCTCCCAGTTCACAGAAAAGTAGGAAAATTATTCCCCTTGGAAAGAACGAGGCTTACTACCGTCATTTTCCTCAGGTTCCAGGCCCTGGTGGCCGTCCACGAAAAGATGTTTCCAAACCTGCAGGTTGACGTCGCGTCCGAGCTGGAGAAATACAAAGAACTGGCCGAGAGGGTGCGACCGATGATTGTCGAGTCGGTCACCTTCCTCCACGACGCATTGTCTTCAGGGAAAAACGTTTTGGTCGAGGGAGCCAACGCAACTATGCTTGACATCGATTTTGGTGAGTGGAAAATTGTGCAAGTTGTGGGTGAATTGCGATTAGCTGCTGTGCACTCACGAAAGAGATTTAGTAACTCAGCATTGACTCAGTTTTATTTTCTACCTGGCAGTATTTTGAATTTGGTCAATTAATTTTAAAATAAATTACACTGCCTGCTATGCATTCAGCACACTCAACTGGATTACTGATTAACATTTTGTGGGCATTACCCGTAAATGTTTTGTGAACAGATCTATTGTTTAGCATTTGTTTTTTCGTATTGGGCGTTTCACAATTTTATTATTTGCTTCTCTTGGTCCATTGCAGGAACGTATCCGTACGTTACCTCGAGCAACTGCAGCATCGGCGGCGTGTGCACCGGCCTGGGGCTGCCGCCGCGCAACATCGGCGAGATCGTCGGCGTCGTGAAGGTGTACACGACCCGCGTTGGCGACGGGCCGTTCCCCACGGAGCAGATCAACGTAAGGATTATCTTGTTTGCGCTGCCGCAAGTGTGTAATTAGAAATTGTTGCCACAAGGAAATCGGGGATAAGCTGCAGAGCATTGGTGCTGAGATCGGCGTGACAACCCAGCGGAAGCGTCGGTGCGGCTGGCTCGACATCCCTCTCCTCCGCTACACCAGCATGATCAACGGCTACACGTCGTAAGTGGACCACAACAACTGCCAAGCCATGCCGATCGGTCGATCCGCAGCTGTTTCTTTTTATCTTACCGCTAATGAGAGTATTGAGAGAACATTCTACTTCTGTTCTTGTAAGGGTCTCAGTCAGCCGGAAAATTTTGGGTCACGTAGGCAGCCGCGCCAGCTGTCAGTGAAAAAGGGTCAAAAATTAATAAGTGCAGGAGAAAATATTTTTTCCGGCCCTTTAGAGCGTAAAGCACTATCAAACTTCACGTTTAAAATATTGTCAGCCGCGCTTGACGCCAGCCGCCGCTGGGCAAAAATTTGGCTAAGCCGCCATCTGGACTCTCCCCATTCATTCAAAATAGAATATGTGTTAAGAATTGCAGAAATTGATAAAAACAAGCTCTAGTCAGGGCTTGTGGTGGTCCTTTATAACAGTTAAACGTTGAATATAACCATAGTAATTTTGCTGCAATGTCTTAATTTTTATTATTGTTAGTAAAAGCCGAGTGGCTAGCGCCCCTTGGGCACTTAAGGCTTCCAGATGAGCGTTACGCGCCAGTCCTTCAGGCAACTGTCCGTCAAAGCAGCAAAATTGACCAAAAGACTCAAACATATATGCGACGGCGCCGGCAAAACCACAACTAACTCGATGTCAGGTCGCGTGACCTGAGGAAGGTTGGTCACAGGTATGGGTTAAAAATCGTCGTCAAGTACCGCCAAAAGCGCTCGAAATTAGTGAAAAAGAATTAAAAACCAACCTCGGAGCAGATTTCAGGTCGGGTTATTTTGCTATAAAGTCATGATTTCTCTTATTTTTAATAAAAGAAATTGTGCAATTTTAAGCACGCGAATTTGCGAAAATTGAGTGGTGGTAAAAATGAACACTTTTTTTCTAATAATACACAGTCAAGCATTTTAAAAACGAAATGACTAAAGAGTGAAATTTATGGATTTCCTGTCTGTGCTTTGATTGATATTTCAAAAAATCAATAAGACATTATAGGCTTACTTTTTTTAAAGAAAACAGCAAAAATGCATTATTTATACGCAGTTTTATTCATGCAACAGCTGTACATTTCGTACATTAATAAATTAATAGTGGTTTTCAACCTCAGGCTTTCATAACACGCGATATACCATTATTCTTTGAAGTGAACCAGGTTTTCTATTTTATTGGGAGAAGCGAGACAGCTGTATCGCTAGTCTGGCCTCTGGGATATTAAACAATTTAAATAAACGCATTTACCCATTGATTTTAATATCGCGTTCATCTTGTTTTCTTTTCAGATTGGCTCTGACGAAGCTAGACGTTTTGGATAGCTTCCCAGAAATTAAGATTGGGGTGTCCTACTCTCTCAACGGGCAGAAGATCAAACATTTTCCCAGTGGACAGGCTGAACTTGGCTCTGTCACGGTAAGTCGAAAGTCTTGACAAGTGTAGCGGCAAGCTGGCATAAATTTACCTCAGGTTGAGTACGAAACCATGCCTGGCTGGAACTGCAGCATCCAGAACGTGAGATCATTCAGCGACTTGCCAGAAAACGCACAACAGTACGTGACGCGGATTCAGCAGTTGCTCGGGGTGCCAGGTAATTGGCGGCTAAATAACTAATCGTCGTGGTGCCGTAATATTACGCACAGCTCAACAAACACCTAAATTTTCACTGTGGAATCAAATGATGCCCTTTACTTGCAAAATTGAAACTTGAGTTTGATTGTTTGTTGAGATATGCGCAATTTTTAAGGCACCAAGACGAAATCGAAGTGGTAGCATATCGCTCATTGTCGTCGTTTGAATTTCAGTTCAGTACATTGGAGTCGGCAAAGGACGGGAGAGTATAATTAAGTTATTCTAAACGCTACTCAAGAGGCACCACTATTTTTGGACACGTTTTGCCCTGTTTTCCTGGTTGAAGAAAAAGAAGATTTGGACACGATCAAATTTCGAGGAGTTTATTGATTTGCAACAAGACGACACCACCACTGTCTCTCACCTATTCATTACTTTTCTTCTCTAGTCTCACAGCTTGTACTTTTGAAAGAAGCTACACAATCTGCAATGTTCAGTCGCTCCCTGAATATTTACGAGAAATCTCTTTTTTGTTGTGACTCGAGGTTGTTCTGCCGCGTTATTTGGTTGTCTTTTACTCTCCTCACGTTATCGGAGTATTTTTGAGCTGCCTAGTAATTTTGTGCAGGAAAAGTGGACGTTGTTAATGTCGAAGAACGTGCAAAATGGAAATAAAAAAAAAAACATTGAAAACAATCAGCCTCTAACCCTCTTTCATTTTTATTGATAGATTTCCAAACGCCCTCAAAATGTCTAAGCTCTTTCTTATTCAAAAATAATAAAAAGTAATAGGTTGAAATTTAGACGAGTGACTTTTTTCCCAAGCTTTCAATCAAACGAGCATGTTATTTTAAGCCATTTGAAACATACTTAAAGTCGCCTAAAATTACCAAACCCGTCTAATAATAGACAATTCAACTCATACTTTTTTTGGCTTACCGCATGTCTACAATTAGATCAGTCTAAAACAGATTAAGATTCCGAAGCATAAATTTCCCACGGTTTAATTATTTCATCAATAGTTTTGACCGAAATTATTTTTGATCACTTCTCTAGTCAAAGCATTATTTACAGTTTTGTTATTATTTTTAGACATGTTTCGTCAGATTTAATTTCTCTGGTAAAAATCTCCGGCAAAGAAAATGTTGCTACCCTACATATTTTAAGGAATTCGAACAACTTTCCAATATGGAAAAAACTCACGCTTTGTCTGTTTTGATATGACATGCAAGAAAGTTTAAAAAAAGCCAAATGACAGTAAAGAAATTATCAGTAACGACTAAAAATGGCGTTCAAATTCGAAAGAAAAGAAAAATGACGCAGTTTTATTTTACAATTTTGATTTTGCAATTTGCAAGGTGAAAATAAATATTTTAACGTTTTTTAATACATGCTTTCGGTTCAGCACTCTCCAAGAAAATTGCTTTTTTTAGAATTTTTGACAAAAACCATTTTATTTTGGGAGTGCCATTTTAATAGGAAAATATGTAAAATTTGGCCAGAATGGCTGTCAAAAAAACCGTCTTAATCAGCTCAAAACCCCTCGGAAATTCACAGCTCTAGCAATAGGTTGAAACTTTTATTATACTTAGAGGTTAAATAATGTGTGCTTGGCAATAATTTTCCTATAGTGAATTTCCTTTATACGTTGGCATTAGTAGTCCATTTCCGATGCTATCTGCATTGGTCCTCAATATTATTGGTTTATTTATGAACGATTTAATTCTAGCGGACCGTGTTTGATAATATGGCTAACAGTCGGCGACGACTCACTCAAAATAAAAATAGCCATGAATTATTTATTACCGTTTTGTTATCTTTAATATTCTCCTACTACAGGTCATTAAATTGATTGATACACGCTTTCTAACCGTAGCAAAATAGAATTCGGTAAAAAGGCGTTAGCTCAATTAAGATTTAAAAAGGCCTAACTTATCAGAAGCTAAACTGAAATTACGTGCCATTTTTGCACGGTTATTGCAATTGATGACTGATTTCCCTTGCTGTAAAATCCCAGTCATCTACAATTTGCGAAATAAAGTGTACAAGGTTGATTGAAACAACACAGTTTTGCAACAGTATCCTTTATTTGAATAAACCATAGCGTTTACAGGATAAAAATTAGGGTATTGATAACGACATTACAGATGAAGAGCTATTATAGGCATAATTGGAACACCACACAAACCGAAGGTAGCGTTAAATTGATAAAAATTAATCGCGGGTTAGAATCAAATTTGAAATAGAGACGGCTACTTTTGCAATTTTTTTGTTTCACAGTTTTAGATTACCATAAACAAAGAAGACACAATTTTCCAAAGACTGTAATAATTGCTCCCACTAAATAGCATATTTTTCGCAGAAAAATAAAAATGCACAGGGGTTGTGCAATAAGAAGAAGTTACAATTTCAATCTGCTGCATTTCCCTCGAGATTTTGTCTAGTAAAATATCATTTAACCTCTGTGTGTGATCCGAGGAATTTGCAACAAAATGAAAACATTACTATTTTACGTGTGTGTGTGTGTTGCTTCTTAACAATATATATTTCCTTCTCTTACGACTAATTACAAAACGAGCGAATCATGAATGAGTTACACAACAGATTCGTTTCAATGTGTACGATTTTAGGTCAAGCCAGCAGACCGGCTATTCGATTCACTGATTCCTGGAAAAGCGGAATTTCTAGAGACGTTCGAAATTCGGATTCATTTATTTTAACTCCGACATGAGCGCGTGAAAGTTTAATGGCAATGAAAAGAAAAGAAAACCTTGTTCTCTAATCCTCACAAAGGGGATGAAAGCAAAAACTGGCATTTGCAGCGTTAAAAATATATTTGCTCGCGAATTTAGGGTGCTTTGTAAAAAAGCTCAAAGATAATCTATAGCCAATTCGATTACACCTAGGTGATCACACTTTAAGAACCCACTCAACACCGTCTCTGATCCGAGACGGTCCCAGCTTCCGCAAAATCGCTCGTGCCTCCGCCATTGAAAGGTCAATGAAAAGAAGACGATGCTACAGCTACTAATATGTGTTGTACTTCTTTTCAATCATTACCAAGAGCTACCTCAGCGTCCAGTGATTATTGTACCAAAAAGTTAATTAATAACGTATATCTCTAAATTTGCAAGAAAAGGTTAGTTTTTGTTTTAAACAGAAAGTAACGCTAATTTTAAGTTTGCTACATAGGGGTTACTATTTTTAGTTTTCCTCTTTCTACCTTTAATACAAATATGAGCACTAATCCGTTTTGTTACCTGCGTGTTCACCACTCGATAAAGGTATAGAATATAGATCAACTATATTTTCCTTGTGTATATGCGAATTAGTGCACCCTCCTGGCAGTAAATAATCATTGTTATTCATTTTGTTTTGACCACTTGACACAATGCGACGTGCACTAGACACTTTTCTATCCAAAGTGCACTACATTTTGACACTAGATATATTCCAAAGAGCCAGAAACATATTATTTGAACATTTCCTCAGAGAAAACACTGATTTAAAAGCTAACTAATTGTTTGAACCATCGATAAGAAACACAAAGGAAAGTAAAACCACCGAAAACTCCTGCTCCGTGCAAATGTTGCACCGCTGCGGGGAGAAATAAATTGTTTTTCTGGCCGAAAACAAGAGAAAAAAAGCACGTGTACGCGAATATTAATGTATATATATACGACGATAATAATCCTTCCCAACGCAATCAACACGTCGGGAGGGTGCAGAAAAATCGGTTTGATTCCAACCCAAAAAGAGAAAAGCATGCTCAAAACCGTCAAAATTAAAAACGGGGTTGGGGTACACAGAAAAGAGTGAACAATAAAGGGCAGAGGGGGTGCAGCATGGCGATTTCAACACACCGTACTTGTTTGAAATTGCAAAATGAAATGCGCGCGCGAGATTCTGAGCTAGAAGGGTGTCGGAGGCGTGTGGGTGGGCCTGCCGTGATCGGTCTGCCCCTTTCAGGCGAGAGTGTAGATCCCAGGTGCGACGGCCACCGTACTCGAGCAGGCCCCCCGGCGGCCCCCATTGACCCCGCAACTACTCAGCCCCGTCGCCATGCTGCGTGCACGGGGGCTATTCAGAGTTCAGGTAGCGAAGCACCGCCTCCACGTCCGACAGCATCAGGTCAGGAGAGGCGCGGGCAACGACCGGAGGCGGCACTCCGATCGGCAGACCCATCTTGCCGCCCTCCACGTATGCAACTTCTTCCAGAGGGGGCGGCTGGTCGTCCTGAAAAAAGGGAGAACAAAAGCGTGGCATAAGTTAGAACAAAAGGTGAATTAGGTCGTCGGCTTCGACTTATTTTTTTTTTAAATTTATAATTAATTATTGCGTGATGAGATATTTAGCAAAATATATAAGATTTAAACTGTAACGAACTATATTTAAAAGTTTTATGATTTTCGTGGATATTTTTCTTTGTCAGCGTCTTAAAAATTATATTTCTAGCCTAAAATTCCAACAATTTGGAATTAAAATTTTTTAAGTAAGATTTAAAGAGGCCTACAAAATACTGTAGCATTTTTCTCCTAGTTTTAGAGTGGCAAAAATTCAACTATGCCACTTTTCTACCTGAGACAACTTTATTTAAAGAAATCGCGCACTTTACATCTATAAAACAGTTCATAATTAGATTACGAAACTGTATTGGATTATTTAATAAATGTTTGTAAAGAGAACGATTTTAAATGTAGAGTTCACACATTCATGGTTGATTTATTTGCCAAGCTCGTATTATTTTGAAATAGTTGGATAAATCAAATTTAGCATTCACCCCACCCCCCGAATTGATTCAACCCAGTTTCCCGCAGCTGGGTGGGAGAAAAGTTGCGATTCGGAAAGGGTTGCGCCAGCCAATCGCGCTGTTGGTTGGCTTCGTCAACTTTAGTCGGTACAAAACCGTTCATCAGGCAATCAGAAATTAACTGAGGCCCAGAGAAGAAGAAGTGTCTGATTTCTTCGTCATAAAACAGGTTGATTCGACTCTCCGAGCGGAAAGAAGGAAAAAAGAATTGAATACGCTCGCAATCAGCAGCGGGACGCGAGGCGCAAGAAAGGGAAAGAGACAAACAGTCCTCACGCAGGTTTGCCAAGCAGCATAAAAATCAAGCAAAATCGTGTTCTATAGAATGTACCTTGAAAAAATATTAATACGAAAAAAAATAGCTTCGCACCGAAACGATAAATTAGGGTCTGGTGATGGTGTTAAAAATAATACAAATAAAACCTGCGTCGAATGCCATTGTTCTCGAACGGAATAAAAATAAATAAACACAAGCCTCAAATAAAGCTCCATTTACACCGCCTCACACACTCACTCGAAGAGAGGGGGGCTGGAGGGAGGGAGGGCGAGATAACCTCTGTGTATAACAATTTTCACAATTTGCATAATTCGCCGGCAATAATTCCCGGGGACCATTGTTCTATCTCGGCCGCTGGCCGCGTGCCAAAAACTCGGCTCACGTGTGTGTTGCGGCTTCACTTTTAGGCGCATACGTTCACTTGCAACTCTGCCGCCTCTCGATCGTTACTTTGCCGGCGAATTAGCGGCGAATTCAATGAAATATAATAGTGCGTAGTTGGGCGAAGAAGTGCTGCAGCGACGGCGTTTTAAATGACCGCTCTCGCGTGGCACCATAAATCAGATCTAACAAGTCGGTTCTCTCGCAGGACCGCTCTGCTTCCTCTGCAAACCGGTCGGGAAGAAAGATGCAGGCAGCGTGCGTCCGAGGGCCGAGTAGAAAAAGAGCAGGCGGAATCAATATATGTACACGACGAGAGGATCCCTAATTTGGCTGATAGAATTAGCTCTAGCCGAGGGGTGGGGCCGGGTGCGGAGGTAGGGTGCTAGCGAGGGCGGGGGCCAAGGCGAAAGGTGAATAGAACTATTCCGATTTGATCAGAAACTTACCGATCCCTCCGATATATGGCTTCCGTCCTTAATTTTTGCTTCTTAAAGTCTGACCGACACATTTACTACTGTCTACCATTCTCGTTTTTTTTTTTACTTTACTTCTGGGGCCAACTCTAAATCTCATGCAAATAAAGAGGCAGGTGTTTTTTGTGGATATAATAATGCACAGTGACGTTCAACAATTTATTTGAAAAATAATATTGTTCACCATCATGATGTAGTATAACTTTGCCCATGGCGTCCAATTAAAATACGTTTTTGTGTTTGAAACTTTTTCTTAAAATGACGACGGTTGATTTTCTCAATCTCTGTCGATGTGATCCGGTGTCACCCACCGCAGCTTTTGCTTCATTATTATCAATATTTATTTGGCATTTCCAAAAACATGTGCCGCATCTCTTACTTCAATAAAATATTATTTCATCCTCCTTTTGGGGTGATATTCTCTGCAAACTTAACAACCTTACAGTATTTATTTTTGAACGCATTTTGATTTTCAAGGTACAACATCAATCTTTTCATCGTTTTTATGCTCTTGGCATGAGTGTGAGTGTATATTTTCTGAATATTATTGCGTAATTTTTCAATTTTTGCAACGAATCTGCGACCAAACACTAACAATTCTCTTTCTACTGCGCGTTGCGTACTCTTCGCTTTTCCTTTTTTCGAACAATAGGCATGCAAAAACCTCTCTGCTTGGGTAATTCTTTTAGAGCCTGGTGCTAAAATGTGTCTGCAGGTGCTCGCACACTTGGAGTTTACAAAAAAAATGCTGCTCTTTCCGTGATGCAACCTCTCCTTTTAAGTAAATTACAGAGACTCTCTTGCTGATTAGCTACTCTTTTTCTCTGCTGTTACATCTTCGGCAAAAATGCACAACTTTTACTTCTTTATTTCTTTCTTTCCTCTCGGAGATCTTACGAGGACACCTTCTGTCTTTTGCCCGATTCGCAAATTTTGCCCGCCCTGTTGATCGGAATGCAGACGTAACCCGCATTAACGTCACACCCACTAACCAGCAGATTCATCAGGACACTGTTGTTGCTCTTGCTTTTGATGCCCTCATCCGCCCAGTCGACATTTTTCGGAGCGATCAGGCGCTGCAGCAGCTCTGAAGAATGCTTGGCCCTCTTCGGCTCCTCGGCCAGAAGGAAATCTTGTGCTTGCCGTTTTGATTTCTGCGGGGAGCCTGCTATCCGGCCTCCTGCGAACGCAACCAAACACACGCTGACATTAATTATTACAGCTCGGCAGAGTGAAATTGAGTGATTCTGATAAGCGGCACATTCGAGATAAGCGAGGCATGAAATAGGCTTCATCAGGATTAAACAGACTGCCGAATTTCATAATGAACAACAAGTTTCCCACCCTGCTGAGATTTATTCGGCGAGTGGAAAACTGTTGACGCGCCGGAAAACAGCAATTTTTCAAGTTTATCTCGAGCGCAAGAAGGCCGATCGATGCACAGAATGCGTAAACACACGAGATGGCATCGCAACCTGCGGCAACGTACCCTGATTGGGAATTTTCACTTTTTGCAGCAACTGAGTCATGATGGTGGTGGGAAGTTTATCCTCCTCGTGGAGCATTGGCGTGGGCGATTCGGGCTTTGCTGCCTCGCCGAGCAGCAACTGGGCTAGATTCGAGTTGAGACTCGGCGGGCTGTCTTGCGAGCTCCTAAAAGCAACAGCAATTGATTAGAAAACTCGGCAAGTCGAGCCAGCAGGTGCGGCACTCACCAGCAGCTCTTGGAACTGCTGTCGGATGGGACTGGCGACAGTTGCATCGACTTGGGAGTGTCTGGCGGCCTGTCCGACGGCGAGAGCGCGCACCAAATCGGGTCTGGTGAGATGAGGAATGGAAGTTCCGTGTCTCCCGGGCTCATTGGAATATAGGGCGCGCGGAAGGTCAGCTCGTCATCCTCGTCTATCAGCTTTGCCGAGTCTTTGGAGTCGGGACTGCACAGCGACGGCAAACTGTCTCGATCAGAACTCTGGCGACCAAAGAGTTTAGGTGAGTGATAACGGACGGTGAACAGTTATAAAACGATAAATGGGGGAAATGAATTTTGTTGACGCTGCCTCACCTGCACCGGCGAATTGAGTTTGGGGTCCGGTGACGACTGGTTGCTGTTGTCGGAGCGGTACGTCAGGAAGGGGTCGTGCGGACTGCAGTTGGACCCCGAAGCCGAGTCAATTTCGTCCTCGGACGACTGCAAGTCGAGCGGACAGTAGTTGGCCATCATGAACTCGTTGAAGACGTCATCCTCGAGGAACGCTGGACCGTCCAGGGGGATGTCCACGTCACCGGCCATCGGAGCCAGATGAGTGAGGTCCTCCGGCTCCTCTTTGAGCACTGCGAAACAAGAAAAACGGCGTGTTGTTGTTTGCGATCTCGAGAAAAGTAGTTTCTGCCAACTTTCTGCCAATTTACGGCCGGCGAAAAAAAGTTGTGGCGCCAAGAGAGCTAAGAGTGAATGTGATTGAAAAACAAGAAAGTCGGGCCGATTCAGCTACGAATTTGGCCGGATTAAAGAGATTGAAAGTGAAAGTGGTCGGTGTATCGGAAGCCCGGCGGCTAGTATTCGTCCCTTCTTTCTTTCTTTCTTTTCTCGATCGACAATGCTAATCCTCGGCCTTGTTAGCGACAGAACGGGGAGGGGTAGCGCTTTAGGAGCTTCAAAATGCGCTGATAGAGCACAGTGGGCCGAGAGCATTCCACGCCAAAACGAGAATTTGGGTCAATGCTCCCTTATGTACGGAGTTTGTGCCTGCGCCCGTGAACTTTAAACCACCCCCAGAGGGAAGTGAGAAGGTCATAACACCCTGTCATTTCCGACCCTCGTAATTGTCAGCCGGCTCATTATCTCGCCACGCACCCGGAGATGGCCCGGCAAGAAGTGTGGCTAGTTGGCGGTTCGATTAGAGTCAACCCGAGTGTTGACAAAAAATATATCAACGGAGTGAGCTTACTTTTGAAATAGGCGGAAATGCTTACATGTGAGGCCAGGTTCGTCATCTGAGAAGGTTAGGAATCCCTTGCTCATGTCCTCTGTGCGCGGCATGAAGATTTTGGAGGTGGCCGCTTGCGGCAGTGGGTAGGGCAGGAGCGACGGCGACGCGGCCAAGGACCTCGCCGGCGACGGCGGCTGCTGCTGCTGCGGCGGCGGCGGCTTTTGCTGGGGTTTACTCTCAACGGGGGCGGTCGGGGGCAGCAGCGGGGGTGGCTCGTCGTCCTTCACGCTGGTCAACTGGTTGACGGAGCACACCTCATCACCAGCCTCGACTCCGCTGCGGCACACAAAGACAAAACACATGCATATTTTCGTCGGGACGGTACGGCGGCCGAGACTCTCGAGACTCGGAGACTCGCGCGCGCGACCGACACTCGGGGAGCAGAGGATGTGCTGCGGGGTGGAACTCGCGAGAGACAGACACGCACACACACACACACGCTACGTACCTGCTGGCAGGTGTCAGGTGACGACCAGTACCTGAAAGAAGCAAGCGAGCGAGCGAGCACACCCTCTGCTACCAGCGACTCATGTTCGTTTGTCGCGCACTCTTAAAAGGCATGAAAACGGAAAAGTTGCGCGAGTGAGCGACTGACTGACCGACCGACTGACCGACCGGTTTCCTTCTCTTTGGATCGCCGACCGAAATGGTGAAGTGCATGCACGTAGCCGCTCCGCCGAAACGCGACTGCTGAAATAAGACGAAGTACATAATCTGCCTGTTAAGGTCACGTTTCTTATCTCGCGCGCACTCGTCGTAAGAGTGAACGCGCGGCGGCGTCTATCGTTTGCAGAATTCGTTCCAGCTTGATTAGGCGCGCGGGCCGAGAGATTGTCAAGTCGTTCGAGGAAAGCCAAGTTTTGAAATCAGGCTGAAAAGTTCCGCCGGACCCTTGGGGCGAATAGATAATTAGGCAGTCCGCCCGGTTTTCTAGGCGAGCGTGTTGCATATATAGCCGCCCGAAAACTCAATGAACGAGCACATGCCGTAGAAAATAGAATCCGAAGCGATAGAAAACAATGCGGCTATTTCAGTCGGAATCAAATCACCGTGACAGACAAATGGGATGAATTTTCTGGCACGCATACTCGAATTATAATTCAACTTTGATTAACTTTTCCGTCACGCCGGGCGGCAGCTGAATATTTCATTCAAGAAACCCCGCTTCGAATCACTTCGTTTCGATTTCGTGCCGATCTTTACGACCGACTAAAGGGTTTGATTGCGCAACCGCGAATGTTGAAGCACTGTCAGCGACTTTATGGGTCGTAATTACGTGAAGATGGGACCGCCGCCGTAAAATATAACAAGAGCAAATGAAAACAGCTTCGCAACGCCCGCTCGCCTTTAATTACCAGCTGAATTTTCAGGAGAACCGACGTGTCCCAAAATAGCCGATAAAAATCGATTGCAGCCGAGTAGTCGCGCCCAGTGCTTAGACAGCCCCAGATTTTGATAACGGTACGCTTATCGTGCGCAAGTAAAGAAAATAATTTCATCGCACTCCCAACGAAAATAAAAGAACGCGTGCTCGGCAAAATTGGCTTAGTTAGGCCGGCAGCAGGAGCTGTCACTCTAAGGTCTCTAGAGAATGATGCTCACTCGTCGTTGTTCCGGTAGCACGCGCTCGCCTTCTTTCTTAATTTGTTCGCCAGCGCCCAATAAGCGAGATGCAGCAGCTTCATTTGATTCGGGCCAACCAACATCAGGTGATTTCCCTACCAAAATAGCCGCGCGTGCTGCGCGACACAAAAACAAGTAAAACACAATGGTGGCAGCTTTTTGAGTGCTCAAACAATTATTTTTAGACGACATGTTATTGAGGCCCTCCCGTGATGAACTCTGTGAATAAACACGTTATTTATAATTCGGAATAAGCAAATTTGTCCCGTAACACTGCCAATTAGGTGCATTTTTAGCTTCGAAAATGAGTTCAAGAGCTCGCAATTCATCGATGACTTTATAATCAATTTTCCGTCCAGCGATAACTGCGCACGATAAGGTCAAGGCTGAAGACGGCGACTTGTGACTGAAACCTCTAGAGAAATCTACTGGTTTTTAATTTGTTGCCACTTTTTGTGACGATTCAGCACACGCACGTGATGCTTGCTTGCTTTCCGCGCCTCATCAGATCCTAGACGACGAGCGCGAGCTGTACGCCAAAGGCTGCCAAGAATGCAGCGTTCAACTGGCGAGCAGGGTGCTTTAAATAATATTGCGCAAGTTCAATGCCAGCAATTTGTTTGCAGCCCGCGGCGTTGGATAGGCGGAAACCAACAGACAACTTTCCCAATTTCCCGCGATTATTCACACTCGAGAGACGATTAAAGCTAATCTCCTGAGGCAGCTGTCGACTCTAGAAAGAGCGACAGGGCCGAATGATTAAATTTTAATTAACCCCTTTTGCCCCAGATTGCGCGATAAGCGTCACGCGACTCGTCTTAGCCCCGTATGTATTTCGGCGTCATGCATTAAACTTTCATAAGTGACCCACTGGATGATATTGATTCGGCCGCGCAGTCTGCCAGAAGTCATCTACGCGGAATCGTGTTCGTGACCAGCGGGCCGAAGCCGTACGCTCTTAACCCCCCAAATAGAGCAATTACTATGCGGATATTCGCACGTACACATTCACGTTTCTAGCTTTCTCCAGAGATGCTATCCCCGGCTGATTAATGAGCCAGGAAACCACCATAAATATAATAATCTCCGCTCGTTGACTAACGCAATCTGATATAGGCACACACTTGTCACGGAATTTTCACTGCAGCGGATTTTGAACCCTGCTCTTAGGTCTTTTTGGTCAACATGCGAACGATACGATGCAGTGCAAAACTTCACCAAAGTTAAAGCAATGAGTTTTTAACGAAACACGGAATCGTATATCAAGTCACAACATTACATAGCACCGTTACTGTATCGGTTGAGGCACGGCTGTTACACAGGAAATTCAAAACCAAGAACACAATTGCCTGGGCGAGGTGGTGTTGTTATTTGAGTCGCGGTTTCCATCGGCCTCTAATCCTGGCAAATTGTCACGAAATTACGGGCGACCATATTGCGATGCTATAACTGCCTGCGGCCTACGTGCCTAGATCCGAGTATGTATGTATATTACAACCCGCGGGATAGCGGCAAAACTTTTCTTTTAATACAACTTGCACGATTAAGATTATCAAATTAGGCTATTTACCGCCGGAAAAGTTGCTTCGCTCAGCGGAAAGTCAGACTTTATCAAACTCGGCGAGGAAAACGCGTACCCCTAACCCCCCTCGGAAAATAATTAACTCTCGCGGCAGCAGCAGGTAATCAAATGAACAGCGCTGCCTTGTTTTAAATATTACCTCGATTTGTTCGTATATCAGCACCCGGCGGCAAACACGGGAAAGCTCTCGGCTGGGAATGTTGCGATTTCGTCAGGGCTGCAACCTCCGCGACGATTCCTTTTGCGCACTGCCTTTCGGGAGAGGCGCGAGCACACTTTATACCCTGCCTGGCTTTATGCAATCGGGCTGCTCGCTTTCAGCAGCATTTCCCAGGAGGAGAAGACTGCTGGCCGCACGCGCTAATATGAAATAAGCCCTTCATATCGCATCAGATCACGTAATGCCTGTTAATATCGGCCCAATTTCTTCCGTCGCACTCATCAGGCGTGAAAAATGAGGCCAGGGGTGTCGGTTGATCCGCTCCAAGGGTGTAAATCACCGCACGATTTCTTTCACTACCCCGTCGAATTTGTCACAGTTTGAGCTGACGGCTATTAATTCCCCACTCATTCGGCGCGGCAAGTAGGGAAGAGAACATGCACGAATCGGCGTGGTTGCTTCGCACCTCTCATTACTAATGGCTGGTGCTTTTTTGGCTTGCGTCATTGAACCGCAAATCGTGCGACGCCGCTGAAGGTCGACCACTGCCTGGATGATGCGGTCTCAAAAATGCGTCTCGCAACGGTGGAAATTACAAATTCAAACATGAATATTAACGTGTGCCGAGAATAATTGGTTATTTTTGTTCTTGCGAATTGTCAGATAGCGGGCGTTTTGATCACGATAGCGGCGCCGTAAATTGCGAATACTCTAGAAGCCAAGAAAAAGATTAATAGAGTTGCCAAGTTGTGTTGAATAGCCAATTTTTCACCGGGCTCCCGCAAAGAATGAGGCCTCTTCTTCTATGAAATGTCGCACTTCATGAATTTAAATTTTCGAGAACCTAATTAAGCTGGCGAGAAAAAAAATCTCTGACCGTGGAGATGCCGGAACAGTGTATAAAACCAACAAATTGTGGCACCTTCTCGCCACTACTGTCCTAGCAACTAGTTTGCATTTTAACCTGTATCATCAGGTGGCAGTGCAAAGGTGAAAGGCACCTTTGCTGCACCTTCACCCCCACTGCATATTCAACCTCGCACAACAACAGTCAAAACGAATATTTACTCTCCAACTAGATAGGATATGAGATTTCGTGCAAGAATATTCTAGAAACTCTTTCTTATCAGACCCACCGCACTACTTACAGGGTAAGAATTTCACAATGTATAATAATTGTAAATAATGTTCTAATTTGATATTTTCATGTTGTTTATTATTTATGTACTATTGTGATTTTAATTATTTCATTCACAGTCTTGATTCCTGATCTTGATTCTTAATATACCTTCAAACCTCGAGACTTAAATAAAGACGAATTTCTACATTGAGAAAAGACGAATTTCTGACACGGCTCCTCGAACCCACAATATCAAGCGTCAGCTTGAGAAAATTTGAATAATACCCAATACAAACAAAGCCGAGCCCCCTCTGAGAAGCTGCTTGATGAAATCGGGGCTTCCTAACATGGGCTCGACTGAGCAGGCGATTTGTGAAAGATGACAGTCACTTTCGGCGCGCTTTAAAGCGCCGATTTGCACTGTAAGCCGCGCGTCAAGGACGTCCACAACCGAGATGAAAATACACGCGGAGCATTTAAAAATGGCAACTCCTGAGGTGGGTGTGCAAAGTCGTTTGCCGCGAGTATAACACGTGAGAACAGCGTGGTGCAAGCGTGGTCACGAGACGCGCTAATGATAACGATTCGCGCCTAATCAAATAATTATGCTCTTCCCGAGTTGCTTAACTTAAGAAGTGGCAAACAATTGATTGATCGGTGCAGCGACCGCGGCCCGGCTCGAGGACCGGTTCGGCGTTTTCAGGGTGCTTGCGAGCGGGTATTTTCGTGTCGGCTGAGCAACTAATTAATTATTTTCGATGCTTGTTATTAAACTGGAGGCTCGCCAAGTCGAACTAGTAATTGAGAGCGACATGTGCGGGACCTTCGGAGGACGAGCAAAAAGGGCCGACGCTTCTGGACTCGGTCCGCGAGCCTCTGGCGCGTGTTTTCTGGGTTTTGCCTGAAGTTCAAGATTGCTGTGCTGGCACGACGCCAAGAAGAGCATTTTTATATAACAGTTCAACTCGAGGGAAAAATGCAAACCGAGAGAGAAAGAGAAAGGAAACACGAAACATTTATAGCGCGTCTGCACAAAGTTCCATTATTCAGATTTTATACGCGTTGCAGAAACAAACGTTTCATTCACTTTCATCGAATGGTAAAAGCGACTTTACGAGTTAAAGTCAATACTTTTGCTTGTCCGTGAAAGGGGTTAAAGCCAAATTCGCGAATCGATTTTTTCGCCGCACGTCAACGTTTAATTCCACGGCACACACGCACTTCTCAACTTGCTGAGCATTTGCAGTCGACAGGAAGCATGACAGATGATGCCTGCGTTGCTCCAATTTCTGCACCATCCACACTAATTTTCAGCATCGATTTTGCTTCGGCGTCCGCGAGTGCGGGCAAGTGCGCCGCACACGTAGTTCGTTCGGGCAGTGGGGTGGAAAAGTGACCAGAAAATCGAGTTCCAACTCGTCAAAGAAAGAAATAACTACTAAAAGGTGCAAATCAAATCAGGCGGCTCGCACCGGTCTTTGTCCTGGGCGTTGTGTAACCTTTTTTATTGGGCTTGATGCGCCCCTGCGTTTTGCAATGTGGCCGCTGCTGATCGGCCTGGAGCCGTGCCAACTATTACTTACTACGACCGGCTGAATACTGTAACACACACGTAACACACTCATACACAGACACTGTGTGTTGGCCGCGCGAGCGGGGCTCGGCTGCGACCGTAATAACACTCGGGAATGCACTTCACAGACACAAACATGTCATGCATGCCGCGTGACGCGGTGCATGTGGCCGAGATGCAAGTGAGTAGGCGCGGGATTGAATGAGCCGAGCATAATACTCCATTTACGATTGAGATTTATTATTGACGAGAGCAGCGGCGGCGGCATCGGTAGCGGGCAGGCTGGATTCCAGGCAGTGGGGTTCCAGAATGATACTCTAGGCCAATTGAGATTTATATAAACGAGCGAGCCGCCTCTCGTGCTGCGAGTGTTAAAGGTTATACGGTGCTGCCGAGCCAAAATTGCACGCAATTGCCGCCGCCGCTGCTGCAGGCGGGTTGGTTTGTTAGCAAGCTAAGCGGAAAAAATGCTGCTAATCTAATGAGGCTGCAGGAACGGCGGACTAACGAGTCGAGGGGGTGGACTCTTTGGAATGCGAGAAAAACGACGGGTTGTGCTCCGAATCGGAAAACTGCGTCGAGGGAAGCGGGACTGGACTGGAAAAGGAATGACACTTCTCGCCTGTCGCGATACCTACACAGTGGAACGAGTGACACATGAAAAAGCAGTCTCCGGTTAGCGTGCGTCTGTCCGCGAGAGCCGTAGGAACTGCTGCTGGTCCATGCACTGGCGGTCTTGGCCTCACTGCTTTGGTATACCGACCACAGCTGGCTGGCGGTGGTGAGCGAGCGCGAGTAGCAGAAGAGGGGGACCATTCTGTGCGAGCGCCTCTAGCTGGCGGAAAAATGCAACCGGCTCGGGGTTGCTCGCTCGCTCCGCGATCAAGATGAACGCGGCCCCTTTTTCGCCGAATTGAGAGAGAAAGAAAGGGAGCACCCCAGAAACCAGGTCAGCCGGGGGTGAACCCTTCGGGCGATGAACTCTGACACGGTCGAGAGGAGTCGGGCGGGATTGATCAGCGCTTCTCCCGCGCGCGGGGGTGGACCGGAGCGCGCCCAATATCGACCCCATTCCACCGGCTGTGGGGGATGAGGGTCACGTGACTCGGTCCCGAATTTCAAGGCCGCGTCCTTCCTTCTGGAAAACACGGCACTAAATTCGCAACGCTGCGAGCTCGCTGGCTGGCTGCCGGGGGTGTGAGGGGCGAGGGGCTGGTCGCCTGCACGCCTGCCAGCAAGCCAATCCGCCGCCGCGAATCGTGCATCCGACATCAAAGGTCAAAGGTCGCGGGTGCGGCAAAAAGTAAATATCGCGAGCAGCTGACTATTCGACAACGGGGCTGGAATTGCATACCGATCAGCCGGTGGTGCGATCGACAGGAGATTCGTCAAGCGTACATCTTGATCCGGCCGTTCGGGACGGGAAAAAGTAAAATTTATATTCATGCCAGAATGCCGAGCTGCTTTTTGCGTATTGGATTTCCATCTGGAGCACACCAGCAGAACGCACACACAGCCTCGCGCGTTTGCTCTCCACCGGGTTGTAAAATGAGAATATAATGGGCAGGCAAAGTTTTTCCGCGGGACAAGAGAAAAGATTGCCGCAGCGATCGCGATAAATAACCGACAACAGCATGGGCACCCCCGCCCGCCCGCCCGCCGTCCATGCGTTTAATTGGACTTCTTGCTTCGTGGCAGTTTTTTTCTAGGCTGCTGCCGTTAAAGTGGCACCTTCGATTCGCGTTTTGCTCAAATAGGCAGGCGAGTGGTGTGCAAACAGGGTAGCCGGATTGTGTGCCGGGTAATTGTGATCGATGTTTACGCACCGAAAGTTACACGGGTCCAGCCAGGGTGTTGCGGCAGTAAGCAGAAATTTATTTTCGTTGTCGCTGAAGTCTTTGCGAGTAGGCGCAAGCAAAAAGTGTCCCCACAGCTTTTATGTATGAAGTAGAGTACGGATCGATGTGGAAAACGGCCACAAAGGATGCCGCTGGCCGAAAACAACTTGAGAAGGATGAGTTTCAGTGCGAGAGGGACCGCCATGAAACTCCAGAAATGCAAACTTAATTTGATTAAGCAAAGTTAGAAGGACACTTTTTTCTAAAGGAACGTTTTTATTCTCAAACCAGTTGCCTGCAAAATTACAATCAGGATTCAACAAACTAATGCGTTGCAGATTGTGATCAGAAAAATACTATTAAAAGGCACGCGACCAACAAGTTTGTAAATTTTCCATGGTCGAATGTTTGGTTTAAAAAATATTAGGAAACTGTGGCGACGTCTAATTTAGTATGCCGACTGGATAAAACGCCACTGAAGCAAGCCGGTCAAAAAGGCAACGAATTCGGAATTAACAAACAGTGCTCCGGAGGTCACGCGAGATGTATCCATCGTACGGCATGAACCCTTGACCTTGTGTGTAAATCGCTTCAGAGAGGATCGATCATGCCGAATAAGTCGTCATCATCTGCAGCTCCAGCTAGCAGGGCCAACTAACGTGAAAGAAAAGAATAAAAATTTATATTCGTGCAGCTGCGGCCGAAAAGAGGAGGTTGTTTCGCAAGCCGGGGAGGTTGTTGTTTGCTTTGTACTGAAGAAAAACATCTGACTGACGGAGCGGACAGCTAGCACACAGCCACGCACTTTGGCGAATGAGCAGCGTGTGGCTCGTCGGCAGTGTATTATTTGCATTTCAGCAACAGCGACATGCAGGAATTTCTCATTTCGTCGCTCTCACTTTTCGAATAATTAAAGGCGCGCCGAAAAGAGACGCTGCGCTCAGAGCAGCACATATATTTAGTCCCCTAATTCCAAATTGGAGCAGCAAGCAAGACAAATTGCGCTGGTGTGTAATTTTATCACTCTGAAAGGGACCGTGCGTCTGTGTAATTTAGATATGCTACTGCGACGCTGTGTCTTGGTTGTTAGTACATGCGTTTTTATTAACTAATCGGGCTTGTGAGTTGCGTCGTAGCCCTGGCAAAACAGGCGCTCGATGCCCTATATATTCCGTATGCGATTATCAGAAGGGGCCTGCGTTTATGGAGTCAAAACTGCTCTGCTGAGCTCCTTTTCGGGCAGGGGGTGTGCTGCGGCGCGGTATGTACCTTTGAAAGAGATGCGCGCCATCCGAAGTCATTAACGCACCCTTTGTTTTTGCTCAGATTAATAACAGGTTTCTGGGTCGACACTCTACAGCTGGCAAATTCTTAGGGAAATAGCTAAGCAATAATTATGGTAAATATCGTGCTTTAAAGGTACTGCAAAATGCTGGGAAATGCTTGTTGCCAATTCATGAGCTTGAAAGTTGATGCAAAAATTGACCCAAGTAGCAGTGTAAGTTTTTTAGAAATGTGGCTGCTAAGTTAGCATGCTTTTCAAACGGTGAGAACTGTCTCATCCCTACTTTAAATCTTATTAAAATTCATAACAAAAAGTTTCCCTAAAAGGTTTAATGCGTTGTTGTACAGATCTCGACGTGAAGAATCGAAATCTACCAATGAAATGTGGTCAAGCGCTGTAAATTTTGGATATAATTTAAATAGCTTGAATTTGTACTTTAGCAAGGTCTTTTTTTGACTACTGTAAATTGCAGTACATTTTTTTATCAATAAACTGCTGTTGCATCCGACAATTCAAATAATTTTTAATTGTCACCCTGTATCAATCCACAGTAAGTGAAAAATAACTCAGCAAAAATAAAAATAATAAGAACAAAACCTCCAATTAAAAACAGCTCTCTTATCTGATTCTGATCATCGGGTGATATCAAGCTGGGCGCTACAGCATGCAAACATTGTAATAATATTGTTGACGTTGACAAGGACATTCTGTCATCCCTGTTGCAAGTGGCGTCAGCTTAGCGCAATAAATTTCAGAGGCAATCACAAAAAAAGCGACGCGTTTTTGACGAATCATGATTCTTTTGATGACTGCGTAGCTCCCCTCAAGGTCTCGGCTCTGCAGCGGCATGGTTCGGATTCGCTGGGCACCCGCCAGTTTCGGGGCTTTAATGCAGCGAGTAGCGAAAGCGAATGTTCTCGAAAGGCTTATGTGAACGCGCCCTCTGTGCGGCACCCCCTTTTTGTCCCCGCGAATGGAGCCGGGCGTAATGTATTCGGCGGAGGCGGCACACGCAGCTAACTCACTGAACTGGCGTCGACGAGCAAATTGAAAGAGCTTAAGAGCCGGGATTTCAAATTTTTGCAAGCGTTATAAAATGTAAAAGCCGCTGAATATAAAATTGTTCAGAGCCGGATAATAAAAGGAACTGGCCGACAGCACAACAAGTCCAAGTACGGCCTTCTTATATATTGTACTTTGCTGCACACGCATGCCATTTGCGCCGGGCGTGTGTGGATTTAATTGGGTTTCGAAATTTTCCGTGTGCACGAAACAGGAGATCGAGCTGCTCGGCGGTGTCTCATTTTAAACAGCCCGCAGCGAGAGAAGAAGCAAACTGCCAAGGAATAACGATGCAAATTTCTCAGAGGAGACTCAGTTAATTGAATCAGCAAACAATTAAGTAGCACAGCACATCCTCTTACTGCTGGAAGTGGATAAATCAAAATGACGGCGACAGGCGACAAAAGAGTTTTATTAATGCTTCTCCCTCCGCTGACAGGCAAAGTTTTATTATGAAACGTGGCGTACGGGCATTGTAAGCAGTCGTCTGGATTAATTCTCAAGAGGTTCCCGAGACTATGAGCGCTTCCGTTTAAATTTCAAACTTAAAAAAAGCTTTTAATGACGAGATAAAGACAGTTTTAGAATAATAAAAGGTGATGATACGCAAACTTTGAGGCTAAGACTGCCCAAGTTCAGGGCCTATTTTACGTCATGGAATTAACAAAGTTAAAGTGGTGCCACACCTTCAAAGTTATCTAGAAATTTCCTTTACAGATAAAGTTTTGAGCTTCATTTGTGCCTTTCAGCCACACTGCGGTCTTTCCCTAGCTTGGCCAGTAGAATATTATTTCCTCTCTGATTTATGCCAAACGCCGTGCTCATCTCTGTTCGTGCTTCACAGAATAATATATATCCTCCTGCGAGGAGCCGGTGCCAAATTTACCGCTCTTTCTTTTTTCTTTCTTCTGAATTTAATTTAACAAAACCTGTTCGGAATCGTCAAACGCGCGGGCACCGAACTAATAGCACACCACGCAGAATAAACACTCGTGCGAAAACTGTTTGACAGTACGAAATAAGTGACAGGAGGAGGAGGATTTCGGCGAGATTAAATCTCGCGGCGGGGCAGTGGTCTTTATCTTACGTTAGCGTCTAACGATGTGGTCCGAGCGAGAGCTAGCAGGGACGTAATATTGCATTATTACGAGTGGTCCGCGCCGAGGCGGGCATAAGGGCCTGTCAGCATATTAGGCCTGCCAATGACTGACACTGCAAAATAGGAAATTCTTTCTGCAGGCTGGAGCGGAAAAGCGGAAGCAGGCGCCTGTCTATTAAGTGACAGGGCTGCTTTTTATCTCTCGAGAAAATGATGCGTGCAGAGGAGAGAGCCACGCCGCACATTTGTACACCTTCATTCGCCGTTCGCCGGCACGGCACATATAAATACATTGATGCATCGACCGCTCGGCCAGCAACACACAGGGGGTTTACGCGTCACTAGCGAAATTGTTACTTTTCCTGCCAGTTTTGCTTGCTCCATCTCGCCCCCCGGCAACAACAATGAATCTCGTCGCCTCCGCAGCATGCGCACACTTATCTCCGCCTCACGCTGGCTGGCAACTATGGGCGGGCGACGTCGAATGGAAATCAATTATTTGTTGGTTCTAGATTGAAATTCCGCTATCACAGCACAAATTGTCTCCTACGCTGGGAAATGGAAATTGCGTGCGATGAGAGAGTGAGAGTGGTTAGGCAAATGAGATGGCAGACGATTTGCGCGCTGACAATGAGCACTCATTATACTGGGCAAATACCGCAGAGGCTTTTTAAAAGCTTTCCGCGAAAGAAAAATGAAGCGATTTGAAAATAGAACAGCTTTGAGGTTAAAAACGCTTAAAACGATCTGCTAGAGCCCTGAAAAAATAAAAGAGACGCGGCTAAAAAGGTCAGCAAGTTCAGAAGGAGAGATCAAGTCTCTCGTTCTGTTCTGGTGCAGGATTGAGGGCACTTGAAGCATGCCGTGTTTTATGGACGTCCTCTCCAAATATAAATTTAGACCGCCTTGCTCATTGTTTCGCTTCTGAATCGGGGCAAAAATAGCTGTGGAGGGCGGGCGGTGAGATTGAAATTGGCAGCCTTGCGCAAACATCAAAGCGTGTAATATTTTAATTAGACCCTGAAGTACCGACGGCAGAAAAGAGGATCAAAAGGTTTAGAGAATTCGACGCGGTTTCAACACCCCCGTGATTGCGACAAGCGAGATTCGCTGAGCGCCGAGCGCAATAAAAGAAGCGAGCAAAGGGGTCCGAATTGCATTTTGCAAGCGCGTCGCATGCAGATAAAGCCGTCAAACCTCTAGAAAAACACGGGCAAGAATAAAACTGCTCTGGCACGCGCTCATTCAACTTCACGTGACGTTCACGAATGTTGCTACACGCACTCGCACTCGGCGCACTAATTCATGAGAACTACAACACGCCGACACTTTTATTCTATTGTTTTCCCTCAAACTAGGCCGTAGAGTAGAGTACGCTCTTAAAGTTGGTTACAGCCACCAAACACCAAACACTATACTAACAAGAGAATGGTCTAGACAATCAGCTTTAGAGCCCGATTCCCATCAGGCGTGATTTGGCTGAGCTTAGTATTAATTCCGTGCGGCGCTAAACGGGCCTTCAGTGAGTCGGCTTGTTATTGGCAGCTGATATCACATGCTCCCATGGCCAAATATATTTTAAATTCAGAGCCAGCACTTTGTTGCCGACTGCGTTATTTTAGATTCAGTTTTAAAGCAGTTTGTCAAGGGAACAAGATTTTAGATAACATGAAAGGGAAAAAGAAGGAGACTTACTGCATGGATGAAGTTAACGGAGGGAAAAAATAAACGCATTTGACAGATGAAGTCTCAAGTTGGCTGAAGTATGGAATTGGACGAAATCTACAGCTAATCTGCAATAAACTATATTCAAAACTGTCAAAACTGGGGACGAGTTGGCTATGCTGTACATGCGGGAGTGATTTCCCGTCATTTCCAAATATGCAGCACAGCCGACCCGACACTTCATCTGTCAAATGTGTTTTTTTTGCGCTAGCTGCGTAAACTCCATCCGTGTGACAAATCTCCTTTTTCATTTTCCCCTGTCCCCTCTTTTCATAAGATTTTCCTTCAAACTTATTAAAAAAACCTTCGTTCTAAGTTATGGAATTTATTGCTAACATATTTCTCGCTAAACGAAAAAAAGAAACCGCGAGGCTGGTGATGAGCTTTACTTGCCAGCAAACAAACGAGGGAGGCAAACGGCCCCATAAAAATTGCACCACGCACACACGCGGCGAAGGATGGCGCACCCGAAAAAAGGGAAAGAAGCCTGGGTTGCAAGCAACGCGGAATTTAGGGACGTGACTCGAACTTTGTGCATAGCGCCGTGCTTCCTGCATAAAACAGCCCTTTTCCCTCCCTCCGCTCGCTACTCGCGGCGCGAAGCTTACCGCAGTGATTTTTTACTGTCAATGCGAGTAAATCTCCAGTCCTAGTGTGGTACGAGCCGGGAATTCGCGATGGGAATGCGTGCGCAAATTATTCATATTATACGCGTTAGGAGTGCGTGAAAAAAAACACGAGCATTGTGTGTCGGATCGACTGCTGGATAAACATCTTTCGTGCGGGCGGAAAGTGCGCGCGGGCAACTTTTTACGACCGTTTTACGGAGTCGGTCGGCTGTCTATCGGCGTGTCTCTTATATTCTATTTACGCTGAAATTCAAGCGGTGTATCCACGAGACCGATAAAAGTGCGGCTTATGCGGTCGGCAGGTCGGTTAATATCGAGTAAGGAAAGCCGTCTGTCCTACCTTATGACGAAATTGACGCACACGACGCTGATGGGCTGCTGCGCCTTGCCGCCGTGCAGAAGGGTGGCCTGCGTGAGCACCCACACATAGCCGCCGCCCTGTGCCAGGAAGCGGTAGCGACCGATTTCGCTCTGGCCCTTGGCGAACACTGCAAGCAAGAAAAGGTTGAGCAGATTAGTCAGGCGGGTAACAGCACAGGGACACAAAATTTGTTGGAAAAAATCGTAATTGTGTTATATTGCAAGCCTTGGTTTGAAATATAAGTCGATGCATGCACGCAAGTGAAGGATAAAAAGCACTTAATGTCAAATACACCCGGATAAAGCCCCAAGAGAGCCATACAATCTTTTTGTGGCATTTCAAAATTATGCAACCCGCGCAACCTTCGTGTCAAGAAGTTGCCTAGCGTGGTTAACACGAAAATCATGCACTGCTGTTGAAGCTATAGAAGGAAATTCAGTGATGAAAAGGTTCCATGCATGAGCCGTCTGTTTTATGGAGACATACCTTTCATGAGATACACAAGGCAGTTTTAAAATTATAATTTGTCGTTTCGTCTTTAAAATTACTGGTTACTTCCCTTTTGCCACTTTCAGCCTGCAGATTGAGACAGACTTCTAGGAACCTCATGAAACGCCCCATTCATTATTTATAACCAGCGCGACGGCATAAATTAATCCCATTTGGTGAGCGAGACTGTGATTAGCATAAATTGCCGTCGATACAATCGAGGGACCGACTCTACCTGCCCCTCACTTGTCGGGTAATCCTCGCAAAAATGTCTACAAGGATAATATTTCATGCAGTCGCATATCTCGTAAATAATCCACCACTAGTGCGTTCCTTCGCGCTCTCAGATAAAACTTTTTAAAAACTTCCCTTGCTATTGTTATTACAGTTAAACTCTCGAGGAAAGAAGCGAGTTTCGTGAGCGAGAAACTTTCGCTGCGCGCGAAAACGCGCTTAGCTTCTTGTCAGGGGCATACGCAGTTTTTTTTGCAGCGAATACGAAACTCGATTTGCAAAGTGAGATTCATCTGGAGCATTTCGATTGAATACGTATTGTAGGTCTACATCCATTCCCTGGAAATTGAGTTTACACAATAAACTTTATGTGGTTTCCGCGCCCGGCTGGCAAACAGACGTAGAAATAAGACCGAGCCAAGATTTGCACAGCACGCTCTTACTTACGCGCTAGCACAAACACACAAAGCGAGCACAGCGTGCTCCTTCGACATCAAGTGCATGTTTAAAGACGGGCCGAGAAATATCAGAGAGCGACCGGCGGCCAACAGGCTTTAAATTGTAGTCACAAAGTATTCTGTTGGGTAATTGTGCTCGCGCGCCACTGCTACACTGTTAATAAAAATGCACTTGTAGCTTCTCTCGGCGCAGCTTTACGAAATCGGTCACCTCGATAGATAGAAAAAGGTATTCGTTGTTTCAAAACCTAATGCATCAGCAAGTCTTAACTGCTGAACAACATTCCTAACTTTTCCTTATTTTTCCACAAAAATAAACAAAAACTATCCTATTTTCTTTAATGATGCAAAGCTCGCATTCTCGCGCTTCATTTTTTGGCTTTGAATGGGCCTGAACAGAATTGAAACGGCGGAGCAGCCGTGAAAAAGAACAATTTTTGTGCGACACACTCAGAGAAAAAGGAAACAGCACCATTCTTCTCTGCCCAAAAGCTCCGCAGAGACCAAGAAGCCCAAAGTTAGCCTCAAAAAGAAAGCACGCTACACCGCAACTAACTTGACATTTCATTTCAGGTTGTATTTCATGCCGGAAGCTTGTTAAGGAAGATTTATTCGCGAAATAAAGCCTATTACTCGCAAACAGAGCGTTGATCCCCCGCAGGCAGGCGAGTATAATTTATTAAGTGCGAGACCGGGTGGCGGAAGAATGGCAAGAAGTTCGCTAATAGTTTCTACCGGGGTGCTCAATGCAACGTGTTGATTTGCCCCAGCTGACAGTGATGAATCGAATGCTTAGCAAGGCAAATTGCTATATAGTTCCGGATCAGAAGGCGTAAAGCGTCGCAACTTGTGGCTTGCGAAGTGCTTAAAATTCCTGGGATAGCTCGCAACAAGACGCGCGGATAATAATGCAAAAGAAAAGAGATTGATTGTTTTATTTGTCGCGTGGCCCAAATCCAATTTCCCGGCCGTGGCTGGAGCCAGCAGCAGCAGCACCGACCGAGCTCTATCTTTACGAGCCATTGCACGAGCGTTCTCTAGAGAGATAAACCCGCAGCGAGGGTTGATGACCGACCCGAAAAACAGCCCCCGGCACCAGCCGTCGCTGTCCAGAGGTGAAATCGGATCCGGATGGCTAAAGTGCAGTATGAAACGGTGCACATGCCGCGCGATTGCGTGAACCGGTCGGCCGGCCATTAAAGCTGCCGGTGGTCGCCGCTTCTTCAAGAGTGAAAGTAAACAAATAATAGAGAGAAGATGAGCACGTAGGCCGCCGCGGGACGTCTCTAGGCTTCACCGAATTAAAAAAAAGTGCGTGCGCGCGTGGTCGCCGAATTTATTTTGAACCAGCCGTTAAATTATTTCGGTGTGCGTCGGCGCTTGACTCGAATATTTGCAAAATCGTATGATCTCTCGAATGGGCCACCCGTTTCGCTTTCGAATTGGGTGGTTGCTGAGAGCACAGAGCACCAGCAGTAGACCGTCGTAAAACGGGTGCGTGTACAGGCAGGCAGGCTGTTTTCGAATCGCACTCTCTCACTCTCGCTGGCAGCACTAAATTTCAACTGGTGCACGCCGTTCTTCTTTTGCGCCTTCCACCGACGGGCCTGAACGTTTTATTGCCGTGTATTATTACCATCATCGCGGTTCCAATGAATTGATGGCTTGAAAAAGTCGCCGATTTAGCACACTCATTGTGTGCCAGAATAATCTCGGGGCCGATTCAAATAATAGAAACCTGACGCCTGATCGAAGGAGATTTCATTTGGATGCGGACCAGACGATTGTGTAATTATTGAGACTAAAAAAACAGATGAGGTAGGAACGATATTTTATTTGAGAAGCCCAGCCTATTGTTTTCACCGCATTTTAATGCTGCGACTCAAAATGTGGATTGGAACCAAGATGCAAAAGTCGAGACGATTCCGACCCCTTTAATGACTCAGTGAGCTCTACACAAAGTTTTAGCTCTTCGTGATGGATGACTACTAGAAAAGTCGGCCGCGTCGCACATGGCGCTTGCTATTCATTGCGTGCCAACAACATAATTTACTACTAAAGGGATGCTGCGAAAATTCCTCACTTTGATCGCCCTGATTCAGAGGCGAATTATTATCATTATGATTTCTCGCGCGAGCGGGTTCAACGGCCTTTTCGTCATCACTCGGGCGCAGTGTGCCGCTAGATTAGTTTGTGTCAGCACACATCTAGAATCTCTCAGCTTGCCAAAAACAGGGGAACCAGTGCAGCTGTTGAATCTCGCCACCCGTAAAATATTTATTTTTAGTTAGGTGCTCACGGCAGTATGTGTCGGCCGACTCTGCGCAGGGCATGACCTGCTGCAAGCTGGAGTACAGACACGGACTCCTCGCATCAGTATTGCCGGAATATTCTACTCCCGACAAAGCATGTTAAACGCAAGGTTGGATCGCGTGCCCAGAGCCACTAATTCCTCCGAGGCGCACGCAGATAGCTTTTAATTTGGCTGAAAGTTTATCAAAGACGGCGTGAGCGAGTGGAGGCAATTGACAAGATCGAATATTGTGATTCGTCGGTCGACAAAGGTCCCAGAATAGCTAGCAGCGCAGGAATCGGTGAGCCGCCAAGTGACTTCAAGGGCCACTGATGCTGCTGCTAGTACACGGTGCAGCTCGCCCGTCCACGCCCCCACTTTTGATTGGTGCCAAAAGCACGATCTACCTTGAATTCGTGCAAAAGTTGGCACGTGACTTAAAGAGGTACTTTATCAGTAGACATGTTTTTATCAGAAAAATCACTGTTAGGATTATAAGTAAAAGAGAAATCTGGAACGTAGATCCAAGTTCAGCCACTTGCTTTTCATTTTCGATTGACCAACATTTGATTATGCAACAAGACTATAAAAAGTATCAATTTTTTTGCAACCATCCTGTTTAGCAATCACGACGGATTTAGAAGGGAGATAAATTTAGAGCGTTGGGTCCCCCCGAAAAAATGCCTCAGCTAGTGTAAGTGTATGCCAGTCTAAATTAGAGTCTACAATTTCTCAAACGAGTCCAAATTCAACTTGTCACTTTCTAAACACATGCTAACACAATTTTAAGATTTCTGGCACTCAATGCCATTTTTTTGCAAACAATAAATATAAAATTGTCCTTTGCAGTGATCATCAAAAGAGATAGAGCTGGTAAACACGCTATGATAAATTTATTTTGTGTTTACTCGGAAGGAAAAAACACTACCTAATTAAAATAGCATATGTACAAAGCATGTTTTAAGATATAATTCTATTTTAAGAAATTTTTAATTAGGCAGCGTGTAAACATCAATTTTAACTTGTTTGCAAACTAATCTGTGCCACTTTTTACAATTAATGGAACCCTAACCACAAGACAAATAAATGCATGGCTAAAACTCACAATTTTTGAAGCCCTTGTGGATGATCTCGTGGTCCAGAGCATGATGGAACTCAAAGAAAGATCGGTCGATCAGGTCATCAGGGTCGTAGCCGAGGAACTCCCCAATACTGCAAAAAAATCAAATTTAAAATTATAAAATTTCCAATTGGAAATTCTTAGCATACTTGTCATCAGCGTAAGTAAACTTCATGTCGAGAGAGTGTTTGCTGAGGAAGGTTTGTTTGTCCAACGGGATTTCAATGTTGGCTGGGTGAGGAATCGGTTCTCCAATTGCAACCAAGCACCTCTGCAATGGGTCATCTTTGGCAGAGCTCTCGCGCTTCTTATTACTGCTCGAACTGTGGCCATCGTCCACCTCCTCTTTAATCCTTGGTTTGCGGAGTACGTGTCCGGTGCAGTGAATGACCTGATCAAGAGGTTTATCATTTATTAATTAACCACCGACTTTGTAACTGAGCATACTTTGTAAGAGGCAGATTTCAGGTTAACGTTTCTGCCTTTGGTAGTGAGGGTGCACTTCATTCGCAGGAAAAACGACTGGGGCAGCAGTGACTCTTTTGGCGCCACTGATTTGGAGCTGGCCTTGTTCCCGCTCTTGGCGAGCCCCAACACTTCTCGCAGTTCGTCGTGGTCGCATGGATGGCTGAATTCGAAAATGCTGTTCCCCATCAGATCCATCTGCGTAAACGGCAAAATTACATTCAATATAAGCCTGCATAATGAATATTCGCGTGCACTTGTGGGCGTTCCAAACGTGTTCCATGAGAAATTTGCATAACGCCCAAAATCGCAATCCAGTTACCGCCAATTACACGCATGCGAGTCGCCTTAATGGCCGATGAGGGAAGGAGTAGAGAGACGAGCACGGCAGTAAATGTACAGTCTCTTGAGAGGATGTTTGTTTGCTATACTCACTTGGGATAATCCTAAGTGTTGACTAACATTCTCCGAAAGGAAAACCATGTCACCGTCCGACGAAACCACGAGCAAGAAGCCTTGCAGTGCTTGCAGAAATTCACCATCTGCTCCACCAGTGACTGCCAGACTTCTGGTTGGAACTGCAATTAAAAATGACATAAGAATTTATTGACAAATCATTTCCCTCTCAGTTTCTTAAATATGAGTGATTTATTCAAACAATTAATCTCTAATCTTGCCAAATTTTCCCGCAAGTGCTCTTATGTAACTGAGATTTTAGATTGGCCATTCTCACCAAGTTCGGCCACTCTCCGTGCTTTGAGATAGGAGATGGTGAGGCGCATCACTGAGGCTTTGTCCAGGGTGTTGCAGCTTCCAGGGGCCAGCGGCAGGGCCTGCGCCAGGGAGGTGAAGATTTCCGTCTCTCGTCCACGGCGGCATCTTGCAGCATCCCTCGATTTTTCCTTGCGTCGTTCAGAATTCCTGCAAGCACAAGAGGCGAAAATAATTGTTAGAAAATGAGGCACGCAATCTGGGTCAGGGGCAAAGGGTACAGGGGCGGACCATTGCATCTCCAGGTGCTCGTGATAGCGGATGGCCATCTGGATGCACGCGGCGCAGCAGTGCATGCCCTGCTGATAGTGGCACGCATGCTGGTGCTGGTTATGGGTCGGGATTTGGGGTTGGTGGTTGCGGTACTGCCCGCTGCAGCACATCATGGTGGGTCGCACCTGGGATCTACACTGTCGCCTCGGAGACAAGAACCGTCTAAAATCGGTCTTATCGAGTTTTATCAAGCCACGATTTGCTTGTTGCATCAATCCATATCATTAGAGCGCACCGATTTTCGTCTCATTCCATCTCAAACGTTCTGTAATATTATTATGTGTACTCGCGAGCGTTGCCTACCTCAAGGATGCGGATTATTATTTATCGTAATGTGCGGTCTTATCCTAAAGTCATTCTCAGATTGTTACCATTGCACTCACCCACGAAAATAGATTTAAGATGTAAATGGCTGTTCGATTAAATTTTGCTTTAAAATAAAGAACTATTCGTAATAAGCTGGTTGGCGATTTTTTTAATTATTCATGATTGACGTATAGTTTTCCTCCAAACTCATAAAAAACTCATTCATTTGTATTAACAAGCCTGAAAATGATGGTAATCATTCATTTTTTACCGTTGAAAACTTTTAGTTTTTATTTTGAGGAATCTGGATAGTAAAATAAAATGCCCAAAAATGGATATTTTTTACTGACGAGAAAAAGTACATAAATTCCAGTGCCATTCGACCTTGTCTGGTGCTTTTCAAAATGAGGGAAAGACCACGTCATCCCGCCTGGGTGAAAGGATATCCCCGATGGACAAAAAAGAGGTCACGTGCAGAAAACGACGGTTACACGCGAGGAGTTGCTTTCAAGGCTCTTTTAATTTTAGCTAATCTTATCACCGCGCGAGCAGCGGGCGCGGGCAAGCATGGAGTCGAAAATTTAAAAGTGTCAGTTCTGATTTGCGTTTGGCGGTGCAGATGGCAGTGGCACCCGGAGAAACCGGGCGCTGGATTCGGGGTCGCGGCGGCCGCAAGGCACGTGAGGAGAGCACCACCACGCGGCTTTCCAACGTCGCAGAAGCAGCGCGCGCAAGGGCAGGTCCCCCATTCATAGGAAATGAGGAGGGTCGGCCGCATTTTTGCCGCGCGGGCCAACTCGCAGAAAATTTGCACACGCGGCTAAGCGCCACTTCTATTTCGCGCTTCCGCTCCCCTCTATCGACCAGGGGCGCGTGGATGCCACCCCCCAAACCACTTGAGTTTGCCCTGCTGGCCATAAATATTCAAGGACGCGCGTGTTTCGTCCTGGAAAAGAGCCACGCGGGTCGTTCCGTTTTATTGTAAATCGGTAACAACTATAGAATGATGTCATTGTGTATGGTTGAAATAAAAAACCTCTTTTGAGACAGCGAAGAGTGGTTTCGTTATTGGGTCAAACTCAGCTTGTAGAACTTCCTTGAAGCCTTTAAGGATCAGATAGTTGCGTAATCAGGGGTTGTTATATTGATCGAAGGGTTATCTGCGGAGCCGAGCCTAAAACGGGGCTCGCAGAATTTCAGGGCATTTGTAATAAATAATTATTTGATCTCCCTATAAAAATAGCACAAGTTTTCTAGAATAGCTTTTCATGCCAACAATTAGAACGTTATTTTTCATCTGTTGACTTAGTAAGTAGTTCATTGAATTTATATTGTTTGGGACACTTAGCAGCAGTTTATATCAACGATGAGAAAAAAATCAGTACCGAGGCAGTTATATTTCAGGTTTTGCTAAATTTCTTGAAAAATTAAAGGGTGTTTTCAATGATTTTGTTTCCTCACGTCGCGATCTATCCAATGATGTACAAATGTAATAAATCATGATTTCCAATAAAAAGACAGTGCTCGTCGCTGCTTGATTAGCACTCAAATTGATTTTCTCAAATGTTTAAACAGGTAACCAGGGAAATTTTTTTCTCTTGCCTAAAGTTGAGATAGTATTTCAAGTAAAGGCGAAAAGGATTTTTTACAATTTTTCGGTGACTTAAATACTTAAATAATTTCAATTTTTATTTTTAACATTTCAAAAGAAAAATGGTCTGCCTAATTTCTTAGAAAAACTTAGATAGCAATTAGGCTAAACTTTGCTAGTTTTATTTCACACGTCCAAGATTTGCCCCCTGTATCCTTGAACACTAGAATCGAAACAGGCCTCCTAAGCGTGTTTTAAATAATTATTCAAATGAATTCTGAAACTGCCGTGAGACACCATATTTAGAATGACATTGTTAAATTTTGTTCTAAAGCGAATGAAATATACATGGGCACTATAAAAATTTTGATTTCATGAGACAGCTAGCAACCTTCGCGAATTTAATACGTGGCATGATTTAGTCGTCAAAGACGTCAGAGTTAATTATGAGCAGCTAGGTTTCTGTATTTTGAACAAAACATGTCACGTCTGTTACGACTGTTACCCAGGTACGGTGGTTTGTACAGTTCAGAGCTGGGCCGTGGCGAATTTTGGGACAAAAATCGATGTCAGCAGCTCATTATTTTTAGATGCGCGCCGCGAAAACACGATTCTTTCATTTCGCAAGCGCGTTTGATTGTTACCCCCACAACCTGACGAAAGACGTCGTCGAGTCGCTCAAGCTTAAATTTAGCGCCTGGGAAATCCTGGGAAAAGTGCCTGGAAACGGCGGTGATAATATTTGCTAGGTAACAGCTCGCGCCCAGGGAAGCTGCGGGGCGAAACCGAACCGCGCGTCAGTTCATGTTGTGTTTCGATGGAAAAGTTTCAGCAACAAGGAAAGGCACGTGTGTTGCGGAATTGAATTACACGCTCGTAGTTTCGGCAACTCAGGAGTTAGTTTCCAGGAAGAAGAATTATTGGATTTTGATGTCAAATTAATGGAACTTAGGGGGTAATAAAATTTCCAGTTGAAGGGGTCGTCCATTTTTACTATCGCGGAGAGACGGCGCCAAGAGGGTTGTAATCCCGCTCAAAATGTAGCGTGTTGGGCGGCGATTTATAGGGGCGACGTTTTATTGGGCAGTTTTTGGGATCGATTTCCTCTAGGAAATCACTTGGTGCTTGACCTTTCATCTATTTTTGATATACTCCAGTAATAAAACCCACGGTCTTGGTCTCAAGTGGGAATGCATAAGTCAAAGTTCAGCCTTGGTGTTCGTATTTACAAGTTACGAGGGGTCCTCTGCGAATATGTTTACAATAATTGTCACCGCCACTGCTCTACAGAGACACAATAAAGCACGGCATTGTTTCATTCGCATCACCGAGTGTTTACGCAACGAGCACAACGGACACAGAGCGTAAAACAAAGCCAGGATTCAAATGAAAACTATATACTAAACAAAAACAAACATGATTTATTTAAAATAAAACATTATAGGAATTATTTTTCGGTAAAATAAATCAAATAATCCTGATATTTGAATCCTTTGTAAATGCGAATTTTTATATTTATATTGAAAATTGACTCATGTGAGGCTCTAAAAGTCAATTTCACTTAAATTTAATAAAAACTGAGGTACAAGAGGTCAGGATGATCAGCCTAGTTATATTTATTCATTATACAAACAGATCTGCATAAGTAATAAGGAAAATACTCCACACAAAAATATTTCAGTGCAATACTCTTGTCTGTCTCGCTACTTGCTGGTTTGCACCTTTCCAGCATGCGTGATTTGGCTTCACGGGACGAATGTCTAGCATTTCAATGCAATCCTCGGTGCGGAGGCAAGTGGCCCTTGAGTGGGCTGGGTCTCTGTGCGGCCTGGTGCGCCCATGTTATCCGTTCGTGGTTTTATTGGGACCCGGGTTTCAGCATTCGTGCTAGTGCAGTGCGCGCCCTTCCCGGTCCGAGAGGACAGGGATAAAAAGAGCAAAAAAAATTTAAAAATGCGCTTGAAGATGGAGAGGCGGTTAAAAATCACTTGTCACATGAGCAAAGGACTATTGCTTGCCAAATGAATGCTGAATTTCAAAGTGAAACAGTCAGCAGCGTTTAAATAAATAGCGTTTTCAACCGACAGCCCCAACCCGAACCAACTTACAATTTAGCTAACGTGACTAGACTCTTTATGCGAAACAGCAATTCTCCCAGGTGCATAAATTAAAAGTCAAAATACAATCGGGGCTCGGCACAATCGATATGTGTCTAATAAATGCTGTGAATAGATTTGTGTCACTCGCCATGTACGCTCTAATATGAGTGCTTGATGTGACCTACTGACGATTGTGTTTTCACAGAAGCTCGGCTGCGCAAACAAATCGGCACCGTGCGTGCATGTGATCTATGCAGCCAGTGCTCACTAGTAGTATTACTGCACTGACGCAATGGCATAACGAGCTTCTATCTCGAAACGTTTCGCTGTGATGCCAAAGAGCAGCTAACGTAGTTGAACACTTCATGCGGGCCATAATACATGTTTTTCACTATAATGTTTATCAATCAAGAGGCGGGCAATTTGAAATCGTCGATGGCGGCAAAGGCCAGCGGAGGGTGAGATATCGACTCAAGAGCACACCAGTAAAAAGGCGTGATAAGCTGAGGCGAGATTTTAAGTTACTATATGTAATCTTTTTGCGTTTCAATATTTGAATCATTAATTCCACGCATTCTACTTTTCCTTTACGTTTTTAAATTTTTGCTAAAGTTTCTTACAAACAATAATTATAAGAAAAAAAACGAGGTCGATGAGGAAAGCAGGGACTCCAAATTTCCTCCCTGTTGACGAGACTAATTTTACGCTTGACGACGACGAGCTCTTATTGACATCACTTTAATTAATGCGTTAAGAGTAGCTTCTAGATTTTCTGACGCATTTTCCCCCATATCGATTTCCTACTATAAAATATACTACGAGGAAGAAAACGAGACGCACGTGGATGTCACTTGTGTGACGGCTGCTATCAGCTTTCTTTAGAGCTTAAAAAACTGTTGGGAATAAAGTTTACATCATATAAGGACAGTGATACCGATAACGTGTGCACTTATTAATGGATTTTCCCTATTTTGGTTATCTACAAATATCTGGGTAGTCATTGTTTTAAGGAAACAATAAATTTAATTTTTGTTTGCCAAATGGAAATGAAAATGCCTTTAATATATTTTTAAGATGAAAAAATACTTTTCATTTGTAAAAAAAATTTGAAAACGAGTCTGCAAACTTGAATACTGGTCAACACGCTCTTTTTTTAAATTTTATGAGATAGAGTTGAATATTATTGCTACCGGATTCATAGTAAATGAAAAAAATATTTGCAAGTAACGATATGCACAGTTGTTTTAATTGCCACAAAATGGGCCAGCTTTTATAAGATAAGCCCTGCCTAAATTCCCTTTATTGCCTAAAATAAAACCATTTTCCAGTAAAATAAAAACCCGTCCTCCACGTGCTGCTCGTACTATCGTGTAAATTATTTAACGTTTTGACAGCCAAGCGTACTGACCGTAAATTTACGCGTCATTTGGGTACAAGCATGCAAAAAGCTGCCTCTGCCTGTTGGCCCATTAACGCCGAAATTTACGTGTCGCTAAGAATACTAGCCGCAGCTCCATATATAAATTAAACTCTCGCAGCCCGTTTATATGTTGTATTCCCGATCGAAAGAGTTTTAGCGCAGAAATCAGACGAATAAGTGAAAGTTTGATCTAAAATGCGGCACGTCTAGCCGCTCGGCCTGTCTGCAGGTCACTCTAATGCACTTTTCTATATACGTTGGCTGGCGTTCAGCTCACCAAGCGGCAAGATAAAATAAAACCAAGCGTAGTATAACATACATGGTGGACTAAACCAACGGCTCGAGTGGGATCGGCGGATACATGAAGGCCCGACACGCGCGTTGGCGCTCGGTTAACACTGGCGCAAATCGCACACATGACACTTACTACATGCGCAGCTTTTGATATTAAACGCTGACCTTCACTCTCCAAAGCGGCACAGCGGGCGGCTGGGATAGGGCACTTAGGCTGCACTTGTTATTTCGGTGCGCAAGGGGCATCGCATGCAACCAATATTATTGAGATTTATTTATCTCGTGATTCATCATCTCTTTCAAACGGGGCTTGGGATGATCTGTTAAGGCCGTGGCCTGAAAGCTTTGATTATTGGGGTTCGAAAATATTGCGGATAAAAACGATTGTCTTCACTAGAAACTTTGTAAGGGGTTTTAACAAGTAAAGCTTTGTAACGATTACGCACAATAACAAACTGTTTTAGGTTCAAGGATTTTTCAGTTATGGGTCATCCACGTGTCCAGCCAAAAGGGCACTGACAGCTAAAAGAATCATTCAAAAGTTTGACAACAGGAGGGCAACAAATAATCAAATGTTAAAATCACGGATCAAAAATAACTTCAGCCATAATATTCAGCCATAATAATCTTCATAAAGCGGATTTGAATTCAAATTTTACCATAGCATAAATATAATAACAAGTATATCAATAAACAGGTATTTTTTTTTTAAATCGGGTTGTTTGGAAAACCCCTTTATCAAATCCTATAATTTTGATTGAAAATTCAGTGTCAAAATATCTTCGTTGAAAAAAAATGAGGCAATCATTCCAGCCACACGTTGCATTAAGAAGTCCTCAGTTGTAAGCACCTGAATGCATTACCATGTTAAAAGACAAATATATTAAATGAATTGAATTGAATGAGAGATCGTTTTGCTACATAACTAGATTCTAGTAAGTGACCTCTGCGGATGTATCACACAGATATAGTATATAATAGCTATCAGGAAAGGCGAAAGATATAATATTGCCTCTTACTTAGTATTTAATGGAGCACAACACATTGCATTTACTATCGGATTGCGTCAACTTTTATACATAATTATCTTTCCTCGTGAATCCCACCAATGAATGCGCAAACAATAACGAATGGTAAATAAACCATTCTAGCAGGCAAGCCTACCAAGTGTGGTTAGCAACATTTAATCGCAGAAACGTGCGGAGAGGGCGTTTTCCTGTGCATATAAACGTTTTTTACATACGAAATGTGGAAGAGAATTTTATCACACTTCCTTCCTTTTGCTTTAAATCACACAGATAAAACTCCCTAATGTGACATTTCAACTTTTTAACTTCGAAATTTTGCATGTCAAAAGCCGTTTTTCTGACTTTTTATCAAACCTCCTAAATGGCCTGCCTGACAGGCTTGTACAATAAAACGTGTGGTTTATTTGACGGGCACCTGAATGTATTTTCCCTCTCTAATTAACTGGAATAAACGCGCTATTTTGACAAACTCCACTAAGTGAGCGCCGTTTTAACTGCCATTTAGCGACAGATTAAAACCGCACCTCGACTTCAGGGAATTCGGCGAAAGAGGCGGCAGCCACTTGTTTTACGTTATTAAACGTTATTATGATGGTGATGACGCTCTGCCGTCTGGCAACTCTTCACCTACCGCTCACTAACTCTTTTCTCGTCATTGGGCAGCAAGAAAATGAGGCTCTTAAGTAAACAACATACCGCGACACAAGTTCCTGTACCGTCTCGCTGCCTATTTTCATTTTGCGAAAGTTGTTTGTACTGCACATATTTCCACAAATTAGTTTGTGGGTTGTTTTTCAAATTTGTTCACGTGAGACGCAAAGCACGTGCAGCAAATATGATTTATTGATAACGTTTTTGACATAACATTGAGCGCTTTGCAAATTCAAGGACGGAATTAAAATTTTGTTTTTATTTTTTTTGCTGTCTGTGAATCTTTTACACGTTGAACAAATTATAATTTTTTGGGTCGAAACAAGGTTAAGCATTGTTGTTCCATGCCCTTTTGCATTGCAGAAGGAACTGAAATTCAAGATTTTTTTAAATAAAACAAGGCATTTAAAAGGTAAAAGCGTTACTAAATTCCAAGAAAAATATAATATATAACCTCTGGTATATCGTTTACCCGAGGTTTTATCAGCTCAAAATTAGAATCTGGCACTATCTATAGGGAGATCGCATTCAAAAACTACCGATATCATATCGAGAAATTGAACAATCTAGGTTTAGATTGAAACACAATGTGATGGCGCTTGCTAAGAGTGAATTTAAATCTTACAGTTCACGAATGCCTTCCTTTTTAACATATTTTTTTGCTTCTTTTCGACAGCAACCCCATTGTCAGTTGAATTTAAATCAAATATATTTTGTCGAACTTTTTGAAAACAGATTCGCGGGTCAATTACTAAATTGTAGGTCAAAACGCAAATACAGTTCAAACAGAATCTCATTGGACATTTGAAGGTTCACCGCACCCAAGACCAGAGCCTTGACCATGGTGGACGTGCAACCAAGCAGGAGGTGAACCTTCCTTGCATGGCAATTTCAAATTCTTGGTCAGAACCTGCTTGTGAACAAAATGTTTACGTGCGGAAGAACAACGCCGGCATGAACGAATCAAGGCACGCGAATAGGTTCTCGGAGGAACTGCGTAGTTCGCGCACGACGCGCGGATAAGGCGGGAGATCGGACAGACGTCATAGATGAGACGCGCTCCTGAATTTATTTGTTAAAATTAGTGGGCAGAAAAATCTGCGCAATCTCTTCGATCTGCCGCGAGCCGCGCGAGAGAGATTCACTTAACAAGAAAGCCCCTCGTGAACGTGGAAGCTGCTAATAAGCATTTACTTGGGAGTCACGAGTCCGCCTTTATTGGCCATAACATAACTTTCAGAGACGCAGGATCGCAATTCGGCGCAGACACTGCTCAAGACGCAGTGCCGACAGACCGACTCGCGCGCAAACAAACGATTAACCCCCGCCCCGAGCCGACTTTGGTGATCCGGCTTCCTTGCTCGTCCTTGCTGCTTCAGGAAAAGTCAATTGCTACGATTATGGAGCAGACTTATCAGACGAGTTGCGAGTTGGACGTGGACATAAATCGTTTCCTGCATGGTTATTGTTTTTTCAGACTCAAACAGATGAGGGGGAAAGACGAGCGGCAAAATAAACTGAACGTCTTTCTGCACTGGCCCAGAGATAAACCAAAGTTACTTCAATATTTTGGAGTTTCAGCCTCTAACTTTTATTTAGAAACTAGTTAAGCTCTTAAAGTACAGCTGAGTCTGTAAAATACCAAAATAAACAGTCCTTGTAACACATAAATTCTGCATATTCGGTATGTCATTTTTAAACTATTAAAAAAATATTTCGTGCATGCCAAAGATTTTGATCTTATAAAGAATGTGCCTCATAAAGTTTTATTGGACTTTTTCAATCAACTTGCAGTCCCTGTTAACGAATCGCACCGATGATTACCGCGTCAAATAAATTCGGCTGGACCTACACGAAAAAAATGCAAATGCGATTTGCAGACTGGGACCTCAGCTGTGGTTTGTGTGTCGCAATGTCAGTCAGTTTAATAATCTTTCTGTATGGTCCATAATTACATGCTTGGAGTAAGAGCCTCGTCTGGTTCAGCGGCAAACTTTATGACCGCGCCGGCCACTGCTTGAGATGTTTATAAATTTAATTATGCGTCTCTCCTTTTTGGACGCAGCCTCGCTAATGGTTACGATTTCGGCGAGAAGTGTGATGATATACGAAAAGGACACACAATTTCACCGCGCTGCGATGTGATTCTGCCGCATTCTACTGAAATTTTCGACGGCAAATTTGCTCAGCTAACCCGTCATACATTAATTCGGAAGGTCAGGCGATCAAAACTCACAGGTAGGTATACGTGCAAGCCACGCTCAGACTCATGTCTGATTCGCACCGATTCTTTATAGTGCACCGTTCCATTTGCAACCCAAAATAACTCGGAAAATTTTCGTCTAAGCTTTTTGTTCAACCAGATCGACTGCTCGTATAAAGAGCTGAAAAGTCGGAGACGTATTTTCTCACCAACGTTTACAGCCGTGCCACATGCAATAACTTCCCAGCCGTCCTGATCTCCATCGTGCCGATTTTTTACCATTAAAAATCGGGTAAACATTGTTCTCTGACGCCAAGATTGTTGTTTTTAAAATCAATGACGTAGGATTCTGCTTGAATCACAAATAATGCGGGATCTGTTTTGGTGCGTCACGCACAAATTTGCTTTAATCTTTATAGTGAATTGCGTGTAAAGAAAAATCCTTTCCTAGGATTGGGGTAGCAACTGCATGGCCGCAGTATCTTTAATATGAACCGAGTTAATTGGATATGTACATGTCATGTAACCCACAATTTGCCATTGGCAGGCTTTTCCTTGAACGGTCAAAATCGCTTTCTTTTTGTCTGGCCGTGGGCGCTCTAAATAGGCATGCAGACAGACAGGGAATTTTATTTTTAAATCAAAGCATTCGATCGGTCTTTTATCTCGGCTTAAAATAAAAATCCAGTTTGTTATAGAATAATAAGCTGGGACAAAAATAAAAAATAAAAAAATGACGGCCCTATTTACTCAAACAGATATCAAACTTTCTTGAGTTGTCAGCATGTGATTATTTTATATAAAGCATTGTAACCATTTTTTAAATTAAGGTTGGGATAATTAAACTCATAATATCAGTTTTTCAAGGGAAAATGGACAGTCTTTTTTTGCAATTTGAAAGTTGTGTCATGTATTACTTCACGCCTGACTTTCAAGAACAAATGCTAATGCAATAAATTACAAATTAAAGCAAGTCAACTAACCATAACAATGTCTTATATTTTGACAGTATAATATTATGGTATTTATATAGATTTGAAAATGAAGTGCGGAGAATAATCCATTCAAATGATTGATCAACGCGAGTGGCGGTAAGCCTTTGTTTCTTTTATTCATGACAGTTAAAATGTCTAAAAATAAACCCAGTTGAGTCAGTAATACATTTCACTTTCTACGCGAATTCCGGGAGGTTGGGGTTTATTAGAAATTCAAGGTAGGAATTCGCTTGTTTGCTAGAGAAATTTCCTAGATGTTAACTCAATGCCAGCAGGTCAACAACCCTGAATATCTGCAGTCGAAAAGAGAACTTATTTTTATCTTGTGTGGCCTCGCCGTTTGACAGCCAATAAATGCTCATTTTCACTGGCCGGATCACGTGACACGCGCCCATGACGGCCGAAAACGACAAGCGAGCTCCCTTGCTTATGCTTTTTGTTGCTCTCTGGGTCGTGAACACTGCCGCAGTTGATTTTTCTTTCGCTCCTATTTCTCGGCTGTAGCCCGCCTCCTCTTCACCTTCCCAAACGCGATAGCGCGTTGAATGAGTGAGGCCGATATCTCTAGATAAAAACGTTGCACTCACACACACGTATAAAAGTCCAAACCACCTAATGACCTGGCACATTTCAAGGCCGTCCGGAGAAACACGTGATTTTGTTTTGCGGCTCTTGAACGGGCGGTGTTCAAAACAACACGCTGGGGGCTCGCTCCGTTGGACAATTTCCGCGTGTGGATATCTCCGAGTTTATATGGCTTTTTTATATCTCCCGCTCGCTCGCTCAGCTGAGCCCGAATTTCGCAAGTCGTGTGCAATGTTGTGTGCAAGAGGAGCTAGCTGGGCTGACTTGCTGTTGTCAGCCAAGGAACGTGTGGAGCGAGTTGCCGAGCGAGCGAGCGACGGTCGACGGTGAAATCCGTCTTGCCTTACAACAAAGATAAAGAGTTAATTCGTTCTTGAGCATTGTGTTATTTTTTGCTGGCCGCCTTTGAAGTACCTAGGTGATTCATACGTCACACGATCAAGTGCAATGCTGCAAGAGACCATGATCGTTAAATCATTATCTTTTACAATCAGTTTTTAGCAAAAGGGAAAAATTTGAGAAGCAGATCTGGTGAGAGTCATCATGCTTATCTCACGTGTGAACAAATTAATACCGTAAAGTCGTGCATATGACAAATATTATTTTGTGTACTTAGTTTTTAATCTGACTTGCAACGTTCTAGAGCCCACGAGCGAGGTGAAAAACCATGCAGAGCTTCCTTAATTTGCTTTTTTGCTGATTTCAACGCGTTTTGCGTCATTTCCCGGCACTTCAGAGCCCTTTTTAACGATCACTATTCTAAAGAGCTACTCCTTTAAATCACCCGTGAAATCCATCCTAGTGTCTGCTATTTTCATATCGTTTAAAAATACACAGAATCGGCCGCAACCCTTTCGTTTATAGTCCCGAAACCGAAACAAAATGAGTGCGTTGTTCTATTTTTTCTTTCAACCTCTCGTGCTGGCGGCGGGCCAAAAATCAATTAGAAAAACAGGCATTGAAAAATTGCTTTGCGAATTTTGCCCAACAAAAGCCGTTGTCATTGAGTTTCCGCGAGATTGACCCTGTTTTTAGGTCAGGGTATTCGGTATCTCTCCAACCCTCTGACTTGGTGTCCCGGCTTCCGCGTGCGTCTGCCCTACTTGATCAATCCTGTCAGGGCCGTCAAGTGGTTGTGACTGACGCGGAGAGTGGTGGGGAATTTGCACGGGACGCCGGGAGCAAAAACCTCATTTTTCGCAAAATTCCTGCTCATTGCGAATTCCTGCCGAGCGCGTCTGTCTGGGCAACAAAGGGCAATACATTTTCGCGAGAAAACGTCTTGGCCCTCGACCAGCACTATTGGCATCATTCTCATTAAACCGGCGGCGCTCATGCACCAGCGGAAGATGAGAAGACGGCTGCCGAATAAATTGCGAGTCATTATGTCAGACGAAAGACAGCGGATTCCATTTTTATTGCACGCGGCAACCAGATTTATTTACTCAGCCAGACGAATTAATTAGTTTATCTCGCTGACGGCGGACGGCGGCGGCAGTGGCAGCGTCAAGTGTTTTTCTGTGGCGGCGAGCGCACCGCAACTCGAGCAATTACAATTTAGATTTTTCGCCCCAGATAAACGTGTAATGACGGGCTATCCGTGAAATTTACTCAGGACCGGCCAAACCGGCAATTATGGAGAAATGGGTCGGACGGACAACTCTCCGTGCATAATTCATGACGCACACCAATTCCCTAGAAGAGTGAGGTCAAGTGGGCAAACCTGCGGTCGAAGTTTAGCACCTCGTGATCAAATTTGCCCACGAGATGGTTTTCAGATGTTCGGCCTTGACAAAGAGTCGAGCCTTTCGACCAGCTTGATATAGAATTCATGCAGGCCGCTTGATGCCGGTCTGTTGTCAAACTTGCGATGACGTCAATGAATTTTATTTAATGTAATGAATCTTTGCCCGCCGGGCGTCGCACCAATCCCTTGGAATCAAGGGGGACTGGAATTTTCAGAAATTACGACGCACAATCTGCGCATGATTTTATCCCCTTGAGAATTATTATGAAATCAGACCTTTCTAGCCCATCTCATTCTACAATTGTGAGAATAAACAATAATCTCAGCCGCGAGATTTAAGGCAGCGGCTGGCGGGTCTCGATTTTTTTACCCAGCGGCGGCTGGCCATTTTCACCGACGGCTGACGCGGCCGCCCATGTGACCCACAATTTTCCTGCTGGCGCGGTGCAGCGCAGCTGGCTGAGACCTCTTACTTTTCCATATTAAAAAATTAAGGCGGTGTGAAATTTTAAATATTTGCCACGTAGATGGTTGCCACACCATGACTGCATATGGTTTCGGTTTCCTGAAAATAAATCATGAGGTTGGACAGGAGATTAGTTAATTACACACGCGAGGGGATAACCGCATCGACGGCTCGCAGTTTTGCCAAAGAACGGCGTCCGGCGTCACTATGTTAGCTGTTCGTGCGTCACAGGCGGTAACAAGTTTCGCGGTGCAGAGGTTGAAATCAAATGCCTTGAGAGCAGCAACTCGCCTTCGCAAGGTCGTAAAATCTAACGATCCAATCCTTTCTTAATATACGCACTAATCGAAAAGCTAGCGCAACGAATTTGCATCTATTATGCGGCACGGGAGAAACTAGAAAGCACGGAAAGCACTAAAATATAATGATGTTTATAGCGACCGATGCCCCGAGGGAATGCGTTTCGCACTGAAAAACGCAGAAAGCCAAACACGATAGCGCCAGCAAAGTTTTCGCTCGAGGCTGACTACTAGCCGATGATTGAGGGCGACAAGTGCATTCTGGAGGCTGTAGATTAGTCGGTATTTTATTTTCAACGATGTTGCCTCAGCGAAGCAACTTCGGCCAATACCATTAAGTCAGAAGAAATACTGAACGAGCAGTTCTCAAGTTCTCAGTAATCGTTCGCCTGATCGGCTGTTTTGCATTACTCGAATAAATTTGTAAAAAGCGGCCCAGCTCGACCCACATGCGGAGTGTAATTTTTGGAATTTTCCAGGGTAAAGTATGTACAAAGCTCAGCGATACAATTTTACTTTAAAATAGACACAGACGACGTACTAAAAATTAGCAGGCCAATCAAACGGACCACCGACGCTCAAAATAGACAGTCTTTTGAGAGAAGCAGAGGAGAGCAATTCACAAAGGTATTTATGGTCTGCATATTGTGCGAGTAGCTTAATATACGTCTCAGGCAATTAAAATATCTCGAGAATCTAGCATTACCACCAAATGGTCTCAACAAGATAATTACGGACAATTTATTGACAGTTTGTCGTCCAGGTAGGGCCCTCAAATTTCCACCTCTTCGAAAACCTGAACCATTCAACCGCAAGTAATGTGTAAACTCGCTTGAGTGAAAAAAGGCGCGAGCGCTTTTTCTTTGAAGTTTGCACACTAGCTGGGCAAGCCAAAATTCGCTAGTTCATCTCTGCGTGCGAGTCAAGTCAAACCCTCTGGCGGCCGCGGAAGCAATAACACGTGCATGCGTACCAAGGATTTTCGGAGGTGCGGGCAAGCAACCAAAACGCGCGTCTGACAATGAGCAAGGTCTGGTTGTCCATTGAACTTTGGGACTGACCGAAAAAATGTGCTTGAAATCGGAGAAAACATAATTTTTGGTCTGAAAATTTCTCGTTGAGAAAAAAACGCGCCTTTATTTCTCTGCTGCAGGCAGGGAACGGCCCTTGCCTAAAACGGCAGACTCGTTTGACCATTCCTGACGATGCGACAGTTTTTCAAAGCGTGCACTAATATTTAACAGTTATAGGTCTAAATAGGCCGGACGTTTTAAGGCGAAATAAAAAAAAATTAGGTACACATAAATTTGGATACAAAAACAATCATTTATAGATTACGATAAAAAATTCGATTTAAAAAAATTGACATCACATATGCTTGCAGTGAGTGTTTTTACCGAGAAAATATGAAAGCAAAATGAAGTTTTTATAAACAATCAAGCAGAAGCGAAGACATGCTAGTATATTTTTAGCTCTTGTATGCTTAAGGCGAAAATGTTGCGCGGCCAGCTTTGGCCAAGCGAAAATTGCTCAGCACAAGAGCTGCAGAGCCTGCAGAAGCGACCTAGAAGCGTGAAACACGTGCGAACTGAGCACGTGGGAACCCAATTTTCTGATCGGGGGTCGGGGAACTTAGCCAATCTTGTGTTGTTTGCGTTGCGGGGCTCAATAGAAACAGTCGCGCGAAATTAGTTGCTATCAGATTAAAACCGATTCATCGCGTATCCAAGGTTAAGAGGACACTTAAACTTGAAATTCAGACGTGTTTTCGCATGAAGCTATAAATCTGGGTGAGAAATAATTTGGGACAGGTGACTACTAAAAAAGAAATGTATGTGTTCAGAGCAAAAAAGGTCTAGTAGATTGTTAAGCATCGAAAAAAATAGCTTAAAACATCATGAATAAGCAGAAAGCTGATTTTAATTTTGTTATGTCCACAAAATATATTTAAACTTAAAAGGCATTACATCGCACGAAAAATTAACTTACTGACAGTGAAATAAATAAACTGTACTATTTGAATTTCAACTTTGTGTTAATGACAGAACGAAATAGTTAGATTAAAGCAAAGGAAACAAGAATGATAGGAGCCTAGCCTATGCGAAAGGAAATCTTACTAAATGGCAATAACAGACGGAAAGGAAACGCAACCGCAGCTTCCTGAATGAAAGTCAAATTCCAGAGAGCAACATCTCACACTACTAAATAGCTGCTGATTATTTTGTCTATCTCGAGTCGAATAAAAACTAATACAGCAACCAGCAAACGACTCCGTTCAAATAATCGAAGCAATCCTTTTCTGGTTGCAAGCACTACCTTTTTTGCCGTGCCCATTCAGTTGATAGATTTATTTCGCACCGCGTGTTGACAAATGCGCCTTTTTCGAGGCAACTTGTTGTTCTCGGTCGTATATTTACTCTCAGCCAGCCAGCCGACGAGAGCAGCTCCAGTCGGCAGCGAGTAATTGAGATAAAAAGAAATATTCAATAAAAAATTATCACCGGGCAAGGTGCACGTGAGCTTGAAAAAAATAGCGGACAATCCCTCGTTATGTCGGCCGCTAGTCATGACTTCATCTCTTTTAAAGCTTTTCCGAAGCGCAACCAATTACAACCTCGAGCGAAAAACCGCTACTGGTGTGCAATTTCTCATTGCAAAATCGCTTGCAACTCAAGTGAATTATTTTTATTTGGGCCATTTATTTAGACGGCAAAGAAATTTGCACAAACAGGCGATAAAAGCCGATTATTTATATTCATTCATACGGAGTTCAACTCCTCTACTCGGCCAATTATTTTCCAGCGGGTTGCGCAAGTCCGAGTTATTGAATTTGCGGAGCAAGTATATTATTTATTTCGTGAGCGCTACATAATCGTTACCAAACCTATTGCTGAAGCTGAAAGAATCCCACTCAAATTCAGGAAATCAGGCAAGCAAAATTAGGCATTATTGTGAAAAATCTATCATGACACGCTTTCAGAAGCAACTTCTGATTTTTGCTCTCTAAGTAGTTTTCATTACTCTACTTGATGCCGCGCCTAAATTTAAATGAAGGGCGAATGAACAATTAGACAAATAATATAATATGGAAATCTGAAGACCCATTATTCGAGTAAAATCTGATGTTGACAGTTCAATAGTCAACAGGGAATTTAAAATTTTAGAGGAGCTAAGAGAGCCGATGATTTTTAAGTAGAAACCAGCGTGGGCCAGATGTGCGATAAAATTGGTTCGCACTACGCATCCAAGATGGCTACTGAATGTGGGAAACAAAAAGCTCTCTTTGGATTCCCGTACGAGAGTCAAGAGTTTGTTTTAACGATCTGAAAGACATAAATTAGTGCAAGTAATGCAAGTTATGTCACAATATTGACAAAAACTTGCTTCTTTTCGCGCATTTTCACGTGACCGTTTTTTCGCACCATACTCCACCGGACGCCATATCTGCGCTTTGCACGAATCTGGCCCCCGCTGGTAGAAACAAACTTGCTTTGAGCAACACCAAATTATCAACGCAATGATGCTGCGACGATTTGCAGGCAAGAAGCGGAAAAATTGCAAACACGGGGAAAATGAGAACGATAAGGGAGACCAAGTTGCAGCGATCATCGGCAGTGGAACGACCCTAGAAAACGAATTACCAATTATTACAGACTCGTTTTCAGTGTTTTCACTTGGTGAACTTGACACGTTTAGCTTCTTATCACTCTTTTTGCGGCGGGCCGGAAACCCTAGCAAGGAATGATGCGTAGGAAAGAAATCTTAGAAGATTTCATGAGGCCAACGGCTGGAAATAAAAAAAAATAATAGGCTGTTTCTCGGGGTTCCATGACAGACCTCGGGCGAATTGTCCTCGAGAGGAATGCAAAAATAAAGCCAATTAAGAACAACACACAAGATTCGCGAGGTAATTAAAATGCGTGCGTGTTTTCCAGATCTTAGAGTGCGTGGTCGAACACTTTTGCCGTCATGTGCTCCTGCGTTATTCATAAATGCAAATTTTACTGGAGGTTTTTTACTGGAGGTGTTTGCGTTTTCCTCAGGCTATTTTCAAAGTGAAATCAAACTAAAATTGCAAATCGCCAAAATAAACGACTGTGAACTCGACACGAGGGTGATTGTTGTGACGTAGTATCAGAAAAGTCGACGCGTGCTTATGCAAAAAATGATGGTTCCAAATTGAACCGCATGGTAAGTTTTTATACAAATAATAATTTCACGCGTTTTATTTAATCTGTACAGCAATGGTGAATTTATTTATTTCAAAGCTCCGTGAACAAGACTAATGCTTACTCAGGGCGTGCAATCCAATAAGCAGTAACATTCGTTAGAGGTTTTAAGGCTTCAAATGAGCATCACAATTTGAATCAACTCTTTTTGATAATATTGGAGATATTATTGAAATAGCCAATTTAAAATAGTCTGCTTTTTAAACTTTTACAGGCCGCTCTATATTGCACTTCGTGCACACACATGCGGACGCAGAATGCCTGCTGTGGCACACAAAACATCCGTTGTTATGGGTTACCGTGAAAAAAAAAATTGAAGAACGAAAGGAATATTATTATTCGAATAAGAATAAATTTAAAAAGAATGAAAGGATTGGCCAAAGCGTTCTTCATTCTTGAGTACTGACAAACTTTGCACCAGGCACCGAAAAACTGCTCAGCCGAGCCAAAATTCAGTTGTAGCCGTTTCAGCTAGCCGCCGCCTGAAATTTCATGGCTGAAACCTCTAATATTTATTATTTTTTTTTTTATTCATATGTTAAAGTAAGGAAAATACACAATCGTGACATTCAGTTGCGCAAAATGCTTTTACCTAGGTCATGTGATTATACAAAAATTGTGTATTAACATATAGCACACAAAATCAATTTGACGACCATTTTTTTCCTATCCTCCTGCCCGAATTACAAGTTCCAACACTAATATATTTAATATTTTCAATGGCAATAGTCGTATTGATGGTAGTTCCTACGTATTTTAGTAACACTTGATTGAGAATGAATAGAACACGTGAATAGCCCTTGATAAAAATTCTGCGGATTCGCAGTCGAGAGGTCAACGCATGGCGAAATTCCAAACTCCGCTCGCTTGAAAGCTGTTGCAAAATCTGCCGGTTTCCACAAAACCTGATACTTGTCAAAGCCCACGACGTTTAGCTATTCAGAGCGGCAAACGGTCATTTCGCGCCTGGCTGTAGTAAACAAAAGCTGCGCTTCCAAGAACATAACTCGCGGCTAAACGCTGGCTAAATGATAAATTATGCTTGCCGTCAGCGAGCGCTTGCATAATCAAAATAAAGAAGCACAAAGTACGCAAATCGCATCCGAGATTGATAATCGCGCGCGTCGAGCACAACATGCATAAACATTGCGTCGAGCGAATCCGCTCCAAGGTAAGCAGGCAGATGCGATTGTGTTCAGAAAAATCCGCAAACTTACATCGAGCGTCGCGTGATTTGCATGCTAATCATCAAGCGTCGAGTAATAAAGCAATCCGATATCCGTCCGATTTGTGCTAGCGGCGCCATTCCAACCGAGCAGGCGGTTCAAACGAACGGATATAAGCTGTCACTACAGTTCGTCGAAAGTGCAGTAGTTCCCGATTCCGCTTCCGTTAAAGGTTGTTTCCCGAATTTTTCCAGTCCAGGTATTTCGCTTGGTCGTTTAGAAATTAAGTTATAGAATAAAATAGGAAATTGCTGAGAACTAAAATCGGCTGAGCCAACCGCTGTAGAATCGTGAATAACAATTAAAAAAAACCATTTATTCTTTATTGGCGGCTTCGAACACCCAGGACTTTTGCAAATTGTGAATTCTCTTAAAAATCGGGAAATTTTGGAGAAATTGTTTATTTAAAGCAGTTTCTTCGGTGCGTAGTGAGCTGTTTATTTTTCCATATTTCCACTGAAATGCCATGCTCTGTGAATACAGGCAAAATAAAAATATCACACCAATGAAGCTGCTTTGAAGTTAAATTGAAAATTATAGTCTCGTGTCGCAGGGTTAGCCAATTTAGTAATGAGCAAAAAAGCACCACTGTTTTCTTGCGCAAAAAAAAAGTTTTGGGGTTTTCCGCATTTTTCCGGGTTTAACCCCGAAAAAGTCAATTTCACGCCAAAACGATTCGTTAGAAAAGGGTTAAAATTGTCAGTCTGGTTGGTGAAACCAGTAGCTTTTTATAGTGATTTTGTAAAATTTCCTATTTTTGGTCATCCATTATTAGAAAGTTTGATATTCAATAAAAGGCATGTGTTTCGGGAAAATGCGCAAAATTTCAGAAAAACCCACAAAAAAGGTTTTTGCATTGCAGTGTTTTTTTCCGAAAAATTCGGGTTTGTGCGAACCCTGACCTCACGTGAATCTGCCTTAATTCGTATAAATAAACTACAATTGAAATTATTTATAATTATCCAGGTTGCCAAAAATTAGTCTATTCAGATCTGTCTTTTTGACAAATTTGACAAAAGCACGATTACTCCTCACCACAGAGGTAAATTTTGGCTTGGTTCATCCACACGTAAATTGATTATATATTTTTTTGTATAAAGATAAGATTTATTCGGAAATTACAGAAGTCTAACTACTTGCTTAAGCGTAATTCATTTTCAAACATTGCAATTAACTACTCCACGAGACCTTGTATTTTGTGTCATGATACATTTCCACTTAAAATGTGTGATTACGTCTTGGTCTCGTGCTATCAAGTGGAGACGCAGTACTACCAACCTAAATGGCATTGGTCGCAAAAACGAGTGAAAGGGTAATCTTAATTGAAGGGTTCTGTCCAATTTTTAGAGTTTTAATGTATCTAACATAGAAAAATATAAAGAGAGATAGCAAAGAAATAACTTGGCAGCTCAATTTTCTAATCAGAATACATGCAAAAATATCAGAAATCTTCATTGTCGTTTCCATCATTTGTAGAGGGCGTTCAGTTGAGGAAAAATCAAAACTGTATTCAAGTTAATGCGTTATGGAAAAATGAAACTGGTTTTAATCTGCAAGACTGCAAATAGTATACAGTCAACGATAAACTTTCGAATAACAAGATTTGAAATATAGATAAAAAATAAAACCGGTAAAATATCAGCGTAAATCAGAATGATAAAAGAAAAAAAAATTTAGAACCATCCAGACTCAATCTAAGCACCAATCAAACCATTTTTTCATTCGTTTCAGGAAGGGGCAGCTGAACTGAAAGGTTCACTGGGAAAAGAGTGTATACTCCGTATACTCGGAGATCATTCCTTGATTACAGAAAAATCAATGCAAATTTTTATCTGCGATAGGAGACAAGGACACAGACATTCAAAGGCGTTGACATTTTGCTAATTGGAGAAGTTGTTAAAATGGTTAAATGAATCCAAAGCAGAGACTCGTATTGGTTTTCAGGCTCATTTTTTTGCCCGAGAGCGTATCCAGTTCCAACCAGTGCGTCCGTTTCGGCGCAGCACTGGCAAAATGTCAAGCACGAGTGGTAAAAATTTTGCAACAGCTAAAAATGGACCGAATCAACAAACTCAAACTCTCCGAAATTTTTCCGAGCCTGCAAATAATTTATTCCTTAAGATCTTCCGAACTCAAAGGGCAACAAACTAAACTTGCTTCGCGCAAGTTAAGAGCTAATAATTAACAATTTACGATGCGCAAAGCTTTGACGTCAAAACGCAACGCTGCTTCAATTTTCACGACTCTCTCAACTCTTAATTTATTTTTCCGAGTGCAGATGATATTTTTTCAAATGGCGAAGGTTTCGTCATTCACTTGACAGGCTAAGGTCATCGATGCAATCGGCTCGAAAGTGCAGGGTCGGAAGGAACCGGTGAATTTTCCAAAACGAATAGTGACCTTGAACAATCAGTCCACCTTGCAAATCAATGCACTGGCATTGCCCAATTCCGGTCGACCCTGTCATTGGTCACTTGCTCGCAAGACGAAAGTCAAAATGCAATCTTACGCGTGGTTTGACCCATTTTTAAACCGCAGACGCAGCGTTGCTAAATTGGAGGGACCGGAGTCCGGTTTAGGGCCGGATTTTAGCCGGAAAATTGGGGGTGGCCCGATGGCCGGTTTAGAAAGTAAAGCGCGTGACAATGTACCTCCTTTTCTCCTTGGGTGCCTTTGTCTGCTTTGTTGATATGGGACACATTGCGGTCTTTTTCAGCTTCTGGTTGGTGCACTAAACGAGGGATAATCCAAAGAATGCTACATGCAATCTCAGGTCACTGCTGAGGATCGCATGGACACTTGGATCACATCGAACGTCGTATCACTCGCGAGGGAAAACTCGAATTTTGGGGCTAAACGCGGATATTTTCTCTTCCTCTCTTGCTTACCACCATTTAACAATTTCTGACGTCACATTCTTTACTTCAGCTGAACGAAACCAAGTACGCAGTGGGAGAAATCGGCGCCGACGCTGACATCTGACGGCACAGCTGTCACACAATTCGCTGTTTCCCCGCCCGCGCCTGGCCTAATCATAATAACACTGCTAAAAACACTAAGGTTTATTGATTTTGCTTTGGCATTGCTCTTGCATACTGTGATATTAATTAAACGCCATGGTTTCCTGGCATCAAGAAAACATCAGAGGCCAAATGCTTGAACTGACAATTGTAGAAAAGCGTTGTGAAAGCGGTGAAAAATGCGAAGAGTTTATATCCAAGATTCACAATGACAGGCGGCAGTATGGGTTCCTGTTCGGATTTACTTCTGCAATAATTTGTCTAATGATGTCCTTATACTTGGCCATACCGACTAAATTTACTGACTGCTTCAGTCTACTTTGCGCCTTTTCCTCATTGTCATTTATCGCTCTCACCTCTGGAAAGTTATTGTTCAGAGTGTCTAGTGGTAAATAATGCGACAGTACACATTTAAACCTGTTTTTATTAATATTAATGATCAAATTACAGAAACAGTCACATTTGTTCCTTCGACTGGGATTCAGCATACAATTGAATATAAATGTGGAATGAAGACCTACAACTTCATACCTGCCAATGAGTATACAGGAGTAATCATTAATGAAGATATTGGCTGGGTAGACTTGTCAATTTACTGACAGTTCAGCTTCTTGATTTATTTCTTGTCACAGGACCATGCTTTTTACTTGGCAGTTGTTTTGAAGAACCCAAAGAACAAACAGAAGCTAGTCCCTTTATTTAAGGTGAATATTACATCATTAAAAATTGTTTTCAATTATTAAATTTGTGCGAATTCTAGAACACATCACCTCGGCTTGCGTTTCTTCAAAAAGTTCACAACAAAATATTAGATCTTGTCAACAAAATAAAATAATACTGCTCTCATAAGTTATAAAAAGGGAATTTATTGTGTTTGCGTACACCTTGCTTATAATTAGTCAAAGTACAATGAGGCGTAGAAACCTACAAAAGCAACCTCATGTGATGACCGTTAATGACATGACATAAGCACAGGAATGACATCAAGTAATAATCAATGAGCTATCAAGTGTCTAGTACACGTGTCCACAACCTTAACACTAATTAAGTTACTGTCTTGAAATGCCTGATTGGTATTATGGATTAATGGTTTAATATTAGAATTTTGAGCTTTACGATGTATAGAAAGACAAACAAGTGCAGAGCTGATGGGTTGTGCATCTTGAAATAAATAAGTTAAATCTAGTAATACAAAAATACATCCAAATGTAGGCGTTGGACACCAACGATGTTCTTCCTAATCTTAATTAGCTTAATATACTTTGCCGACATCAGTGTTGTTCTTGAGATTCCCTTTTAAATTGCTCTGCGAGACTTCTTAGCATTTGGAGGTTCCAAGTCGCCTTCGACCATCTTGAGTGCCAACTCGTTGCATTTCCGCTCAAAGAACTTCTTCAGAGTGGTTCCAGCCCTTTTCAAGAATGAATTTTAGATTTAAAATTATATATTGATAGTGTATCACTACTTGTATTCATCGGCATCAGCTTGATTGTACATCTCGCAGTTATCAAAAATCAAGTGAGCGTCGGCAAGGAATTCACTGTTGTTGCGGTAATCCATCTGGTTCAGTTTGTACTTCATTGTTCCCAAATCCATCGGTTTCTTAATGATTGAGTGGTAGTCAGGGGCCTGCGTGGAATTTAATTTGCATTGTATTTAAATAAGTTTACAATCAGGGACGTAAGAGAGCTACCTCTTGCTTTGAAACTGGACGCAAGAAAGGCCATGCCTCGCTGTGCCCCATCAGGTCCTCTAAGACTGCTCTCAAGAGCTGTGCGTTTAATCTGCACTCCTCTTCCGGCAGATCAGTGGCCATCCATCTTGGACGTCTGCGAGAGCGCTGCTCTCTGCCGCTGGCAACCTCATCACCAGCAATGCTGCCATTCCTCGACGTGTCTGAATCTGCCAATAAATCACAGTTGATTATTGGTATCGTTAAAAAGCCTCAGCATTATTTTTATTTCAGACTTGAAAGGCAATGAGGTTTCATTTAAATGCAATTGAGGAGGTGCATGCAAAAATTTACGGACCATGGGGAAGAGATAAGCAAAATAACAGTTTTTCATTTTTTTATAAATAGCCAATTATAAAATTGTTTCAAAGTTCAAAATTTATTTCTTTCAGTCATCACAGTGGGAAATATGTGAAGAATCACTGATAACAGATAAACCTGAGTGAATAGTGCGAGCCCAAATTCCAATTGAAGGATATATTCAGACACGCTTACTTCTAAGAGGTATTGCAACAGAGTCGGCAGTAGCAGCAGAAATGAGACTCTCAACACCAGCCCAAGGGCATGCAAATAATAGTATTATAGTGAAGCACAAATCATGCAACTAGCAGAAGAAAAGATGAGTTTAGATATAACGCGGTTTGTCTTCATGGCTTAGAAGCGCCTAGCCAACTTTCTACGAGTTTTAGTCTGAGGCTGGTCCATACCATCCCAAGAGCTGGATCGAAGTCTCTTGGCTGCTTTGGAAATTTTGTTTGTTGCATCCCTAGCAGATCTTCTCGAGTTGAGGGGCTTTTGTGCGAACACCACTGCACCTTGTCGCTTTTTCCGAGAAGTTGCTGTAAATACATTTAATCAAGTTTTGACTTACACAGATATTGAGAATTACTTACATTTGGTTTTAGTAGCAGCGTCTCTGCAATCCTGACATTTCCAAGTCCCTCGAGGAACACAGCGGAGCTGTGGATTAGCACACTGAGGGTGATATTCTTGACGACAATCCTCGCACTTGACCATGTCTCCTTGCTCGCCACAGGACGCACACTGAGATTCTTCTTCGCCCTCGCTGCACAAATTATCAAGTATAATAATTATTGATGCCGCAAATTAATACATTTTAAGTAATTCTCAGACAATAAACATTTAATTAGTCATTTAGCAAAGTTTCACAAAATTTAAAATTCAACAAACCTCTCAACTTCCATTTCATCCAAATCTTGCTCCTCCTCAGCGTCATCCTCATCTGAATCCAGCACCTCTTCAACCATGTTTCTATACTTTCTGGGTGTCTGGGGCTTTTCTTTTGGCTTGCATGTGGGACAGAACCATTCTCCACTAGGCACAAACTGTAAAACAAGACAGAAATCAGTACAAGACTATAACTAACTGTTTAAAAAGCACCAAAAATAGAATAAAACATATTCATCTTCATAAGTTGCTTTATAAATAAGTAAATTTGAATGTGGTATAATATAACTAGTCAAAGTAAATCTATATAGAAATTGGGGCATGCAAATAACTATTAATTCATAGATTAAAACTAGGTGACGAAATTCACATTAAAATGAACTGAAGGCTTTCCATACCTCCAATTTTCTCTGTGCAAGCTATGGGGTTTTGGATTGCGTTTAATACCGGTGCTACTAGTGGAACAAACACACATTGCGTGGTAAGCTTACCGGCAGAGGTGGTTTGAGGCAATACAAGTGGTGTCCTTTATCGCAACCGTCACACAGGAGCATGTTCTCTCCATCGCCCTTGCGACGGCAAATTCTGCAGCGAGCGTTCAGAGCAGATTTGGACCAAAGGATGCTGTTTTCTGCAAAGGAATGCCACATGCTATAGGAAATGCCACTTTCAAGATTAAACAAGCGTTTTACCAAGAGAAGAGAAATGCAAAAACAACTGCGAGAAACTGGTACTGGCCATCAAGGAAATCTCCCATCTTTCAATTTGAGAAGGCATATCAACCTTAGGTACCTCCTCTTTGGGTTCATCTTCTTCCTCTGCGAGAGAACGAAATATTAAAAACGGGCTACTCATACCACAACGTAAAAATTAATTATTATTTTCAGCTCAGAGGTAGTGACGATAAATGGATAATTATCACAGGAGTTCAATTTAATACCATTTGTTGTAATCATTGCAAAGCTGTTTTGAAGATAACTTTTCATTGTCAATAATACCTTCTTCATCAGTTGCCTTTTTGGCCTGCAATTTTTTCAGCCGTTTCTGTTTCTCCTTTTCGTCCTCCCCGAGTGGTTTCTGCAGGTACTTGGTCTCTACAGCTTGCTCAATTTGCAGGATAGCACTGGCCAGCGCGTGGACTTTTTTCAAGTCATCTCCGCACGTTTCTCCTTCGTTGGCGGCAGATTCCTGGCACACTGAGCCAGATTCAACACTATCTGGAGTTCCAGGTCTACTCCTTTCCTCCATCTTTATTTTGCTAACACGTTCCGATGTAGGTGAGCCCTGAAGTTAAACAAGCGTTTTTCAATCATTGACGCACAGTAATCGCAGAAAATCTTTGCTATTGATAAAATGAATATGCTCAGAGGTAGTGACGAAGTAAAATAATATCATGTAATATCAGATAATACTAAAGTGTTATGCATCATAGCAAATTGGAAAGAAATGTGACAAGCATCAAAAATGAGAAATAACCTTCATTAAATTGTTCTTTCCACCCCAAGAGAGTTTGCTGCAGAGTTGATCATATCCACCATTGATGATACTGTCTCTCCATTTTTCGCGTTCAGACACCTTCAGTGTTCCAAGCCCACCTAAGTGAATCTTTTCTTCCATGTCAATGATCACGTCCCTCAAGGTGGCCTCCATGATTGTGGTCATTGGAGTTCCCTTGGGGAAGTTTAAGTTCGAATCTTCCTTGTTTTTACTTGCGGAACCACCCGCAACGCGAGAGGACTTCCGGGGTGGGTCGACTTCAGCCAGTACAACATCCTGAGGATTAAATGAATGTGAATCTACCCCCATAAAACAGAAAAACAGGAAAACTCACGTCCGGCCTGCCCAGTATGTTAGCAGGACACCTGGCCATCGTCTGCTCAATGCGGTTCCTGTTCAACAGAAGTGACTGCCTCAATTCAATTTCTCTGATGCCTCTGAGGTTGAGACTCTTGACAAGAGCGTCCAGCTCATTAGGACGGTTGTAGTAGCTCCATTTAATTCGCGGCAAAACAGTGGAGTGCACCGGACACGAGTCCTGCTCGCTGGTGCACTTGAACGTCTTGCTTGGCTCGATAACATCATCCTGAATTAACCAAAAATAGTTAGTAATTTCATTTATTCCAGTAATGTAAATATCTTCAAACTAATAATTCTTAACCTTTCTTACTTACATTGTCGTTTAAGATACTGCCTTCTTCACTACAATACAGCTACTCACAATTTACTGCGTGAGTACAAGTTAAGCAATTCTCAGTAGCATGAATTGCGTTGAATTTTAAAATTGAGCCGAAGGCAAACAAAATATTGAAATGCGTTTCACAAGATACCAAATAAAAATAAATATTTCCAAATGCTGAAGTTAACAAGCACATAATATGATGCAACAACGAGAGGTAGGAAATAAATAGGATATTGCTTTAAAAGCCTTCCAACAAACAAGATATTCCTCGTAAATTGAGAAAGCAAACGACGGAATTAAACAAACAATACCTCTTCATCCTCTGGCTTCTTGTGCTTTTTGTTTTTCCCTGCAGGGTGCGGTGATCGTTCATTCTCCTTGTCGCTAGACCCACAGTTGATTTCCTCTTTATGGGTATGTTGTTTAAGTTCATACAAGTGTCGGACGTATTTCAGAGAATCCTCACAGAGCGGAATTTTTGGGCTAGGGGTCGCTTGCTCCAAGCAAGATCCAATCTGGCAATGGGTAGGTGAGCTTAATCGAACAATAGCGTACCAACAAACATACGTTTTCAACATCATTCTCTATGAATAGACCATTAAGTGACTGGAAAAGCCAGTAGCGGCGGTGAGCCCTGTCAGTTCCAAGGTTCACAGCTGACACGCCCCACTGCAAGGACTGGACAACTTCCAACATCTTTTGTTCCTTGGCTTGGAATTCTGCATGTTTTCTGCTGTTTTCTTTCTCCCTTTTCACCTTCTCTGCTTCTAGTTTCTCTTGATCTACAGGTGCGACATCTCCCTCCTTTAGTTTCTGCTTGTCCGCTCGGTTCCTATGTCCACTCAGATTAGTTAATGTTCTATGTTCACAAAGTTTTAAGTCTCACTTAATTGCCTCTTCCATTTCACGCTTCTTCTCTGCAAGTTGAACTGTTCGCAAATCATTTTTAGCTTGCTTCAGCTTTTCATTTCTTTCGTTGATAGTCTCGCGGATGCTTCCAAACTGTAGCACTTGATGCATCAGACAGGTCAAAACTTTCAGCTTTTCCCCAATTGACAGATCAATGACAGATTTTTTGGTCAGAGCTTTCAAAATCTGAGGTTCATTCACTCGGAATGATAGACCTGGGTCGTCACATATCAAATAACCCCTGGAAATTAATACTAAAACAACCAATCCTTGCAGATGAAAGTAAAAACTACCTCCAACTGGTGTAGCTTTCAATTGCTCGGCTTCCAGACCCTAATAAATGCAGTCTGAGGATTTCGGTGAGGGTTGATTGGTCAAGATTTAGCTTTGTGATGGGGCACCCTTGGAATGTTTGACTCCAATTCGCAGCAACAACTGCCAATTTTGCTGCTTCTTCTGAGTTCAAGCAGTTTCCAGTGTCAACTAAATCCACCCGCAAGATAGTTAAAGCATTTTCAAAGCAAATGCTAGTTACCGATCGCATCGGCCTCGGCAGCTTGCACTTCCTCCTCCTCATCCTCCTGCATAGTGAAAATGGCATTTAACAAGAGATGCAACAATTCACTGAGTGGACCAGCGATCTCTTGCTCAACCAACGCCCTTTCAAGCACCTCAAAGCTCATGCCCTGAGGGAAGAAATCTTTTACCCGGAGCTCCTCCTTGAATCCATGCAAGAACTCAAGGATAGCCATGAATTCGCCAAACAAGCTGTTTGGAATGCGACACTGCACTGCACAGGGTTCAGGCATCTCCTACAATTCAGAAAGTATTATTGGATGAATAGGACTTGTGCTTCCACACAAACCTTAAGATCTTCGCACATGAGATCATCTTTGGGTTTATTCCACTCTTTGTAAAATTCATCAAGTTGCCTTTTTTCTTCCCTGGCCTTTTCTCTAGCTTTGCTTCGCTCTTCCTTTTTGGTCTGTTTTTCTTGTTCCTTCTCACGCTTCGCATCCTCAATCAACCTATTTTTTTAAATGAATCGTTAGATCTTGTACATATTGATCAAGCAGCAACTTCAAAAATAATTTATCAAAGTATCAAATTATAGAGCCAATATTTGCAGGTGCTTCTTACTTCTGTTTCATTTGTTCAGCAGTAAGTTTTTTGACGCCCTCCTTTTTGCCACTTCCCTTGGGCCGACCAACTGGCTTTGCAGATTTTGATGGGGAATTTCCATTTTTCAGAGGGGATCGCCCTTCTGATAATTTCCTCTTCATCTCCTCCGCTCCTTCCTTGGCAAGGCGTCTCTTTTCCTTTCTCTTTTCAGCTCTAACCCTCTTTTCCCTTTCTTCAGGGGTTAAGTCCTCATCAGCTATGAGTTTGGACAGTCTCTTTGGTTTGGGAAATTCAGGTAATGGTCCAGCAAAGTAATCAGAGAAGTTTGCAGTATCAAGATCATATTTCGCGACTGCTGCTTCCTGCGAGGATATTAAAGACGCGGGTTTTAGTTTAGATAATTATTAAATGTGACTACTTTTAAGTGAGAGTATTTATGCATGAATTTTCAAAAATAATCTCTTGGAGAGAAAATAAACCTTCACCTTCACTCGTATCGTTCGAGATCCACTCTCAGTGTTTTGCTTCAGGAACAGCTTGTTTTTCTCTCTTGTGAACAAGCTTTTAGGTCGCTTCAATTCAGTTGCAGACACTATTTTCCTTGGCCAAACCTTTGGTGCTGTAATTTCATACCGATAGAGAGCGGCATCGGGAAGGTTTCCAACAATTTTGGATGCACTGTAAAACCACTTAATGAATTTGTGTTTCTATTTAACACAAGCTTCGCTCAACCTCTTATCAGGAGACTTTGAAGGCGAGGTTCTATCAGGTGGAATGACCTTGAGTATCGTGCATGGAACACTGTAACAAAAATTGCTTATTTCTCCTAGTGCTAAAAAAAGCATGGGAGTGTCTTTACCTATCACTTCCCGTGTTCACTTCAAGGTTTTCGCCAACAAAGTACCTGTCCTTGACAAATGCAAAAATATCTTCAGTCATGTCTATGAAACTAGAACGATGGGTCATTTTGGCTAGCAGGAGCACAGGCTTGTGAAGCTAAAATAGGAATTTTTTAAATATTAGAGCTAATTGTTTTGATGCGCTTGTTACCTCTTTCCCAAAGCCTTTTATTGACTGCAATGCAGCCTGCTCAGATTGCTGTGCTTCTCCAAATGTTAAATTGGGCTTGCCGGTTAGGGAGCACGACCATACAAGCGAATTGCATAGGATGGTTCTCTCGTAGAATTTCCTGAAAAATAATTATTGTAATTAGTTAATTAAATCAAATTTAAACTATCAAGTAAATTTTTGTTTTTTAGTTTAATGTTGGTAGGTGTGAGGTAAATTTTGGTACATATTAAGCATATATTAAGTAAAAAAAAGTTTAAAAAATTCAAAATTAAATACACTGCAAAGAGAATTGCATTTAATTATTTCTATAGCGGCGGACATTTCGCACCGCTAACATGCTACCGCTCCGAGGTCCCATCTTGGAAATCGAAACCACGCGCATACCAATTATACAATCCAATTTTGCCCTAGATTACGATTTAGCGAGAATGCACCGACATGAAAATGAAAAATGGTGTGTAGCGAGTGAGTAAATAGGTGTTCAAGATTGCCATTTCATGAAAACTCACTCATAATCCCTGAAGACTTCTCCAGTAAGTTGACAATGGAAAACATCTTCGTCGGGTCTCAAATCTTTCGGAGGTTTGATGCGCTCAAATGGCTTTTTACGTAAAAGTGGCATGTTGACGTTTTGGAGGGAATCCTATTTTCACGCGCTAAACCATGAAATCAGCGTAAATGATGGACCAGTGAGGATTTCGAGGTCGACCGTGTAGCACGCTCAAATTCTAGAAGTCAAATTTACGTCGGTCACAAGAATTCGCGTGATAAAAAGAAGCAGCACAATTGAGACCGGTGCATGGACCTTGCCGCTCTCACGTCCGAGTTCTCGTTGGATTTCACTTCTCCTAGCCCTTCCAGCAGCACACTCACAATTGAAACATGGCGAAAGAAATTGTATCACTGGTTTTAGGAGTAATTTGGTAAAATTATTGAACGGGTTAAAATGTTAAAGACAAATTTTGGAGAAGCACGGAAGAACGCGACATCCGTAATCTTGCTCCTTCGTAAGTTCGTATATTCGCAAAGTTAATAGCGGGGGACCAACGCTACCAACTGAAGAGCAGGTGATTGAAAATGTCTTATGGCCTGGAAACCTCGAATTTCATCTTCTACCGTAGCTTTTTGAATAATTTTTCAAATAAATTCCTTAGACCAATTTCCTTAAAAATTATTTTTTTTAATTTTTTTGTTCCGATGAACAACAACTTCAAAATAATTTTGATGGGGTTGGTATTGATTACAGCACGCGGGAACAATGTTTCAAGCGCGAATATTTGACACTGTGCCAGCTGACTTAGCCTCACGATGTTTTTGTGTTGAGGTTGAAGGCGTGATGGTGATGCGTTAAGCTGCACGCACAAGTGCACAGTCAGGTATAATATTTTAAGAAAAATCTGTCAACAAAGACAGTTTTATTCATGGATCGATTTGAATTGAGTGTTACAATAATTTTAAAGAGGAATGATACTGGAAAAGCCTGGAAAATGCTTGTTGCCAATGCATAAAATCATCCCTTAGGATTCAGTTAAAGCCTAAATTGACCTAAGGAGCGCTGTAATTTTTTGAGAAAATTGGCTAGAAAGTTACCGTGCTTTTCAAATGGCAATGGCTGTCTCCTTACTTGAAATCCGATTTAATTTCAAAGCCAATAGTTTCCCCAATAAGTGGCATACACCGTTGAACAGATCTCGACGAGAGGAATCGCAATATGCCAAGAAAATATGTTCGAGCACTGTAAATTTTTGAGAAAATTGGCAAAATTTGAATTTTTATTGTAGGAAGGTCATTTTTTATTATTGCAAATTGTTGAACAAATTGTTTATCGGTCAATTGTTTAAGGCATCCAACAATTTAAATATTTTTCAATTGTTGCCCAGTATCATTCCACTTTAAGGTTTAATGTGTGGCTGATCAATGCAATCTCAATCTCGAAAATTCTAAAAATTTAAAAATAATAATACATACCCTATTATATTGTGTAATGTTTATTCTCAGATTTTTTGTCCACCTAAGTAGAAATCAAAATTCAGTGTGATGCATTGCACACATGAGCTAAAAAATTTAAGTTTCGTTGGGTACATTTAAAAGCTTATCAATAAGTTGAATTTGCATTTACATAGTCTAACTCGTAACTCGTGTGAATATATTTTTGTTCCTCAATTTTTGCTAGTTACGTTTGATGACTACAAAATTTTCTATAATTTAATTGTAAAATCTCATTTCTGTTTTTCATTACTCCATTAATTTGTATTAAAGTTATTAAGAACATCATTGAATGGAGAAATATTAAGTGATTAATAAAATTAATTAATAAAAGGAGATAAATTACCTATCTTATTGATCGTGTTATTTATTTATCTTTTTTCCATTAGATAAAACTGCATTTAGTGCCGAATGAGAGGAAGGACAAAAGCCTTATCTTAAAAGGCTAATCAAAAATAACTTGGACGTCGTAGTTCAAGATGTCTGAAACCCTTGAAGAGCGCCAGGAAAATGAGATTGAAGCACTAAAGGTATAATAAACCTGGGTTACTTTGTTTGCTCATTAAAATTTATTGATTTTGTCAATAACCCACGTAATTTCATCAAATATAGGCAATATTTGCACCGTCTGAGTTTATAGACTTAAGGGAAAAGGATGTCGGCCGCAAAAATCGTCGTCCACCAGACATAGTCTTGACTGTAACCCCTCAGCAGGGGAGCAGTGGTCCTGCAGAAGTATACGCCAAAATTGATCTTCATGTTAAGTGCAACAGTCGATATCCAGAACAGTAATAATATTTTTAAGCTATTTTAATTGACCAGTTAAAAATTAATATAATTTGTAGTGTGCCAAAAATACTATTGGAAAATAGTAAAGGACTTTCAACCCAACAAGTCAAGGAGCTGTCGGAAAATCTTGATTCGCTTGCCAACGACTTGGTTGGAGAAGTTATGATCTTCGAACTTACTCAGTTCGTCAGGGTATATTTCTTATAATTTATCAAAGACATAATTATTGCTATCTTGATTTTCATTTGCCATAGAAATTTTTGTTAGAGCATAACAAGCCTCGATATCAATCCTTCTACGATGAAATGCAAGCCCGTCAAGCACAACAGGAAAAGCAGAAGCAGCTGTTAAGGCAGCAAGAGCAGGATAGAGAGGTGCGTTTAGTTTATAGTCATTTAAAAGAAAAAATATGAATATAACTCTATAATAGCGCCAAAATCTGAAAGAACACATACTAAGAAAGCAACAAGCTCTTAAAGAGGAAGTTCGGCAAAGGAAAGAAGTTTTGCATGAAAAGGAAGTTTTAAATAATAATGATGCAGTTCCAATTCAGCAAACCAGACGTCAGCGGTAAGACGATTTTTTTAATTTGTGTTTGGTGATTTGTTTTATAAAAATATACCTAAATTTTTTCAGTGCTCAAAGCTCGTCAAGCAGTACTGACCGATTGACTTGCAATCACAGAGGAACAAAATTGGTCCAGTTCTCTGAGCAGCAAATTCAAATCGGGCACTGCTTAGGTATGTAATGGCTTTTAAAATCTATTATTTTGTACTACATCTTCACTGAAGGTCACAGCAGTAGAGGCAAAGTTGTCTATGCTGGTCAGGATATCAATTCCGGAGAGCTTGTCATTGTCTCGCAATGGAGAATGAAATGTACTGGCTTAAAAAGAAAAGATTCTCAGGATGAAATAAGCCCAGAGTTAGCAAATATATCTAAACAGGTATTTTTGGGATGAATGTTTTAAAATCCAGCTGTTGTCAACCTATTTTCCAATACAGGTTTCTGCAATGGATCAGGAATCACATATGCTGCAAAAACTGAGCCACCCAGGCATCATAAGATACCGTGGTTTCACTAGTGAACAAAGGAGCGATCATATATTGATATCAACTCTTCAGGTAAATATAAATTACTACTTATTTATAGAGGTCTGGGCAGCGAGATTTAAGGCGGCAGCTGGCGGGACCAGCTTAGCTGAATTTTTTGCCTGGCGTAGGCGGCTGGCGCGGCTAACAATATTTTAAACGTGAAGTTTGAACGTGCGTAGCGGCTCAAAGGGCCGCAAGACATTTTTCTCTTGTACTTTATGCTTTATAATTATTGAATCTTTTTTACCAGCGGCTGGCGGCTGCCCATGTGACCCAAAATTTGCCAGCTGGCGCGGCGCAGCGTGGCTTTAACCTCTACTTAGACCTCTACTTATTTATAATTTGCGTTGTTTTCTCGATCAGCTAGTTTTTGTTTTTCAAGTACACAAGTAATAACTTAAATTGAGCCGTAAATTTACTTAACAAAATAAGTGTCAATTTTATTTACTAATCTTATTAGATAGTAAACAAGTTTTTAGTGGAGCTCTATCATGGAATCATTTTCAGGACTTTGCTGATGGCATCAATTTAGCATTTTTCCTTCAAGAGTCAATATCAGTTGGGCTGGATTTGCTGCACCACATTGCAAAACACACTCTTGAGTCCTTATCATTCCTACATAGAAATAACATCGTGCACAGAGACCTGCGCCACTCTAGCGTGTACCTTTTGCAGAATGGTAACCATCTGACTTAGTTTGACAGACATTTGAAGAAATTTGAATTTGAAATTTCGAAGGTGGTATCGTGATTACAAACTACAGCTTGGACAGCAAACTTGGTGAGCTAGTGCAGGGCAAGGAGAGAGTGGACTGTGGGCTTCCTCTTCCAATGGGAAGAGGGGCCAAAAAGGCTGACGTCTTCCGATATGGTTGCTTGTTGCTCTCACTTTTCCAAGGATCTCCTGTAAATACTTTACTACCATCTCCACCATCTTCCGTCCCCAAAGAGTTCCGTGACTTCCTATTAAGGTACAAATCCAAAATATCTGTAATATGAAAAAACTGTGTTTTTTCATATATTTTTCAGATGTCTAGATCGCAATGAACAAGATAGGTGGAGCACCGACAAACTTCTGAGTCATCCGTTCGTAAATTCAAGCATTGATAGGCAGCTGAGCCCAAAGAAGCAAACAAAGATCAGTGAAAGCGACGTGAGGATCATTTTTTAATTTTAGTGCAGAGTTTTTACATTTTAAAATTTAGGATGAGCTCTCTGATGAGGCTGCAAATGACACAAAGATTGACCTTCCTGACGTGAGCAAAGGCTCCTCTCGTGTCTACTCAGAATTTGAAGTCTTGAAGTGGCTGGGCAAAGGTGCGTTTGGCGACGTCCTTAAAGTTCGCAACAAACTCGACGCAAGAGTTTATGCACTGAAAAGAATCAAGCTGAACCCAAGAAATAAAACTTTGATCAAGCGGATCACAAGAGAGTGCAAACTGCTTTCACGGCTGAACCATGAAAACGTTGTTAGATATTACAATTCGTGGATAGAGAGTGCCAATTTGACTCACGCAGATGAGCCTGAAAGATCTGTAACAAGTGACACCATTGATACTGGTATTACTAGTTCAGGTATAGAAAATTTGGATTCTAAAAACTGTTTGAAACTAATTCAATTTAATTAACAGAAAATATAGAAAAATCTATCCTGGGCAACTCTCACGTTGAATGGAGTGTTTCTTATGAAGCTCGTCCAGCGTTCAAAAACTATGATTCCGAGTCATCAAGCTCCGAAGATGAAGAGGACGCTGGCCCATGGGCAGCTATTTTGTAAGTTTTAGTCAAATTTTATTTCATTTTTAACCATTTAACCAAAAGCCCTCCAGAGCAATCCAGCAGTATTGTATTTGAAGGAGATGAACAGGCTGAGGAGTCCGAGGATGACGTAGATCATGTCGTAAGCGGGAAAAAAAGCGACAATGAACCAAAAGAAATCCAGTTCTTGTATATTCAAATGGAATTTTGCGAGAAAAGCACTCTGAGGTATTCCAATCATAATTAAATTCTACTTAAAAATATATAATCTCGGAAATTTCAGGATTGCAATAGACAGCGGAGAACTTTGCTCAGATGAGCCTCGTGTTTGGCGATTATTTAGAGAAATGGTTGAAGGCCTGGCCCACATTCACCAACAAGGAATGATTCACCGGGACTTGAAACCTGTGAATGTTTTCTTAGACATTCAGGACCACGTGAAAATTGGAGATTTTGGCCTTGCTACTGCAAAATCGTCGGCACCAATAAACAAAGAACATCTTTCTCTTGTTAGCTCAGACAAGATAAGCTCAAAAGACTTCCGCGAAGATGGTGGTGCGCTGACAGGACATGTAGGAACTGCCCTCTATGCAGCACCTGAGCTGAATGTCAATGCTGGACAAGCTGCCTCCTACAATCAGGTAATTTACCATATTTTCCTTAATTTTTTACTATTTTCATATTTCCGAATTGAGAGTAAAGTAGCACTATCTTAAATGATAGCTCTAGTTCATAAAATTGAAACATTCCTTTAAAATTATTTCAGAAAGTGGACATCTACAGTTTAGGCATAATATTTTTCGAAATGTGTCACGCTCCCCTTGAAACAACAATGGAAAGGGTGAAGGTTCTTCTCGCCCTGCGCAGCGCTGACATTATTTTACCCTCTGACTTCACGCAAGAGGAGCATCCTCAACAAACTCACGTACTGAAGTGGCTTCTTTTGCACGATCCTGATAAACGTCCTACAGCGCAAGAGCTGCTGAAAGCGGAATGCCTGCTTCCTCTGCAACACGAAGATGTTGCTTTGCAGGAGATCCTTACAAATGCTTTTGAAAATACCCAGAGCAAAATTTACAAGCACTTGGTCAGCTCATTCATCAGTCAGGTGATTTAATATATATATATATCAAATTTTTTACCATATTCATGGAGGAAAATCAAATATTCTGAGATTAATCAGTGAATAATTCAATTTAGGAAGTGCCACAAGCTGAAGACTTGACGTTTGACATAGGTATGAGCAAAAGCCTGCTAGTGCCCAGAGCCATGAGTGCAGTTCGTGTAGCAATTGAGAAAATATTTCTCAAACATGGAGCTATCCGACTTGCTTCTCCATTGCTGATACCAAAAAGCAGTGCATCAGTGAAAGTGAAAGAAACTAATACGACTGTCACGCTGATGACCCACTCTGGCTCTGTGGTGACCCTGCCTCATGATCTTAGGGTCCCATTTGCTCGGTTCATCGCTTGGAGCAACATTACGACTTCCTTAAAAAGGTTCTCCATTGAGAAGGTGTACCGAGAGAGAAGAGTGTTTGGAGTCCATCCAAGGGAGCTGTATGAATGTGCATTTGATATTGTTTCACCTAATCTAGGTAAGCATCGTGTTTTGAAATGGTTTTATTTAGGATTATAATCAATATTTGTTGATTTTTGAAGGACTGCAAGTGGGTGAGGCAGAGTTGCTCTCCGTGCTATCTGAAATTGTGTGTGAATTCAACGATGCTATCCAAGGTGCTGTATTAAGACTGAACCACACATCATTGATCAAGGCTATTTTGCTGAATAGTGGAATCGATGAAGAGAAACATGAAGAGTATATCAATTTGATTCAGGATTTCAAGGTATTGTAGGATTTAAAATTTTAATCTTGGTATATATAATCATTTAATTAAGATTAAAAGTAATTTAAGGTTACGAATTTCATAAAGAGTAACGCTCTTGGTTTTCAACAGCAACGTGCGCAAATGCAGCATTCCTCTTCGCTCTGTTTCTCATGCAATGCAATATTTAAGAATAAAACATTATATTAAAAATCATTATATAAACAGAAATTGAGAATTTTAAATTCGATCACACTGCCATTCATGCTTTGAGTTTTTTCTCCTTTTAAATAATCAGATTAACTTTAAATGTGAATCTGTTGATAAATAAAATTAATCTTTACCATTTACTTTAACTAGGACTCGAACAAACCCAAAAATTTACTGGAAACACTATCTCATCACTCCTTGGAAAATTTAACTTCTATGCTGAAGATGGAGGCTCCATTGAGTCAGATGCATAATTTAAAGGCTCTCGCGAAAGGAAGAGGTGTAACGGCTAATTTAGCTAAGGAGGGACTCAAATATTTAGAGTCTGTAATCAACACTGCAGAGCTTCTTGGTGTAAAGGTATAAGAAAATTTGACTAACAAAATGGAACTTAATAATTATTCTTTCTATTGTGTTTCAGTGTCCAATGGTAGTGTCTCCTGGTCTGGTTCTCGATCCAACGCGCTTCAGTGGCTTTGTCTGCCAACTCACGTGCCTAAATCCTTCTAAACATCACGGAAGGCAGAAAGACGTCATTGCGGTCGGAGGAAATTATTCTCATCTCCTTGCAAGTTACAGGTGATTGTTAAATGTTTGATTTTTTTTATTTGTTTACGCTGATATAAAACTTGTGGATTTTGTGGTGCTACTGGCCAGCTACACATCATTAGCCTTTTATACACTGCAAGTGGTTCGTAAATTATTTATTTTTGCTTTTTCTTTTTTTATCTTAAGCTCTTTTCCTGAATAGGTCACTCTCATTACTTTTTATTTATTGGTTGGAGGGAAATGCATAGATAGTTCAAATTGCAGCCTCATATTTTTTTTTAATTTGCAGTATTTCTGTTTATTAAGCTTTTAAATGCTGGTTTCTAAAAGATTAAAAATGGTTAGAAATTATGCACTTTTGACATTCATTTTTTCACCAAAGCCAAAACTTATGTTTATATATCAGAGAAGTCTTGGAGAATGCTCATTCAAAGCGAATGGTTGCCATGGGAGCGTGTGGAATATCAGTTTCGCTAGAAAGATTGGCGTCTATTGTGCAGCAAGAACGCTCTGATCCTTCCATTTTGAGCCATGCTAACACGGTAATTAGCTCGCTTGACAGCAAAGTTTTACTGAAAGAGGCGCCAAAACTTGCCAGAGAACTATGGTCTGCTGGTGTTAAAGCCCATTTCGTCCAACATGTTCAGGTATCGTGCATCTCTCTTATTTATAGGCCTATATTATTTAACTTTGCCTTTAAAGGATGTCGATGACGCAGAAGCATTGGTAAAGGAACTGGGTGCTTCTCATTTAATCATGCTCAAAGACTCTGAACCACATTCTGTGCGAATTAGAACTTGGGAAAAGGATAGGTAAAATTTATTTAAAACTGCGATACTTTTTGTTCCTACCGATTAGTACTCTGTAGGTTTCAAGAGAAGAAAGTTGACCTCGTGAATGTACCCTCTTGGATCACTCGCAAATTTTCCACAAGTGATGAGGTGTCTGAACCAAACCCGACCAACGCGTCTGCCAACTCTGGCGTCAATGCTGGTTTCAATTTTCATTTCGTCACCACGGAGAAAATGGCATACAACACCCGGCGTCGTTTTGAAAATCTGGTATTATCACAATTGCTATTTCATTGACTTCTTTATATTAATTGAGCTTTAGATGGCTGGACACTTGGCAAACTTAATGAAGCTGTTGAGTCAGAAATGTGTTCTTGAGGTTGTCGCAATCAGTGTTGAGGGAAACATTGTCAAGTCTCTGGCTGCAAATCTGGATCTCAATGGTGGAGAGGATCAGTTCAACTCCAGTATATCATCTGTCGTGGAGAAGTAATTTTAAATATGACAATTTGACATAAAATCTAAAATCGTCCTCTGTAGGTTTGGAAAACATCGCAAATACATGGCAGAAGTGTGTGACAAACTTTACGAGCTCAGGTTTGAAAAGAAACATTTCGGAATTGTCCTTTTTAGTCTTGCTGACAACGTATACAGGACTCTTTTTTAATGACTATATAAAGGTTGGTTTCCATGCAGCTTTTGGGAAATATTTTTCTATGAGCGATGAGGTTAAAAGTATTTTTAATCTATGAATGGAAATAAATGCATGATCAAATTATATCTAAAGGTTTTTATTATTTAAAAATTTATTTATTAAATTATGAACTTTCTGCAAGAAAAAATAGTAATACAATTTTGAGACTTTATACACAATAGTTTTGGTGTAGAAGTCAAGTTACAATTTTGAGACATTGTTTATTTTGTTCTGTCGATATTTTATTTCTCTGATTGGCGGGCAATGAGTCGACTAAGCGCAGTTTTTCTGCCACGATTCGTCTCGTCACTTGACCTGAACTGATTGTGAGCTTAACTTAGCCTTTGCCGAGCATTTTTTTTGTAGAAAAAAATAACAGATCTCCTCAGCAACTTAATTCCATTATTTTCAAATATGACTCAGATGTTTCGTAATTCTTTTCAAAGTATTTGAAACTGGGGAAAAACAAATTCTTGTAATTTCAATCTATCAAAAGTAGAGATTTATTCACTAGAGATTTTATTGTACAATGCACTTAGCTGTGAAAGAAAGCCTTCATTTGGTTTCGCACAAGTTCTGCAGCTTCTCACTAGCTGCAGAGCATCACTTGGAGTCATTCTTCTGTTGGCAATCAAGTATCCCATGACTACAGTTGGAGCACGAGAAACCCCAGCGTTGCAATGCACAAAAACTACTCCATTTTTCGCATTCACTGCACTCTCGATAAATGCATTAGCGCTTAAAATTTTGTCTTCAATGCGCGCTTCAGGAAGGTCCAGCAAGTCCACAAAACAGTGCTTGATGTCGTCCTTTGGCAGTACGATGCCAGGAACACCAACCGTAAGGACATGAGTCACTCTCAGAGCTTCTAACATATTTTTATCCGACACTACATCTTGCGATCCAACCAAAAGCTGGGGAAGTACAAAGCCAACCTGGCAATAAAATCAGTTGAGCTAGATATTTCAGTGCATGCTGAAAAAATACCTGAAGGTCTGGCTTTGTGTCAACGACAAAACCAGGTGCAGATGATTCTTGTTGCGTGGCTTCTCGAGTTCCGTCTTGGTTGCATTTTTCAACAAAAACCCTTCCATCACTGCAAGTCACCTTTGTTTCCGTCACTCTCAACTTTTTCCTCCTCTCTTGCAGTAATATCTTTGAGGAAAAAATTATTATTATGAACTATTTTGAAATTTTGTCACTAAATTACCTCCATTCTCTTGTTTAAAAATGAAGTCCTCAGGATTATACTCAACGTTGAGGAGATACAAGCCGTGAGGAGGGACAAGGAATATTTTAGAGCTCCAGCTGTCTTTGCCAGGCTCGTCAATCATGCGTTGCACATCTTCAATAGATATTCTTCCCTGGCCAACCGTGATGAGAGTGGATAGAAACCGTCGAACCTAAATCATTCATAAAGAGTTAAAGCTCTCAAGAGCAGCCTAAAAACTTACTTGCTTGTACAGGAACGATTTACCGTGGCAAAACAACTCCCAGTAATTCCAGTTTTCCACAACAGGGTCGAAAAATGAACTAATGAATGGTGTTCCAGGCCGAACTTCCAATTTATAAACAGATCTTACTGTATTTTTATCTATATTATCCTGAGATGTGGGTTTGGACATAAAAGTAGCAAAGTCGTGGTCTCCAATTAGGATCTCAGCTGCTTTTTGCACTTTTTCATAGTCAAATATGGAATTGCTGCAAATGAAAATTGTACAGTAAAGTTGCTATATATGCGGTTGAAATCAGATCAATGCAGTACTCACAAGACAAAGTAGCATCGATTATTTTCAACAATAGGTGTTGGGTGGAAGTGCTTGCCATATATCTTTGGATCCAAGCATTGCGCCTCTGGTTTGATCACAGCGAAACGATAAAGGTAGGTCCGTGACTGGGCACTGTGTCTCGCATGGAATTCCTCAGGCACGATGCGGACATTACTCACACTGTGATAATATTTTTTAGCTTCATTTTTGCTAACGTGTTGAGTTTGGTTTGTATTTCCTCACCGAATATCGCATTGGTTTTTAAGGAAATATCTATTCACTTCATTTGCAATACTATAGCAAGACTGTCTTTGAGTTTCAGATGGTTCTTTCACTCTAAAGTGAGCACTTGAGTTAATGGCATGGACCCCAGCGTCAGTCCTGAAAATTATAAAAATTGAAATTGCAATCCAGATTTTTTTACTTGATTTATTCCATTTTTAGTAAACTACTGCTCGGCACACATGTGGGCAATTAGCTCACTCTGCAGAGCGGATAACATGGGGCCTGGGGCCCGAGTGGCCGCCGAGGAGCTTTGGGTCCTTTCTGGCAAATTTTTTTCCTTCCACCACCAAAAATTTGTCCCTCAAGCCGCTGGAAAGGTGCGTAAACCAGCAAGTTTAGTGGCGCCTTAAATAGGTTGAGCTATTTCGAGTCACTTAATAAACCGCACCTTTTGTCATTTATGACATTAAGTCATGAAACAGCCAAAAGACCCCCAAAATGCTCAAATATGTCCCATTGCTTTTCATTCCTGAGAAACTGTATTTTAATAAATGAAAAATCAGAGTATATAAGTTCTCAGCCTGTCCACTCAACTTTTTTTTTTTTTTGCTTAATTGGATCTTCTAAAGAGACACAGAAATATTACCTGCTAGAAATATAAACAACTGGTTGGGAAGGAAACAATCTGGCCAGTGCAAGTTCAAGAAGACCGGCCACAGAATTAGAATCGAAGCAGTGACTTATTTCTTGCACATTTTTAGAGACTCCTCTGCAAAGATATAGATAGAAACAAATAAAAACACGAATTAAAATTTGATGGTGAAGAAACCAAAAACAAACCTCAAGTTAGTCCCAATATAGGCCAAGTTAAAAAAATATTTTACCATAACTTATAGCAAACTATATGTCCAATTAATTGGATTATTTACGCAGAGGTAAAAGGTAAAGACTGTAAAGAGGCAACCTGGAAGCAGCTGCAGGAGCACATGTTCCAGTGGGCGTGGCAATATTTATCTTCACTTCTTCATTATCATAGGTATTTTGTTCTCGAACCCCGGGAAGCCGATTTGACGCGGATTGTCCAAATTATAATTATTGTAATATCAACAAAAGAATCACTAGGCGGCAACCTGTTGGCTACCCTTGTGCCAAAAATGCACTGATGATCATAGTGACTGATCGCATGCCTGAACTTTTATGTTATTATTTTTATGGCCGCACTCGCGCAAAAAATATATTATTTAGATTATTTAGTTTGCAACCATATCAGTTTTTACTTTTAGATCACCACTGAAGGCAACAATGTTTTAAAGAGGACCAATTAGTACTTTTTTGAAAATAGATTTATTTGTTTCTAATTAATATTACAGTAAATTTAGGAGAAACAACGTTTTTATTTTAGATTTTTTGTCTTAATGCAGTGTTAATATTTTTCACATACACACACACACATCCCTAAAACAACATGAAAAAGACAATTATGTTGTGATTATTGTATTTTTCTTCTATTTTCACAAGTTATTTCCATGACCAACGTTGCACAGGCCGATTAAATAACCACTGAGTGATTCGCAACATGCGTGTTTTCTGCTGTAATAATCATTATTCTAATGAGATTCAAGAAGTAACAAATTTTTTTCCGTATACTTCAAAACACCCAAAACAACGTAAAAAAATCTGTATCGTATCAATTTAATTATGTTAATTATACACCCGTGGACTAAATCTTGTTTTTTTCGTTTCGTACCCTCATAGCCATTCACTTTCTTCCACGTGTGTGTTTGAAATTCGGTGATTTTAAGTTTCCTCTATCTTTGCGAGTCCACATACACGTAATAGGTGGAAACTTTTCTCCATCCATGACACTGTCAGCAACTTGTTTTTCTACAAAATGAATATTTTTAAGAATTGGTTTAGGGTTAGCAGTTGCGTGGGAGGCGATGTGTCATGTTGTGACACTGCTAGACACGACACCTACACGACACGTGTGCAAGTGTGAGGGTTTGGTTTCTCCCTCAGCTGCTAGACGTTGAGGCAGGTCAGGCTGACAATGAGAAGCGGCAAGGTCAATCAGAGATATTCCCATATTGTTTTCTTTTAAAGATGGAATTTGTTTTAAAATAATATTACGATGAATTTTGGTGAAAATATTGTTTTTAAGTTTTTTTTTGTCTCAATATGCAGTGATAATATTTTTCATTTAGCATGACAAAGGTAATCTTGTTGACATTTATTTGTAATCATTGTTTTCTTCTATTTTTGCGGTATTTTTACATGACACGCGTGTAAGTGTAAAGGGCCGATTGCTCCCTCAGCTAATTGGCTGGCGCCATGTTGGGGCAGGTCAGGCCGAGGAGCATTAATGACAATAAGGGATATTTTAACTGTTATTTCTTTCAAAGATTGAATTATCTATTTGCTTTATACAAGGTAAAGTATAAACTACTGCATGAGGCCTACGAGGCGTACAGAACGGGTGTGTTACTTTAATTTTTCCTCGTAGAATTTTCATTACAATTAGCTGACTCATCCTTCTCAGATATCTTCTGGATCCTCGGCATCTCCGTTTGCTGTACGGCGAGTGACGTTTGGTAAGAAGTCCATCTAACCAGATGTTCGGCGCATTCGAAACCAATTCGGCGAGGCAGTCCATCTCCCTCGTCTGCCTAAAATATGTGAAAATAATAAATTATATCATATTTGATGTTAAAAATAAATTTAACTGATTAATAGTGCACTGCTGGATCTCCATTATTACCTAACAATTTTACAAACTAAGCCCGTAAAAATGAAACCTAAAATGAGCATGATATGGAATACATACCTCGTTGTATATTCCAGCAATTCCCATCAACTTCGCGTACGTTAGGTCATCGGAGGGCCCCGATTCAAATATATCCAACGATTCGTCACTCTCGTGGAACCGTTCACCGCAGATTCGGCACACATCTTTCATATCAACGGGGTTAGGCGTCGCCATGATGATAACCGCCACGTGCTAAAAAGAGTGCGACTGTGTGCTGAGGCTGAGCGCAACTTCCCCTTTAGACGATCCAAAGCCAACTGCCGAACTATACTAATAACAATAGCAGGTAGCATTTTTGTTGGAATAGGTTCAAGGGAGCATAGTGGGAGGTGAGCCATGTGTGTCATTGTGGCCCTGCTAGAAACGACACCTACAGGACACTTGTGTAAAGTGTAAGGGGTTGATTTTGCTCCCTCAGCCACGTTGATGCATGTGAGCGTCAAAATGCTGCTGATATGGGCTATAAGGATTATATACCTCTTAAATTAAACCGAAGAATGAATGAAGCGCGCTGCATTATTTTACTTGTGTATATTCTCACGAAGGCAATAAATATATACATATATACATTTATTCGTAAATAATAAAATTCAAAAGGAAATGATTCAAGAAAAGACAATAACAAAGCGATTACAACAAAATATTGTAAAAATGACCGCAATTGAATTGAGTAATTTCTCGCCTCTCTGAGCTGGGGTCACAAACGATTCAAACCACTGATCACCGCATAAGCATAATGCCTTTTGCTTTTTGCACTGGGGAGGAAAATTTGGTCACGACGCACAGTTCTTTCAACTACAACTATAAATTGTATTTTTACTGCCCTTTGTTTTTGTTAAACCTTTCTGTCTGGTTCTGTTTAATATAACAGACCTAATTATACAAAATCCGCAACGCAAGGGAGTTAAAATAGTTCGTATCTATACAAACTCATGTACGGCTGCAACCAGCAGCTGAATCTAATTTCTGTAGAAATTTGGAAAAATAAATAGCTCGATATACCCTGAAGACCTGATTTTATTTCAACAGAAATATTATGAAAATCTCGCGTGCTTCTACTTCTGGCCTTCATCGGCATCTATCAACAACAACAAGAGAAATTTTAAAGGTTTTCATAATATTATTGCTTCCCCTTTTGGAAATGATTATAATTTTATTACACAATTTAACGTAAAATAATACTTAATTTCCACAAGTGTATAGACGTCAAAATGAATTTCCTATGAGACAATTGGAAATTCCGTGTTCGATTTTAGCTTTTTGTTGGAAATGCGCCGGAAACTTGTGCCGTCTTGTCATAAGTGGTGTGGCCTGCCATATTAGCAATTTAAATGTTTCCTTTTTCCTGCTCAGAAATTTAAATTAGGTTTTTTTATTGGTACAGTGTGAATAAACAAGATTTTTAGAAATAAATGCGAGATATTATCTGACATTGTATTAAAACTGGATGTATTAATCGACGCACAATTTTTTTCTCATGCATAAAAGGTGATTTGGTTGATGGAAGGGATTGGAAAATTGTTTTAAATTGTAATCTCATTAATTTGCTTTAATTTAGCCCCAACTAAATAAAATTCTGCTATGCTGTAAATATTGAGCTATGTTATCAAATCAGAGAGAAATTAAAAGGGGCTGAGATCTCTCATATTTAATTAAAACTATTTGTACATTTCATGATTTACTTGTTTTTTTCGCGAGTAAAAATTTAAATGTGGGATTTAATTAGAAATGCGTTTGGTTGATATGCCGTGGCAACCGCATTAAAAAAATAAAAATCTCTGTGTTTTATTTTCCATTTTAATTTGATCTCTCTAAAAAATAAACAAAAATTTACCGGAGGCAAAATGATTCGAAGGTCAATCGCATTGATTATACATTTCTGCAAAACCTATCCATGATAAACAGCGAAGGAGATTTTACGAGACACGCTTCTTCCTTGTCGCGCCTTTCGAGAGTGAGCAACAGGTCGATCTAGCGGTATTTTCGCTTTTTCACTCAATATACATTATCTTTGCGGCTTTTTACAATTCCGCGGCTCGTATTACGCAATTTAAAAATAATATGAGAGTTCTCTTGGCTTGGTTGACGAGCTGAAGCCGTCATTAAATTGTAACTGCTGCAGGCACGACCATTCCAAGCCTAATGACGAGTTGGCGGGCGCATGTATAGCGAAAAATCTTTGGTCTCTGCAATAAATCTGTTGCTCATAAATTGCGCGCGCACTATTGTAGTGATATTTTATCTCTTGCGAGCAATATTTTCTTTGACACTATCTGGTACATCACGCTTAATGAAAACATATGGATAGTAAGTTGTATGCAAATGATATTTCAACTAAAAATTTCACGGTCTGTGTGCACATGTGAGACTTGGGATCTCCTTTGCACAATTTTTAAGTCGCTCGTCCTGATCGTACATGTAAATGGGAAATTTCCGCTTCCAAAATTCCATAGCCTCCCGCGTGAACAAGTAAAATTGGAATATTCCTCGTACACCTTAAAATTCTACACTACCCCAAACGCACGACAGTGTATACAAGAGAGAAAGAAATTCATCACGAGTGGAAACCCAGCATTGCTTTAATGGTTGCAAAAAACCCACACACATACACATTTTTCGGTCCATTTAATTCTCCCTCGGCAGAGATTATTTCTCCGCCAAGATTCCTGCGGAATTAATTATACGAAGAATGTGTCTAAATGCAGACGCATGCGCTGAGAAAAGGTTGTCGAATCCTGAGTGAGTCTGTTTCGCACGACTCGCAGCATCTTGTTCTCTCCTCAAGACAGTCTTCAGTGAGAAACGGAACGGAGCACTGACTGGAAGAGTGCTTTTTCAAGAGACGGCACACTCGGCGACTTGCGGTCTCGGTAGCAACTTAGTTTTCTAGATTCGCACCACCTCGTTGATTTGTGTCTCAAGAACAGTCACTTCAAAGTGAGAAGCTCGACGGGTGTCTAAATCAAATATACTCCGAATTTGGGTGAGGAAAATATTTTGTTTCTAGAAAAATCTGAAAGGGTCCAAATAATTTTCAAGCTTATACGAATTTTCAATGTGGTCTTACTTGTATTCATGAAATTCTTAAATTAAACCGCATAAATTTCAATTTTTAATTAAGTATGTTTTTTTTAAAGTCAGCAAGTTTTTAATTTATGCGTTCCTTGTGAAAACGCCGTCGAATTAATTTATTTTTGTAACCTGCCATGTTCAGGATTTTCTGGCTAGCAACCGAAAAAGGTGCTAATTGAAATTAAAAACAAACATTCACGAGCGTAAATTAAAACGCGGCGAGACCTGTGATTTTTGTCTGCAGGCACCAGATGGTCCATCTTTATGCCTGTTCAAAGGTATGCGTGTAGTTTCGTACAAAAAAGTCTCGTCTTGGTCGAATATCTGCGCCAGGGGCAGGTGGAAAAAGAATGAGAAAAATAATAATGATGCTGCAAGTACAGCACTAAACATAAAAAGATATTCGGGCTCTAGACGTGAAGCGGCAAAAATGGACAAAAAATTGTTCGCATATTATAAATCTGGATTCTTTGACCGCTACCAAGTTTGCGTTTTTTCCGCCTCGCTCTAAGGATATGCACACGCACGGCAAAATAATCAGCTCTGACAGGAGAGGTTTCCTAGCGCACATTTCTCAAAATACAAAAAAAGGTTACACAACAAGACGACGTCTAAAATGAAGCCTCGCCACTTTGGGCAACGCCACACGATATTTAAATAATATTCTAATCCCCGGCACCGAGGTGACCCCGCCCGCCCGCCCGCTCGCTCTCTGTGCTGTTGTTTTGCACCCATAGAGCACAATTTGCTGGATAATCGGGGCAAATGTTTACACAACGCGCCTTGCCCTGCCTGACAATAATTGGAGTGACGCAACCAGTGATGCATTAATTACCCTTTCGCCACGGCGGAGGTGCCGCGTCGCTCCGGATTGGCCTGTTCGCAGTTTGCATTTTTTATTTCGTTCAATATATCAACCAAAAGTCGCTCTCAGCTTTCAATCAAGGCTCCTGGCCAGCCGGTCAGTGAACCGAGAATTTTGCACGATTTAATGCCGGAGAGCTAGCGTGGCTGCCGATATCGTGATCTTAATTTTGATGCACGGTATTTATGGGCACGGCCGCGATAAGCATCTTTGGCTTGAACTAGGTCAAAATCTGGCGAGTGAGACTAAATCGGTCCTGTGCTGTTCTCATTAGCAGAATCGCGATTTTAAGGAGTGATGTTGCTCAAAGCTGGAGCAATCGCAATAAATTAATTTTTGCAATTTTTACGCAATCGTCTTTAATAAATCGATGACTAGCGGTGGGTTTGTAATAAATTATAAATTTATTGTGGTTTATGAACTTTGTCTTGCAACACAAAATCTGCAGCAAATCAGTGGGATGGTTTCTATAAATTTTGATTAGAGCTGGCTTGTGCTGCCTCTCCTTATCACCTTAAACACAATTTCATTTAGAGTTTAAATTTTTTGAAAATTTCAAAAGAACCAATCTTTTTACAAAGATCTATAAATATTTATGGGGCAAATATCATGTAAATACGGAAATTTTCATAATTTTTCTCACGTAATCATCAGAACAAGTTTTAAATTATTCAATATAAATACCAACAAGAATTTTTTATGTAAGGATGCGAGGAAAACATAATTGATTTTACAGCAATCAGCACGTCAGCGAAAATTATAATAATTATATGCCAATATCATTAAAGCGACCCGCATGCATTCGTAAGATGAGGACAAACTTAATAAATGCAAACGTGATGAACGCACTCTCTCCAGAGTGTTTATGCTCAGCTTTATATAATCCAATAAATTTGCAATCTCATCTCACAAGCCAGGCCTTTACGGCCTCACTCACCGCCGTGGGCCTAATCGTGAGTTAATTTTTGCTTGAGTCGAGCCGGGAGTGAGTGATATAATCAGCGGCTCGAAAATCCACTTTCGCTTTTTACGACGACTGCAGTTTTGCAAAAATCGCTCCCACTATCACTGCAAGCATGTTTTGAATGCGTATATCGATTCAAAATATTTATTTGTTCACCTCGATCTCTGACACAAGACGTGAAAGGAAATTAAATTGTTTTTCGACGAATAAGCGAATGACGTGCATTTTTAATTAAGATGCGCTCCTATTTTGCAATAATAAGACAAACAAAACAATCTAAAAGGGATTGCTTATCTTTTTCTTATTTTGATTATTGAAAACCTAATTCTGGTTTGCTAAATGATATTGTTTGGGAGGTTTGTTTTAAAAGAAAATCTCAAAATCTTAAACACGAAAAAAAGAATTGATTCTATTTGAAAAAAAACATTATCAAAACAGAGTATGCGATATAAATAACCAAATTAAATTTGTGCTCTCATTTCACGGGTCATTATTCGAGTAAAAGAGAGCCGCGCACTGTTCTTAATTCTTCCTCGCGCAACCAGAGCATTAAGCACGAAGAATATAGAGCAGCGATTAGTCCACGTGAAAGTGGATTGTTTACTAATGCAAACTACAAGAATATCACGCGGGGTGCATCTCTCGGTGCGAATGCATCCAAGTTCAAGTTTGGCAAGAAGCCCGACTAATAATCGCGCGGCGGCGGGTGCAACTGCCGCGCGCCATGCAGCAGCAAGCGAGCAGGTATTCCGGCCAAGGCACGCTTATTGCACACGTGCACTATTTTCATATTCGTCTCTTGCCGCTGTGCAACATCTGAATTTTGCATCTGAAAGACATGTCTAGCGCGGACTTTCATTTGGCAGACTCAGTTTCTTCAGGCAGACGGCCAAGGGTTGAAAATTTGTCAACTTTACCCATTTTTCACGCGGCGTTTTATTTAGAAATATTTATGGGGAATTTCAAATCCATCCATTGATGCGCGAATTTTGAGAATAATATTCCCTAAATTCTTAAATAAATCATGGCTGTACGGTAGACACATGCTTTTTTAGCATGCAAACTTTTGGGCTGATTTTCTAAAACTTTAAAACGACAATCTGGGAATTTTCAGCTTTTTTCTAATATTTAAATACTATTTGAAATAAATTTAAACAAGATTTTTCACAAATTTCCTTTAAAACGTTCACGGGAAACAGTTTTATTTTAACAAAGGATGTGCAATGTATTCGACTTTTTTAAGACCAACACAAGTCCAGCCAATTCCGAAGAAATATCGGCTGGTGCTGAAATTACATGCTGTGACGGAAAAGTAACAGCAATGGAAGTAAGGCTTTTTCCAGTCTTTCGCTTCGCAACCACAAATAGAATTCTGAATCGCGTATTGCATTGAAGCTTAGAGTTATGAAAAAAAATAGCTCACAGCCATGCGGTATTACCAGTGCCTCCATTAATTATACAGCAATCATTCCGGGAAATCACGGAGCTGTGCACATTTTTAATTAAAAACCAGCTCAGTGGACGCTGGCTGAAATCCAGTTAGAAGCTGACAATGCCCAATTATGATCGATATCCAGCATCTCTTTGCTTTCTTTGTCGCACCACCACAAGCATAGTTTGTTTTAATTAACCCCGGTGTGCATCTGACCGTGCTTCAGGAGCAGCAGGTTTTCACACACGCAACGCGAAGGAGCGCCAGAGGGGAAGAGGCGGCGGCGGCAGCGGCGGAAAGGGTTCGACCAACGTTAGTTGGTCGGCGGCGCCTTTGTGAGCAACGACAGCCAGTCTCCGACCGAGGGCCGCCCACGCGCCGCGGCGTCGCTTCGAGAGAGGCTGTTGAGTCCATGCCAGTGGACAACACGACGGCGATCAGGGTAGGCCGAGCACCTCGCAAAAAGCACGACCCGGCAGCATGAGTGGCGCACCCCCCGGCGACGACGGCGCCCGCCAGCACCGGCCCTCCGTCATCAGCAGACGCTCCAGCAAGGTTCGTTTTTTTTATTTCTTTTATTTCCGTGTGTGATTCAAACCTCTTTAGAGGAAATACGGTTTCAATTCATAATTTATAGCGATAGCATGGTCAAAAATTGAGCTGAAATAAATTCCGCACTGATTTCAATACTTGATTGCGGCTTCAAGCGTGTTAGTCAGCTTATTTAAATGAGCTTTGTTTATTTTAGACATCTCCAGTTTGATAAATTGAAACCCTTAAAGCTTAATTTAATTTAGGTTATCAATTAATGATTTTTTTAAACGCAGTATGCGTGCTACATTAAATCTGTAATTAATTATTTTTACATATTTTCGCTGCTAATCTTAAAGTCAATTTTCTTGCTGCACACTTTTGAATATGATATTTTACACAAGTCTCGCTACAAACGTTTTTAAGTTCATAATGAAACATTGTATTACCACAGAAAATATAGTAAGAGTCATGACAAGCAAATCTTGTAAAAATCCGGGCCACGCTAGTTTCGACATTATAGTTTCAATCTCGAAAAATTCGGCACAAATTAACAGTCTATTAATTGGTTTTCTTTAATTCTTAATACTTTTAATTTTAGATTATTAACTTAATTTTAAAGTGAAAACGTTCCCCTTGGTTTAAGTAATTTTTTTTCAAAAATATTATTGTTCTCCCTTGGTTCATGAATTTTTGCCAGAAGTATGAATTTACCTTATTTTAAGGGTGCAAACATGAATTTAATTCCGCTATGCACGTGATGTGACGTTTTAGAGAGGATCATGGTCCATTTGCATTGAATATAATTAGCACTAGATTAGCGACAAATTTGCCGCGACGCTGGTGACGTAAGCCTTTGACACCTTGTACACATACGAACGCGCGCGAGGTTGAAAGAATGCTAATTGCGTCTACCATGAATGGACTAGCTGTGCACCTGTGCAGCCAATCAAATTTCACACATTACTGGCTATGAAAGTTGCGAGGAAATCAATTGAACGATGTCCGTCGACTATTCAACCAGAGTTGTACCGAATGAGTGATTTGATGAATCATATTTATTTTAACGAATTTTCACCTGTATTTTTGGTCCGATGCCTGGAACGGATGGCGCGGAAGCAAAGTTATTTTTACTAAATTAATTTTGGCACTTCCTGCTCCACTTTTTCATTGAAGTAGCTCTGCGCTATGCATACAATCGGTAACAAATCATTCAGTCTTGTAGACGACGGATCGATTCCGTCTGCATAATTTAGGGCTGGCCAACCAACAACATGATGACATGTTGTTTGATTCAATTTGATGTTTCGTTGCAAGACTCTAAGAATACTTTAGTTTGGCTCCCGCTAAATCGCGAACGTAGTCAATTCTTGATGAGAGCGAGCCTCGGTGTGCCAAGTCTGAAGAGACAAAAGGGTCTTTGTTGCCCCAAGCCAGCTGCTAAAAGTGTGCGTGCAGGACAATCAATAAAACTCTTGCTACGTCTCTAAGTTAAGATCGATGCCTTTCCAAGCTATTTTAAATCCCATGCTTTAAACAAAAAAGAAGCATTTCATATTGCATATGTACTCGGGAATATAAGGACCAGCAATTTTTATGAGGGTCAAGTTAATTTCAATCAATGAAATAATTAATTATTGTGAGGTGATATTTTTATCCTGTCAAAAAATTTAAAAAAAAATATGATTTGTCAGGGTATTTTCGAGTCATGTCGTCATGTGTAATACCTTGAGAAATGAAGAATGCGGTTTCTCCAGCTTAGCAACCGCTTCTTGTCTTTTCAGGTAATCAGAGAATAATATCTTTGTGCCGCCGAGAATGCACGAACTGTTGAATCCTGTCGGAGCCGATATTTTATTCGACTGGCTTCAATTATGTGAAGGTGCATTCAGCTGTTGAGAGTTCAAACAACTAGCGACCTTGACTCACGCTCTCTATGTGTGTCGCAAATTGGCACGAAAATCATTTCACTTTCCATTGCACCTCGGCGAACAAGAAAATTGGACCAGCACAATGACAGGCAAACTTTGGCACTGCTGACTGAGCGGAATGTGGCTTTTTCTAAACGCCTCCAAAAATCAGGTGATTAATGTCTTAGAAATTCTTAGGTTCATTCAACTATTGTAAAAAAGTGCAAATGAATTTCGCTAAAAGTAATGTTATTTGAGCTGCATATTTAGAACGCGAGGTTTCTATTGCTTCAACTAAACAGTGTCTTTTTTATGAATTGTCAACAGTGAGCCTAACAATAAGATAACCTTTTCCGCCCTGCAAACTTGTAACGCATTTTATTTTTCTCATTTTGATGCGACGCACCTGTGTTAATAGAATTGCTGTTCATTCTGGGGATTTCCTTACACAGAATAGAGATGCAAATCTTTTGCAGCTCCTCGGCTCGCCTTAATTGAAATATTATTTTGAACAAGTATGCACGTGCTTTTGCGTCAAAGAGGTCAATTAATAATTGACTCTCACCAGTTGGCTTGTTTGTTTTATCCTCGTTGATCCATCGATCAAGGGTTTGCGAAAAGTAAAAGTTCATAATGTGCGTCCTAGATTTCTTTCAAACTCGCTTTAAAATAAAAACCAATTAAAATCGCATCGAGTAAATGTGCACTAACAACATGAAGGTGTCGCCTTTTTGCTCCAGGTGCAGTTCATTGAGTTGCCGTTTTTTATAATGATTCTTAAAAGACCGGTTTTTGTTGGTTTGTTTTAGATATTACCTTTAAAATAATGATGACAAGCAGTTCCAATATTTTAATATTGTATTGCAACTACGGCCACAAAAAAAAATTGTGTACATTTGAAGTTGGTCTAAATTTTTTTGACGAAGAAACAAATTAAACAGGCAAAAATTACACTTATTTTACTTTCCACAATATTGCTGTAGATTTTGAACCGTGTCATCATTTTAATTATTACATTATTGCACTAGAGAGTTGCATTGCGAACTACTAGGGGGCAGTAGGTCTACGATTGGAGCTTTAAACAGTTGGTGCTATTAGTACATATTCTCTTTATGTGCATCCCTGACCTAGAGCAGTTTTATTTAATTAAGAAGCGCAGCTTACTTTAGCTTACCGTGCGGAAACTAGCACAGAGAAAAGAAATCGATTTTTTAACTGATTTCTTTGCAGTGCCACGTGGTTTCATTGTTATATACGGACGTGCGTGTGGAGAGAGTGAAAAAGCGAATGATGATGATCAGAAATGCAATGAGCATATAGCTCTTCAATCAAAATAAAACTGACACACCCGGCGAATACATTAATAATCAGATTTACTCGAGAAGTGGAAAGATAAAATACGATAGGGTTGCATAGAGTGGCGCGGCTCGGGACTTGTGACACATAAATATCATTTCATTGCCATCGACCGGGGGGCGGAGGAGCTGTGTGCCGCAAATGAGACGGATTATACCCGCTCTGAGCGCGGCTCTCGCGCTATAGTCGAGCTCTGCACCTCGAGGTATGCGGGTGGCGAGCACCAGCCGCGACCCTGACCACCCTGCTGACAAATGCGGGGGCGGCCAAGCGCAGCCGGCCACATTGGGAAAGTCGAAAGTGCGACAGTTTTTCTCTTGGATTTCACAATCTCTCCGCGACAGCCCGAAAAAGGTCAGGCTTATTTGATTGACAATAAGTGATTAAAATACTATATCATTGATTTTGCAATTTTACTGTTGATTTTAGATGGGATTAGATTTATTTCTTTGTATTTCCCGTATTTTTAGCAAACCTTAAAATTTCCCCGCAATATACCTATTGCTCTGTTGCAATTCATACGCTTGAAAAAAAATAATCAATTTAGATGGATTAATATTATTACTATTCTACTCGCTGTTTGTTCGCTTTAAGCAAGTATTTTTTTCGTTAGGAAACATATCTCTTATGCAGCAACAGAAAATATTGACCTGTGCGCTCGAAATGACTTGCCCTCTTCACATGCTCCTGCCTTTAAGACTCGAGAAAGCTTGATATTTACAATATTGATAAACACAAATCAAGTTTTTACCCCCAAAAAAATCAATTGACGTGCAGAACTATTTTCAACCAGCGTAAGATTCAAATTCTACAAATTGCATCTGAATAATTAGTTTTAGATTGATGAAAACTGCATAAATTTTAAATTTATTGTGGAATAAAAGCTTTGCTTTATGACAATCATTAGTGTGAAGATATACTCGCAATCAATAATTCACCAAGGTTCATTGCAAACTGTCTAGATGCACGCAAGAGTCCAACAATGCGATTTGATTCGCGTTGAGAATCACGTGCAATCTATAAGAAAAATAAATACATAATTCACAAGTAGATAGAAATTCTCAGTGAGCAAAATAGAAACTCAAAAATAAAAATCGAAGTATGGAATTAAAATTGATCGTCATTTTTAACACGTGTGCTATCCATTGATTAATGAATCTGCACAAGGTCGAAGAAAAGCGGAATTAATTTACTGGGAGAGCTTATGTGCACGGCTATATGTATTATAAAAGAGCTCGCTTTGATCGTTTGCTTTCCTCATAACCCTGAAGTGCATCTAAGCTCAATGCACATAGTATATACCGGATGGGCTCTTTCGGGTGCGCACAGTTCTTGCATATGCTTTTGCAAGCCGTATTACACAATCACGACGGATTATTAAATATCGCGAGCTGTGCGGAGGATTAGAATTTGATGATTCAGATTTATTAGCCCCTAATATCAACAAGTGTATACGCATCTTATCATTGCGAGATATGCAATCCGAAAAAGCTGACGTAGACGGAAACCACACACGTCGTGATAAGGGCGCCCGAGTAAGACACTGTGCAATCGCGTCTCGTTCACCGCAAGCGACGCACGTGGTGTCTCGATTTGATTTGTTTACTCGGAAATATGTCCAAGAAACACGTTTGGTTTGGCAGATCTGTCTCTGTAATTTTATTATAAAATTCACTAAACCGAAAATGTATTTATTTTTCCTCGTATTTATTGCAGGAAAGTCACCATGGAGTGGAGGCAGGTTCTGACCTGGATGAGGAAATGGAGAAGGTATTTGCAATGGGAAGCGGTGAGACGAAATTCGACGTGTCCAGGCTGTCCACCTCGCCCGGTGAAACGCCACAGGACAGGAGGAAATTCGATGAACGGGATTATAGCCGTGAGTGTGATATTGCCAAAAGATTATTTTATATATGTCTAGAAGTCTCAGCCAGCCGGCAAATTTTGTGTCACGTGGGAATCCGCCAGCCACCGCGAATCTGGCTAAGCTGCGCCAGCCGCCGGTGAAAAAGGGTCAAAAATTAAAAAGTGCAAGAGACAAAAATGTCTTTTGGCCCTCACTATCAAACTTCACGTTTTAAATATTGTCTGCCGCCAGCCACCGGTGAAAATGGTCAGCCGCTAGGAAAAAAATTCGGCTAATCCGGTCCCGCCAGCCGCCGCGTTAAATCTTGCGGCTGAGAACTCTATAAATGTCTAAATATATATAATAAATAATTACGTAATGTTCAACTTTCTCTCCTGTAAAATAAAAGGGTTGCAGAATTTCGAAAACTTTGCACTCAATTTCCTTATATTGCGTAACGTATGGATTAAACTAAGTTTTAATTTAATGAAACGTTTTCTTTCTCAGTCAAATTTATATTGCAACATTTTCTAAAATCTTGAAAGTAAGCTTGCAGGATTATTAGGAGCAAGAAATTAATTTTTCATTTTTTAAACAGAGCACCGAAAAAAGAGTTATCCCCACACTCATGCTCCTTTGAAGTCGATACATTCGAGGTCAATGCGCCGTCGCCTCACCTCACCAAGACTCTCTGAAAGTGAAGCAGCAGATCTGGCAGCTTCAGTTCTTGCTGAGGTATTTTTTTTTTTTACTTTTAACCTTCAAATTTTACTAAACATAAAAATCTGCAGCATGAAGATGACGAAGCCAGGTCTTCCAGAGAACGTGAGAGTTTGGGCTCCGCAGATGAGCCGGTCCAAAGGTAATTCTTTCCGCACCATGACTCATTTTTAAATTTTTATTTTATTTTAGGCCAGGAGGTTCTGAGGGTGGAGCCTCCGCTCCCATTCCTGTCCCGCTCTCGGGTCTCTCTGAAGATGAGCCCCAAGTGTCGGAAATGGCAGCTTCCTATCGCGGCAAGGAATTCGACGAAGACACGACCAGACGAGTTCAATTCCAAATCGGAGGAGCAGGTGAAGGAAGGCGCGATGACAGCGACAGGGAGGAGGACACTCCTCCCAAGGACAGCAAGGAGAGTTCGCCCATGAAGTTTGATGGCTCCGACAAAGGAAAAAGGAGGAGATACAGGCAATTTGGATTACATGTGAATTTTAAAATTTATTCTAACATTCATGTCTTATGCAGCAAGCACAAGATACGAAAATACAGTTTGCAAGAGGATCCTCAGTGGAGGGTGCGGGCTGGCTCAGAAGCGCCGTCTGAATCTTCACTCAGACCCACTCTCGACGGAGAAGAAGCCTCCACGCTGGTGGAGATGGACCAAGACGACCTTACGAGTAAGAAGTAGGCAACCTGCTCCACTTGCCTGTTGCGCGGGTTGCGTCGCTCGCCAGCAGGCGCTAACCTTTTTTGTGTTGCAGGCCACAGGTTTGACGACGCCAAGGGAATGAGGCGGTACAAAACGTCAAAGTCTTCCATCGGCGGCGTGGCCGGGGACAACATAGTCAGCATCAGCAGGCGGGACGGAAACCTGGTGCCCGTCGGAATGGGCTTGCCGCTCGGCGCTCAGCCCAAAAAGCTTTTCGACCACAGTCCTCACGCCGTAAGACTTCGATTTTCATGACAGTCTGCTAAGCTGCATTAATTTTTCCTCCAGGTTTTTGTGCAACTGGACGAGTTGGCAGGAATCGGAGACGATCAGGAATGGAAAGAGACTGCGCGTTGGATCAAGTACGAGGAAGACAGGCTGGAGGGAGCGGACAGATGGGGCAGACCTCACGTTGCCTCCCTCAGCTTCCACTCGCTGCTCAACCTGCGCCGCTGCCTCGAAACGGGTGTCATCCTGCTCGATCTGGAGGAAAAGGATTTGCCTGGGGTTGCCTTCCGAGTCGTCGAGCAGATGGCCGTGGAGGAGCTGGTCGAGGCCGAGTCGAAAGCCGCCGTGATGAGGGCGCTTTTGCTGCGCCACCGGCCTGTCGCCCATCACGACAAATTTCGTTTTGGGGTGATCAAGAGGAATGCTTCCAGCTACACTAGCTTGCAGGTAGATCTCCCGCTTTTATTCGACAAGCTATTTATACATTGGTGTTAACGATGATATATAAATATTAAGACGCACAATTTGAGACGTTTTTTCTGTGGCTAGAATTATTTCCTATCGGACGATGCCGATTACCAGGAGAGATTGAGAAGAGAAGAGTTTCTCCGAAGATACAGCTGTGTAAAGCAACCAAACGTTTTACGTGTGTGTTTCCCCTTTTAAATTAATCCTCATTTTGTACTTTAGCTGAACTCTGGTGCTTGCAGAGGTTATACTTTTTTAAATCCCGTAACTCGTTATTTTAGAACAGTATTATAAATATGCAAATGCTATCACACACCTTCTTTAAATTATATATTGCATTCGTTTTCTTTGTGCATGCTTGTTTTACATCTTTGCTCTTTGGATTGACGCATTTTTATACAGGTTGCACTCTAAGCAAAATCAAATCCAAATTTTAATATTATATCAATTTGTAGAACTTGGCTGAAGACAAGACCAAACCACGGATCGTGCCATCAATGACCAGCGTGGATGGATTGTCCTTGGCCAAACTCATGGGATCGTACTCCGCTAGCAAACAAACGAGCCTTGATAAAATGCACGCTAGTGATAGCAACCACACAGTGGTAAGGTTATTTCTTTTTAAATTAAAAATCCCTCTAGATTGAAACAATGATCATCAGGTGGACCTTGGCAAGGAAGAAACCACATACTCGTCGTCGACAGAAGATTTGAAAAAGGCCCACAACGAAAGTATTTTGAAGAGAATTCCCGATGGAGCCGAGGCCACCACTGTATTGGTCGGTTCTGTCGAGTTTTTGGAGCAGCCTACGATCGCCTTTGTCCGCCTGGCAGAAGGCGTTCTCATGCCTTCAATCACTGAGGCGCCGATCCCAGTGCGTTTCATGTTCATCCTCCTCGGACCGAGCGTCACCGACTTGGACTACCACGAAATTGGCCGATCTATTTCAACGCTTATGTCCAATACCGTGAGTTGAAGGTTAAAAAAATAATTATTTCCCTCACGGTTTCTTTTAACCTCAGCACTTTCACAACATTGCTTACAAAGCTGCGGACAGAAGGGAGATCCTGTCTGCTATAAATGAATTTTTAGACGACAGTATTGTGTTGCCTCCTGGAAATTACGAGCGAAAGGCTCTTCTCCCTTTCAATGACTTGAAAGCAAAAAGTGAGGCTATCCGCAGGAGAAAATCAACGCGCGATCCTCCCGACGAGATGCAGCGAGGTACTGATCGCGTTAAAATTGCCATTTTCACGAAATATTAAATACTGAATCCCTAGCTCTTTTGCTGGAGGAAGCGAAGAAGCCACCTGAGGATGACCCTCTAATCAGAACAAAAAGACCCTTTGGAGGGCTCATTAAAGACATCAAGAGGCGCTGGCCGAAATTCAAATCTGATATAGTCGATGGATTAAATTTCCAATGTGTAGCAGCTTCCATTTTCATTTACTTCGCATGTCTTTCCGGAGCAATCACTTTCGGTGGCCTGATGGGTAAGTCAATTTACAAAATTCGCATAGTTGGAGGTGTGGATATATTTTTTTAGGTGACAAGACCAACAACCAAATCGGCATATCTGAAACCTTGGTCGCCACTTGCCTCTCTGGAGTGATTTTCGCATTGCTCTCTGGACAACCTCTTGTGATAGTTGGAACCACCGGCCCGCTTCTTCTTTTTGATGAATCCCTGTTTGCGGTACATATTTAATTTTCTATAATTAATCCTTTCACCATATTTATTTTCCTTGCAGTTCTGCGAAGAATATGGAATCGAATTTCTCTCCTTGAGAGTCTGGATTGGTGCCTGGCTTGTGATAATAGGACTCATCGTGGTCTGCGTCGAGGGATCGGTGCTCGTGAAACGGTTCACTAGATTCACTGAGGAGATATTCGCGTCTTTGATATCACTCCTGTACATTTACGAGAGTTTCGTCAAGCTGTACCAAGTGTTCAAGCAGCATCCGCTGCAGCCAGAATACTGCGATTTTGAACCATCTCCGTTGGTCAACAGCACATCTTTGGGTAGGATGGACGAATCATACTCTCTACTCCTTGAAAATTCATCAACAGCCTTGATGGACATGTCAGTGATATATTTTTAAATTCAAATTTTTCTTAACGGGCATGCTTTGTTTAGGTGGAACACCACAGTTGCGCCGCCGACATCACAGCCTGGGCCTATAATCAAGGAAAATCAGCCAAACACAGCTCTTTTGTGTGTGATTCTGGCCTTCGGCACGTTTTTCATTGCCTACTACCTGAGACAGTTTCGTAACAGCAAATTCTTAGGAAGAAGCGTACGTCAAATCAGCACAGACTAAAGCGAGCGTGTAATATAATTGATTTTGCTTCTAAAGGCGCGGCGAGCTCTGGGAGATTTTGGCGTGCCAATTGCGATTGTGATAATGGTTTCTCTGGACTACATGATAACCAACACGTACACGGACAAACTGAGAGTGCCAGAGGGCCTGTCTCCCTCCAGCCCTGGAGACAGAGGTTGGATCATCAATCCCGGCGGGAAAAACAAGCCACTGGAAGTTTGGGTAGCGATCGCATGCGCCGTTCCAGCTGTGCTCGTGTACATCCTGCTTTTCATGGAGACGCACATCTGCGAGTAAGAAAAATTAAACTGTTAGACTATTCCTAATTTTTGAATTGAATAAGAGTTTCAAAAATCATAAACTTGAATTTATTGTTATTTCTGTTCCAAATAATACCGAATAATACAAATTATTTTCCTTTCTGAGACTCATTTTTTAATTATGGATTCTTTTGCTGATACTAAAGATTTAAAGCAGCACAATTCTTACTAAAATTACCCTATTCCTGAATTTGTCAGATTTTTTTACATTAAAAGTCGCACATAAACATACTAAAAGCGCTTTTACTTCTCAGGCTTATTATCGACAAAAAGGAGAGAAAGCTGAAAAAAGGCTCTGGATTCCACCTGGACATAGTTCTGGTGTGCATGTTGAACATGGGCTGTGGTTTGATGGGAGCCCCTTGGATTTGTGCCGCGACTGTGCGGTCGGTGGCGCACGTCTCCGCACTAACGGTCATGTCGAGGGACCACGCTCCTGGCGACAAGCCGCACATCATCGAGGTCAAGGGTTCGTGACGCACGCATTCCAAGATATAGCCCTCGGCCGTTTCTAATTCGTACAAATTTCCAGAGCAAAGAATGACCGCACTGGCTGTTAGCGTACTCGTGGGAATATCGGTCGCAATGGCACCATTTTTGCGCCTTGTACCGATCGCTGTGCTTTTCGGAGTCTTCCTCTACATGGGTGTTTCGTCTATGACTGGTATCCAGTTCTTTGAGAGGGTGCAACTGTTTCTCATGCCTGTGAAGCACCACCCTCAAGTACCTTACGTTCGAAGGGTGCGTATCATCGACATAAAAATCAGGGATTTTCTAGATAAATGTTTTTTTTCACCAGGTGAAGACAGCAAAAATGCACCTTTTCACCATCATTCAAGTCATATGTCTGGCAACCCTCTGGGTGGTCAAATCCACACCAGCCTCTCTTGCATTTCCATTTTTCTTGATTCTCATGGTGCCCATCAGGACCAGTTTGCAGCACATTTTCAGCCCAAGAGAGTTACGAGCGGTACGACTTTTAAAATTTAATTTGGAACGAATTGAATTATTCAAAATCAAAATATTTTAGCTTGATGGGGCGCAGGTTGATGAAGATGAGGATGAACCTGATTTCTACGCCCAAGCACATCTTCCTGGCTAGACAAGTTTCATTTTATAATACAATTTTGCGCAATTTTGTGTGTACACATTATGTTGGTCGTTTGAGGTAATAGCTTCAGTTTATAACATTATTTTAATAATTTAGAAAGAAATACTCCGAATCTATTAGATGTTAGATGTATTTTATACATGTACCTGAAAAAAATTGAATTCTATTAAGATTTATACAAGAGAAAAATAAAAAAAATATTTCAATTGATGCTTTATTTCTTGTCAATGATAATTATAAACCCCTGGTATTGATAAGAGATTCCATATTCTCGTGGCAGATGGCATGATCCACTTTGCGCTTGGTCAAAAATCCAGCCTTAAATTCCTGGAATTTCATTTCCACTTTTTGCTCTGTGAGTGTGGCATGTCAATTCGGAAACAATAACAATGGAGACGATCAAGTATACACTAAATACCAATAACTTGAAATCTCCAAGAATATACGTTTTAACGCCAGAGGAAATACCCTTGGGGAAGTAAGTAAAATATATTTGATAAATCACGGGTCTAAAATTAATTTTAATTAGAAAATATAAATACGGCCAAAATAGGACATTTAGGACGAGATTCATTGAAGACAAGGGTATTGTACAGAAGCTAGCATTTGAGGTGAAAAATATATTGCGTGAGGAATGAATTACTTTATGTTAAAACACAATAGACGGAGGTTGAAGAGCTAAATACTCCAGCGAGGAATTTCATATTGAGAGGCGAGGAATCAGCTGAAACTCTGAAATTTGATTCTCTCGGAAAAGGAGGGTTTGGATCTGTCTTTCTTGCAGTTTCTAACAGTAATATACAAGTTTAAAAATTAGCAAATCTAACACCTAAAACATTTTTACATCATTTAATATTAAATAGATTTTAAAATGGCTAATCCCATATATATGCAATTAACAAAGAATGGAAGGCTAAAATTTCAAAAATTTTACGTGATCCTAAGATAATTTTTCAACAGCTCACACAAGAATGGGATTTTTGGTTTAATTGAATTTTTGTTCGAGGAAATTTCAATCGCAGGGAGATTAAAGCTATGAGGTTTTGTTCATTTCGATGCTCCCTTGCACTGAGAAATAGGTGCGATCGCTGATTTACAATTTTCTGCACATTAAATAGTGGTTTTGAATTTTGTTTTAAAGTTCCAAGGCCTGCGGAGCCGAAACAGCCTCTGTTCAGGTGAACTTGTGATTTTAGTTTCATTACATTATTTTTCTACTTTATAGCCTCTCATTCCTAGCTTTTCAGCTTTTTATAAAATCTATATTTGATAAATAAATTCACCCCACACGGATTTTCATGTTTTCAACTTTTCAGATCGACTAGTTGCCTGCAAAGTGATAAAACTTGGATCAGCTAACAGCTGCATCACATTCCAGAGAGAACGCAATGCACTCGGGCTCCAGCACAAACATGTGGTTGAAACCCTTTCAGTGGTCCAAGGACCAAAGGCTGGAATCATTATCATGGAGAAGGCAAACAACGTCAACCTTCAAGAAGTTTTGGATGGTGGCCTGCTGAAATCTGATCGGGCAAAGATTCGGTGAGCATGCCATTTACTTTCCATCAATCCAGATTTAATTTATCTGCGATCATAGTTGCATTAGTGAGCTCTGCTTCGCGCTCCAGTACTTACATGAACACAACATCCTCCACTTGGACGTGAAACCCTTGAATATGCTGATTGGGAGAGATGGCAGCATGAAGTTGGCCGACTTTGGGAACTCCTCTCTGGCCAACGGCTTTGGAAATTTTTACAGCATGGTATTGGAAAGATTTCGGATTTAAATTCCAAGTTGTATGACAATTATTGCACTTCAGGGCACTGTCAGGTACACGGATCCCATGATTTTTAAAAACAAGAAAGCCACGACAAAATCTGATGTTTACTCTGTTGGGATCACCATGTGGCAGTTGGTGTTCAATACGGTTCCTTACAAGGGCATAGCCAATGATGGAAGTCTGATGTACCAGGTGAAATCAAGCAATAATTAAGTGTATTTTAGTTCATTTAAGCATATACCATAGATTGTGAGGAATCATCTGCGTCCTACACCAAATGAACACGATCCTGCAAGAAGAAGCTGCGGACTTCGAGTCTTTGAGGAAACTTTTAAGTGCTGTTGGAACAAAGAACCTGATTGTCGACCAACATTGGACGTGATTCTGAGAAATATGCAAGCGAGCATGCGCTGCGTGGGCCCTGATGACAAGTGGGTTGAGGGAATACATTAAACTGATATTTAACCTTAAAAATTTAAAAAAATAAAAAAAAATGAACAAACTTGAAAAAAACAGTATGACTGGTTTCTGATCTTTTAAATTAATGTTGTTATGGGTAATTAGCCAAAAGATCCAAACTTTCTGTTAAAAAAAGTTTATTTGTTTAAAAATGTGATGAAAAAATAAATACAAAAATCATTCTAAGGTATGACCAAATTTTTTATTTTTAAAAATAAGCCAGCGTAAATTTTACGCCAAATCCTTAAAAAATACTTATAAATGAATGAAGAGCCGGAATGGAGCCTGCCACACTACGAATCGGGCATCTCGCCGCCAGGAACAAGCTGAAAAAACAAGAACACATAATGACTGAACAAGCTGTTGACAGCTACCATTTTCGAATTTACCATAGTTATATTATTTCCATTGAGTAGAATCTGGTCAAGCCGAGTGATTCTCCGACCTTCAGGCGTTGATTCATACTCAGTGACATCCTCCAACATCATGTTGACGAAATCATCAAAGCCCAGCAAGGTTCCAACAATTTCTTTGTCGTTCTTCATGATGATGTGTATCCGAGAGCCAATACATTTGTCCACAAGCTCTGAAATATTATTTTTCAGTTAAAATTTTGGTCATTAAGTTTGACATTATACTTTCTTTAGAAAATTCATAGTAAATTACATGAAATAAAGAAAAATTTTTAAATTTTCATATGAAAACAAAATAGATCAAAGCAAATTTAATTGGTCAGGGTGACAAAAACCCTTGTGAAGTTGCTAACATTAATATATAAAATTCCTAATATCAAAATTAGATAACTGCGAAGCAACACTAATATGTATTATAATTCTAATCCTAGTCTGACGTTTTTGGTCTTACACGCCGGCATTGTGACTGTCATCAACATTTGATTACCGGGGTTAAATGGCTGGTGTAGCAGAAATTATTGAAAAAAACCAAAGTTAATACGCCGATTCATACAATCCCCTTTAGAATACACGTCAAACGCACCTAGGGGCAGCAAGGTGGATGGATTTGAGGTGGAGGACTGCACGGAGCTGGACATTGTTGATTTCCTGAGATATAAACAAACATGGCCGCCGGAGGAACGCAACTCGGACCAGCCAATGGGAGGCGGCGATCCGCGTTCGGAGCGGCACCTCTCGGGCGCCACCTAGACAGCATCCCGAACGAGAAACAGCGGCGGCGAATCAGTTTCGAGGAACATGGACAAGTGAAAGGATGGTGGCAGTGAGTTATTAGTGCTGTTCGCCCGATTTTATGACTGCAACTGTGACTTTATCAAGCGAATTCGAGTTTGCACGAGCGAATATCGCCCCTCGGACGCCGGAGCGACGCTTTCCAGGTGAGAAAAGATCCGCCGCCACCGATCCTGGGGGTGGCAACCGCGGGTGTTTTGTTGTGTTTACATCTGACTCGCACCCCGTCTACTGTCAAAGACGGCTGGGTGCGGATCGAAGCGTGTTGCATAATTCGTGCTGCTAAATAAATTATAATTTTATATTTGAGCTGGAACGAACGTTATCACACATAAAAAGTGCGAAAGACGAATTTTTTTATTATTCGCGCACGAGACGCCGCGAGTTTAATTAAAAAGGGGAGGAAGGGGTGGGTGGTGAAAGGAAGGAATAATAACAGGCATGCAGCTGCAGTCAGTGCTTTACGACTGCAGGGTGGTGATTCATGTCTAAAATGGGGGTGCTTTTTGCTCGCGAAAACGCGCAAACTATTAAAATGAGCAGACGAAAACAGCAATATTATAATCGGGAGCGGCTAAGTGTGGCGGAAAGGGCCAAGTAAGTAGTGTAAATATTTAAGGCTCTGACTCGCTGGGTTTCCCTCATGACTGAGTGATGCTAAAATAATGCTGTTTGTTTTCTGGCTCGGTCTGGTCAGTCTGGTGTAGAAAGAGAAAGACGCGAATAGCGACAGGTCGATATTTTCCCGATGGAGAGGGTGGAAATCATTTAATTGAAATTGCTCTGGGGTCGACGTGAGTGCAAATATTTTTATGGGAGAAGATTAATTTTCATCCAGCCGACCAAAAGTTGGTTATAATTAATTTTCTCTTATTAAACAAATGATAAATTAAGCTAAAACTTTTGTTTCTGAAATACACCACACATAATTAATTCGTAGAAAGATGAAAGTTTTAGTTAACTGTCATGAAAAGCATTTGCCTCGACATGTTAAGTTCGCAAACAAGTGTGTGACAAATGAAAACGTCTGCTACACCCCTGCAGGGCTAGAGCGACGCTAAAAGTGAAGAGCCGCGGCGAAATTAGCAGGATTAGCGGCGTCTCCTTTTCTATTTCGCGTGTCGCAAGCCGGCTGCTCACGAGATGAAAATTGCCAGCCCTCCTCATGCAAATGAGCCCCAAACTTTCGACCGCTGCTCGGATGCAAATTCATTCAAAACTTCGTCAGCAGCAGAGGCAAACTCCATTCGTTTCTCAAGGAGGAGGAACGTCGAGCTGCTGCAGCAACAGCAGCAAAAATGCAGACATTGCGACAAGGTTCAACTTTTTTGCTGCGCCCACGTGCGAGAGAGTCGGTTGCGTTTCGCGCGTTGCCTTCTTTGGGCACCGCGACCTAACTCAATAAACACTGATTGCCTTTTAATCAGCTAGCTTTCGCAATAATTAAGCCTTCGCCGCCCAAGTGCGCAAGATAAGTTCATCGAATCGTGCCTCTTCCGTCTTCACACGCGATAAAAATCAGTCGCTGTTGTTGTAAACAGATTCGAGCTGATAATCCTGTAATGGATTTACGAGTGACTGTCAAAAGATCGTGAAAATAATGTGTTAAATTCGGTGGCTTTTTCGTTCCTTCTTTATATAGTCATTGCTGAGGTTGCCATGTCCAAAACCGTAACAAGTGCTTTTTAGCGTGAGCATGAATCATGCTTCAAAGTATTCAAGAGGGTGTAGAGTGGGAGATGGCTTTCAAAATGTTGTTTACGAGTATTAAAGCTGTTACAACGTTTATTAATCGAAAAACTGCATTTTAAATCTCATTGTTTTCCATTTTCATTTTCTTAAGGTGCAAGCAGTGTTTTTTTTAACATTTTCAAAAAAGTTCTATGATTTCAGACTTGTAAGGGTCGTTCACCTCTTGTTATTCGTCAAATGTGTCCCCTTTTGTACTTTTTTAGTCATTATCTTTTGAATTTAGAGACAGCTAAATGCCAATTTACTGTTAAAACGATAAAAAATCAACAATAACTGTCAATAAACAACTTTCAGACATTTACTTTCATTGTTATTGGCTCTAAAATGGAGCAACCGCTCAATTCTGGAAGAGAAACAGCTTAAAATTCAAGGTGGAGCATTTTAATGTTTTTTCTCGCGACAGAACTCGAGAGTACAAAGCGCTGGACCAGCTCGCGTGTGCCGCCGATAAATCGCGTCCGCACTCGCTCTTCGAGGGGCAGATGTTTTCGCCCGCTCCCGTTGGTCCATTAGATCTGTGAGCTGTGCTGGGCTGCGCAACGACAGACGGCGGGCAGCTGCACCTTGCCTCTCAGCATCCCGACCACGTGCCACCCCCGAGCGGCGTCAGGTCGAGATGCCAAAGCAGGATGGCCTTGGACGAGAACGAAATTCGTGGCGTGCCTACCCGACAACTAGTCGCGCCGTAAATTATTAAATATTGGCCGTCTGCGTGCGCCTGCGGGTTAGCAATTGCAAAACGATCAAATGATATTGTTTCTCTTTTCTTGCGTTTTCAATTTTTTTGTCATGTTTTTTGAAAAATATTTTGATTTTTTGATTTTTTTTTGTCCATTTTGATTTACAGGCCAACAATCAAGAACATTTTGCAGTATTAATTCATTGAGTTTATTGTTTGTGAAATAAAGCAACAGTTTATCTCTAAAATCAGGACCAAGGAACAGTTAAAATTCAGATTTGCAAAATTTGTGGAAAAATTAAACTGGTTTTCAATTAATTTTTGTTTGATTTCGATTCCTCTCATTGAAAGCTATCCAATGGTTTGCGAACTCAAATTGACCGGCGAAATAAATCAGGATTTAGAGTACGGCGACAATTGTTGCTCGCCGCTTGATTATCATGCAAAATTGAAACCAATTTTCTCAAAAATTTAAACGGCAAGTTTTTAGCTCTTTCCAACTTTTAGAAGATAGTATTTCAAGTAGAGGTAAAAAGGACACAAATATTCTGTAAAGCTTTAGTTTAAGAAGCCAATTTGTTATATTATTGGAAGTTTATCCATTTTTTAACAGATTTTTATTACAATATTTCACCAAGAAAGATTATCGAACGAAAAATTGACCCTTCAAAGCGTCTTCAAAATTCTATTGGGAATCAATGAAAATTCGAGCCAAAAAATGATATTTTAATAAAGTGGCGAGTGGTATAGCATCGAATTCCGATCAAATTCTGCAAAGAAACGTGGCGCCCGACCTTTTTTCCAATACCCATATAGAAGCTTTTGCTGTTATCAATGCATAAATCAGGAGCCGTCCCATTCTTTTGCAGGGCGAGCCTTTAAATCTTTCAAGCAAAATCTTCGACCATAAATCTGCGGCCACATCTTTTCTTCAGCAGAAAGCCCGATATTGCCGTTGCCATTTCTGCGCAAAGCGAGCCGATAGACAGTGCTCAGGCGTTGCTCGATTGTACAAATATTTCACGCTGCAGGCAAAAATGAGATGGAGAGTAATGAGGCGTGACTTCCCGCACCTTGGAACAATAGCCGGCGATTCTGCACTTTTCACGTCAGCTTTTATTAGTTGTACGTGCATATACACGCACACGTAATAATAGGAGGAAAGTGTGACTTGCGTTATTGGCCTAGTTTAAAAAGTAACGACCGCTGCCCTTGGCGGCCAGTCGAAATGCCGTCCTTCGCACTTGGACGCGAGAAGAAAGAAAACACAATTTTCCTCCCGAGTGCTAATCCGGCGCTTGCACGGCTTCTGCCTCCCAAAGAGGCGCCACGTGGAGAGAAATGTGCGCCGATGACACGGAGCCTGTTTTCCTTAATTGTATTTTCTTTGCTCCGGGCGGCCGTGGGAGAAGAGAGAAAAAGCGTTGAGAGCCGCCTTTATTAAATATGCGGATCAGGGAAAGGGAAGCTGGCCCGCAGACCTTGTTTCACCCTCTGTGCTGAAATTCCATCGGATTTGCATCTCATGTTTCTACGATATCTTCAAATAATAACGTCATTTGCCGCAGTGAACGACCGGCAATTTTCATCTGAAAATTGGAACTGGGAATTGGAGCAATAACATCCGCAATTTTTATGTGGTTTTTTTCCTTGAATCGTAAATTAAATCCTAACGAGGTTTCCTCAGTAGTGACTCTCAGACAGCCATTTTCACGTGATTGATTCTATTTATTTAATTGCTTTCAAAACTTAAGTTTATAGGATTTGAATAAATGCTACGTTTTTATTTATAAATACTGACTCAAAATGTTTTTATGAGGTACAAAGTATCCTTCTTAACTTTTCTAGTTTTGCTGACAATAAGTCGAACTAAAAAAAGGTGGGTGGTACTAAATCGAGATGAAGGCTGAGACACTTTTGCTTCACTTGGCGTGTAAGTCGATTACACAATTGATCCACTTCTGATGGATCGTCCTTCAAATTGAAGAAGAATCTGCTGATGCCGTAATCGCCTTTCTTATTCAGCCAACACGAGCAGCACCAGATTGAATTTTATTGATCTAGCAAACTGGCATAATAATTAATCTCGAGCGGCTTTGTCGTCGGTGATTTTCCGCTGCCAGAATTCCACCATTCATCAATAGAAAGAGCTGTGTCATCCGCAGCAGCAATTTTGCCGGCACAGATCAATAGGAGAAAAGTACTAGTGCACATAGACAGACGACGTTACATACTTACACCGCAGCCATAAATATTTCATTACGAGTGCTCGCTGTCCCCGAGAGAAATAAATATAAATTGGTCGGTTGCAGCGGCGGCGGCGATGGTGTTTCTGCGACTGCTGACAAAAAACTAATGAAGCTTTATTTTTGTTTGGAAACTGAGTCGAGAAGCAGAAATGGTGAAAAAGCGAATAGCTTGAAAAGAGTAATCCGTCATTAGCAGACGAGACGGTGACGTATTCACAGAAATTGTATGGCTGCTCGTTTCTGTAGGAAAAGCTGCTTTTGAAATAAGTGAATATGCTTTAAACGCATTTAGGAATATCTAAGAGCAGCTATTTATACTTTACTTATTAATTACATTTTTGTTTCTTGAATTAACCCTCAAGTGGAAGTTTATTTTAAGGAGAAAAAGCGGCAAGCATAAAATGACATTCCTGAAAGAACATCAAAATTAAATTAAATTATTATCACACCTCTCTGACTGAGGTTATATCGCTTCAATCAAGTTTTAGTGGTGGGCGTTGACAGATCCTAAGAAATTGACAAGCACGTTACCACACACATTTCAAAGAAACTAGGATTTTTCCGTGCCGCTGGCGGCTCTACGTTGTAATAGTCATTAGCACGAGCACGCTGCTGGCACACATTTATACATATATTATGTACTCCTTTGAATTATGCAAAGCAGCACAATGAAACGGAGAGGCGTCGTGGGCGACAGGGCGCATTATGCTTCTGCGTACTGAGATGATTCTTTGACACTCTCCTCGTGACGGTTGTGGGTCAGCCAGCGTCTGTCTGATTATCGTGCTCACTGTTGAGAGGCGCCGAGGACGGAGGATGCAGTGTGCTTGCCTCACTGATGAACGTATTTTTGCAAAATGGCACGTCTTCATGTACCCCAGTCTGCTTTTTGCACTCCTCCACGGGCACGTCACGTATGTCACGTGTTGGCGTGGCGTTGTTATTAAATCATAAAAAGGCGAACTGCTACTATAGCAATTAAGGCCGCTTCGCAGCTGAGGAACACTGCTCCGGTGCTGGTCAGCTACTTCGATTGCATTTCAGCTTGCCTCTCTGCTTCACCACTCTATCATTAGAGCCTGAAGTTGAGTGAGAGGACGAGTCAACAACCAACCATGCCCAAGTTTTCAATGGTGCTTGGCGGAAAACCACTGCATGTCGCAAAACTACAGCTTGAAGTTTTGTCATTCATCGCAGTTTTTGAGCAACAAGTAAAGCAGATATTTTGTTGAAACTCATAAACTATAATATACCATAGCTATAGCTCACACTTCATTTTATTATATATTTACTGTTATATAGCTTTACAGGCCATCAATTAATAACATTTTGAATTGTTCATTGAGTTATTTGTTTGTGAAATTTAGCAACGCAGTTTATGTCCTTTCGTCGCAATATATCCAAGGGTGTGCGTATTTTAAGGAAAAGTTCTTAAATTGGGAACAAAAACGTGACAAAGACTAAAAAATTTAACAGCTTTTTCCTAATTTTTAGATATTTTCAAGATAAGGCAAAAAGGATTTTTTCACAAATTTTCTGTAAATCTTTAGATTATACACTCTTTGAAATGTATGCACTCAATTGTTCTGGCAAAATCTGAATTTGTAAAAATTTGCATGATTCCATTTTGCTTTATGCAGCCATGCTAACAGCTTTTTGGATGCAAATTCAGAGAATTGCGGATGATGTAGTCAATCCGAAAGGCGCTCTGCTGGCAGAATCCAATTTATGGTCGTGCAATCCCCCAGACGCATTTCCTCCCTAGACCGCACTGCGAAATTTATCGACTCACGTTACTCTGATCGAGAGACGTTAAAAATCTCCGGCGAGAGCACCTTTTATAAATGCTTTTCCTTGCGAGTTGCATCCGCACAGGTCAACGCTCACTTCACTTGCTCCGGCGTGGATCGCGCGCGCTCCACGGCCGTGCACGGGATTATCCAGCAGCAGAGCAGCACACAGCGTCCCGTAAACACATAAATAGTCGAGCGGCAATAATTCAGAGCGCTTGCTTGCACATGCCCATAAAATGAAAATGCACGGTACACCAATAATGCTAGTTTATGTATATATATGAAAAGCACGCGGCGCGGCAGATAATGCGCTCTCCTCGCGAACAAGCAATGCACGCCCATGGCGCGGCCGTAACTATAAACTAACTAAACCAAGGCAAACGAATGTGCATTTTCTCTCCCGACATGGACGCGCGAGAGGCCATCGTCTTGACACGATCTGCAAACAGCGCATTTTGATTTGTGGAAATTGAAATTGTTTCAAGAAAAAATTCAAGCCTTACAGAACATTTGGGGAATACATCTACTTTGAAATACTATCTAAAAATGAGGATTTTCCCAGGTTGAAGTTTAAATTTTTGAATAAAGTTTGCATGTCAATCAAGCGGCAAGTATCTCATAATTGCAAAATCATGATTAATTTCGCCAGAAGGGAAATTTAGCTCATAAAGCGCACACCATTGGATAAATCGCGACGAGAGTGAACGAAATAAATTGACATACCGTTGCACATTGTAGAATAAATTTTTGCTAAATTTTACAAATAATTAACTCAATGAAACTATTACTTGCTAAAGTCAAAAACGCAAAATGTTCTTAATTGCTAGCCTGTAAAGCTCTGCCTCTCTTCTTTTCAACTTTATATAAATTTAATTTTTCAATTGATTTAGATACAGAACCGCAGCATTTGAGTTTTTTCTGGTCATTTTTTATTGAATTTTTTCGCATTTTGTATTCCAATTTTTATCATTTATAGCAGTAATAATACAAATTTCGATTTCTTGCATAAAATAGCACTCATTCCCTAGTGAATAATTATTTCCTTCAATTAATTCACCATCAGCTATACAAATATTAGGATTGCTTCTCAAACAGAAGGGTCGTCCAATGTGGAAGTTGCTCCCCAACTTTTCAATTCCCCGTAAATTTCATCAAACACAAATACACACTGCTGTGCAGACACACTGGGCGTTAATTATTGAATCCAATCGAAGAGTTCCTTCGCTCCCTAAAACACTTTATAACTTGGTCGTTCCAATCGTCGATGGAACGAAATGCAATTAAATTCCATCCAGCTGTGCTCCCGCTGGCACTCGATTCGGTCTGTTCTCGCGTTGGAAGCGAACGAGGAACAAAGCACACACACACATCATGCACACGCCGCCGCTGCCGCGGGAGGAAGCAAACGGCGCAAACTTAATGACTGTAATTATCATCACGCGGGATGCCATGTTTTGTGTTTGTTTACAATGCTCCGAAAGCGCCAAATTTTCAGCCAATTAAATTATTTCCATTGAATTCTTGCGGTTAATTGAATGGACTTTTCTAGTTTTGCAATGTGTCCACTTAACACTTCCTTTGCGCAAATTCCTGTTTTGTCTTACGTCACGTGTAAGCAGGGCAAAAAATGAATACGCATGTAAGAGTATCAATTTCTTTAAAATTTGGGTCATCCTAAATTATTGTCTTTCATTGAATGAAATAGTTTCCAGCATTGCTCTTTGCAATTCCTGTCATTATATTCTTGGCTTGTCAGAAAAATGCTGATTTTTACAACATAACAGTACTTTATTTACTACTATAGAAACGTTCCAATAAAATTATGGTAATTATAAACAAAAATTAACGACTTTTCTTTTGTAACCAAAAAATAAATAAAAAAGAGTAATTTGGATAAGTGTAAAGCATCCTTTGCTGCGTTCCATTTAAATTTAAGACCAGCTAGCTGATGGAAAGACACTCACGACATCGCAAAGAACGCTAATAAATTTGCCGAAAACTTTGCAAACAATTATTCGCACCGACAAAATAGGAGGTTTGAGGTCGGGCGAGGTCTGGCGAGCGGTTATGAGCACCTCCTTTATTATTTTCCTCTTCCTCTGCGGCAGCCTCCCAGCTATGCCATGCACGCTGTACCAGCAGGCGAGACCGGCTGGCTGTACCGTTAATCTCTCAAAATCAACTCCCATAGGGATTGCTCGGCGAAAACGCACTGCAAGAAGAAGTTGCAAAGGAACGAAATGACTCGAGCAGTCAGTCACTCACACGCGGCTTGATGGGAAATAAAATTGGTCTAGCGGCATCCGAGAGTGAGGTTAATTTTCGCCCGTGATTAGGCGTCAAATTCCATTTTTAACCTGCGTCTTCATTAGACGCAAAAGTGGCAACAAACGGCCACACGGCCCGGGGCCATTGTTTAGACGCATCAGGTGAATTATGCGATGCTGGGTCAAGATAAAAATATTCCTCTCTTGTCTTGCGGACTCGGGTGTTTGTATATGTATTCGCTCTGAGCCGATTATGTAAATCTCGAGATGATAGAGCGCGCTGAATTTCAGCCGAGCATGTCTGACACAATTTGGATGGTATAATAATATTGAGATCGTTAGCGCCGAGCTAACCATTCGAGAGTCCAGTTAATTTTTGATACGGAGATGATTGCGAGGCTGAGCCGAAATTCCGTGAAATGAGCGTTTCCAGCTGCACGGTAGCGTGCAAAGTTTGTTTGAAAAATTGTGGTCTGCTCCCGTCGACATTACAAACACCATAATTTTCGTTGCCACAGAGTGCATCGCCTCCTGTCGTAAAACAAAGGTCGAGGTTGTGTTTGTGCTGCCTTTTCACGGTGAAAAAATAAATATCGCGTTTTCGTCCAGCAGACCGGAAGTGCAGTGTCGTGCCAAGCCATTCACCCTTTGCCTCCGCAACGCAATCACAACAGAGATAGCATCGAATTCAGTGCACGAGCCGTTTACCTGGCACGAAGGTCCGCTTTTAATTAAGCACACAAAGTGTGTTCTCGGTGTCGACGTCGCAGCTGCAAAATAATTTAATCTGGGTAATGGGATCAATTTTTTCATGGAAGTATATAGGAGTTATTTATTATTTTTTATTAAAGCTGATACCTGATTCATCCGAATTGAAGTTTCACTTGATTGATAAAAAATAATATTGAAAGTTTTGTTCATATGGAAAATCTTAATTATTAAAAACATGTTGCTTGTAAACAATTATGAATCAAACCAGGTTAGGGTAAGGCTTGAAAAAAATAATTATTGGTGTTTCTTAGGATTTGATTGCAAGGAAATTCAGGTTTTTTCCCCGAATTTATTGATCTCTTTACAGTTTTTTAGCCATCGTTGCCGAAATCTTTGTGGTTTACTAGTTTGAAATTTTTGCAACGTGAACCTTGATAAAGAAAACGAGTACGCCACGCCGTGCAGCCTTGGGGTTGATTGTGTCCCCTCTATTTAAAGTCAAGGCTGACTCGGAGGCCGCATCGTCCTTGTGCTGGTATTGAACTGCGTGCATTCAATTCCTCCGCAAGCACAACAATGCGCTAAGGCAACACAACTTTTGCGTTTTCCCCAGCGGCAGCATCGATTTTTCCATTCTGTCTTTTTAGAGACTGCGCTGGATCCAGCTGATAATTCAATACTGGTAGCGACGGGTGAGCGAGGGAGAAAGAGATGCAGCGCACAATGGCAAGGAAATCGAATTATTTGCAATATAGAAAGGTGCGGCGGTGAATGAGAGAGCCAGACAGCCAGTCACCACCTATCGATGTGTGCCGGTGTTAAATGAAAGAAAATTAAATTCCGTCGGTCGGCGTGCCTTGTGTACATGTGAACGATCCATCTCTGGCTGGCTGGCTGCTCTCGCAATCAATATTTGCGCCTCTCGGCCCGCACACTCGGTCTGTCAGCGGTATTGGGCGATGTGCATTACTCCATTTAATAACCATGTACTCATTTATGTGCTGCCTCGGCAGTTGGTGTTTATGTATCGCAGATAGGCGAATGCTGAATGCTGAAACTCCACCGCCGCGAGTAATGGAATTGACTTTTCTAAAGGCAGATAGAGACGTCAGCCATAGTGACATTTCTCGGGCATTTACCAATTTCCTATCGGTTCTAACGATCTTTTATAAACGCCGCAGAGGCATTCACACGTTTCCAGGAAGCATTTCAAATTTATGGCGTTGACATCCAATCCACGATATTAGCTTTTTGGTACCGATCTCCAATAAGGATTGAACAAGGATTAAAATGATCTTTAATGCCTGCAAAATCAAGTCTTTTTCATATTATGCGAATCTGTCAAACAAATCAGCCAATAAACCGAGACAAATTATTCATGAAATTACGTGGTAGAAAGTCCATTAATAATTTAAATATTATTATATACAAATCAACTCTCAGTTATAGTACAGTTGCTGCACAAAAAAGGTTTCACGGTCCGTTGGTGATTGTGGTTAACAACCGTGGTTAAAGCAACACCTCAAATTCGAGCCGAGTCTCGAAATTGAAAGCAAAACCATCGGAAAAGAAATACGATTCGCGGTGACGGGCGATTCAATCAGTCGTTTGACCAATTTTGGAATTGATTAAGACCAAAATTGCGACGCAATGCGGTTATTGCTGAACGATTCCTGCGGCTTCGGTGGCGGCATCGTTGATAGCAATTCGGCACAGCGACAAAACCAGAGAACGAGAGATGGGCCGCGGCTCGCGAAATATTGCGGTACGTGGGAACCGTGCAGCCATTATCGGCGGCACAGGTTATGAAGGCGCAATTCTCAAACCTGCTTTCCGTCGCTGCACCGACCATTGTCTTTGCTGCTCTGCTCCCACGACGTTTTCTTTCTTTCCTCTCGGCTTCATCTACCATATTCTGCTCGACCACGTGCGAATTCCTGCCGCATTCCCTTTCGTGTTTTCCGCTCGAAAAACTGCGAATTTTCAGCCGTCGCAGCGGCTAATCGTTTCTCTCTCTCGTGCGAGACGACGCTTCACTTCTCGCTGGATGCTCCGCTGCTAATCCGATTAGATCGGATTTCAAGCTCCTTGATGTGGCCAAGTGCGATGAAAAGTGAGTTTGTCCCTAATCAAATTAGCGTGGTGAACACGCACGCTGCTGCATACGCAAAAATTTCAACATGCTTGAACATAGTGCTCTTCGTCAGACGAACTGTTAAGGGCGGCACCAGAAGGGCTGCTGGAAAGACAAGATGCCATGTTTCATTCTGTGATGTTCACATTAAGGCTTCGTTCATCAACAACTTGGAAATTTCATCAGCTTTTTTAAGAGGCTTTTCTATAACGAATGCTTGAACGAGATCTCTGCTACTAGCCAGCTTGGAAATTTTCATTATTTGTTGGTCAACTTTTTGCTATCACCAGTCCTGCCTCAGTCCTTAGACGGGACAGAAAAGTAATTTTCATTATGTAGCTTTGATTAATATTTTTCTTTCATAAAAAAGCAAAAATTTTGAATCTCCACAAGAAAGACGGACATAATTGCTGCAATGCTAAAGAAAGAAAAATACATACATAAATAACGTTTTGTTTTCCTAGATCGAATGAATACATAAATATGTCTAACGTTTTGCTGACGAATACACGTTGATGTAAATTTGCTGTACATGGAACACTGTGAACAATCTCTGTATAATTTATTCTTCATTTTAACTCTTAACGAGATTTTTCCCCAAAGATTGGAGTATGCTTAATTTTAGTTTTCCTTCTGTCATTTATATATTAAAAATTTCCAACTTAGAACGTATACAGTTTTTGTAGGTTAATGTGCTTAATTGAAGATTGACCAAATAACCCGATAAATTAAAGCTAAAAGTCACTTCCTCTTGCTTCTTTCCCATTGCGTACGTTGTTCACTAATCTTGCATGCCAAAGGGTATCAACCGGCGCATTAAGCGTTTGCCCCGCGCAAATAATTCACGCGTAGCGTTTCCCTGAGCACCAGTATTAAGGGAGGCAAAGCCGCCCCGTCGGCTTTTGTACCGCTCGCCCATTAATTTCGCGAGTTGGACAAAATGAACAGCGGCGTTCATTAGTAGGTGCCGCATGGATTTCATTAGACTCCCGAGCGCCGGCAATCAATATCTCTCTCTCTCTCTCACTTATACTTAGTGCGCAAAAAGTGGCACCAACCGCACTCGTCTAGACTTGGTACACACGCTACACGGACACCGCAGCTCTTTCTGCCATCGAGAACAAAGTGATGCGTTATTCAAACCGGCCGTCCAACTTTTTTTCCACTCTTTGCTCCGACAGAAAATGAGAGCACAGAGTTCGA